>NC_139228.1:47826178-48426178 GCF_055691185.1 Crinia signifera
ACCGAGCAGAGGACCCCCAGGTGACCCTTACCACCATCTGTCTCCTGTGTCATTGGGTCAGCAATTGTGTTCGGAAGCCTATTTCTAAATCAGCATATTGTCATCCTACTGGAGGACACCGCTCCAAAGATTCCTCCGGTGATTCTATTTACAGCTATTCACCCTACTAAGAGGACCCACTATCCAGAGAGCTGAAGCCTCATTTACCCCCCCACGGCCGCTGCTAGCGCTGTATCCATCGAGTGGACAATACTTCCATACAACTACAAAGGAGGATCTGGTAATATGCACTCACTTTGTGTATTCAAGTGGCAACACACCCCCATGTCCCCTCCACACTACTCAATTCCACACAGTGGCCTGGAACTTGTTTACATTGCTTTTGTAATTTTCTTTTTGAACTTTTAAACTATTGTAATTTTATTGTGCCATCAGGTATTTTTTATATCAGTAAAAATTAATACACAAATCCAATCATCTGGTATTACTGTTTTTAAATAATAGCGCTGCTCTACTTGCCTTGTGCTTGTATTGCTTTGTGTTTTTCGGTGGGGACTGACTACCCCCACATTTGAGCAGCTGCTTTACTAGAGACCCAGTCCGTGTCAAAGCGCCTGACTATTCCTAGTGAATATCCTTCACATTTGACGTCCAGCCTGTAAAAAGTGGCTTGGTAATGATTGTTTAGCCTTTCTGGATTCAAGTGCGAAGCGGATGGTGTTGCGATGATTAGCCATTCGCTCTCGAAATTTTCTATAAAGTCCAGTATGCAAGGGCAGTACAGGAGGTATATAAGTTGATCCATCTTGCAGTGGAGTCTATATTTGATTTCCAGGGGTCTTCCTGTATGAGGATGTGGAAACGTGGGTCCTGGGGTCATGTTGCGGCAGGTGGTGAACCCCGAACAACGATAGCAGACAGGTCTTTTAGAATGAAGCCATGTACTGTTTTCATCCTTACTTGGGCTGAGAGTGGTTCGGATCAGTAATCGTTTTAAAACAAGACTTTTTTATAGGCCATCATCGGTGGCCCAAAGTGTTGTTGTTTCAGCGTGGTATCGGATGCCACAATTGGCCAATATTTCTTCAGGCTTTTTTGTATATTTTGGGAGGCATGGTTATAGGTGTTCACAAACACCATGCATCCCTTTGCTTAAGGTTTTGTGTAAGTTCCAGATTTTCAGGACATGTTTCTCCATGCCATGTGAGGCAATGATCTAAGGGTGGTTTGGAGTACCCCCTCTCAAGGAATCACATAGACATCTCTGTTAGCTGGGATTCCATGATGGCAAGGTCCGTGTTGTTCCTGATCACCCTAATGTATTGTGACACCTGGAGATATTCCTTAAGGGCGGTGGGGGGGGGGGGGGGTTTGGCTGGTTGTTGATAACAGGGTGTTATGGACCATGGTCTTCCGATTGAGTTTGGTGTGCAGTGTTCCATCATGAATACTGATAGTGATATCTAAAACATTTAGGGTGCTAGCATCTTCTTTAAGAGTGAATTTAATTGGATGGTCTTTTTGGTTCAAGGTACCAACTATTGTTCAAACTCCTCCATTGTACCAGTCCATAACAAAAATACATTGTCTGGAAGGTGAAGGTGACAGCTGCAGTCAGTGTATTTCAGTACCGGGTGTCTAATAGCTTGTACTATGCCATGGCCGCCCCATCCATCTTCCAAGATGTCCCTATGGCACCCCTGGTGGCCGTGTTCAAGCTCACTATGGACTTTCATGAGGACAGCGACCCAGCCAAGGTCAACCTGGGAGTGGGAGCCTACCGCACAGATGACTCCCAGCCCTGGATCTTACCGGTGGTGAGAAAGGTGGAGCAGATGATCGCCAATGACCACACGTTAAACCACGAGTACCTGCCTATTCTTGGGCTGACGTAGTTCCGCTCTAGTGCTTCCAGGATTTCTCTGGGCATCGACAGTCCTGCGTTCAAGGAGAATCGGGTAGGCAGTGTGCAGGCTCTAGGTGGTACTGGGGTACTACACATTGGAGCAGAGTTCTTATGGTGCTGGTACAATGGAACCAATAACACTGCAACCAATGTTCCCTCTAATTTTACGAAGGCTGTGTGCGGCAAAAGAAATTGGCTGTGCAACTTTGGAAGGAAATTTTAATTTTTGTGCGTTGCTTATATATAACTGGAAAATGACGTTCAGCATTTGTGTTAACTTTACTTCAAAATGATATTAAACATTTAAATATTCAAAACACAGCACACAATGTAGTTAATGGGTGAAACACACATTAATTGAGTCCACAACTGCAAAAAGGGACCACTGCTGCTTTGTGCGCTCTGTTGTAATGTCTGTGCGCACGCTCCTCGAGTTGTGTGCGCGCGCACGTGCGCACAGCTTAGAGGGAACACTGACTGCAACCCCCATCTACATCTCTTATCCTTCTTGGGAAAACCACAATGCAGTGTTTATTGACGCTTGCTTTAAGGATATCCAAGCATATCATTACTGGGACGCTGCTAATCGAGGGCTTGACCTTAAGGGGCTGTTAGAAGACTTAGAGAACAACCTGGAGTACTCCATCTTTGTCTTGCACGCTTGTGCTCACAATCCTACTGGTACAGACCCCACCCAGGACCAGTGGAAGCAGATAACCGATGTCATGAAGAGGCGCTATCTCTTCCCATTCTTTGATTCTGCCTATCAAGGCTTTGCCTCTGGAAACCTAGACAAGGACGCCTGGGCTGTGCGCTACTTTGTCTCTCAGGGATTTGAGCTGTTCTTTGCTCAGTCATTTTCTAAAAACTTTGGTTTATACAATGAGAGAGTGGGGAAGCTGACCATTGTGAGCAGAGGCTGCAATAGTCTTGAACATGTCCTATGGAGAAGATTGTGCGTACGACCTGGTCAACTCCCCCATCACAGGGGGCACGCATTGTAGCCACCTCACTGAACACTCCGGAGCTCTTTGATGAATGGAGTGACAATGTGAAGACCATGGCAGACAGAGTGCTGGCCATGAGGGCCGATCTTAAAAATAGATTGGAAGCTCTCAACACACCTGGTACCTGGAAACACATTGTGGAGCAGATAGGAATGTTCAGTTTCACCAGCCTTAATCCTAAGCAAGTCGAATACCTTATTAAGAACAAACATATATATCTGATGGCCAGTGGGCGCATCAACATGTGTGGTCTGACAATGAAGAACATCGACTACGTTGCTAAGTCTATTCATTAAACCGTCACCAAAATCCAGTAAAGATTGCTCACATTTATAGTGAATAGTGTTGTTAGAATTGTGATGTGTTCCGTCACCCTGATTCTCACAATAAGACCTCAAATGTTCTGTTCTTTTATTTTTATTATTGTATTTTTCTTTATGGCTTTTATTGGAACAAACTATTGCAGGGAGACTTATTACATGTGAGGGCGGTGGACTAATGTGCAATTCCTATCCCCGGTTACACTTTGTCTGCGGTGCAGAGCTCCAGGTCTCCTCCACTGACCTCCACGGACTCCTCTGTGGTCAGGTGAGGAAACCCTGGACTCTGATTTGCTGAGGCTGTGCATTTAATGACCACTTGAATCCCCAAATGAGCACAAGCCATCAGGACCTCTCCATACTGCAGATATGTTTTGGATATGCATTGTTGTCGGGCTGTAGGTGTGTCACTTGGTGCATGCAATATTTAGTAGCTCTGCCACTGGGGGGGTGCTATGTTTCTTCCCATAGTGTATACAGGAGACTTTGGCGCTCTGCCACTGGGGGTTCTATGTTTCTGCCCATTGTGTATACAGGAGACTTCAGCGCCCAGCCGCAATCTGCTGGTGCACTTCCTAGGAATCCTGGCTGTCTCATCAGTTGGGATTTATTTTTCACTAAAAGTCTAAAATGCCTGTGCATGCGGTTGCCAACATTCATGGATTTACACCAGTTCTGCTTGTGGGTGCTTATGCCTTACCCTGGAGGGTTACTGTGTGTGGGCTTTTACAGTAAGTATTAGAAATGTCCCATGAAACGTCCCGTACAGATGATCACAGACCAGCTGCTGTATAAATACTTCCGCACTAGGTTCTATGCACTGCAATAAAGGAGGCCTGCTGGGTAGTCCTGGTCTAGGGCTGCTCTGCTTATTACACAGGTTGGTGGGGGGTAAATGTTATAGCTTTCTAGTGCGCAGCCTTCTATTGTAGAGCGCTGACTGGTTTTACTTGTCCTCTTACCTACCAGGGCAGTGTGACACTGCAAAACAATATATAACTGGAATAAAGCCACCAACGGCCGCTGCCTCGTGTAACACTAAAAATCACTTTATTAAAATAAATCATTGTTGGGAAAAATTATAAATATTGTAACCTAATTTATGAAACTGAGAAATAAATAAATTCTGCCGTAAAAAAAAAGACATTGTCTATGAACCTCTTGAAGAATTTTATATGCTGGGAAAACATGGGCAATATGTGGGTATTTTCGTAATCATTCATGTATAGGCCTGCATAGGATGGTGCCAGATTTGAGCCCATTGCCATACCTGACACTTGAACATAGTATTTCTGCTGGTATGAGAAGTGGTTACAAGTAAGGACTAGAAAAAAAGAGGTATGGAACTGCACTTTTGAGGAAGTATATAGTAACAATTTATTGAAAAATATAATTAACACATTAAAACACTTTTATACGTGTATAATATTACACAACAGTAAAACATCTTCAGATGAGTAGGATATTGCATAGTATCACAATAATTATAGCATGTGATTGGTGCAAACCTAGAAGAATAAATACCCCTTTGAATTGATCGGGGATGATTTTAGGGAAAGCACCCCGCTGGTCCCTCCTGTATGGATCCTGTTCTTATTAGGACTCCAGATGGACAATAGTTATTTGGGGGGACAGTTGATTAACTCACATGTCAGGGATGAATGCCTACAAGTAAGGACTAATTTGGCCATATCAACCAGGAAGTCAGTTGGTTTTTTTTTTTTTGCTGTCTCTCCACAAGCTTTTTACTGAGTACATGGAGTCCATCAATGTGTGGGATCACCGTGTTGGCATTGCTTATACTCTTTAGATTTTTTCCCAGTCAAGCCCATTTTTTTGAAAATCTCTTATATATTTGGCTACATCTGTCACTCAAAGTGTGTGAGTGAGTGTATAACAGGAGGGACACATTGCCCTGTTTCTGGACTTCTCCCTTAATTAATGATTACCAGCACCTGTGTTGAAGCACCTTTCTAATCAATTAATAACATATGTGAAACAGGTGATGGCAATCATACATTATGAGGGAAGTCCAGAAACAGAGCAATGTGTCCCTCCTGGAGAGGGTCATGTTGGGAGGTATGTGACTGACTCACATGACAGAAAACCAGCCCAGTGAGCCCACAGTGCCAGACATCCTCTGCCTCCCCATGTTGCCCAGCAAAGACACTGCACCAGGTGAGCGCCCCCCGCCGCCCCACCCACGATTCGCGCCCCTCCTGTGACCCCCCTCCCGCGATTCGCGGCACCCCCCCGCGACACCCCCCTCCCGCGATTCGCGGCACCCCCCGCACCCCCCCACAATTCACGGCACCCCCGCAACCCCCCCTCCCGAGATTCGCGGCAAACCCCCCCCCCCCTCCCCATGGCTATGGTTGACAATGAAAAAGGTTGAGATTTTGAGATTTATTTTTCATTTTTTGAATGTTCTCATATTCATTCTCATGTGTCGACATGGACACCAAAGAAATGCCACACTTATGTCAACATTTACATGTGTTGACCTTTCTGTGTTGATTTTTTCTTGTGGCGATTCGCGGCACCCCCCCATCCCCTCCCGCGATTGACGGCACCCCCCTGTGACCACCCCCTCCCGTGATTCGCGTCACAGCGTCACCCTGTGACCCCCCCTCCCTCCCGCGATTCGCCGCCAACCCCCCTCCCATGATTCGCGGCGACCCACCCCTCCCGCGATTCGCAGCAACCCCCGCGCCCTCCCTCCTACGATTCGCGGCAACCCCATGCCCCCGCAACCCCCCCTCCTGCAATTCGCTGCAACCCCCCGCGCCCCCCCTCCTGCGATTCGCGGCATCCACCCCCCCAACCCCCGCGACCCCCCCTCCCGCAATTCACGGCACCCCTCGCGACCCCCCCTCCCGCAATTCGCAACCCCCCTTCCGCAATTCTGCCCCCTCCCTCGATTCACGGCAGCCCCCGCGCCCCTCCCACAATTCACGGCACCCCTGCTCCCCTCTTTAGTCCCCCGTATGCCCATACACCCCTATCACTACCCAGCTTCCTGCTCTCCTGAACCATAACTTCCACCACTGGGGAGTCGCTGACGCTGTGTTGCCCACATACCCCTATCATGCCTCATAGCACAGCCTCCTGCTCTCATGCACCCTAACTCCCACCCAGTAGGAGGAGACACTGACTCAGGGCCACCGTCCTGTACTCCTGTACTGCCACGCTGAACCCTCACCCACTGGCAGAAGCTGCACTGTGTCTCCCACCCTCCTCTTTAGGCCCCCTTATGCCCACACACCCCTATCACTACCCAGCCTCCTGTTTTCCTGTGTTGTGACCTCCGCCAGTGGGGAGCCGCTGACTCAAAAACACCCTACTATACTATTGCACACACACACACCCACAAATGTCACTGTACCATCCACACTATCAATGTACATCTTATTCTGTAACTGCTTTTTAATTAAACAAAACAATACACACCCCTTCCAAATCATATGCTCTCTATTTAACACATTTCACCTATAACTCAAGTTGCAATACAGGCATCTTTCATACAATTCTAACCATATTTCTCACAATACAAACGTTCACAAATTAAGGGGGCGCAGCCACTTACGACGGTGTGAAGAGCGCCCGTAGGGCACGATGAATCACCTAGTACATATATAAATACACATAAATTATTCTCCATGTCCTCTTCCATGAGACAATAGTGAATTCATCAATATCTAGTTCCAAATTTACATTCCACTAATAAAATGTAATTTAATAAAAATTCCAAAAAGTTAATAAAATACAATAAAAAAAATTAAACAAATTCTATAAAATGTAATAAAAATGAATTAATAAAAATATGCAATTTAATCAAATAAACCAAAATAAACTAAAATACAATAAAAAAATTCAAGATAATTTAATAAAATTTCATAAAAAAATTATAAAAATCAGTAAAAAATGTATAAAAATGTAATATATAAAAATATGTTCAATAATTATTAAAATACAACATCATTGGTACTTGATAATCATAACAACTTTCTCTTTTCCTATATGTACCTATATTCATGCCAAAATAATAATTATTTGCTCCATATTCCCAATCCACCCCAGCCTTTGTCTCATTCGAATTAATGCTGTGAACACACTCCCGGTATGCCCCACCCATGGCCATATATTAATCATCATTCCATCCATTTGAGATTCTGATATTAATAGGGTTCTCTACTAGGCTAACCGCCATTAACTTGAATTAATTGAAAGTATTAAAACTTAGATGAGCCATTACCAATACTATGTTAAACAAATACATGGGCGCCAGCCACTTATGGCTATCCCGGAAGTGATGTTGTGCGTTCCATTGACCAGATCCTCCGGCAGATGCACTTCCGGTCAGACCAGATGACATAGTTGGTGGGCTGGAGCATGCCAATTAGGTGTAATCCCATGTTAATTAGTAGGGACATATATCGGGACACAGCGGCTGTCTGGCAGGCTGCTGCTCAGTACCGCACATAGGTCTGCTAAAACCATGCTGTCTCCTTGCTGAACCACGCTGTATCTGATACCTGCCAATGGATAAGTAAAACTTATTTTTTGCACTTTGGACTACTCATATGGTATAAGCTCCTTGATAAAGGTCCACAGCTTTGGACCAAAACGTTGGGGCACATATGGAGATATGACTTTTTTGCAATTTGTTTCGGATATGGATATCATGGCACTGCTTTGGTAATAAATAATTGTATTAACTTGACTCCTGTAAATTGAGTTATTATACTCTTTACATTGGTGAGTGCTATTTATCCAAGCTTTGGGATACCTGGAATATATATATATATATATATATATATATATATATATATATATATATATATATATATATATATATATATATATAGTGTTCCAATAGATAGAGGCACACGGACACGGTCAAAGAATTTGCAAATAGTGTATTAGAATGGGCATAACATACCACTATCTAGCGCTTTCGGGGTTAACACCCCGTCTTCAGGATAGAAGCCCTTATCGTGCAAGTGACCAAACACCGGGTCTAATAAAGGAAATGGAGAATTTAAGCTACGAGGACAGATTGAACAAATTGGGATTGTTTACGCTAGAGAAGTGATGTTTAAGGGGGACATGCTTAACATGTACAAATATATCAGGGGACAATATAAAGAACTGTCCAGCGCACTTTTTACTACAAGGAAGGACTCTAGGACACGTGGGCATGAGTTTTTAGATTAGAAGAGAAAACATTTTGTTCCCTTAGAAGGAAACATTTTTTCACGGTCAGGGCAACCAAACTGTGGAACTCTCTTCCTGGTGAGGTGGTGTCAGCAGACACAATAAATACGTTTAAAATAAGGTTGGACAAACATTTATTGATTAAAAACATCCAGGGGTACAATTAAGAAATAAACAGTCTTTAATAAATAAAATATCAGTATTCACAACACAAAAACAAGGGTTAAGCTAATAAACCGAGGTTGAAGTTGTTTGGGAGTGCCAGCATACAAGGAGTATGTATATGTATATGTATATATATATATATATATATATATATATATATATATATATATATATATATATATATATATCAGAAAAAGACAATGTGGAGAAGTGCTGGCTTCATAAACCTCAGTTTTGTCAATGGAGAAAAGTCCCAGAGTCTGATTGGAGCTCCCAGGGAAAAAATCTTTTACACGCACTAGGCCTTTAGTTTTGTGGCCGCTGCTTTTTCCACCCTTTTGAGAAGAATCCCGGGATCCCACGGGATTAACAGATATCTAGAACAAGAAAATGGGGGAAGCGCTTCATAGTGCAAGTATTGCTTTTTTAATATGAAACAAGTTTTCAATTAAAAGATCAGAGTAAAATGTACAACTCGTACCATTTAATACATTAGCGTGGGCTACAAACTACCACGTGTTTTTTTTTAAAACAATTACCAACTCCACTTCCAATCTCAAGGCTGAGAACCACCGGGCAATGCTGCTGCGTCCTGTGTACCTCCGACACGCTGGACCTGCTGGCGCACTTATCCCTCTACTCTCCCGGAACGTGGACGGCAGTAACAATTCAGAGGTGTCTGGTAGGACCCGCCCAGACGCGTTTCGTCTATGACTTCGTCAGTGGGCTGTCCCACCAGACGCAAGCTTCCCATATATCTAGTAGACACAATCAACAATCTATTCATTACAGCTGGATTTAATTAACTTCATCTATCTCAGAGAATGGACAAATCTTTAATCAGCCTGTCTCTACTTTAAAGCTGCCAAAGCTTTCATTTTACTCAGGATAGTACATTCGATTCGTAAAATCTGCAAAATACAAAATACATGAAACATTAGACAACACAAACACACAGATACTAGGTTGGTCTTAACTTTTAAATAGTGTTAATCACCATCTCAATACTCTCTCCTTACGAGATGGCCTGCGCTGATTATAGCTGCCTAACTTTTAACAATTCAAAAGACTGCATACCTGCAGCAGGACAGCATGTAATTTACTAAACTGGAATAGACATCCGTATTCTTATACTTCATTCAAAGGTTACTATCAGAATGTATTCCCCCGTCACCAGTTTTAATATCATTACGGACGGTGACACACCAGTCGACACACACTGTGTCACTGTTTCTTCAAAGCACATTAGTATATTTTTCTATCGTGATCTGTCCATATCTCTCAGATAGATGGAGTTTTAACAATACAACAATTTTCAACATTTTCATAATCATCTCATTCAGAGCAAAGTTAGTAGTAGGAGCGGAAACACATTTTATAACTTTGTAATGCCAGTTTGAAGGGACACAAATATTTTCTCACAATTATCTACACACCAAATTGATTTTAGGATTTTTTATATTATTATATACAGACCTTCAGGGCAGTAGTCTTGCACTCTAAAGTGTAGATATCAACTCCACCAGCCAATGGTCGACATATATTGTGTCGATCCTTTTTGTTTTGACAGACCATGAAAATGAACCATAATAATGAGCCACTTTAGACCAAGCATAATAACTTAGAGGTAGAAAACACCAAGGTGTAACACAAATTTGGCGGGCGGATTCCCGTAAGCTATTTATGAAGCCAAGATATTTTCCAGGGCAAGAAAGGAGGAAGGAGGGTATTCTCCAATCATCACCCAACCATGTATCTCATCAGATGGAGGATGAGCGAGAATATCCTCGACGACACTGCCTCTTACTCACGACCTTAATCTATATCATGAGTATTACCCAGCAGAATCAGACACCAATGGAGATTATATTTTTACAGGGCACAACATGATCTTAACTGTTAGAAATAAAAGGAGTGATCTCAAAATTTTCATTTAACCCATTTGGTATCAGTGTATCCAGGGCCAAAATCCAATGGGTTTCTCGCCGTGTAAGATGTTTTTCCCTGTCACCTCCTCTAATGTCTGCCTCCACCATTTCAATCCCTTTGAATCTTAGGCCACTCGAGTCTCCACCATGACATTCCAAAAAATGTCTCGGGACACTATGATTGGTTACTTTGTTTTTTATGTTGCGAGTGTGCTCTAAGATTCAGATTTTTAGTGTACGTTTAGTTTTTCCTATATAACAGTAGCCGCAGGGGCAGGTTAACATGTAAACAATAAATTTGGAATTACAATTAATAAATTGTTTGATGGCAAACGATTTTCCAGATCTGTCTTTAAATTGCTTTGCCCCTTTTTCTCCAAGTGGGCAGATTTTACATCCCCCACATGGATAAAAGCCAACTATACCTCCCAGCGCAGTAGCGCACGCAGGGGGGGTTTCTGAGTACCCAGAAACCCCCCCAGGAGTCTAAGGGCCCTAGGCTTAAAGCTGAGGGTCCCCTCTTTCCATGGGTACAAGAATTTTAAAAATCGTCCCTTGGGAACTGGAGATATCTGACTTCAAAGGAGTGGTCCCCATCCAAGCCTGTTAATTGCTCTTCCCAGTTAGATATTTTAGGTTCTGTCTGACGTAGAGTTTTTCTGATAGTATATTCCAAAAGCTGGGACTCTCCCCCTTTGAGGGACACTAGTAGCTTGTCTCTACTGTTCCCAGAACCAGCGATATCAGCCTTCCAGCAGCTGGTTACTGCTCCAGCTCCACACACCTGGTATGTAGTTTTATATACTCGTTGGCAGATTGCTCTGCCTTCTGAACTCTGATCCCCTAGTCCCCAATACCATTCTCTAGTTTTTAATTCCATTAAAATCTAAAAAATCTATTTCTGGTAACTGGAGATATCTGCAGTCAAGCAAGCTGTCCTCCCACCAGAAAATTATGAATAATAAGCCCACTCCACTATAAACCCCTCCTCTGCATATTAAACAACCTCTACCACCCTGGAAGTTATGTATCAGGGCCCCTTCATTCAGCCCAATACCCCCTTCTCCCACCATCTGTGCAGCAAAGGGGTAATTGGAAATTACTGATCCAGGCCCTACATGCTGAGCGGTTGATATAATACCCCCTACCACCCGGGGGACATCAAAGCTTCCCCCACCCCTACCGCTGGAGGATCGGTAGGTGCCCCAATACGTTGCTATGCCCAGGGGTCTACACTGCTGTTGACGTCCCTGTATGTATGTATGTATATATATATATTTTTTTTAATTATTATTTATATACATTTGGTCTATCTATAATACTTTAACTGACCCGGCATATACTGGGTCACCTAAGTGTCCATCTCTGTGCTTTGCTCCGCCCCTCTGGAAACCCCCTTCTGAAAATCCTGCGTTTGCCACTGCAGCACCCTTACTGGATTTGGTTTGATGGACTCAAGGCAGCTCCTCGAGATCAGGGATTTGACGTTTTTAGCTCTCCTGAATACCAGGTCCGATCTCTCTGGTAATTCTTTCCCTAAAATGGGATCTAACTGGAGTATGTGCCAGTTCTTTTTAACTGCATTACGTATCTGTTTTTCAGCACTGTTATACTCTGTAGTAAAGGGGCACACAATTTTTTTCAACTGTACAGCGTTTTGTGTTCCATTAACCTCATGTGTGCGGCTTATATTTTTATTTTTGTACACCAAAAGTTCTGATCTTGGAGTTTGCATCGCTTTATTTTTTGAGGTTTCAATGAGGGATCGGGGGTATCCTCTTTCAAGGAATCTTTCTTTATAAATTTCAGACTGTTCCTCAAACTTATTTTGTTCACTACAATTGCGTCTCAGTCGGGAGAATTGGGAGAAGGGAATGTTATTCTTCCAAGCTGGAAGATGGCAGCTTGAAAATTCCAAATAGCTGTTTGAGTCAACTGATTTAAAATGGGTACAGGTTTCTATTTTATTAATTTCACTTTTTATACTCAGATCTAAATATTTCAGTCTGGTCTCGTCTACTGTATATGTGAAACGTAGATTGTATTCGTTCACATTTAGTATTTCTATGAAATCCTTGAGATCTGGGGTCTCACCATCCCATATCATTATAATATCGTCTATATATCGACAAAACAATATTATTCGAGGATCATTACATTGGGTCAGCATCTCCACTTCCCATTGGCCCATGTACAGGTTTGCGAGACTCGGCGCACAGATGCTACCCATCGCCGTCCCGCAAATTTGTACATACCAATCCTCCAAAAACATAAAATAATTACACTCCAGAACAAACTGTAAGCATTTACATACAAAATCAATTTTCTCCACCCCTACTTCAGGGTCATTACTCAAAACCCGGCGTACCGCATCAATCCCACCTTTGTGCGGAATAGCCGTATAAAGCGACTGCACATCTATAGATATATGATTTTAATTTAGGCACATACTTTTTAATTTGACTGTCCACATATTCGGATACCCGTGATGTTAGGGACCCGATTCCACTGATAATTGGGCGACCTGGGGGGTGGGATAAGTTCTTATGGATTTTGGGTATATGATAAAACACCGCTATTCTTGGCGTGCGATTTAATAGATACATGTATTCGTCCTTACATATACATTGTTTTTTCATACCCATGTTTAGCAGGCTTTCTAATCTATCTAGATATTCCTGAGTCGGGTCATAAGTTTTGTGTAAGAGACCCTATCATCCAAAAGTCTATGTGCTTCTGCCAAATAGAACTCCCTATCCATAAGAACTATCCCACCCCCCCAAAAGGATCGACACAATATATGTCGACCATTGGCTGGTGGAGTTTATATCTACACTTTAGAGTGCAAGACTACTGCCCTGAAGGTCTGTATATAATAATTTTAAAAAATCCTAACATCGATTTGGTGTGTAGATAATTGTGAGAAAATATTTGTGTCCCTTCAAAGTGGCATTACAAAGTTATAAAATGTGTTTCCGCTCCTACTACTAACTTTGCTCTGAATGAGATGATTATGAAAATGTTAAAAATTGTTGTATTGTTAAAACTCCATCTATCTGAGAGATATGGACAGATCACGATAGAAAAATATACTAATGTGCTTTGAAGAAACAGTGACACAGTGTGTGTCGACTGGTGTGTCACCGTCCGTAATGATATTAAAACTGGTGACGGGGGAATACATTCTGATAGTAAACCTGGTGACGGGGGAATACATTCTGATAGTAACCTTTGAATGAAGTATAAGAATACGGATGTCTATTCCAGTTTAGTAAATTACATGCTGTCCTGCTGCAGGTATGCAGTCTTTTGAATTGTTAAAAGTCAGGCAGCTATAATAAGCGCCGGCCATCTCAAAAGGAGAGAGTATTGAGATGGTGATTAATACTATTTAAAAGTTAAGACCAACCTAGTATCTGTGTGTTTGTGTTTCATGTATTTTGTATTTTGCAGATTTTACGAATCGAATGTACTATCCTGAGTAAAATGGAAGCTTTGGCAGCTTTAAAGTAGAGACAGGCTGAATAAAGATTTGTCCATTCTCTGAGATAGATGAAGTTAATTAAATCCAGCTGTAATAAATAGATTGTTGATTGTGTCTACTAGATATATGGGGAGCTTGCGTCTGGTGGGACAGCCCACTGACGAAGTCATAGACGAAACGCGTCTGGGCGGGTCCTACCAGACGCCTCTGTATTGTTACTGCCGTCCACGTTCCGGGAGAGCAGAGGGATAAGTGCGCCAGCAGGTCCAGCGTGTCGGAGGTACACAGGACGCAGCAGCATTGCCCGGTGGTTCTCAGCCTTGAGATTGGAAGTGGAGTCGGTAATTGTTTTTAAAAAAAACCAAGTGGTAGTTTCTAGCCCACGCTGATGTATTAAATGGTACGAGTTGTACATTTTACTCTGATCTTTTAATTGAAAACTTGTTTCATATTAAAAAAGCAATACTTGCACTATGAAGCGCTTCCCCCATTTTCTTGTTCTAGATATATATATATATTACTGCTGGGCATGTTAACGCGTTAATATCGCGTTAACGAGCCAGCACATTAACGGCAATTAAATTTATTATCGCTGTTAAAGCAGGGGGGGGGGGCGGGGGGATGGGAGCGCTGAGGTGGCAGGGATCTGGAGACAGGGGCTGCCAGGCACTGGGAAACTGACGGGTCTGCACCACAGGGGTGCAGAGTCTCTGTACACATGCTGACGGAGACTGTTCGCCCCTCCAAATATGGCCGCCACTGTGAGGGAGACAGACGCTAGAGATGCTCCTTTACCTCTAGCGTCTGCCAGGGATGTGCAGAGTGACCAGCGCTACCCGGCAAGCAACAAGCATGTAATCCCACCTGGCAACGAGCATGGAACCCCTGGCAATGAGATTTTAGGTAAGCGGCACTTATGTGCCTATCAGTGCGATAAATCGCAGTTAATCACAAAAATTTCATGCGATTAATCGCGATTAAAATTTTAATCCTCGCCCGCCACTAATATATATATATCTAGTATATATCTGGTAGACCTGGCACTCCTTGCAGAGTAAGCAGCTGCCCTGGCACCTTTGCAAAGATAATATAGAGTACATAGAAGTGCGGATTCCGGGAGCGCTGTGGACCCTGCAATCCCTGGCAACGAGCATGGAACCCCCCCTGGCAATGAGCAAGGAACCCACCACCCCCCTGGAAGGAAGCAAGTAACCCACCACCCCCTGGGCACTGGGAAACTGACTGGTCTGCACCGCAGGGGTGCAGAGTCTCTATCCACATGCTGACGGAGTCTCTGCGGCCCTCCAAATATGGCCACCACTGTGAGGGAGACAGACGCTAGAGGTGCTCCTTTACCTCTAGCGTCTGTCAGGGATGTGCAGAGTGACCAGCGCTACCCAGAAGTGTGGATTCCGGGAGCGCTGTGGACCCTGCAACCCCTGGCAACGAGCAAGGAACCCCCTGGCAATGAGCAAGGAACCCACCACCCCCCTGGAAGGAAGCAAGTAACCCACCACCACCCTGGCAACGAGCAAGGAACCCACCTTCCCCCTGGCATGGAGCAAGTAACCCCCCCACCCCCTGGCATGGAGTAAGTAACCCCCCTGGCATGGAGCAAGTAACCCCCCCACCCCCCACCCCCTGGCATGGAGCAAGTAACCCCCCTGGCATGGAGCACTGGCAACAAGCAAGTAAACTCCTGGCAACAAGCATGAAACCCACTATAGCAACAAGCATGCAATCTCCCTTGGCAACAAGCATGCAATCTCCCTTGGCAACAAGCATGTAATCCCACCTGGCAACGAGCATGTAACCCCTGGCAATGAGATTTTAGGTAAACGGCACTTATGTGCCTATCAGTGCGATAAATCGCAGTTAATCACAAAAATTTCATGTGATTAATCGATTACAATTTTAATCCTCGCCCGCCACTAATATATATATATCTATCTAGTATATATCTGGTAGACCTGGCACTCCTTGCAGAGTAAGCAGCTGCCCTGGCACCTTTGCAAAGATAATATAGAGTACATAGATGAATACAGAGCCCTTAGTAGGGATGTATCATCGCACGGCACTCCAAGGGACTACACACTGGATAGTGAAAAGTTGTGGTTTATTGCAACGTTTCGAGGCTCTCCGGCCCCATCGTCCAGCAAACAGTTCACAGCTATACAATACTAAATGGGAAATTTGTAACTGGCGCTAAGATAATAGCAGCTAGATGTTATGAATCCCCGGCGCTGCAGATGCTGAAGGGGTAGCTGTCTCTCAGGACACGGTCCGGTACCTGCACAATAGACTTCTGACGGCGAGTGACGGCAGACCAACCATTTAATTGTACCAAGTTCTGGTACTTATGTAATATCTGGACTCCCATTTTTCTTATGAGACCGCGTCCCCTCGCGGGGCTCGCTGCACTCACCACGCTTCGGGCACGGTGGCTCGCTGCACTCGCCACACTATATAAAATCAACTGCATACGTAGTTGGATAGTAGGGGTGCATTTAACATGGGAGTCCAGATAATACATACTGTAAGTACCCAAGTTCTTAATTGCAGGGATTGTTTTTATTACTGTATCACTAATCCTTGTTTCTATTGTGTTTGTTTGTCTATTATGTTTGACCCCGTCTCTATATAATGTATTTATTGCACTACTGTTGGCATAGAGATAGAGATGTTTTTATGTATATTTTTAATAGAGTTTTGTACTTTTGTACTTTTACATTTATGTATTTCTGTACGGTTATATTTTAATTTGTATACATTTTATGCAATTTTACTATTATGCTATTTTACTATCATGTTAAAACTATCATGGGAATGTGCAATATATAGAAATAGTTAATAAGAGTCGGGTCTGGGTACAATGCGGATTGGTGAGAAAACAATCACGTGACAACGGATTCAGCTTTAAATAGTGGTCCGGTGAAATTGAACAGCACGTCTTGAAAAAGGAAGTATTCCGAAACGCGTTGACGTGGTTGGTCTGACATCACTCGCCGCCAGAAGTCTATTGTGCAGGTACCGGACCGTGTCCTGAGAGACAGCTACCCCTTCAGCGTCTGCAGCGTCGGGGATTTGTAACATCTAGCTGACGATGTATCGCGGTGACACCTGTTCATGTGCTGCTGTAAAAAAACCTATGTGTTTATCCTGCGTGTGAATAAAATTTGTTTACCCTGATTTTGGAGTCCTTGGAGTGGAATCTAAAAGATACCGTTATGTGAACGCGTGACAGTATGCTAATGTAAGTCTCGTTTACCTGCTTTTATACAAGAAGTCTGTGGTTCAATCGTTTATGGTGCAAAAGAAACTGCTATGTGAACGCGAGTGGGGAGCATAAAGTAAGTGTGGTTTATATAGCCCACTAAAGCACAGTACCCGTGCCCCGGTTTCTCCTGCTCACAAGCAAGTTTCTACAAGACCCTGCGCTGGTTCTTTCCTAAACCCATTTTTTGTCAAAACAGTTCACAGCACCTGGGATTTCTTGATATCAGGGTTTCCAGGGCAGAGTCACCATGCTCTTGATGGTGAAATAGCTGCCCAAGTGATAGGCCGGAGGTATTTTATTGTAAGGACCTCTGGAGCCGTGGCAAAACTCTGTTATGCTGTGTGCCTGTATGCTACTGCCTGTAATAATGACTGCATATAGATTTAACCTCCTGTTCAAAATGAACAACAAAGTCTTCATCTAAATCCCCGTTTTTGAGACACATAAGCTAACATAGAAAATGGCCGAAATATAGAGAAAAATAATTAATGGTAGATTTAAGCCCCATACACACTAGATGATATTGTTCAGAAGGACCCTTGTTGGTGATATCTTTTACTATTTCTTCTAGTCTGTACATGCAATATTGTCAATGATGCATACTCCCACACATCATATGGACCCCCTTGCCTGTCCTCCTTATACAGATGAGGGAGGTCATTGTTTACCACGGCCCCTCGCTCCACCCTCCACTATGGCTCCCTCCCTGCCGGCATTACACTCGGCACTTACCGATGCTGGCACCCCTCCATTTCCCTGCCACTGCCAATATTGGCATAGATGGGAATCGTATTATGTGTATATGGCATTAGTAACAAGCACTAAATCTGTAAATAATAAACATATATAAACATGTTGTCTTCTACACCAGTGGTTCCCAACCCTGGTCCTCAAGTACCCCCAACAGTGCATGTTTTTAAGGTCACCCAGCAGGTGCACTCATTATTCAGGCACATTTGAAAAGATCCACAGGTGGAGCTAATTATAATACTTGTGATTCTGTGTGGAGACCTGCAAAACATGCACTGTGTACCAGGGTTGGGTACCACTGTTCTACACTCAACCAATGGTGGCAGGCTTTAAACTTGAGAACTCTAAAGGCCCCCATACACTAGGGCGACTTGTACTTAGGACAAGTCGCCCCCGACTTCCCCCTGAGCTTCCCCGGCTGCTCCCCGGGGGGAGCTTGATTAGATTGGCACTTGATGTGCCATTTTTTACATGTGATAAATCGTCTTGATTTATCACATGTAAAAAACCCGGGGAGCAGGGGGGGGGGGGGAGCTACAGAGCAGGGCTGCTGGTGGGAGCAGGGGGGGCTGGGGACGCTGCGGGGGACACAGGCGGCATAGAGCCGGGAGCTGTCAGTGCTAGAAAAAAAAAGCCTATACAATGAATGGGCAGCCTGTGATTGGCTGAGCGCTCTCTCAGCCAATTGCTGACTGGCTGAGAGAGCGCTCAGCCAATCACAGGCCGCCCATTCATTGTATGGGCTTTTTTTTTTTATTCAGTACTGACAGCTCCCGCCGGCTCCCCCTGCCCGGCTCTATGCCGCCTGTGTCCCCCGCAGCGTCCCCAGCCCCCCCTGCTCCCTCCACCGCCGCGCCGCCCCACTAGGTCCCAAGTCGGGTGGTTGGACGTGCAGCAGGTCCGACCACCCGACGCAGATCCGATGCGCACGGGACCGCGCATCTGATCTGAGGGGACATCAAAACTAGCCGATTTTGGTCCGATTTCGGCCAGATCCGACTGATCTGGCTGAAATCTGACCAAAATCGGCTAGTGTATGGGGGCCTTAAGATATATCACTCATGCCTCAGTAGCTCCGGGTGCCCTCCTGGGTATCCAGACAATATATACGAAGATAGTAGCAGCACTCACAGAATAAATAACACTGCAAAGATGGGGAGAGGCTTAACAACTCAATTCAGTATAATAAACTTCTTCTGATGAAAATTCTTGGAATTAATTGAAACGCTAAGCATTTCCCCAGCAATGCTGTGTGTTATTTATTCTGTGAGTGCTGCCACTATATATATATCTAGTAAGCCTGGGCATCTAAAATGTTTCCAGAGGAGCACTGTGTGTTTATCATGTGAAGTGATGACATCACATGGACCTGCCCACACTTTCAAAGTTCCAAGTTCTTTGATAGGATAAAAAAATGTTTAGCCACAACAAGATGGTCTTATCCACTGTATGTGGGCAGTCATTTTACCTTATATGTGACACCGATAGTAAGCTACAGTACTTCCAAAACCTAGAGCCTGATTCAGAATTGTACGCAATGTCAATATTTATGCAGCCAAGTATTTATTGTAGAATGTGTGTGTGCCAAGGTACTCTATCGATGCCACCTGCAATCAGCATCAAAAATATAGTGCTATGGAATGTTGGAGGAGAGCCCCAACCTGGTATCTTGCCTAGGGCCCCATGAGGTCTAAAAAAAGTGCTTTCTCTAGGAGAGGTAGATTAGATCAATAAAGCAAAATCCTGCAAGACATCCAGTAATGAGTAAAAGCTGCAAATAACCAGCAAAGTTGACATATCTTTTATGAAATCAATTAAGTTGTTTTGGCATGTTGCCATGTTGCCGCCATTAGGATGATACAGTACATTGCAGAGTAACAAAGATTAGCATTTAAAGCACCATCCCCAGGCTGTAAGATGCCTGATTGATTGGATCATAAATAGATTATGAGGCAATCATTGGAACCACCTGCTGCAATGCATACACAGATACCAGGAAACTGACCAACAGTAAAGGTGCGACCATTTTGTTCTGTGTACCAATTTCATCATCAACCAGTAATTTTCTCAAGCAATTCTTTCTTTAATTTATTATTATTATTGCTATTATTATTTTAATCTCTACTCTATTTTGACTAGAAATCACTGGTCTGGTGCACCAGCGATTTTTATCCATAATCGAAGGGGCATGCTCCTGCTACCAGTGACCATTAAGGGATGGTTAGGGAGCACGCTGCTATTGATTTATCACCAACAATACACAAAAAACATGGGCGATATGGTCGCTAAGTGACCATTTTGCCAGTGATACTAGCTAAAATCATCTTGTGTGTACAGGGCTTTACAGTATCAACAACGCAGTTCATATAATTTTAAGGTGACCAATTTTTTTTTTTTAATGAAAAGGACAACACAAATAAAAGAAACAAAAATATTGTAAATAATAGAAACAAGAAGCAAACCTAAATAGACTGGCAGGGCGGGCAGTGACTGAACTAGCAGGGTGGGTAGTGACGGAACTATTGACTCTTAGGCCAAGGTGCAATCATATGCTTTGTCGGGGGCATGGCCTGGCGGCAAGGGGGGGGGGGGTGGATTATAAACTCAGTCAGTGCCAAATAAAAGCCAAGCCCATTTTGTACATCCACATTAAAAAAAATTTACACATATCAGCACTGACATATACCCCGCTTCCCCATTCTCTGCTGCCCCATCTTTAATATGTTCACTGTACCCTGAGCTCTCTTACAGTACCTCCTCCTCCGAGTCTGGTTCTGCTGCAAGCTGGCAGGTGTGCACAGTTATCAGTGGCAGTTTTTACCTATGGGCTCCAGGGCTCCAGCCCCACCAGGTAAAATCCACCACTGTAGTGAAGTCAGATGCCATCTGTGAGACGGCACAGTGAAGCCACACTGTGACTGGCAGTGATTTTCTATTGGAATTCGGACCTGCCAGTGTCTCAAGGCAGTGTTCCCTCGTGCAGCTGTGGGGCTGTGGGGCAGCCCCTAAAAACAGGATCTGAGCATGCGCAGTTAAGTGGATGCGGATGCGCCATACCTGAGACCATCAATACAATTCTACAGGTATGCTCCTAAAGCAGCCTAATAGAGGCTGGGGCCAGCACATGCGCAGTACCAACGAGGCTACTACGCATGTGCCAGTCCCAAGACGGTGATCGGTACTATAAAATGGAGGTGGCGGCGATGGGGACAAGAAGATGGAGGCGGCAGCGGGCACCAGCAGCGACGGCACCAGAGGGGAGCGGCATCTCGGCAACACCTCTCCTCCAACAAGGTTGGAGCCGCCACAGGCAGCTATTATATTATGGCCATGTAGAGTGCTTCTGCGTACTGTTTAAGCCTGAGAAAGGATCAGCACTGTGTGATCAGAAAGAAGTCTGATAGCAGAAGTTGCTGCAGCAATGTTATTCAGGGCAATAAAGGAGGACACTTTTTGAGGGAGGACAGAACTTACAAAAGAAGGACTGTCCTCCCTGAAGGAGGATGTTTGTTTACCATAATAATATTAATTGGATGTTATTTTGTATTAATGGGAAATCAGTTATCTATTCTTAATTTGGCCAGTAAAGCTGGGTACATGTCCAATCTGGGTGGTAGGAACAAAGGCATAGACCACCTATTGGGTAATACAAATGCAGGAGGAGGTATATACCACTTCCCCCTGCCTGCATTTCACTTCCCCCTGCCTACATAACACCTCCCTCTGCCTGCATACCACATACTGCCTACAAACCGCCTTCCTCCTGCCTGCATACCGCCTGCCTCCTGCCTACATACCACCTCCTGCCTACATACCAACCAGGGCTGTGGAGTTGGAGTCGGAGTCGAGGAGTCGGAGTCGGAGCAAAATTCGAGTACCTGGGGTCGGAGTCGGCAAACAATGCACCGACTCCAACTCCGACTCCAATTATAATTAATGACTTCTCTACTGTAAGAATAAAGACCAATGAACGCAGTGCCTCACGTAACCGCAAAACGAACACGTTAAGTGACCATGAAAAAGCATGCTTTTCATGTGCTTCACTATATGGCAAGCAACGCACAATTCGGAGCACCAATACTTATAAATGTATTCTCCCTTGTAGTTTACAATTTATTTCAAACGTTCAATAAGGTTTTCAATACCTCGAAAAATTCATTCAACCAAGCTCTCCCACCATACGCACAACATCTTTTTACGCGGATGAAGATCTTGTTTCATGCGCGGGGTCGTTTGTTTACCTTGGGTAAGCCATTCCTTACGCTGGTTCATATTGATGTACAGGCACCATTTTTCGTCGCCAGTAATGATTCGGTAAAGAAATCGTTCCTTGTGTCCGTGAATTGAACGGTGACGAGCAAGCAAACCAGCGGACAAACATTGTGTTTGTCCTTTGCTTAAACTGTTCAATACAGTAGACTGTTGGCTTCCCAGCCTCTAGTTTCTGTAGTAATAATATGTATGTTGCCTTTCTTTCCTTCAAGGAATGTATGAAATACATTCGCATATTAATACAGAGGAGTCGGAGTCAAGGAGTCGGGGTCAGCCGTATGAGGAGTCGGGGTCGGAGTCGGGCCATTTATCTACCGACTCCACAGCCCTGATACCAACTCCCCCCTCTTCCGATAAGAGTTGTCCTGACAATGGCCCTTATTCAGATCTAATCGCAGTACACATTTGTTCTCAAAATGGGCAAAACCATGTACACTGCAGGTGGGGCAAATGTAACATGGGCAGAGAGAGTTACATTTGGGTGGGGTGTGTTGAAACTGAAATCTAAATTGCAGTGTAAAAATAATGTAGCCAGTGTTTACCCTGCACAGAAACAAAATAGCTCACACAAATCTAACTCTCGCTATACATTTTACATCTGCCACACCTACAGTGGACATGGTTTCGCCCATTTTGAGAACAAATTTGTACTGCAATCAGATCTGAATAAGGGTCAATATGTAGACTACTGGTTTTATGACACCATGGGGCAGATTCAAATGTTTCACTGTGCCCAATCTCCCATTTAAAGTGACTAAAGTTTGTGGGGTGATATTCAAATGGCTGTTTTCATTGTGCATATCACGCTCATTAATAGAGACAGGATTATATGCATTTGCATATGCATTTGCATATTTTGCCCATTGTCACTGGTTATTGCATATTTTACCTAAAACCTAGTGATGGTGCATATTTTAGGCCCAGCCCTCTTCCCACCCGCGAGTCACAGCACTGCTTTGCCCTGCGGCTGCTGGCCAGATAGTGGTAGAGTGTGCAGGCCGGGGCAATATGTGCGCAGAGTTGGGAACTTGGATGTACTACGCGTACAGTCTGACACTGCTCTAGGCTGCCAAACCATGTTGATAAAAGTCAGTGAGGGCGGATGCCAATACGAAGCTCCTGAACTTTTGCCTGGCCCTGGCCTGGGACTTTACCCCAAGAGACAGACTTCTGCAGCAGAGGAGGCAGGCAGAAGGGTTGTGACATCACGCGGCGCGGAGGAAATGCTGTGTCACCGTGAGTATGCGGTGCAGGGAGGAAGCCTTCCACTGTGCCGCCCTCACACGCTATGCTGACATTTGATCCATCGGCGCTGAAGATGAGGGTCCGTGCAGTTGATGCAAGAAGAGCTTTAGACGCTGCAGTATACTGTAGCAGCCAGCATACTGACATCTGCAGATGCTGTGGGCCTATTTTTGAGGTTTATTTGCAACTAATTATATGCTGATTTTTAAATAAATAAGTTAAAAATTACTTTTTTTATTAATTAATGTAGCATATTTTTACACTTTTCATGCATATTTTAAGTATTTTTCATGCATATTTGCATGCATATTTCAAGCTTTTTTTGTTGCATATAATCCTGTCTCTACTCATTAAGGTCGGCTTTAGGACGGCATTATGGCTAAACCCAACCAAACTAATGGGCGCGATGTAAAAGTCCACTTTGCGCACACATTTGGGTGACTTTTGGTGTATTTTAGCTCACCACCCGTGGAAGGGGAACATATGAATAGCTCCGTTCGGTACCCCCTAGTGGCTGTCAGTGTGAAAAGATTTGAATCTGGACCCATGAGTTGACAGAGGGATGGATTTTTGGCATATACTGTATATATAGATAACAACTTCTATATATGGAGATGCCTACCACGCAGAGGCTGTGTGACCCATGTTGCATATCGGAACATTGAAGCCCTATAGCATTGTATGGTAATTGCTGTGCCGCAGGTCCCCAGAAGATGTCACTAATACCTGTCTGATACATATGGGTGTACCATACTATATATATTGTGGTTAACCTCCACAAAATGAAGTTGTATATAACACATTCCATTTTATGCACATATTGTTTTGTTTATTGATTGGCTATAATGATATCTTACATTAAATATTATCCCTGGCTCCAGGTTTTGTTACTGTCTTGTTATTGGTCATAGTTCCATTTCTTTAAATAGTTTTTCTGTATTTGAATGACTTTGCTCAACAATTAGTTCATGTATGATGATGTAATTATAACTGATGGGACAGTAGATTTACATGCAAAATCTTTCAGGGTCGCATATTAATCCACAGTCAAATTATTCTGGTCACATCTCCTGAGACTGCGTCAAGCCAAAGTAGAGAAACAGTCTTACATCAGAGAAGGCTGTGATTACTATTCCCTGTTACTGCTGGATATCTTCTGCCTCATGGAATATAAAATGGAGGATTCAGGAGAGAGAGTTTGTGTTTGTGACACAGCACAGAGCAGTACAATATGTTGATTTTTTTTCTATGGTATTACCTATATCCATCACTATATCCATATACCGTGCCACTATATACCCTGTCACTATAGTCATATACCCTTTAATATAGTATGCCTCATCTCTATAGCCGTGTACCGCATCACTATATCCATATGCCACGTCGCTATATCCATATACTGCATCATTATATCCATTTACCAAATCACTATATCCATCACTATATCCATATACTGTGTCACTATATACATCACTATATCCATATAGTGGATATACAGTATCCCTCACTATATTCTCCATCACTATATCCATATACTGTGTCACTATATCCATATACTGCCCCACTATATCCATCACTATATACTCCATCACTATGTCAATATACTCTGTCACTATAGCCGTATATCCTGTCACTATAGCCATATATACTGTCACTATTTATTCTTCGGGGCACGTCAAGGGCCACAGACTAGGGTAGTGAAGTGGTGAGAGAGCATTCCAGCACCAGAAGGTTAAACTTCTTGCTGCCTCCCCTCCTGTACCTCACCTCCAGGCCAGGCACTTCAGTTTTTTTGGTGCAGGCAGGAGCCAACATGCACCTTACAGAGGGGCTGCAATAAGCAGCCTTACTTCTTGAATTTATTTAAATTTTTTTCATTCTTATTTTAACACTGACTAGTTCAGTGACAGAGCCGCAGTGCAAGGGGTCTATTAGACACCAGCGCTGCTGCTCCATCAGCTGGGCACCGGGTCACCGGTAAAGGTAACGCATTCCCCGCATGCGATAGTAGAGGCTGTGCAAGTCGAGGGCTGGTCCACCTGCTCCTGCTGGACCACCAAGGAAAAATGTGTGTGGGCAGCAGCACCGGTAACAGGACCACCCAGTGCTCACCGGATCCCCCCCATTTTACCGGCGCTGCGTGAGGTCACTTCCATAGCAGCCATTTGTTACAGGGGGAGTGGGCTCTCCTCAGCCAGCCACTCCCCCAGGGACAGTAGGCATTAAAACCAATAGCGCTTCCCGCCATTGATCATTCCTGCCCTCAGCACGTGTAGCAGGGACACGGAGAGCCTCATCAGCCACCTGGAGATCCACACCTTCACTGCTAGAACCTGTCCACTCCTCCCTGTTCCTCTCCTCACAGGACACAGGTTACAGAGTTGTGCTCCTGACAGCTATAGCTGCTTAAGGAGCTTAGTGCCTTTTCTTTGAATTGCATAGCACTGGACCCTTTGGGGGAAATTTACTAATATGAAAAACCTAGTTTTTCGTATTAGTATTTTTCCTACGACTGCATACGACTGTTTCAGTCGTATGCAAAGTCGTGTTCCGGAGGGGGATTTACAAAGCAGTCATATACGACTGCTTTGTAACCCACCGATGTCGTAGGAATTCGTATTAGCAGCCGTATATACGGCTGCTAATACGAATTATTTGTAGGCAGTCTGCACGGATCAGTCAGATCCGTGCAGGCTTCAGTGTAAAAAAATAGAAAAATTAAATAAATAAAAAAAAAAAACGGCGTGGGGTCCCCCCCACAGCAGAAACCAGCACCAGGCTGACAGAGGCTGGAGCCGGTAATTAAAAATCAGGGAACCCGACAAATAGAGGTTCCCTGATTTTTAACAACCAGCCCCAGGCTCCTGCTCTGGGGCTGGTTCCCAAAATACGGGGGACAAAATGACTAGGGGTCCCCCGTATTTTAAGAACCAGCCCCAGGCAAAACCAGCCAGCAGGGTAATGCCACAGCCGGGGGGAGACTTTTTATGCAAGTCCCCCCGGCCAAAGCATTAACCCTACCGACCAGTCAGCCTGGCCAGGGGCCCTGGGGGAGTGGGGACCCCCCAATAAAGGGGTCCCCCCCCCTCCAGGACTTCCCTGACCAGGCTGAAGCCTGGTGCTGTCCTCGATGCCCCTGGGCGGTGGGCATCGAGCTGATAGCGGTGTAAAAAATAGAAAAAACTATTGTTTTTTACTGTGGCACTACAAGTGCCAGCAAGCCTCCCCAGCAAGCTGGGACTTGGAGAACCACAAGTCCCAGCCTGCTGGGCATTAAAGGGCCCGCTGGGTCTTGTAGTGCCACAGTAAAAAAATAGTTAAATAAAACACACTGACACCCATTTTAAATAAAAGTTTAATACACACATTACATACATACTGATACTTACCTTTCTTGATCCCGTAGTCGGCTCCTGATTGGCCTGCTAGGCGGCCAATAGAATTCAGTCTGAGGAGAGGCGCCGAATATGAAACTTCTCAGCATCTCTCCTCAGCGCGATGCAGAGACAGCAGGAACAGCGGGGACCGGCGACAGCATGAAGATTATCTGGATTACGTCGGATCAAGAGAAGACTTCTTCAGCGCAGGACCAGGTGAGTAGGATTTCCTTCCACAGCTCCAACATGGATTTCTTCGGACCCGGACACCGCCATGGACCTGGAGGACGACACGGACCGTCGACATGGACCTGGAGGACGACGCAGACAGCCGACATGGACGACACAGGACATCAGGATCCAGGGCTACCTACGGGATCAAGAAAGGTAAGTATCAGTATGTATGTAATGTGTGTATTAAACTTTTATTTAAAATGGGTGTCAGTGTGTTTTATTTAACTATTTTTTTTACTGTGGCACTACAAGACCCAGCGGGCCCTTTAATGCCCAGCAGGCTGGGACTTGTGGTTCTCCAAGTCCCAGCTTGCTGGGGAGGCTTGCTGGCACTTGTAGTGCCACAGTAAAAAACAATAGTTTTTTCTATTTTTTACACCGCTATCAGCTCGATGCCCACCGCCCAGGGGCATCGAGGACAGCACCAGGCTTCAGCCTGGTCAGGTAAGTCCTGGAGGGGGGGACCCCTTTATTGGGGGGGTCCCCACTCCCCCAGGGCCCCTGGCCAGGCTGACTGGTCGGTAGGGTTAATGCTTTGGCCGGGGGGACTTGCATAAAAAGTCTCCCCCCGGCTGTGGCATTACCCTGCTGGCTGGTTTTGCCTGGGGCTGGTTCTTAAAATACGGGGGACCCCTAGTCATTTTGTCCCCCGTATTTTGGGAACCAGCCCCAGAGCAGGAGCCTGGGGCTGGTTGTTAAAAATCAGGGAACCCCTATTTGTCGGGTTCCCTGATTTTTAATTACCGGCTCCAGCCTCTGTCAGCCTGGTGCTGGTTTCGGCTGTGGGGGGGACCCCACGCCGTTTTTTTTTTTATTTATTTAATTTTTCTATTTTTTTACACTGAAGCCTGCACGGATCTGACTGATCCGTGCAGGCTAAAACGCAAATACGACATGAAAATGGTGTTCTATTTTCCTGTCGTATTTGCGTGGGTGTTTTACACCACTAAGCAGCCGTATTATCAGTACGGCTGCTTAGTAAATCAGAAACCACCATTCTTTGAATGGTGATTTCTGTCGTATTCTATTGATGGTGTAGACATTCGTATTTGTAAATACAAATACGAATGTTCCATCTTTAGGACTACGAATTGTTGTATTTTTGGGATTGTAAATCCCGAAAATACAAATTCGTAAAAAAAAGGTGTATTTCTCCCTACGAATACACCTTTTTTCTACGAATCCATTTTGGTAAATGTCCCCCTTTGTCTCAACAAGGCTCAGGATTCTACGCCAGTCTCTTTCTAGTCCGGACATTCAACGGTGCATTTCATCCCATTCTCAACTTGAAAAGCCTCAACAAGTTTATTCGAACCCCGAAGTTCTGGATGGAAACATTGAGGTCCACAGTCTTGGCCTTACAACCAGGAGACTACATGGCATCCCTGGACATCCAGGATGCGTACCTGCACATCCCCATCAGGCCAAAACATCAACAGTTTCTGCATTTTGCACTGCAGGACCATTACTTTCAGTTCCAGGCTCTGCCTTTCGGACTGTCTACCACCCCTTGGGTGTTTACGAAGGTCATGGCCATCACGGGCAGCAGATTTTGTAACCAGGGTGTCTGGATACTTCTGTATCTAGACGACCTGTTGATTCTGGCACAATCTTCAGAAGTTCTCAAGGACCATCTGAACACAGTAGTTACGGTCCTAGAACATCATGGCTGGATCATCAATTGGTCCAAATCCTGCATGATTCCTGCACAGTCTATGATCCATCTGGAAGCCCAGTTGGATATGGTACATCAAAGGATCTCCCTGTCAGAGGAAGACTCTGCAGTCCCGCATCCGACATCTCCTCTCCCTCAGGCGGGTGTCAGTACCTGCATGAGATTCCTTGATTCGATGGTATCGACCTTCCACATGGCGGGATATGCCCAATTCCACTTCCATCCATTAAAACAGGAGATCATCACATCCGGTCACAGCTGATAGCTTTATCACTGGCCGTACGTCTTCTCGTGGCTTCTAGACCAGAACCTCACAGCAGGGAGACCACTTTGGATCTACCAGTGGACCCTCCTAACAACGGATGCCAGCCTCCGTGGGTGTGGGGCAGTGACTTGCCAAAGATCATTCCAGGGACTTTGGAATGCTCAGGAAACCCTACTATCGATATCCTCGAACTGAGGGTAGTCTTCTGGGTCCTTTGCTTGGTGTAACCCTAGCTCGGGGTTCACCCTGTGCAGGTCCAGTCAGACAATGCGATCAAGCTATTCCAGGATCAAGCTATTCCAAGAGGCACAACTAGGAATGGACACTCAGCTACAACAGGTAATCTGACCTATCGGTGACTAACTATACACATATATATAGACCACTTCAGCAATTGGTCACTTATCATTATTGTTTTTACCCTTAAATGTTGTATATGTATTTTTATCCATTTTATTTTTTATTAAAATAGTGTTATATATAATTAATAAGGTATTCACTTACTCATTGTCACCAACCCACATAGTGCAGTTATACCCCCTCTTTTTTTCCTCATTACATGCTCTGCCTGGGAGGCAGAAGAAGTTTAACCTCTTGGGTGATGCTCTCTCTCCCACTCCACTACCCAGCATTAGCTTGTGGCCCCTGAAGTCCTCGAAGAAAGAGATTTAACAGGTAAGACATAAGTCTTCTGATCCATATACCATGTCGCTATATCCATATTCCAGGTTGAACTAGATGGACGCAAGTCTTTTTTCAGCCTTACCTACTATGTAACTATATATACTGCATCACTATATCCATCACTATTTATTTCGTCACTATATACATATACTGCATCACTATAGCCATATATTATGTACCTATATCGTATACTGTATCCCTCTATCCATATACCGCATCACTATAGTAGTAAAACAAATCACTATCTACTCTGTCACTATATCCATATACCGCATCACTATATCCATCACTATATCACTATGCTGCATAACAAATTCCATCACTATATACTCTGTCACTATATCCATATACTGTGTCAATATATCCATCACTATATTTATATCTTGTGTAAAAATATCCATCACTATATACTCTGTCACTATATCCATATACTGCATAGCAATATCCACCACTATATTTATAGGTTGCGTAAAAATATCCATCACTATATTCTCTGTCACTTTATCCATATACTGCGTAAAAATATCCATCACTATATACATATACTGTATCACTATATCCATATACTGTGTAACAATATCCATCACTACAGTATATACTCTGTCACTGTATCCATATACGATGTTACTATATCCATCACTATATACTCCGTCAATATATCCATCACTATATCCATGTACCGTGTACCAATATCCATCACTATATACTCCATCACTTTTTCCATATACTGCATCAATATAGTCATATAGCCAATATAGCCATTCCCTGTGGCCCTGGCTGTCCCGCATCCTGCCACTGGTTACTCAATAGGATGAAGATAAACCACCCCAAAATCAGCGATAATGTGAATGGGGCAGGGCTAAAAGTGTTGAATCGCCACCATTTAGATGTGCCCCTACTTGTGGACTTGCAAATTTTGGGTGATTTACCGTAATGTCACAGAATGGCCCTTCCCAGAGAGTAGAAAAAAAAAGTAGATATGCATTCTCCATTATTTTAAAATTTCCCCAGTGCAATCTGTTGTATCCTCTTCTTCTGTCCCTTCACCTAAACCCATGTTATATGTATACAATGTAGGGGAAATATATGGAATACTTACAGATGACTGGCAATGGGGACACAGGCAGTCAGAAACCATGGGCGGCATTCACAATCATGGGGCATAGCCTATTATAGCCATACTCCCATGAGGCCATGTGAGATGTCCCCAAAGGACACACCATACGGGAAGTTCCCAAAAAAAGGGCATGGTACCGCATAAATCGGGACAGTTGTGTGGTATAAACAGAGAAAAATGGTGATAATTAGGAATTGACGCCAACACTTCTTAGTATACTATATTTGCATTTTTTTTTTTTTTAACAAATTTCATATTCACAACAATGCATAAAAATGGACATACAACATATAACATAAAATTAAAATCCTTTGAGGCAATAGTAAGAGGCAGTACAGGTTGAGTATCCCGTATCCAAAATGCTCGGGACCAGGAGAATTTTGGATAACGGATTATTCCGTATTTCGGAATATTTTAATATTTCAATGATGTATTTTGAAGTATCTTGCATTTATGCTGTATAAACACATAATATACACACAAATATATTTTATTACCACATAAAATACACACAAATATATTTTAATTGTTCAAAAAACAAGGTTTCAAAACGTGAAACAAAATGTGTGTACTATCTTAGCACTGAATTTGAATGCCAAGTAATCATTGTCTTGCACATATATAGTGCCAGTTACATATCATGTCCCCAGTGATGCTGTTACAGATGTCCCCAGTGAGTTTTTAGCAAAAAAAAAAATTTTTTTCACTTTCTGGAATGTCCGTATTTCGGAATAATTCGGATAACGGATATTCGGATACGGGATACTCGACCTGTATTATACTGTCTCTAGTGAGGCTTATATGGCTTAGATTTTGAATGTCTCTTTGGAATGAGGCAATATAGATATAGTTACCAGTCCCAGTTAAAAGTAAATAGATCTCCTCTGGATACTTGAACCGACACAGTTCCTTTTTCTGAGTTTGTACCTCCCTCTGCTGTGGGGGAGTGCTCCAGGTGCTGAGTGTCCAGATGGTTTTTAAGCTTATTAGCCCAGATTCAGAAATTGCTTCTTACTTTTTTGGTTGCTGGTGACCGGACTGCATGGGTCTCCACAATACGCGTTTCTCTGCCTTGGAAAGGTAAGTCAGTGACTTCCTCAGATGGACCCCTCTGTCTATATTTTATAGCTGGTGCATTCACGGGCGTTCTCCTTCAAATACTTCCACATTTTGCGTTCCACGCTTCGTTTCCGCTGCTCATATTTATAAGCAGCGGCGGCTATATTTAATTTATTTCCAAGCCTGATTTTGATTCAACCAATAATATATCAATCCGTGGCCATTTTGTTCCCGCTCCAAGCCTCATTTTTACATCCAAGCCTCATTATCATTGCCTCTAAGCCATTATATCCACAGCCGTATTTTGTCAGGGTTAAACACCAAACTTTATTAACATCCCAGCATCGTCTCTGACTCCAGTTGCCATCGTTGAAAAGGGTACAATGGGGGGATGGGGTGAGAACAGTTGCACAGGAAAAGTTGGTGAATTTTAAAACAGAAGAAACCCTCATAAATAATATCCTTTAGGTAATGCTATGTGGAACACGGGAGGGTGTGCTATCACTGGACATAAATTGACATCAGAAACAAAGGAAAGAGAGTATGTCACTGTGTGATGCACATGGAGAACAACTTTATTAAAATGTAACTTTTAATGGTTATACTAAAAAGTTGTGAAGTATGGACACACAATTGACATATTCACACACATGAAACACAGAATGTGATTTAAAAAAGGATAATATATCCTAAATCAGTGTGAGCCCAACCAAATTCTCCCTACTATTTTCTATGTAACATATGGAGAGTCAGAATCCCCTAATATAATTGAATATACTGTAGGTTGGCTAGTAGCTTTGATGGGAAACTGACTAACTTATGCAATCAATATTGCACTGATGCGGTTAAATGACCATTAATGTGTCCCACAAAAATTCACAGTGGGATACGAGACGTATATGACCCACATGAAAGACAGCGGCCAGTCCCGGGTTAATTGCAATCTCACTAATGTCATTCAGTGTGGACGGCGTCTGATGTGAACTGCCACTTCACATTCAGAGCGCCGCACCACAACAGAACCCAGACATGGAGTTGCGGCTGTTCCCCGCTGATTGACAGGAAGGGACCGGGCGCGTGTTCGAAGATGCCGGTGGTCCTAAGGCTGTTGGGTGAGCCGGAGACTGGCGATGTGGATGTCTCTGACGTGGACGTGGAGACTGGCGCTCGCTTGGGCAGCTATATTGGATAAATTTACACAACAATATACATTGGTATGAGAGGAGAGGGATAGTGGGAGTCACGGCTGAGGCTGACTGGTCAGCATACGCTTTGCTATGGGAGCTTCATCAGGACCAACCTGGCCTGCTCCCGGAAATCCTTTAAGTACCTCATTCCTCATGAATATTCATGAGAGGTGTGTGCACCTGGTCACCTGATTATAGGTTACCTTGCTGTGAGACATACAGTACATATGACTTATAACAATGTTGCTAAGTCTAAATTGGAATTCCAGATTGTATGTATGTATCGGATAACATAGCATATTTGAATCTAAGTTTGTACATATAACTCAGAGGAGTTTTTATCTTTTGAATGGAATACTCCATTTAGGTGATTGGATCGCTTTTACAAGATATGTAATTGCTAAAAGCTATCATATTAGGTTCTCTCAAGATGAATATTGCTTTCCATTATTACCTTGATATAATAACCTTACTCCTTATACCTAATATTAGAATGCTGTATTGATTTTATTACAATAATAATAATGATGGTCTTGATAAAACATATTAAAATTGCAACAAGAAAGGAAAATGCAAAAGGAATGCATATGAGTATGAAAGTATAGATTCTTATATGAAAATTATTTCGGTACTTGTTTCCTAGCACGGCGCCCATCGCATCGTATACCATAAGCCTTACAATGGTATGCGATGCGATGCTGTGCGATGGCACCCGATGTTATACAATTTAAAATTGTATATCATCGCATTGTATGCCATTGAATGCCATATACAATGGTATGCGATTTTAAATTGTATAAGCACCCTAATGGGTGTTTTTAATGTTAACCCCTTCACGACATATGACGTATATATACGTCATATGTCCGTTGCGGGGGAATCAAGCCAGCTCACGGAGTGAGCTGGCTTGAAAGAGAGCAGGTAATGGCTGTATATTACAGCCAGGTCCCTGCTCTCACGGCCACGAGCGGCGAGTTCGCCGATCGTGGCCGTTTAACCCTTTAAGCGCCGCGGGCAAAGCGCCCGCAGTGCTTAAATAGCTGATCGGAGGGGGGGCGCCCCCCTCCGGCGCCGATCGGGGCCCCCCGCAGCGAGATCGGAGGGTGCCGATCGGTTGCCATGGTAGCCAGGGGTCTAATGTAGACCCCTGTGCTGGCCGTGTATGCATACCTATTACATCCTGCCTCAGGCAGGATGTAATAGGAAGTGCATAAAATCACTACGTTCAGCCATAGAGCTCTATGGCTGAACCTAGTACAGGCGATCGCGCCCCCTAGTGGTCAAGTACACTAGGGGGCCTTGTAGTAAAAGTAAAAAAAAAAAAAAAAAAAAGTTTAAAAATAAAAAAAAAATAAAAAAATATTAAAAGTTCAAATCACCCCCCTTTCCCCATTTCCCAAATAAAAATAAATAAAAAATAAAAAAAAAACATATTTGGTATCGCCGCGTTCCTAAAAGTCCGATCTATTAAAATATAACATTAGTTATCCCGCACGGTTAAAGGCGTAAACGGAAAATAATCCCCAACGCCAAAACTACGTTTTTTGGTCGCATCGCGTACCCAAATAAATAACTAAAAGAGATCAGAAAGTCGCCCATATCCCATAATGGTATTAATTAAAAAGTACACTTCAGCCCGCAAAAAATGAGCCCTCACCCAGGTCCGTAGGTGGAAAAATAAAAAAGTTATAAGCCGCAGAACATGGCGACGCATCGCAAATTAGAAAAACCGTAAAAGTTGCGATTTTTTTTTTAGTGGTAAAACATAACGAAAACTATATAAGTTTGGTATCGCCAGAATCGTAACGACCCATAGAATAAAGATAACCCATCATTTTAAACGAACTATGAACTCCAAAAAAACCGTAACCAGCGCAAAATTGTGCAATGGCGTTTTTTTTTTTTTTTACCCCACATTGAATTATTTCCTGATTCCCCAGAATATTATACGGTATAGTAAATGATACCATTACAAAGTACAACTTGTCCCGCAAAAAAAAAGCCCTCATGTGTCTATATAGCCGGAAAATTAAAAAAGTTACGCTTATTTGAACGCAAGGAGGAAAAAAAAAAAAAAATTACCTTAAAAGGCAATGTCGTGAAGGGGTTAAATGGCCCCCAATAAGATTATTAATTGTGTAAGCACCGTAATGGGTGTTTACAATGTTAAAAGCACCCCCACGCCACCCCCAGTATCAACGCCAACCCGAAGTGTGGCGAGCGCAGCAAGCCCGCGAGTGGCGGCGGTACGCGTCCTCCAACCTTATCATACACCCACTATCCCCGTCGGTGTGGAGTTGATTTTAGATAGTGTGGCGAGCGCAGCGAGGGGACTCGGAATACATGTAAAGTAATACGCGTCCCCTCGCAGGCTCGCTGCGCTCACCGCGCTTCGGGCTCAGTGGCTCGCTGCGCTCGCCACACTATCTAAATTCAACTCCACGCCGACGTGGATAGTGGGGGTATGAAAAGGTCGGAGGACGCGTACCGCCGCCCCGCTCAGGCTCGCTACACTTGGCACGCTTCGGGTTGGCGTTCATAGTGGGGGTGGTGTGGGTGTACATTTAACATTGTAATCAGCTATTAGGGTGCTTATACAATTAAAAATCGTATAGGGGGGCCAAAATCACATCGCATGCGGCTACATGGCATGCGATGCGATACAATGCATAAGATGCCATACAATTGAAAATCATGGGCGCCGTGCTAGGAAACAAGTACCATTATTTCTATATATAAATATGTAGCCTGTGTATAATGATATTATGTATAGTTATTTGGATTGTGATTCACATGAGAAAGCTAGCGTTGATATACTGTCAATCAGCGGGGAACAGCCGCAACTCCGTGTCCGGGTTCTGTTGTGGTGCGGCGCTCTGAATGTGAAGTGGCAGTTCACATCAGACGCCGTCCACACTGAAGGACATTAGTGAGATTGCAGTTAACCCGGGACCGGCCGCTGTCTTTCATGCGGGTCATATACTTCTCGTACCCCACTGTGAATTTTTGTGGGGCACATTAATGGTCATTTACCTGCATCAGTGCAATATTGATTGCATAAGTTAGTCAGTTTCCCATCAAAGCTACTAGCCAACCTATATTCAATTATATTAGTGGATTCTGACTTTCCATCTGTTACATAGAAAATGGTAGCGAGAATTAGGTTGGGCTCACACTGAGTTAGGATATATTATCCTTTTTTAAATCACATTCTGTGTCTCATGTATGTGAATATGTCAATTGTGTGTCCATACTTCGCTACTTTTTAGTATAACCATTACATTTTAATAAAGTTGTTCTCCACGTGCATCACACACAGGGGCGTAACTATAGCACCGCAGCCCCCGCGACCGCGGGGGGGCGCTATGCATGTGCGGGTGCCGGGGGCTGCAGTGCTATAGTTACACCCCGCCGCCCGCCGCACCAACCCCCGCAAACCACCCCCATCTCCAGTCTTTACCTGTGTTCAGTACCGCTGGTCCCGGCTCCCTTCTTCTGCTGAGGACCACCACAAAATGGCCGCCCCCATATAGCAAACAGTTCTCTGAAACTGTCTGCTGTATGGGGGTGGACATTTTGTGGTGGTCCTCATAGCAGAAGAAGGGAGCCGGGACCAGCGCGTACTTAACTGAACACAGGTAAGACTGCGGGGGTTGGTGCGGCGTGCGGCGCGCGGCGGGCGGAGGGGCGGGTGAGTGGCTGGGCACCCCCCCTTTAACGGCGGGGGGGGCGCCCAAAATGTAGTTATGCCACTGATCACACAGTGACATACCCTCTTTCCTTTGTTTCTGACATCTTTGAAAAGGGTTTTGCCTCAAACAAGCCATAATGCCTCACAATCTTTAGTTTCCTTTTATTCAATTGCCTCAACATCATTTTTCAATTGTCATCATATGGATTTCATATACACACATCTCTTGTATATAATAAAAAAAAATATATATATATATAATCAATCTTTCCACATATGGACTCTTTTTATTCTGATTCTACCCACAAGCAAACAAATGTGTAAACATGCAAATCCATATTTATATGACAACAATAAATTACCCTAATGTTTATACAGTACAATTAATACAAATATAATAATAAAAAAAAAAGTTAATTATTATATAAAATAAGGGAAGGGGAAAATGGAGGGCAAGAAGGGGGGGTGGTGGTAGGGGGAAGTATGAAAAAGGGGGGGGGAGAGGGGGAAGCGGGAAATGGAATCTTATATACTTTTTTTGTAGTATACATGAACAATATCCCCATTAGAATGGTACAATTAATATGTTGCCTATATTTTTCCCTCTAACTGAACCATATTTTGCCAATTATAATGGGACTATTCTATATAGAGTATAGGAACAGTACATATTATTGTTTATAATTCACCTCTCCTAAAAATACAAAAACAAATTGATCATTCTCATATAATTCCCTAGTTCTATATGTTGTTCTATTATATATCACTTATCATAAGCCCCCTATCCCTAATTTATTATATATTGTTCATTTCTATGGGGGGCAGTACGGATGGTGTAATAGTTAACATTACTGCCTCACAGTGCTGAGGTCATGGGTTCTATTCCCACCATGGCCCTAACCGTGCAGAGTTTGTATAATCTCCCTGTGCTTGCGTGGGTTTCCTCCGGGTACTCCGGTTTCCTCCCACAATCCAAAGATATACTGGTAGGTTGTTTGGCTCCTAACAAAATTAACCCTAGAATGTCTATGTGTGCGTGTACATGTGATAGGGAATATAGACTGTAAGCTCCACTGTGGCAGGGACTGAAGTGAATGTTCAAATAATCTCTGTAAAGCGCTGCGGAATATGTATGCGCTATATAAGAAACTGTTAATAAATAATAAATAAATAATAAATATAGTGTCGTTAAGACCCTGTGGGGTTAATGTTCTCAACTGGAATATCCAGAAGGCTTCCCTCCTACACAACTGGACTACATCTCTAGGAGTGTTTTTAACGTGTTCTATCCCTATCATGGTAATGGCTCTCATATCCCCTTTCTGCCATTTTGCCATATGTTTATATAGAGTTTTGGTCACCATCATTTTACTAATGTTACGTCTGTGCTCTATATATCTGACGTGCAGGTTTCTTATCCTGCCATCTACATACTGTAGGCCACACCCACAGGTCAAGAGATACATGACATATTCTGTTTTACAATTAATAAACCCTTTTATAGGGAAAATCTCCCCTGACCAGGGCCGGCGCTACCCACTCAGCGGCTCCTGTGGTGCAGGGAGGCGCCGGACTGAAGAGGCGCTCAAGCCTCTCCCTGCACTACCACTCTGCTTCTGCCAGGACACGGTGCCTCCTGTACTGCGCCTGTCATACAGAGAGCGACAAGCACAGCAACAACGCAGAGCTGACTACCGCACCGGCTATCGCTTAATCGGGTCTTCCCCACTGCGAGTGTCCCAGTTACCAGTATTTTCAGCAATAGCCTGGACACCGCTGGGGCAGCTGCAATGTTGCTGTGCTTTGCGCTGCCTGTGTGACAAGCACGGGACAGGCCTGGAGCTGCAGCTACAGCGTGGACCAGCCCTGCTTTCTCTTCACTGCTTGGGGTAGGTGTACTGGGCTGGCTGTCACCAACCCCAAAACTGCTGGGAAAGGGGGGAGGGGGTAGGCTGTCTGGTAATAAACACTTGCTGAGTGCTTTCACCCTAGACCACCAGAGAAAGCAGAGTTATAATAGATAAAAGATGTGACATCACTCTATATATACTCTCCTGATGAAGGCCAGCCTAGGTAATAAGGCGTGAGCGACGAAACGCATTGAGAGCACTACTATGTCCATGTAAGATTATTTTATGTTCATTCACTTTTGCACTTTATTAAAAACTCCACTAAAAATTTGAATTGGAGTTTCTTTCCTTATTCACTGCGTGGCACGAACACCTTGGATACTATCCAAAAAATCTGTGAGGGAAATCCTGCCTTGAGAGGCCCAACTGAATTATCCAGGCAGCACCCTGGTAACCCACTAGGACAGGATATCCAGACATCATTTATGATGAACACAAAAGTTTTTAAACACGGTACGCACAATTTAATTTGAAACCAACCGTGGAATTCTACTTACCTCACTAGAGATAGCTGTCTTCTCATTCCTTTTTTAATATATATATATATATATATATATATATATGTCCCAATAGACCGCACTCTCACTTCCACATAGTCGACACTGAGGTGTTCAGAAGGAGGTGTATATGCCTTTAATCATATAGCCTCATACATAATCCAATCTGTCCCAGCAGTTAACTGCAGGGATACTGAACACTCGCCAAAAGGGATAGAAATAAATCCAATTTCTCAGTCAAATGGAGATAAATAATCACTGGTGGTTTTTATTCCAACAAAGTATGCACATCCTGCTCCAACGTTTCAGTCATAACCTGACCTTTTTCAAGGAGCCTATAATGTAAACAACAATAACAATAGTCTCAAGGTGTATCCTATCGCAGTTAAGAGATTACACCTGAATAACTCAAATGTGGCTATCATGGAGAAGCAAATTGAGGAAATGACGGGGCGCTTCAAAGAGAGAGGGTACTCCACAAGTACACTGACTCGATACCTAAAAAAAAGCTAGATTAAACATAAAGAAAAAACAACCAACAAATACGTGTGGCAGTGAATCTCTGACCAGCAAGAAAGAAAAAAGGATGATTTATGTAAATACATATAATCATGCCTCTCATCAGATCCAGCATAGCGTGAGAAAACACTGGCCTATATTGTCCACCGATCCCACTCTAAAGGAAGGGGCCCAATCTCAAGCAGATATTAATGAGACCGACTTTGAACCCAAATCTCGATTTGAAAACAACATGGTTACACTCAACAAGACCAGGATGTTTCCGTTGTATAGGGTGCACTACGTGCAACAGCCTGACTCCAGGAACCACCTTCCCTCATCCCCATTCTGGGAAACCCATTAAGATCCAATATAGATTGCATTGTCTTATGGACTTTGTAATCTATTTATTGAACTGCCCATGCGGTCTCGCGTATGTCGGAATGACGATCGATGCAGGGAAGGCAGAATTACCTGTACCCCGCCATTTCCTGGCCGCAGGACACCAGATATCCACGTTGAGATGTAGGTTGATTGATTGGGTCCCTCCCCCACCACGTGGTGGATACCGCGTACTCCTCTTGAAGAAAATCGAATGTAGATGGATCCACCGGTTGGGAACGCTGGCCCCCCGTGGGCTCAATGAACATAATCCCCTGTCTATATTCCTCAAAAGCTAACCATCTAATAAACCAACTATACAAGTTTAACTTGTACATCTCTATAATGCATCATCATTATCTTGTCTTGGGACTCTTAGGGCTAGTAATCTATCCAAGAGAGTCTCATAGTGTTACCATGTGTGGTTACCACATATGGTCTAGTAATAATAAAAACACCTCAGAGTATGTCTCCATCTTACAGTTGCCACACAGCATCCTATACCATGTCGGTGAAGTCATAATCCTGAGGACCCCAGTCATCTATCTCTTATATATGTGTACATATTTATAAAGTCTATAAAATTGTCTAAATATAATTCTGTATTATGCCAATATAAGAGAACCCAAATCCAGTCTTAGCACCACAGGGATGATTATTAGATATTTGATTAGGACCCATGTCACTGTTTCAGATGTGTATTTCACGCACTGATTCAGTGTCTATAGACGGTCCCTTATGTAAAAAAAAAAAATTCTCTATATATATATATCTTTTTCCCATCGGTTCATATATATATATATTATAACCTGTCTCCAAGTTACCAATATATCTATTCCATCCCTTCATCCAGCTTATACCCATCAGTAGCATATCTGTAATCTATAGATGGTCATCCCATTTGCCCATATATTATGATCCTACAGGTGGCGCTAGACATTCTGAGCATTCCCCCTGACGGTCTATACCGTCACTATCAGTCTATTATGGTGCATACACACTCCGGTGTTTATTGTTCATATTTGATCCCATCCACGCTGTCTAACATACAGCGTTAGATTACCATATGCTATAAGTAAATTCTTTTACATTAGTTGGCCAGTAGATGCGGCTGTGTTAGCAGACCGCTTCACTGCACTTCCGTGCGTTCCACCGGGAAGCGACTTCCGGGTTCGCATAGCTATATGCGTTCCACGTGATGTCACTTCCGGCCAGACGTACTTCCGGCACCACCGGAAGTGCGGCGGCGCTGTCACGGCGCTGAGGCCAATTGAGACGCACGTGTCTCCATTGTAAGCAATGTGTCAGGTATATAAGTTGGATTTGGGCCTCTCTCCCAGTGTAGCTGTTCTCCCGCTCCTGGGCTGAGGCACCGTTTGTTGTTCCATTGATGCATCCTCTAAACGTATGTAACCTTTTTTGTACTTTATCAGGTGTAATCTCTTATCTGCGATCGGATACACCTTGAGACTATTGTTATTGTTGTTTACATTATAGGCTCCTTGAAAAAGGTCAGGCTATGACCGAAACGTCGGAGCAGGATGTGCATACTTTGTTGGAATAAAAACCACCAGTGATTATTTATCTCCATTTGACTGAGAAATTGGATTTATTTCTATTCCTTTTGGCGAGTGTTCAGTATCCCTGCAGTTAACTGCTGGGACAGATTGGATTATTTATATATATATATATATATATATATATATATATATATATATATATATATATATAAGGACAGGTTACCCCAACCGCGCTTTTAGAGATGTGTGGCAGCAAAACTGGGGGGCCCTCTGTTAGACAGGACCCGAGATAGAGATAGAAATAGGATGGGTTTCCCAGAATGCGCCTTTCCTAGAATACAGGATAATAATTCAAAATATCCGACACTAGACAAATCTATAGTGACAATACGGAAATAATTTTCCTTTAACAATACAAAATCTTAATAAAAATCTTTTTTTATTGAAAGATGTCTTCTCAGTGACGAATTGAGCCCAACGCGTTTGTTTCGTCAATGAATTGACTTCATCAGGGGCATTTTGACAGCAGAACAATACATAGGAATTTCACACCGGTATATGTTCCTTAAGTGGGATACAAGTAGCGGTCTGTTCTCATATATTGAAAGTAGTCTTGACAATAAGATCATTGGATATTACCACAAAAGAAAATCCCAAGTGGAAACGGAGTCCACTGATTAATCCCAAATAGCTCCTGGGGGAAGTTATATGACCTCAGGGACAGAATTTGAGGAATTGGCACCGATAAAAGAATTTTATAGAGTGGTGGTCAAACCGGATGTGCTCTCCTGGATTCCAATCACTGAATCAGTGATTGGAATCCAGGAGAGCACATCCGGTTTGACCACCACTCTATAAAATTCTTTTATCGGTGCCAATTCCTCAAATTCTGTCCCTGAGGTCATATAACTTCCCCCAGGAGCTATTTGGGATTAATCAGTGGACTCCGTTTCCACTTGGGATTTTCTTTTGTGGTAATATCCAATGATCTTAATGTCAAGACTACTTTCAATATATGAGAACAGACCGCTACTTGTATCCCACTTAAGGAACATATACCGGTGTGAAATTCCTATGTATTGTTCTGCTGTCAAAATGCCCCTGATGAAGTCAATTCATTGACGAAACGCGTTGGGCTCAATTCGTCACTGAGAAGACATCTTTCAATAAAAAAAGATTTTTATTAAGATTTTGTATTGTTAAAGGAAAATTATTTCGGTATTGTCACTATAGATTTGTCTAGTGTCGGATATTTTGAATTATTATCCTGTATTCTAGGAAAGGCGCATTCTGGGAAACCCATCCTATTTCTATATATATATATATATATATATATATATATATATATATTGCCTGACCCTAACCCCCTCCTTGCCCCAGTACTGCCCAACCTGCTATCTACCTTTACCATATAAGCATTTAACCCCTTCCCGACATTTGACGTACATGTACGTCATGGTCGGGAAGTACTTCCCGACATTTGACGTACATGTACGTCATGACTTCTAACTGTCACTGCGTCTAGAGACGCAGTGACAGTTAGGTGATGTCTGCTGTCCCTGACAGCAGACATCCCCCCTCGCCGCCCAGGGGGGGCAGGGGTGCCCCCCCCGGTCGGCGATCGCTGTGATTGGCTGTTCAAATCTGAACAGCCATTCACAGCGTTTCCTGTTTTACCGGCGGCTAAGCCGCTCGGTAACACAGGGATCGGTGGTGATCGGTGCTGTCAAGTACAGCACCGATCACCACCGATGTGCAGCCCCCCCTCGAACCCGCCGGGCACTCACCCGGCAGCAGCAGCAGCTCCCCCGGCTCCCCCGGAGCGTCTGGAGCGCACGCAGCGCTGCCCTCCTCCCCCCTCCCCCCCGCAGCAGCAGAAGCAGCATCAAGCTGCAGAAAAAGTTAAAAATTAAATATATGCACTGAAAAAATATATTTATATATATATATATATATATATACACACACATATATATATATATATATGTATATGTATATATATATATATATATATATATATATATACACACATATATATATATATGTGTGTGTGTGTGTGTGTGTGTGTGTGTATACCGCACCGATTACCACCGATCGCCAGCCCCCCCCTCCCACCCGGCAGCCCCCCTCCCTCCCACCCACCCGGCTGCCGCAGCGCCAGCACCCCTCCCACCCCCCCGCCAGCCGCAGCGCCAGCCCCCCTCCCAAAGCTGGTGACTAAAATGGGGTCACTTGTGGGGGGGTTCCACTGTATTGGTGCTTCGGGGGTCTTGCTAATGCGACATAGCACCCACCATTCATTCCACCACCAAAAATCACTCCTTCCCTTCTGAGTCCTGCCATGCACCCAACTGGTATTTTTTGGTCACACGTGAGGCATTGCCGTACTCGGGAGAAATTGGGGCACAGATTTTGGGGTGCTTTGTCTCCTTCATTCCTTGTGAAAATAAAAAATTTTGAGCCAGAACTGCATTTTTCTGTAAAAAATTACATTTTTTTACACAAAAATGCAGATCTGGCTCAAAATTTTTCATTTTGACAAGGAATGAAGGAGACAAAGCACCCCAAAATCTGTGCCCCAATTTCTCCCGAGTACGGCAATGCCTCATGTGTGACCAAAAAATACCAGTTGGGTGCATGGCAGGACTCAGAAGGGAAGGAGTGATTTTTGGATTTTGCAGCACAGATTCTGGTTGAATGACCCCCGAAACACCCATACAGTGGAACCCCCCCACAAGTGACCCCATTTTGCAAACTACACCCTTCAGGGAATTCATCAAGGGGTATAGTGTACATTTCAACCCCCCCCGGGGTTTCACCAATTTTGATACAACTGAGCTGTGAAAATGAAAAATTAATTTTTTTCATTTTCACTGCCCAGTTGTACCACAATTGGTGAAACCCCTGGGGGTTTGAAATGTACACTATACCCCTAGATGAATTCCCTGAAGGGTGTAGTTTGCAAAATGGGGTCACTTGTGGGGGGGTACCTAACTTTTAGCATCTTATGGTGCCTAGAAACCTACATTGTGCCTAAAAAATAATCTCATAAAAAGGAGGCTCCAAAATCAAGTAGGTGCTCCTTCTATTATGAAGCCTGTGGTTTGGTCACCGTGCACACTAGGGCCACATATAGGATATTTATGAAAACCAAAGAATTGGGGGAATCAATTTTTAGTCACATTTCTCTAGTAAAATCTACTGTGTTCCTTAGAAAAATGTATTAAAATTGCAAATCTGCAAAAAAAATGAAATTTTGAAATTTCACCTACACTTTCTTTTAATTCCTGTGAAACACCTAAAGGGTTAACAAACTTCCAAAATGCTGTTTTGAATACTGTGAGGGGTGCAGTTTTTGAAATGGCATCATTTATGGGGGTGTCTCACATACAAGTCACTCAAAGTCACATCATAACTGACCTGGTCCCTAAAAAAATCAGAGTTTGAAATTTTCTTGAAAATTTGAGAATTTGCTATTCATATTTGAAGCCTCCTAGTGTCCAAAAAAATGAAAAGGAGGTTGAAATAATGATTGCAACATAAAGTAGACATATGGTCTTTGTTAGTTATTAACTATTTTGAGTGGTATGTTTATTTGTCTCACAAGCAGAAAATGTGACATTTTGCAAATTGCAAAATTTTCCATTTTTTCACGACATTTTGGTATTTTTCACAAAAAAACACAGACTGTATCGACCCAAATTTACCACTAACTTGAAGTACAATGTGTCACGAGAAAACAATCTCAAAATCACTGGGATAAGTAAAAGCAAAAAAAAGTTATCCCCACTTAAGTGAAACATGTCAGATTTGAAAAAAATGGCTATGTCAGGAACGCAAAAACTGGCTCTGTCAGGAAGGGGTTAATGGTAACTCCTGTATTTGAGCAAGAAACCCCTGGGGGGTAACTCCTTGCAATGAGCATGTATGTAAGCGTCACTTATGTGGCATAATATATAACCGGCATTGTGGTGTATGGTATAATATGTATTAGGCATTATGGCGTGTGTTATAATATGTAATAGGCATTACGGTTGTGGCATAATGTGTAATAGGCACTTCAGTGGGTTATAACATGTAATAGGAATTATGGTGTGTGACAATGTGTTATGGGCACTACAGTTTGTGTCAATCATGTGTAAAAGGATTTACAGTATAAATTATGGTGTACATTTTGCCATGCGCCAACTATCACTTGTGTTATGGTTGCCGCCTGGTGCGGAGTTTAAATGCAGGAGGCAGGGAGCTGGAGGTCAGGCGTGAGCCCGTAGCCGGGAACGCCGGTTAGGACGGCCACAGCGAACCCTATACTGACTCTATTGAGTACCCCGGGCAGATGACAGACCCCTGCGGGTACTAGGCTTCACCTGTGGCCGCCGCGTTCGAAGGAGCGAGTTAGGCCAGCTCCAACCCCGATGCAGCTAGGTCTTGTGGATGGACAAAGGGTGAGCAATCGTCAGGGGTAACTCAAGAGGATATTCTAACTACCGGGCCTAAACTCAGAAATGCCCCTACCTACCGGCACCTGGCCATATGACGGGAGTGCGACCCAGTCGCAAGCACAAGAGGTCACAACGGGGAATCTCCAAGCAAGGAAACCATACAGCGAGTCCCCAAAACAGAACACTATATTGGGAAGGGAGTCCTGACTGGCAAGTGGCTGAAGATACGGGCTAAAGGAACAAATGATAACAGAGAAGGAGGTGGTTCAGGCTCATGGCGGAGCAGAACCCAGAAACCCCAAAAAATAAACAATGGGCTGAGTAGCCCTAAATAACATAAATCAACGGCAACTTGCCGAGAGACAAGAAGAGAAACACCAGGCTCCACAGGAGCACTTACGTGACCCTCGGGGTGATGGAGACTGTGGATCAATACTAAGGCACTGGAGCAGAGCTGGGGCAAAACGGCACGCTGAAAGCAGGCCGGGTGTCTGGGAGCCACTGCAAAGAAAGGTTCCAGGGATACAACACGAGAACGCAGGAACAGGGACCGGGGGCAAGCAAGAAGCTATAACCGGCGTCTGTGCCCAGCAGACGCTGGCTTCTTTTTCACAGCTGGCGCCGCCTGCGTGATGTCAGGCGCGCGTGTCAGCTGCCGCTGGGCGGAAGTTCGGGGACGTTGCCTAGCAACATCCTGACGCCTGGCCTCAGAGAGAGGCTTGGGACGTTGCTGGGCAACGTCCCCAGCCCTGCCGCTCTGCTGCACATCCGCCGACCGTCCGAGTGCTGGGGATCCCGGACGGCGGCATGTGACACTTGTTTTAGTGCGTGTGTGTGTGTGTGTGGGGGGGGTACCAATTCGGCACCAAAATGTCTACATATCTACATATAGTATTGCTGCTACTAAGCCCATTATGTGTTTTTTCATCATGCGCCTTCAGCAGGCATTGAGGGCACAAATTTTTAGTTTGCAGGGGGGCGCCGAACACCCTAGCACCGGCCCTGCCCCTGACACATGTGATGTAAATTTAGTAGTTTTCATGAAAGACATTTTTCTCCTCCGCATGTATGGAATCCTTCTGGCTTTTCCGGTAGCAAAGACTATTTTTTTAGAATTATCCACCTTCTTTTTATAAAAACTGGGGGCTAATTTATTCTTAAAATTCTTAGATTTTCTAAATACAACAGTATTTGGAGTATTTATTTCTGTTTTTAGAGTTTCATCTAGTTCTAGGAGATGTAGATTCTTTTTTATGATCTTTTTAATATTCATAGCCTACGTATTGAGTCACAAATATAGCCATTTTTCCCTTCATTTTATTTTTCGATGTTTGTTTTGGTTTTACGCATAACAGTTGTTAGGACCCGTGGGTGCACGGACCGGTGCTAGTCTGGTTACCGCTAGGGGTCCCCGGCGTCCTGTACTTGTGTGCAGGTCCCCCCGGACAGTCAGGCGCAGGCAGGTTCCAGCGGCGTCAGGGACTTCCGTGCGCCAGACGATCAGGGTTGCTAGGCAACTGGTCTGGCGCATGGCTTCCGGGAGTAGACAGGAACTCCTGGCCGGTTGATAGGCAACTGCAGGATGCCGGACGGCACAGCGGCTAGTCCTGGCTGTTACTAAGCAGCCAGGAGACCGCTGTATTCCCTTTGACAGCCCCCCACATTTTGGAAAAGGGGGCTGGGCAGCTGGTGTCCTTCCCTCCTTTTAAGGGGCCCTGGCAGGAAGTCTGATGTCGGTAATAAAACTTCTGTTCCAGACTGTAGGGTTGCTGCAGTGACTTCCCATCGGTCTAACGCCAGGCCTCCTCCCTGGATCATAACAGTATCACTGGCCCCCCAAAATAGGGGAAGTATTGTGAGTGATTATAAAATTTCGGTACTTCTTTACTTTCACGGCGCCACTAGATAGGACAGATAGGATACTAGATAGGATACGATTTGTATGCGATTTGACATAAGATATCGCATAAGATATAGGATAAGATTTACTATCCATTTCATTACCCCACTATCCACTAGGGCGTGGAGTTGATTTTATATAGCGTGGCGAGCGCAGCGAGCCACCGAGCCCGAAGCGTGGCGAGCGCAGCGAGCCCCGCGAGGGGACACGGAATGTATTTTATGGAATTGCATGCAAATGGCATGCGATATTGGGGACTTGCTTTCAAACAACATCCGTATCCCCTCGCGGGGCTCGCTGCGCTCGCCACGCTTCGGGCTCGGTGGCTCGCTGCGCTCGCCACGCTATATAAAATCAACTCCACGCCCTAGTGGATAGTGGGGTAATGAAATGGATAGTAAATCTTATCCTATATCTTATGCGATATCTTATGTCAAATCGCATACAAATCGTATCCTATCTAGTATCCTATCTGTCCTATCCTATATCTTATGCGATATCTTATGTCAAATCGCATACAAATCGTATCCTATCTAGTATCCTATCTGTCCTATCTAGAGTGGCGCCGTGAAAGTAAAGAAGTACCAAAATTTCTCTACATGAACCCTGCAGAGCAGATCCAGGGGTTAAACACAGATGATGCAAGACCTTACCCTTCGGGTGTCAGACCAAGAGGGGTTAACTCACTCCACCCAGAAAACCGCTCCTGAACCCAAAATGAACTTACAAGACTGATTCTCAGGTAATCGGAGAGATTTTCTTAATTTTAAAGAATCCTGTAAATTATGCTTTTGGTTAAGACCCCTGTCTTCTGGTTCCCAGGCTCAGCAGGTAGGGATTATTATCTCTTTACTTCAGGGTGACCCCCAAACATGGGCTTTTGGTTTAAGAGCTAGGTTGCAGTCAGTGGATAATTTCTTCAAGGCCCTCGGTTTGTTGTATGACGACCTGGATAGGGAGGCTGCAGCTGAGAGCCATTTGAAAGCCATCAAACAAAAAAGAAATCCTGCAGAGGTATACTGTACAGAATTCCGTCGTTGGTCAAATTATTGCGGCTGGAATGATCCGGCTCTGCTGAACCAGTTCAGACTTGTATTGTCAGAACAAATTTGTCTGTTGCAGTATCCAGTTCCCACTACACTGGATAAACTCATGGAGTTAGTAATTAAGATTGACAGACATCTTAGGTAACGTAGAGCAGAAAGAGTTTCAACGTCTCTGCCCAACTCAGGTGTGTTCACCGCTGCTGAGGAGATGGACGAGTCCATGGAAGTTGGTCTATCCAGGGTCTCTTCGTAGAAAATAATTTAGGGATCTGTTTTCTGTGTAACAAGAGGACATTTTGTGCGAACTTGTCCTCAGCGTCAGGGAAACTTTCAGACCAAGTGAATAAAGAGGAGGTTCACTTTGGTCTTCAGTTGGTCTCCTCCCGGAACTCGATGTTGCTTCCAGCTAAGATTTATTTTGGTGACTCTTATTTTTCTGTAAAGGCCTTTTTGGACAGTGGTGCTGCAGGTAATTTTTTGGTTATTTCACTGGCTCAGGCACTAGGGATGCCTCAGTTGAAGATGGACAAGTCCATTTCCATCCAAGGTTTGGATGGAAACTCCTTACCCCATCGTATGGTTTTATTCCACACTCCACCTAATCGGTTAACCATAGGGATCTTACATGTTGAGAAAATAATTTTATAATAATCCCATCATCCCATCACCAACTGGCAAACGGAGGAGATCAGTAGTTGGGGTTCTAATTACTTTAATCAATGTCTCGAACGCCCGGTTCGAGTAGCCACAGTGTTTTGTGAGAGTATCCCGGAGGTCTATTTGGATAACGCAGATGTATTTTCCAAGGGAAAGGCGGATACCCTTCCCCCACACTGCTCCTATGATTGCGCTATTACCTTAATTACAAACTCTCCATGGCCTAAAGCAAGGTTATATGCTCTTACTGGACCCCAAACCAAAGCCATGGAAGAATAGGTCATGAGAGCCTTAAGAAAGGCTTCATTCGGCCCTCCAAGTCCCCTCTCAGCGCAGGGTTTTTCTTTGTAGGGAAAAAAGATGGGTTTTTGAGACCCTGCATTGATTATCGGGCTCTTAATAAAATTTCGGTACTTGTGTATTTTGGCGGCGCCCCCGATGTCCGTCGTACGACGAACAGATCGCATCGCATCGCATGCCATGCACCCGATGGCATGCGATGCGACGCGATTTTGACCCCCTATACGACCAAAAATCGTATAAGCACCCTAAAGGGTGCTTTTGAGCACCCAAATGGGTGCTTACAATGTTAAATGCACCCCCACGCCACCCCCCGCTATAAACGTGAACCCGAAGCGTGGCGAGCGCAGCGAGCCCGCGAGGGGCGGCGGTACCCGTCCTACGACCTTTTCATACCCCCACTATCCACGTCGGCGTGGAGTTGAGAATAGAATAGTGTGGCGAGCGCAGCGAGCCACCGAGCCCGAAGCGTGGCGAGCGCAGCGAGCCCCGCGAGGGGACGCGGATACCTTCACAGTTATACGCGTCCCCTCGCGGGCTTCACAGGTGTCCGTGGCGACGCGGACACCTGTGAAGCCCGCGAGGGGACGCGTTTACCTGTGAAGGTATCCGCGTCCCCTCGCGGGGCTCGCTGCGCTCGCCACGCTTCGGGCTCGGTGGCTCGCTGCGCTCGCCACACTATTCTATTCTCAACTCCACGCCGACGTGGATAGTGGGGGTATGAAAAGGTCGTAGGACGCGTACCGCCGCCCCTCGCGGGCTCGCTGCGCTCGCCACGCTTCGGGTTCACGTTTATAGCGGGGGGTGGCGTGGGGGTGCATTTAACATTGTAAGCACCCATTTGGGTGCTTAACATTGTATAAGCACCCATTAGGGTGCTTATACAATGTTTAATCGCATCGCATCGCATCGTATGGCATCGTATGCCATGTACAATGGCATACAATTTCAAAATTGTATGCCATCGTGCACTATCGTACGATATCGCGTCGCATCGCATACCATCGTATGTGTTATGGTATGCGATGCGATGGGCGCCGCCAAAATACACAAGTACCAAAATTTCAGTCAAAAACACTTACCCTCTCCCTCATTTCACTGCTTTTTGACCAAATCCGGAAAGCAACGAATTTTTCACCAGGCACAGCACCAGGCTTCAGCCTGGTCAGGTAAGTCCTGGAGGGGGGGCCCCTTTATTGGGGGGTCCCCCCCCCAGGGCCCCTGGTCAGGCTGACTGGTCAGTAGGGATGAATGCTTTGGCATGTGGCATTACCCTGCTGGCTGGTTTGGCCTGGGGCTGGTTCTTAAAATACGGGGGAGCCCTAGGTATTTTGGGGGATTCAGTATTAAATCCCGGCGGTCGGGATCCCGGCGTTCAGAATCCCGACGCTGGAATCCCGATCGCCGAAATCCCGACAAGGGGGGGACGTGGATCGCCCCCCCTTGCGGGCTCGCTGCGCAGCGGGCCCGGTGCCTCACTACGCTCGGCACACTAATTTAATCTCCCTCCGGGGGTGTCGTGGACACCTCCGGAGGGAGAAAGTGTCGGGATTTCGGCGATCGGGATTCCAGCGTCGGGATTCTGAACACCAGGATCCCGACCGCCGGGATTTACACTGCATCCCATTTTGGGAACCAGGCCCGGACCTGGAGCCTGGGGCTGGTTTAAAAAAATCGGGGAACCCCTATTCGGTTGGTTTCCTGATTTTTTAATACCAGCCCGGCTCTTTCAGCCTGGTGCTGGTTACGGCTGTGGGGGTGACCCCACACCTTTATTTTATTTATTTATTTGTTTATTTTTCAATTTTTTTTTACACATTGCATCCTGCACAGATCTGACTTATCCGTGCAGACTGCTTTTACGAATTTGTATTAGGGGCCGTATAAACGGTCGCTAATACGAATGAAAATTTTTAAAATAAACAAATAAATAAATAAAATAAAGGTGTGGGGTCACCCCCACAGCCGTAACCAGCACCAGGCTGAAAGAGCCAGGCTGGTATTAAAAAATCAGGAAACCAACCGAATAGGGGTTCCCCGATTTTTTTAAACCAGCCCCAGGCTTCAGGTCCGGGCCTGGTTCCCAAAATGGGATGCAGTGTAAATCCCGGCGGTCGGGATCCCGGCATTCAGAATCCCGACGCTGGAATCCCGAAATCCCGACAAGGGGGGGACGTGGATCGCCCCCCCTTGCGGGCTCACTGCGCTCGCCACGCAGCGGGCACACTAATTTAATCTCCCTCCGGGGGTGTCATGGACACCTCCAATAGGGAGAAAGTGTCGGGATTTCGGCGATCGGGATTTCGGCGATCGGGATTCCAGCGTTGGGATTCTGAACGCCGGGATCCCGACCGCCGGGATTTACACTGCATCCCATTTTGGGAACCAGGCCCGGACCTGGAGCCTGGGGCTGGTTTAAAAAAATCGGGGAACCCCTATTCGGTTGGTTTCCTGATTTTTTAATACCAGCCCAGCTCTTTCAGCCTGGTTCTTGTTACGGCTGAGGGGGTGACCCCACACCTTTATTTTATTTTATTTATTTGTTTATTTTTAAAAAAAATTTACACATTGCATCCTGCACAGATCTGACTTATCAGTGCAGACTGCCTTTACGAATTTGTATTAGGGGCCGTATAAACGGCCGCTAATACGAATGAATACGCCCTCGGAGGGTTACAAAGCACTCGTATTTGATTGCTTTGTAAATTCGTAACAAAGAAAGGAACTAGGTGATCAGGTGCGTACGACACACAAGCAGCTTATAAACAGTTTAAGGTGACATTCAATGACCACCTGGTATAGACAATGTGCAAGAAAGGGTTAAAACTGTTCAATTAGCGCTGGTGTTGTTCCCATAAAATAGTCTCTGTGTTTAAAAAACACCAAAAAGTCACAGAATTGTCACCAATGAGGTTCCACAATAGGTAGGATTTAATCTACCATAACCTACCATAAAGGACCAGGCCCGCCACATGTCCACCACCCCAAATGTGTAGCTTCTCAAAGCCCATAAGGAGATTGGCAAAACTAGGGCAGAACCTGGTCCCAATAGCAGTAACATGTGACTAAATAATATTGTGAATCAAAAAAATAATAATTATGTGTTAATATAAATTTAATAGACTGTAAAATAAATGTGCTCAAAACTTGTGACATTCCTGTGTCTCTTTACAAATAATGTTGTACAGCTTTAATTGCCAAATCATGATCTATATTGGATTATAGTGCCTCTACATCACTAGTGATCAAATAATAATCTATTTTCCATTCTATAGTGCCAAAGTGTGTTGTATCCTTGATATATGAATCTAATTCCAAAACTGTCCGGTCACCAGCATCCAAATAAGTAAGAAGCAGTCTCTGAATCTCTGCTAATAAGCTTAAATACCATCTGGACACTCAGCACCTGGAGCACTCCCCCACAGCAGAGGGAGGTAGCGAGCTCAGAAAAAGGAACTGTGTCAGTTCAAGTATCCAGAGGAGACCCATATACTTTTAACTGGGACTGGTAACTATACCTATATTGCCTCATTCCAAAGAGACATTCAAAATATAAGCCATATAAGCCTCACTAGAGACATTATAATACTGCCTCGTACTATTGTCTCAAAAGATTTTCATTTTACAGTATGTTATACTGTATGTTGTATGCCTTGTTTGTCCATTTTTATGCATTGTTGTAAATATGAAATTTGTTTGCTTTTTAAAATAAAATATGTGAATATAGTATACTAAGAAGTGTCGCAGAATTATTAAGGTTGGATTATAGCCGTGCTTTCTAGGTGTCAATTTCTAATTGTCACCATTTTTCTCTGTTTATATGCAATAAGAGGTACACAATTCCTCTGAATAGAGAGCTGAAACGCCAAAAAATAAAATCTGTTATATAATATTACCACCAGTGACAAATCAGCGCTACTGTGTGACTTACAGTATAGTCACATTTTTTCTTTCTTTAGTTTGGAGGTATGCCTTACGTGTTATGTTCATGTGTGTTGTGTGCTTTAAATACTTGGGGATAATACTGTCCCCTCCTAAATATCATTGTACTGGTAGGGTTAGTGGGGTCCCAGAAAGAGGGGGACCCTGGTGCGAGCTCGATTTGGAATGCTGCAACACCAGCAGCCCCTTGGGAAATCAAGCAGGTGGAGGCAGCACATGTAGCACAACCATGCACAGAGCACCCTGCCAGCTGAGAAAGGCCCCCTGTATCGTGCACTGGATTCCACTCTCCCTGTGGTTGTTGTGCGCAATTGCCACTGCAGCCTCCACATCTGACAATGGAGTCAATGGGCAGGTTTAGGACATGGTGTATTATACCCTGGGCAGCCCCTTTCATATCTCCTAATACGTTTTTCATTTTATCAGCCTACAGTCTGGGTGTTGTAATGTGCTTCTGTCTATGGCTTATGTACATTGTTATTGGCTACATTACATACAGTGTTTTCTCTACATTTACATTTTCGAGTTTAATCATCTTCGAGAAAGCGTGAAAAATAATCTTTACTCATGATCAAGTCAATAATAATTTGTTCCATTGTCGTGAGATCCAGAAAAGGTGTGGGGTGCCTATTTAGCAATCTGGCATTGGCAGTGCCAGCTGCTGAGACCAGGCATGGCTAGGCCTGGCGACAGAACCCAAAATTTTGGGGGTGTAGCTTCATCATCATGGTGCATGGCCTATGACCGTGGGGCTCATTTTTGCTGCTGTTGCCAATGCTGTGTGATCTGCTGGCCATGCCCCTCTGCTTCCCTGAAAAGACACTGTGCAGATCAGTGGCAGGCATGGGGGACTCCCAACTACACCCCCACACACTCACACACACACCGTGGCACACTGCCATCCCCAGGCAGGGTTGTGGTATGTGCATCCGACAGTGGGGATCCCGACAGTCAGTACCCACACTGCGGGCCCGGTGGCTCCCTACACTCGCCATCGGTTCTATTCTCCCTCTATGGACCCCCACAAGAGAGAATAGCCCCTGTGAGTTGGGATCCCCCCTGTTGGAGTACCGGCAGTCGGGATCCCGACGTCGGGATACTGACTGTCGGGATCCCCACTGTTAGAGCATCACTCACCTGGCAGCCCCAGGCAGGATGTGGGACCATCCCACAAAAATCCAACATTAAACGGGACAGTTAGGAGTATGGGTTAACTGGGGGGGGTGTAACTGTGAGCCATAGTGTACCACTGGGAGGTGGGTAACTTTATTGTGGTAATGCTCTTTATGGGTAAGGGGCACTACTGGTGGCATTATGCATAAGCATTACTGTGGGTATTGTGCGTATGCGACAATACTGTGGGCATTGTGCATAAGCAGCAGTACTGTGGACATTGGGCCCAATTCTGGTTAGGACACAGTTCTATGATTATTGAATAGCCACGTATGTGCAAGCGGTTTGTGCAAAAGGAGACTGCTATTCAGCCAGGGCCTGGGTTACCTTTGGGGAAGGGGGGTCTTCACTCCCCCAGGGACCTGGCCTGGTGATCATGTTTTGGCCAGAGAACCTTATGTAAATAGTGTCCCCTGGCTGTGGCATGACACAGGAGAAATATAGGGGACATCTATGTAATTTTTCTCCATTTATTTCTGCAACCAGGACTGGTTCAATGAGCTTAAGGGCTGTGCTTTTTGTTTGTTTGTTTGTTTGTTCTTTTCATTTATTATTACTTTTTTACACTGAAAAGCCAGGATGGATCGGACTGTACTTCAGCTAAGTACACATGGAAAATGAGTATTTTCCAGTCGTATTTTCGGTTGAATTACCAGCCGTAATTAGCCCTACGAATGATACCACCATTTTGCCATGATGTATTCATTTGTAAACCCAATTTTGGCAGACCTTGCCATATATAAATACAGCAAATCAGCCAAATTTGGCTTACAGTAAATTGGCAAAATGAATTTACTGGCATTCAGAGACCTGTCCCCACGTGTACGTGATGATACATCCCTTTCTTTCTGTGTGTTTTTGATCCTCTCAAAGGCCGGTATCACTTACAGCTCCTTCCACTAAGGTACATGTAAGAAGAGCATATGTATCATAGTGTATACCATTTTAATTTTCACACACAAAAGTATCACATACAGGGAAAGTACACTACATCAAAAACACTGTTACAATAAAAAGCTGGTATTATGTGCATATGGGGAAAAGAGCTTCAGTGTAGTTACCAGATGGTATGTGAACCGTAGATGTTACAGTTCAAAGTGCGCATGCATGAAATATAAGAGTGCTGCTGCTGGCTCCACACCTCCGCACCAAGGTCCACTACTCTCGCCCGCCGACGCGTTTCGGACCCTATCTGGGTCCTTTATCAAGGCTTGATCTGTGTGTGTCCTGAAGTCCATTAAATAGTGTCCCAAGATTAATCAGCTGTGGGCATGACGCGGCCTCCCGGCACCTCACTTCCGGGTGCCGTGCGTCACATGACCCATCGCATCATGAGCGTGACACGGTCGCCGGATCTCCCACTTCTGGGTGCCGCAACTATAGTTCAGTGGTGATTTAGGCACTGGGTCTTTTGCCCCGGTCATGTGTTACATAGTTACATAGTAGGTAAGGCTGAAAAAAAACTTGCGTCCATCTAGTTCAACCTGGTTTGGTAGGTTCTGGTATTTTACAGACAAATTATATTTCTTATTTGTACCCATGGATGTTTTTCTCCAGTAAATGTTTGTCCAACTTTGCCTTGAACGCATTTAATGAGCCAGCCGTTACCACCTTACTGGGAAGAGAGTTCCAGAGTTTGACTGTTCTGACCGTAAAGAAATTCTTTCTACTAGCTGAATGAAATCTTTTTTCTTCTAATCTATACTCATGCCCTCGTGTCCTAGATTCCTTTCTAGTAGAAAAGAGGGTGTGTGACAGTTCCTTATATTGGCCCTTGATATACTTGTACATGTTGAGCATGTCCCCCCTTAAACGTCTCTTTTCTAATGTAAATAGTCCCAAATTGCTTAATCTCTCCCCCGTAGCTTAAATTCTCCATTCCCCTAATAAGCTTTGTTGCTCGCCTTTGGACTTTTTCTAATTCTATAATGTCCTTTTTATAGTGTGTTGCCCAGAACTGTACTCCATACTCGAGGTGAGGTCTCACCAATGCTTTATATAGTGGCTTAATTACCGTTGAGTCTCTAGTTTCCATTCCCCTCTTAATACATGCCAGAATTTTGTTGGCCTTTTTTGTAGCTACATTACAATGGGCACTACATCCCAGTTTGCTGTCTATTTGGACTCCTAGATCCTTTTTTAAGTATGGAATTACCCAGTTCCTCTCTGCTAAGGTTGTAACTTGCACACTGGTTGTGTCTCCCAAGGTGCATAACCTTACATTTATCTACATTGAACCTCATCTTCCATTTTTTTGCCCACTCATCTAGAATTGCAAGATCATGTGACCACACTCCGGACCACATGATCGGAGTTTCTGCCTTCTCATAGAGTCCACATATGACTTCTGCCCTTACATACTGTGGGCATCATAGATAAAAACCTTTTAAAAGAAAGAATAACATATAAATACCTAAAAACTATATCATATAAAAATCAATCATAAAAACCACTTCAATTCAAAATCTGCATTTATCCCGCAGGGTTTTAATGTGTTGTATTAGTAAATCATCTGCATTTCCAGTTTCGCAAGTTGCACATCAATATCCCTTCTGCGGCAGTGTCCCTCTACATATTTCAATCCGAGAAATATTTTTATGTGACATGGGGAACTGCCGTGATGTTCTTTAAAATGTTTGGAAAGTGAGTGTGTCTCAACTCCTTTCTTAATATTTCTAATGTGCTCACTTAAACGCACTTTTAGGGGCTGCGATGTTCTCCCAATATAGAATAGATTACAAGTACACCCAACGAGATAAACAACATTCTTGATGTTACATGTTATGAATTATTTTATGTGGTGTTCAATGCCATTGATAGATATTTTTTTCAACTTTTCCACGGAGGGAGAAAGTGTCGGGATTTCGGCGTCGGCATTCTGAACGCCGGGATCCCGACCGCCGGGATTTTAACTGCATCCCTTAAAAACAAGTGAAGGAGGATAAACAGCGTGCTGGTGTACACAGTCTTTTTGTCGGTGGAGGCTTGTAGCGCTGCAGACGCAAACCCGCCTCTCGATCCACAGAGCTGGAAGATGGTGAATGACGCTGGTAATTCCTCTCTGAACACCCGCCTAGTGAACGGCGGTGTAATCATTGCTGGGCGTCAATGCGTTTCGGATACAGGATCCTTTTCAAGACGTGCCGTGTTGTTCTCCTGAGCTTGTATATTAAGCCCTGGGTTGGAGTCACGTGACTTTGCTTCACCAATAAAAGAAACCTAAAGCCCGGCTCCATACTTTCATAATACGTTACATTTTACATAAAAACAAGATATTTTAAAATGCATAACATTCCAAGATACTTTAAAATACATAACATTCCAACACTGTGTACAATCAATTAGTTCACAATGACATATGTATAAAAAACAATTTTAAAAATACATAATTAATCTCTTTGCAACAAAACGTGAACTGTAGCAGCATATGAGCCGGGCATGAGATAAAAGACAAGATAAGATAAAATTAGATATATACATGAAGCTTATAAACAGACCTGGAATAAAAAAGTTAGTAAATATCTTAAATAAACCATTTATATTCGAAGTCCATATTCAGACCTCAAGGGTGCAAAGTTCTCAGCTCAAATATAGTCTTCATTTCCAGCTTTGCAGTCTTTTCTCAACAGGGATGGCGCTTTTGACCAAAATGTCTTTTAAATTATCTGCCCTTTTGTATATGAACCTGAGGGTATCATCTTTGGTCAAGATCATAGGCGTGCGCACAGGGGGTGCCAGGGGTGCACAGGCACCTCCTAATGACCGGCACCCCCCGCACAATTGCAGCACCTCTAATGACTGTCAGCGACAGTACCCCTCCTCCGGCTGGCTAGCAGTACCTGCGCTGGCCTGGCTGCAGTGGCTGGGCTCCTTCAGCACAAGTTTTTTTTAAAGGGGGCGTGGCCATGGAGGTCCGCGATTAGGCCACGCCCCTGACATGTCCTGTGCTCGGGTGGAGAGAGTGGAGACGGACTAGTGAAGCTGCAGCCTAGTACCTAGTGAACTGTGGCAGGCTGGCTCCTGGCTGAAGCCTGCAGGTAATGTGTGCAGAGACTGGGGACAAGTGAATAAGGGTGTGTGTGACATATACTGTGAGGGAGTAGTGCGCTGTGTGTGAGAATGCAGTGAGGGGAACAAGGGGCCTGATTCAGGATCGTTCACTATGTAGCAATGGTGCACCCCCTAAGGAAATGGGCTGCGCACGCCTATGGTCAAGATACCCCAATGCCTGGTGATGATATTCTCTATGTTACGATATTGAGAAGAATATCTTGAAATAAAAGTGACCTCCTTGTTGTGGACGCCAGATGGTTGGTCTTTATTTTTAAAAATTTCAGTTCTATTAAGGGTGATGCCTCTGGACATAGCTTCTTTTACTGTATTTGGATTATACCCTTTATCTAGAAAATTAGACTCCATTAATGAGGCTTGATCTTTATAAACCTCAAGGTCGCTGCAATTCCTACGGAGTCTCTGGAATTGCCCATTTGGGATACTCCGTATACAGTTTCTATGATGATTACTGTCAAAACCCACATATGAATTACTGTCCGTAGGCTTGATTTAATTCTTAGTCTTCACAGTATCGTTTTCTATAGAGATAGATAAATCCAAAAAGTTTATTTCCTTTTGACTGATATTAAATGTAAATTCTATATTCTTGGTGTTAGCATTCAGATATTGGCAGAAATCTGAGAGGTTGGCAGCGTCCCCACTCCATACAAACAGGATGTCATCTATGTAGCGGGTCCAGAGTGCCAAGCTGGCTCCCCAGGCATGCCCATCCCACACTTTTTGGTCTTCCCAGTGGGACATGAATACATTTGCATACCCAGATGCCAGTTTGGCACCCATCGCGGTACCCGCTACCTATAGGAAATAGTCACCTTCATACCAAAAAAAGTTGTTATTTAGGATAAGGCTGGTACCATCCAAAATAAATTCCCTTTCTCTGTCACTAATATTTATCTTATTAAGATGGTATACCAGGGCCTCTAATCCATCTTGGTGTTTTATGATGGTGTAGAGAGCCCTGACATTGGCAGTTACAAGGAAATAATTAGATTCCCATTTTAAATCAGCAATTTTATTTATGACTGCTATGGTATCCTTAGTATAGGACCGTGTCTCTTTAACAATCTGCTGGATCTTATTGTCCAGAAAACATGACAGATTAGAAGTACTTGTCCCGATACTGGCCACGATAGGTCTGCCTGGGGGATTTGAGGTCGATTTATGCACCTTTGGTAATACATATATTACCGGCAACGATGGATTTTTAATAGAGAGGTATTCTGCTTCACTTTCAGAGATAACTTGGTGAGATAAGTACATTTGTATAAATATTTTTATTTTGCGTTGTGCTATAGGGGTGGGATCTCCTCCTAAATTGGCGCATAATTTCCAGATGGTAATCCTCTCTATTTAAAATCACTATGCACCCGCCTTTATCGGCGGGTTTGATAATGATTTGGCTATTATCTCTCAAGGATTTAATGGCTTTCTTTTGGGTATTAGTGAGGTTTTGATCAGGGATTTTTGTTTAAGAAATTCTCTCTAGATCATCTTTGACAAGTTTCTCAAATACATCGATGTAACTCCCTTTTTTGTGGCGGGGGTAAAATGTTGATTTATTTTTGAATATCTGGCACGTTAGTGACTTCAGGTTCTATGTTATCCTTCTCTGAAAAAAACTTTTTAAGGGTTAATTTTCTGATAAATCTTTGGAGATCAATGAATACCTCGAATTCATTGGCTCTGCTTGCCGTGAGAACTTTAAACCTTTTTCAAGGACACTCTTTTCATCATTTGTCATAATATAATTGCTGAGATTAAATATTTTAGTGAAAGATGTGTTGGGTGTACGCCCCAGGTTCATATACAAAAGGGCAGATAATTTAAAAGACATTTTGGTCAGAAGCGCCATCCCTGTTGAGAAAAGACCGAGTAGGATCACCTCTAAGGGATTCTACAGGTGCGGTCAGTGTAACATGTGCAAAATTTGCAAAACAGATCAGAAACAAACAGAATATATATCAAATGTCACTAAACAGAGTTATAAAATATATGACTTTATCACTTGCGGTAATAAGGATGTTGTCTATTTATTAGAGTGTACATGTGGTGACCAATATGTACAGAGAACTGGAAGGATGCTCAAGGAACGTCTTAATGAGCATGTTAGAAATATAAAGAAAGGCTACGAACTCCATACTGTCTCCCTGCATTTTAAAGAGAAACATGCTTGCAATGTGTCACATATAAAGAACTTTTGTGGGATAAAAATATCTAACAGAAATTGGAGAACAAAAAATTCTGAAAGTGATCTTGCAAAGCTGGAAATGAAGACTATATTTGAGCTGAGAACTTTGCACCCTCGAGGTCTGAATATGGACTTCGAATATAAATGGTTTATTTAAGATATTTACTAACTTTTTTATTCCAGGTCTGTTTATAAGCTTCATGTATAAATCTAATTTTATCTTATCTTATCTTTTATCTCATGCCCGGCTCATATGCTGCTACGGTTCACGTTTTGTTGCAAAGAGATTAATTATGTATTTTTTAAATTGTTTTTTATACATATGTCATTGTGAACTAATTGATTGTACACAGCGTTGGAATGTTATGTATTTTAAAGTATCTTGGAATGTTATGTATTTTAAAATATCTTGTTTTTATGAAAAGAGTAACGTATTATGAAAGTATGGAGCCGGGCTTTAGGTTTCTTTTATTGGTGAAGAAAAGTCACATGACTCCAACCCAGGGCTTAATATACGAGCTCAGGAGAACAACACGGCACGTCTTGAAAAAGGATCCTGTATCCGAAACGCGTTGACGCCCAGCCGTGATTACACCGCCGTTCACTAGGCGGGTGTTCAGAGAGGAATTACCAGCGTCATTCACCATCTTCCGGCTCCGTGGATCGAGAGGCGGGTTTGCATCTGCAGCGCTACAAGCCTCCACCGACACAAAGACTGTGTACACCAGCACGCTGCTTATCCTCCTTCACTTGTTTTTAAGCATGTTTTATTCGTGGATGTCCTTAATAAATCTTTTTACCTGTTAACTGGAGTGGACCTGATAAAGATACTGTTACGTGAACGCGGGTGAGAACCCTAAAGTAAGTTGCATCTTTCCTGATGTTTTTACCATCTGAGTGATTCTACGCTAGAAAGATACCTTTATGGGAACGCGAGACAGAACTTTTAAGTAAGTTTCTGCCGCATGAGAGGTTAAGAAGCATTGGTAAAGTGGATTAGAGTATTGGGTGCACCCACTAGTAAGTGCGGCTCCCTAAGGGTACAGCTCCTGGAAGACACCTGTTACTCATTTTGGTAGCGCTGGGAATATCCAAAATTTTTTTGTTAAAATCCAGTATACACTATGAGATACATATGCTCTTCTTACATGTACCTTATGAGTGGAAGGAGCTGTAAGTGATACCGGCCTTTGAGAGGATCAAAAACACACAGAAAGAAAGGGAAGTAGAATTTTATTGTTATCTAGTGCTGGTGGAGGGTAACCCCAACTTTCTTGTGGTATTTGTCTGTTTTTCCTGGGGTGCCTGAGATACACCCTAGGGGATTACACACCTTAGCTGCTAGTGCGCACTTGGTTGAACACTTTATCATTTTTTTCAAACGTGATGATACATCCCCGTGATAGGAACACATATTACAATGCAATCAGGGGGTAATATTCCATGTAGATCGTATTGTATATACGATCCATAACAAATGGGCCCCTTAATGTCATAAGTATTGCTAGATTCTACAAGAAACACCTCTGCGAGAACCTGAGGATTGACTGGGAATAATGAGTAGAGTAGCGACATAGCTCTTGGAAAAGGGGATTGAGTTGATAACAAGTAAAGTAGAGACATAGCTCCTGGAAGAGATGATTGAGTTGATGACGAGTAGAGTAGCGACATAGCTCCTGAGAAAGGGGATTGACTTGATGACTAGTGTAGTGATGTAGCTCCTGGAAAAAGGGATTAAGTTGATGATGAGTAGAGTAGTGACATAGCTCCTGGGAAAGGGGATTGAGTTGATGACGAGTAGAGCAGCGACATAGCTCCTGAGGAAGGTAATTGAGTGGATGTCTAGTAGAGTAGTGATATAGTAGTGACATTAGCTAATGGGAAAGGGGGTTTGGGTCATTCCATGGTAACAAACATTACATTTTGACTAAACAGATCATGCAAAATATATATATTTTGAGCATGTGTTTTGAATTATGTGTGCAAAGTAAATGTTGTTTGTGTGATAAATGATATGCTTTAGTTTTGATGCAAACATGTCATGAAAACTGTAACAAACATTAAATGAAAAGGAAATTTTCATGGAATGACCACTTTGCTATCTAAAATTAATGATAGGTCCTGGTGATCTTATCTATGCTACTGTATGAGCCCATTTTCTAGCCATGGTTTATCCTTTATGCTGCAGGGTACGAAATTCCTGGGTGCCCACCTGTCTGTGGCAGCCTAAAATTGTCCGAGACAGTCACGCAAAGTCTTCTCCTAACCTCTGGGACAGGTAAATACATGTGATGTTGCGTCAGTGTATTTTTGTGACACGGGTAAAGTAGAGGCATTTTCTTATTGTAGTCTCTTGATAAAGATAAAAACCACTCAAGAAAAGTTCTTCCACTTATCAATTCACTTTTTTGGGCTCCCACCATATCATCATATGTGGGGTTGATGCATTTGCACATACTGGGCTCTAGAAATCTCTTTGGGGCACAATTAAAACAGATTTTAGCTCTGTATTTTTATGTGGTACCTGATAGAAGAGGCACAGACAGGTAACACATTTTCTCTAAAATTACCATTAGCTGCTTATAAGATGAGAATATATTTTGAATTTAGTTGAGGGTTGTAGCTCTCTAACACTTTGTTCCATAGTAAGAAATTCAGATTAGTATACAGGCTAATTACGATCAGATGAAATACAGTTCAGCTTATCATTTTATTATTGGATATTATCCCAATCTAGAGTGCTCCCATGAAGGCTGCAAAGCCAACACTGCCTTCATCTCTTACTACCACTTGCGTGATGCAACTGGGGTAGTACCCTATGATTTTTTTCCATTTATGAAGTTGGAATCGGAATTTCGTAAAGAAGGTGAATTTGGTAACTTTACTATCTGAGAAGGATTTCCCTGTACAAAGAGGATAGTGGACCTTTAAACAGGATATTGGGGGAACTAGGCAAGTTTGTGTAATATATCAACATTAAACTGAGTTTCCTGTTGTACCTGATATTGGCAGGCTCTCCTAAAATGTTTTTTGGGTTTGTTGTGGATTGGATGTTTATCCTTATGCTACATTTTTATATATTTTCTTTTTCTTTTTGTGTCAGTTTTTTAACAAACCTAGTAACACTTTGAACCCTCACACTGTTAGCTATTGACGTTGATTCTTATTTTACTGTCCTCTCCTGTATCCACTTGCAGGTGACAGGTGTCTCATAGGATGAGAAAATGGCAAACATAATACATTTTTTCTTGCAGTAACCATGTGTGACTACATACAAGAATTATATTGTGCTGATATCCATTGGCTAGCCTGACTACTTTCATAGAATGCTAAATCGCTACAAAACTAGATCTATTTGACAGCTAATGTAGTGCTGAATAATAGTCCCAGTAATACTTGTGCTGCCAATCATGGGAGAATGCAATTTTTTGTTGGTGGAGTCGCCATGACATTGTGGGCATGGAAATGACCCGGATGGCATTCAAACAAGCAAAACTTGTCTGCTGCAATGAGTCAAGACACCTCCCATCTAACCACTAATCAGGATAGTTGTCCAGTTTGCAGGATTGTGGGACAGTCACCCAAATCAAGACTGTCCCCTGACAAAGGGGGGATTGAAAAGGTGGGTTTGCCCAGGGTTGTACTGACCATGGAAACCCTGGGTGGACCCCACTGCCTGGGTCCCCACCTGTGCCTATTGAATGATACATTATACATATTGGGCCTTATTCAGATCACATTGGTCCTGCGTGCATTCGTACGCAGTACCGATGTTGCGCGTCTTCGCATGCGCAGGCAGGTATCTGTGCATCTGCAGGCGTATGGTGCGTGTACCCACGGCGACCTTTTGGTTCGCCGGGTGCACGCACCCATGGCGGTGTGGGGGGGGGGGGGGCGGAGATGGGCGGGGGGCGCCGGGCTGCCCCATTACCATATGGGAACGCCCAGAATTCCATGGGCGTTCCCATAAGAACGCATGGGCATTCTCATGGTAATGAGGCAGTGATGCTGGTGTGGGGGGCGGGTAGCTGACATCACCGGATGTCAGCTGCCCGCCCATATCCACGCCAGCGTCCACGCAAATGTAAGTAACTGAAAAGTCACTTTTATAGGCGTGAAAGGCGTGACTATCGGTGACCATCGAAAGATGTGGGCGGTTACCCGAGCCATGCGAATGGATGTTTATGCAAAACATCCATTCGCAGCTGTTCGGGCGAAGCAGCACTTTGAGGGGGCGGCGGAGGGCGGTCGTTCGCCGGGCGGGGTTTGGTGGACTCGCAAGGCTGCGAATTCGCAGCCTTGTGAATCAACCAGAATAACCCCCATTGTGACATGAATCACATACATGGGGATTCAAATGAAGTCTTTGACCTTTATTTTGTATAGCAGGTCACAGCATGCCAGATGAATTCCATAGGCAAGTGTAGTTACAGGCTGCAGTATACAGGTAATCACAGCATAAAGCCTATTGCTTGGGAAGCTAATCCCCCAAGAGTATTTGCACTCTGCACTGGAAACACTAATATCAGGAAATCACAGGTGCTGCTACTGCTACTGCATCAATGGATCCCCCACATTACTATCATATGGAGATATGCTGTCTCTGCCACACTCCTCCCCCTTAGCTTCAACCACCATGGAGAAGATACAAAATTTTCAGGTGAGCTCTCCTTGCCCACCTCTGATTGTGTAATCCACATGAGTACACAGCCCTCCACCACTTTCCAGAGGTCACAAACCTCGCCTTCTTCCTCCTCTCCTAGCTTCACCATAGGGTTGCTTGGAGGATCGGGACCTACAAACCTCCTGGAAAGGACATCGGCACTGTGGTGCTACTTGCCCAGACAATGACGCACCTCAAACTTAAATGGCTGTAAGGCCAAAAAACAACAGGTCACACGAGCATTCACCTCCTTGTTTGTATGCATCAATTGTAGGGGTGTGTCATGGACCCACCGGTTGCCTTGTCAGATACATCAATCTGAGCAGCTCCGGCCGTGACTGGGGTTCACTTTGGACACTCGAGTCCCCTCTATGAGGTACACTGCCACCAGCAAAGCCTGCCACCAGCAAAGCCTGATTTCAGAGCTTTGAAACTGCGCAAGGGGCGCCTTGCTCGCACCTGACCACACAATGCAATATAAAAATGGTGACATTGTAGCGCTCTCTTCTTTGGCTTACAGGTCCTAAGAACACAAAATCAGAACTGGGAATATGTATTACTTATTCCTAGAAATACTACAGAGCTTTCAGTGATAAAAATGGTTACAAGATATTACAATGATTTTAAAGGTACACACAAGAGAAGTACATCTAAAAAAAAATAAAAGGGAAAAATAACAGAACTGTATCTTACACCCAAGTACTGGTTCTGTAGTGGGGGGATCTCCACATGAAATCTCTGGTCGCTTCCAGCCAGTTTGCTGTTCCCCCAAGAAGAAACACTTGGTACTGTATATCGACAAAAGAAGCAGATATACCTGCAGGTTCCCTCATCCCTCCCACCCTTGGGATTTTGCTGGTCACTAGAGAATGTCCCTGGATGATTGAAGAATTGGTACACTGCTTTGAAGTAGTTTGTCTAACCTCCAATCTGGTTTATGAGGGGTCTCAGATCTTATCTGCCATCCTACCTTCAGAGAATTCTACAGATGGTCACTCTGAGGGAATGTCCACAGTGCTTACACTCTGCAGGGGTCACATTAAGTTTACAAACATACTACATGACATGCCCTGATCTCACACATAATAATAGCAGACATGATTTTACAAAAAATACCAGAAATACATTGATCTCACACCTAATAATAACAGGAGGCATGCTTTATTCGTTCCATCACATGATCGGATCGTGACACCTCCCCCTTCAAAATGGCGCACAAGGGCGGTGACCCACATCACCGTCTCATCAGTGCGCTATTCACTACCTTGCTGTTACTGTTACTGTGGTGGGCACCCTTTTTGTCCTGGATGGTAAAGGTGTACTGCTGCAGTATGAGGCTCTATCTGAGCAGTTTACCATTATCTCTGGCAACTCTATTCAGAAATACTAGTGGGTTGTGATCTGTAATTATAAAAAAGTCCCGTCCATACAGATATGGCTGGAGTTTTTGGAGAGCCCACACAATCGCCAAACACTCCTTTTCAACGGCGGCATAGGCCACTTATCTGGGGAGCAATTTCTTACAGGACCTGGCTGAGCACAGCACCTAGCCCATAATTGGAAGCGTCAGTCTGCACCACAAATTTCTTGTGGAAATCTGGGGCCTGTAGCACAGGTGACTTAGCTAATGCAGACTTCAACGCCAAAAATGCCCCCTCACATTAATTTGTCCAAATGACCACCTGGGGCAACTTATTTTTGGTTAAGTCTGTCAGGGGTTTTGCTAGGGTGCTATAGTGGGGTACACATTTTCAGTAGTACCCAGCAGTACCTAGGAAGGCCATGACCTGTTTTTTAGTTGTGGGAGTGGGCCACTCCATTATAGCCTCTACTTTGCTTGACTCTGGGAGAAGGGTACCACCTCCAAAACAGTGCCCCAGGTAGTGTACCTCACCCAGCCCAAGCTGGCATTTCTCTGGTTTGATCGTCAAACCAGCCCCCAGTGATTTTACTTAACACACTGATCAGATGGATCAGGTGCTCTTCCCAGGTCTGACTGAACACCGCAATGTCATCCAGGTAGGCAACGGCATGTCTCTCCTGGCCTTCCAGCAGGTCATTAACCAGGCGCTGAAAGGATGCAGGTGCATTTTTCATTTCAAAGGGCATGGCCAGAATCTCAAACAGGCCGAATGGTGTGATAAATGCAGACCACTCACGGGCCTCAGGTGACAGTGGGATCTGCCAGTATCCTCTACTCATATCCATGACAGTGATGTAACGTGCCTGGGCCAGTTGATCTAACAGTTCATCTATCCTGGGCATGGGATAGGCATCAAACACAGTGGCATCATTTAACCTCCTTTAGTCTACACAGTACCGGGTGCCTCCACACTTCTTTGGGACCAATACAACTGGGGCAGCCCAAGCACTGTGAGACCATTTAAATCACCCCAAGCTGCAGCATTTCATCAATTTCCCTCTTCATGGCTTCCAGCACCTCAGTAGAAGCCCGATATGCTGGCTGCCTGAGGTGGGTCTGACTACCTGTGTTTACATGATGTGTTACAAAGTGTGTTTTCCCAGGCCTCCCTGTGAAATGGGACTTGTAGGGCTGCAGTGCATCAGTGAGCTGTTCTCTCTGTGCCCCTGTCAGTTTATCACTGAAGTGGGCATCAGACAGGGATCGCCCCTCCTTGGCAGCAGCTGCTAAATCCATCAAGGGGTCAATTTCCTGGTCATTCTCAGGCAAACTACACACAGCAAACACACAAGCCCCCCTGTCATGATAAGGTTTGAGCATGTTGACATGATACATCTTCTGCCTCTTATGTCCCTCCCCCTTTTCCACAATGTAATTAACATCTTTGATATGTTGTACTACAGCAGGGCTGGGAAACACCGGCCCTCCAGATGTTAGTGAACTACACATCCCAGGATGCATTGTATTAGTTTTGCTATGTGGCCATGCTGAAACTGATGCAAGGCATGCTGGGATGTGTAGTTCATCAACATCTGGAGGGCCGGTGTTGCCCAGCCCTGTACTACAGTTTAGGGACCCTCCCAGGCAGCCTGCAGCTTATTCTGTCTCATGGGAGCCAGAGCCAGCACTTTTTGCCCCACCTCAAAGATACGTTCTCTTGCCTGTCGGACATACCATTGTTTTTGCTCGGTCTGTGCAGTCTTTAGGTTGTTCTGTGCCATTTCCATTATAGACTGCATTTTCTCCCTAAATTGCACCACATAGTGCACCACGGATGTTTCAGAGGGTGAACATCTTCCCTTCCCACTCCTGTCTAATCAAATCCAGGGGCCCACGTGCGCGGCGCCCATAAAGGAGTTCAAAGGGGGAGAAGCCCATTGATTTGTGAGGTACCTCCCTGTATGCAAACCGGAGGTGCGGCAAGAACCTTTCCCAGTCCCTTCCCTGGGACTCCACAAAGACCATCAACATCTGTTTTAGGGTACCATTGAGGCGTTCGCAGAGGCCATTTGTTTGGGGGTGATAGGCAGAGGCGCTGAGGTGATCCACCTGCATCCTCTTACAGAGACTCTGCATGAGCTTAGACATGAACTGAGTACCCTGGTCAGTTAGCATTTCTTTTGGGAACTCCACCCTGGAGAAAATGGATATGAGCGCATCTGCCACTTTGTCTGCGCGGATTGAGGAGAGCGCTACAGCTTCTGGGTACCTTGTGGCATAGTCCACCACAGTGAGAATGTATTGTTTTCCTGAGCTGCTGGGGATAGCTAGGGGTCCCACAAGATCTACACCAACCCATTCAAATGGTTCTGAGATAAGTGGTAATGAAATGAGAGGTGCTCGGCCCTTGTCCCCGGGCTTCCCAGCTAACTGGCAGGCTTGGCAGGAGCAACAGTAGTTGGGTACATCTTTCCCCACGGTAGGCCAGAAAAAATTGGGCCTCAAACGAACTTGGGTACTGTTCGGACCCATATGTCCGGCTAAGGGAATTTCATGGGCTATTTTCATTAACCCTTCCCTATATCTTCAGGGTCCTCTGAGGAATTGGGCTCACAATATAACAGACCTCATTGGCTCGCTCTCTGAGAGCGGCCAAGCTGGGATCGGTCTGCTGTTCTGCCTTGAATTCCTCACTTCTGAGCAGCTGATCAGTGTGGGGAAATAAGGCAGGCAAGGGCCCCCCTCCTCAAGGACAGTATCTGAACTGGAGTTTTCTACAGGAGGGGAGGGGGTGGAGGGGGATCTATTTCCAGGTAATTCCCTTCCACACATGCAGGGGTTATCTCGCAGCTGTTCTGTGCTGCAGCTCTCCTTGTCTAAACTGCTAACACAGGGATTGCCATACAACCCCTGATACTGGTACTTTCACAACATTATCTGGCAATGATACATCACATAACTCTACCTTGGTACACTCAGTGTGACCCACTTCCCCCCTGTACAATTGAAAAGTGTTAGGTTCTGATAAAGACAAATCTGCAACAATCTTAACATCACATACATTTGCATTGCTATTGTGCGGCTCAGCAGGGGTCACCTGAGGAACACAGTGTCATTACCAACATCACATTAATTTACATAGGCAGTGTGCATCTTTCCAAGGTCAGTCCCCAAAAGCACACTGGCAGGTAGATTGTCCAGCACCCCAACATCACAGATGCCTCTTCCAACCCCACAATCTAGATATACTCTGGCCATAGGAACATCAGGGTGGACCGCCCCCCGTACAGCAATAGTCTTTCTGGGGATAATGTTCCCTGGGCCCACCAGTGCTGAATCTATGAGAGTCAGATCTGCACCGGAGTGTAATAGCCCAAGCGCCACCTTTTGTCCTACCTGGACTGGTTGTAGATTGTCCCGGGGTCTCTCCTGGGGACCTCCTACACACAGAACGGCGGGCACAGGTTTTACGGCTGGGCCCCCCACAGGAGAGTTCTTCTTGGGGCAATGGAAACTGATGTGCCCCACTTCATCACAATTAAAACACCTGCGGCCAGTTCCCAAAACAGGTTTCCCCCCACAACAAATGCAGCATCTGCTGGTTTACTTGAAAAGGGCTGCTGGGGCGATTCTACGGGTCTCCGCTCTCTCCAGCTGACTTGCCCGGGTGTCCCCCAGGTGCACCAGGGCTTCTTTGCCACAGAAGCCCTGGTGCTGGTGCAGAGCCGGCCCTAGCCTAAATGATGCCCTAGGCAATATTTTGGCTGGTGCCCCCTAGCACCGCCACTAGTTCTGCCTCTGAACCTGCTCCCCTTTCCCAGCACCATCAACCCTCATCATTTTGGTGCTCCTACCTGCAATATTTTAAATAGAAACCGTGCACACATTCGGTGCGCAGTCCAAGCAGGGGTGTGTTCTAGTACCCCCAATTCAAATTATGCCGCACAGTAGTGCAACTTTATTCACATTATATCATGTTATGGTGTCCCTTATTCACGTTTCATCACACATTAGTACCACTTTATCTTAAATACATTACTCCTCACATTATTCACATTATACCCTTAGAAAACAATCCTGAGAAAATATTGTATTTTAAGCACCTCCATGGCCACACTGAAACCCAGAACAAAGCAGTGTGTGCTGGGCAGAGGAGAAGAGCTGCAGCTGCTGCTGTCATTTAAGGGGAGGGGGCCCGGGGCCCCCACTGGGCCCTTCCATCAGACTTTGCCCGGAGTAATTTGTACCCCCCTACCCCTTTCTCTCGGCACCCCTGATAATACCACATAGCCCCTTACACATGACACACATTATTAATGTCCTTATAAGCATAATGCCCCTTACACATTATGCCAACCTTTATTAATGCCCTCATACACATAATGACACACATAATGCCCCTTACACATATGTTGCACTTTATTAATGCCCTTATACACATAACACACATAATGCCCCTTACACATATGTTGCACATTATTAATGCAATTATACACATGACACACATAATGTCCATTACACATATGTTGCACATAATTAATGCCCTTATACACATGACACACATTATGCCTGTTACACATGTCGCACATTATTAATGCATTTATACATGACACATATAATGCCCCTTACACATATGCCGAACACTATTGCACAACCAACCCACCCCCAGACAGCACTCCCAGAGCTGCTAACAATGTGACCTCTGCCTCTGTTTGGATACAGATGTTACCTCATACATCTTGCCTCAATAGGCCATGCAGCTCCTGGCCAGTTCTGCTAATGTTGGGTGCCTTTTTTGCTGAAAATTCATCTTATTTGCATTGTTATGTGACCGGGACACACAAGGAGCTTCAGATGATTAAAATGATATGCGACATGCCTATATTCTGTGTGCGACTGTGGCTGTACCTGCATACGGATTGCTATGTTACAGTGATTTCCATGAATACACTATTTCATATGCAGATACAGCCTCACTCACACACAGAATATAGGCATGTTGCATATCATTTTAATCAGCAGAAGCTGCTGGTGCCCATAGGCTTTCCAAATGCCCTAGGCAATTGCCTAGTTTGCCTATGCCTAGGGCCGGCTCTGTGCTGGTGTATTGGTCTGCTAGGGTGGCAGCCTATTTTGCTGACCCTGGGTTCCGGTCCAGGACCCACTCTTTAACCTCAGCTGGGCAGAGTGCAATTGACTGCTCCTGCAGAATGAGGTCCTTCAATTTATCATAGTCCTTTACGTGCAAGCCCTCAAGCCACTGATGCAACAGGATGGACAATTGCGCTAACAGGCCCCCATAGGTATCAGAGGGGCTGCGCTTTGGGTCTCTGAACTTCTGTCAGTATGCCTCAGGGGTGATGTTGAAATGCTTTAACAAGGCTTTCTTTATGGCAGTATAATCTCCATCCAGCTCCTGGGGAAGGTCAGCAAATGCTTTCAAAGCCTTTCCCTTTAGCCCAGAGGTTAAATAACTTGCATATTCACTGGAGTCCATTGCAAACTGCTGGCATGTCTCTTTGAAACTCCTGAAGAAAGTATCCAGGTCACCATCTTTCTCCAGCACGAGAAATTGGTCATGCCGGGGCTTTTTCCTACCCGGGTTACTAACAGCGCTCTGGCCTCAGAGCCTCACCAGTTCCAACTGGTACTCACGCTCGGCCTGACACTCTGCAGCCTCAGCATCTCGTTCGTCTCTGCGCTGCTCAGCCTTTTGCTCGGCTTGGCGCTCTGCAGCTTCTCTGTCAGCGGTTGCTTGGTAATGCTGCATTAGCTGTAAGGCGATTGCTGGGTCCACGTCTTTCATTTGCCTGACAGCAGTTTGAAGGTAACTCTGCAGTGTAGACTCACTGTTCCCAGCAGATGTATCTGACCCTGGTGGGGCATCACTTGTGTTGTCCTGTGCCAACTGAGCCCTTGGAGTAGAAGTGTCCCTGGACTGGCGACTCACTGTGTGACTTTTAAAATTATAGTAAAGATCTGAGTTCTGATTCTGGTGATGTGGGTATTTCTCACAAAATTTTACCAACACTCACTTAAACTCTTAAAAAGAAAATTAATTCTCAATCCCACCACTTGTCACCAGATGTCACGTATACATCAATCTGAGCAGCGTGACTGGGGTTCGCTTTGGACACATGAGTCCCCTCTATGAGGTACACTGCCACCAGCAAAGCCTGATTTTAGCACTTTTAAACTGCACAAGGGGCACCACACAATGCAATATAAAAATGGTAACGTTGTAGCGTTCTCTTCTTTGGCTTACAGGTCCTAAGAACACAAAATCAGAACTGGGAATATGTATTATTTATTACTAGAAATACTAGAGCTTTAAGTGATAAAAATGGTTACAAGATATTACAATGATTGTAAAGGTACACACAAGAGAAGTACATCTAAAAAAAAATAAAAGGGAAAAATGACAAACTGTATCTTACACCCAAGTACTGGTTCTGTAGTGGGGGGTCTCCACATGAAATCTCTGTTCGCTTCCAGACAGTTTGCTGTTCCCCCAAGAAGTAACACCTGCTATAAGAGACTGTTTGTTGCTGTTGGTTACAATCACATATAGGCCCCCTTTTTATAATTATAAAGACTGAATCAGTAAATTAAATGCAGGGGTGTGCTATCACTGAAAAATTATACATATGTCACAAAGGCCCTTATTCTGATCGGTGCGGATTTCTCCGCATGCGTACGTCCCGCCGATGGTGATCGTCTGCGCATGTGCAGAGGTCACTCTGCGCATGTGCAGGCGATTTCGCCGCACGTATTCTTGACACGCCGCACAGGGGGCGTAGAGGGGCGTGAGGGGCTACTTAGCCTCATTACCCTATGCATACGCCCCGCGTTTCATGGGCGTTCCCATGCAAACGCGGGGCGTATGCATGGTAATGAGGCCGTGACGCGTGTGTAGGGGGCGGGCATCTGACATCGCCGGATGTCAGCTGCCCGCCCCCATACATGATTTCACATGGACACGTGTCCGTGTGGTCTTGTTTGGCGGGACCTGGTGGAGCGTGCGGCCCTGCATTCGATGTTCGGCGACCATCGAATGCAGGGGCTGCTCCCAAGACGGAGGAGGCGTATCCCCGTCCAATTTCATGCGGATCGCCACATATCCGCGTACGGACGGAGGTGGCGATCCGTATGGAAGGCGGGGATTCGCCTGCACGGTCGCGGCCGCATATTCCTGATCGGGCCGCACCGATCAGAATAAGGGCCAAAGAGAGAAAAAGAATCTTGGTGTGGGGCACCAGTTAAAGAAATCTGGCATAAAATATAACTTTTATTATTATGTTTTAAAGCAAGAGAAAAATGTTAAAAAGAAACACAAATAAGACAAACAAATGAAAATGGTGCGTGGTTTAAAACTATGCGTGCGGGCGTGCCGTGTGTTGTATAATTCTTATAGTTTATGTAAAGAGCAGCACTTAGACAACCAATTCTCTTTGGATATACAGATGGGGCCGGTTTTATCTTTGCTGGCGAACCGCCAGCAGCATGCTGCTGGCGATCCGCCAGCAACACGGCGCTCCATCTGACTGAGACGCGCGTGCGTCCCCCACGCACGCGCATCTCAGTATCTGGGCGGCGAGGCGGACGCAATACTGTCCGCCTCCCGCTCGATAGTGCTGGGGGGGACCCGAGGAGGCTTCGGGGGGTGCGGTCGCCCGGTGTGGGCACCGGGCGACCGAGGGCAGCACCGTCCGAAGGGGACGCGCGCGCACCTCGTGCGCGCGCGTCCCCTTCCGGCATACAGATGGCGGGGATGCAGGTGATGGCGATGGCGACGCCATCGCCATCACCTGCAAAGATGAATCCCGATACATCTGTATGAACGATACTTGATATAGTTTATATTACTCTTATTAGTATAGAGCACATTTGGTTGCTCTATGTAGAGAGTTTATTATATTAATTTGTACCCATAGAAAGAGGGGACCTTCAGCTTTCAGCCCAGGGTCCTTAGGCTCCTGGGGGGTTTCTGGGTACTCAGAAACCCCCCCTGCATGCGCCACTGGTACTAATTGGCCGATGAGTGGACTGTGAATCAGTGAAAATAGATAGAGATAGGGAAAAAACACTAGATCAACCAAGTGTCCCGTACAAAATATATATATATTTTCCAGCATTAGACTGGACCACCTGTCTGTTGGCATCCACATATACACATGAATACAGAAACTTGTAGAAGCAGTTTAACGTGCTTCTTATTACCCCTTTAAATCTAATTTGAACAGGAACTGTGTCCTATGCTTAATTTAGTCGGCTATAAAGATTGTACAATAAAAATATGGGTATAGGTTATGTAATTAAGAAAATTCTGATCAACATCAAACTGGACCGTCTGTCTGTTTGTTTCAAAAATGCAAAACACATACAGTATATATATAAACCTTCTTAATGATGATATTATACAAAAATTTGCAGCAATATGTTAGCAAAATGTGGATTTTAAACTTCAAATAAATATGATCATATTAGAATGTATCTTTCTTCGTTTACATTACCACTTCACGTGTATCTGGTAAGGGGGGTCGCAGTCCGTGAATTCAGATTCTAATCGTGTCTCCACAATGTATTTTAGTTGTCATGTCTGCAGTCCCAGTGATATCCTACATTCACTTGGTGGCAAAGAATCTCTGTATATGCAGATTAAAGTTTATAGTGGAGCGGGAGGTGCGCTGAAGCTCTAATGCGTCCTGTCACCAGTGTGGCTGCTGTGGTGGCGTTAATGTGATCTAACTGGCGTGTTCCCCATCTGCTGCCGGTTCCCCTTAACAAAGTCAGAGTTGCGCTGAGGCTCCAATGCCTCCTGTCACCCACACGGCTGTTCTAGTAATAGTAGGAGGCACAGACTCCCTACAAGGCCCCTGGGCCAGATGGCTTCCCCTCCAACTTCTATAAGACCTTTAACACCCAGCTATCCCCAGTGCTTCTCAAAGTTTTTAACGAGGCCTCTGAAACCAAACATTTCCCCCTAGAAATGCTGGAATCTCGTATTGTCACAAAACCTAAACCGGGAAAACCCCAGACTTCTGTACAAAATTATGGGCCCATTGCGCTTCTCAACTCCGATATGAAACTATACGCTAAATTAGTTACTAATCATATCAGCCCTCTCCTCCCTTCCCTTATTAAACATGACCAACTTGGTTTTGTATTAGATAAGCAGGCTCCGGACAATACGCACAGGGTGATAGACGTTATTGAATTCTGCACCACAAAGAAGGTTCCTCTCATAGTTTTGTCGTTAGATGCTGAGGAGGCATTTGATAGGCTTCATTGGGAGTTTATGCAACTGGCCCTGGAAAAATGTGGTTTTCATGGAAGGATATTAGACTCTATCTTGGATTCTCCCCCCCCCCCCTCTGCTAAAGTAATTACCAATGGGTGTACCTCTTCAGGCTTCCAAATCACTAATGGTACCCGACAAAGGTGCCAGCTCTCTTCTTTAATTTTCGCTCTGGCAGTCAAGCCTCTGGCTGAATGCATTAGATGTGATGCCGATTTATTGCAGATGACGTCCTGCTTCGCATTCTAGACCCTGTAAATTCTCTCCCTGCCCTTCACAGAGTATTGCGGGACTATACAGAAGTCTCTTATTATAAATTAAACACTAGTAAAACAGAGGCCCTCCCTCTAGGCCTTTCACCCGGGTTGGGATCACTTGGTCTACAGCATAATGGTTGACAGTCATTAGGTCGACTTTGGAAAAGGTCAACATGTGTCTAGGTCGACATGGGTCTAGGTCGCCATGGGTCTAGGTCAAAAGGACATTAGTTCGACAGGTCGTTAGTTCGACAGTGTTGACAGTGAAAAGGTCGACATGAGTTTTTCACTGTTTTTTTACCTGAATGTCAACACAGTCGATATGGACACAGTTTAAAGTGCACCGCATCCCCTTGCATCGCTCACTGCGCTCCCGATGCGTCAGGTACGGCGCCTCGTTATGCTCGGCACACTATTTTATTCTCCAACCACGCCCTAGTGGGCATGAAATACCGCCTGTCGGCACATGTCGGCTCAAAAAACAGTGAAAAAACCCATGTCGACCTTTTCACTGTCGACCTAGACACTGTCGAACTAATGACCTGTCAAACTAACGACCTGTCAACCTAGAACCATGTCAACCTTTTTCTATGTCGATCTGGAACCATGTTGACCTTTTCCCATGTCGACCTAATGGTGTCGATCTAATGAGTGTCTACCATAATGCTGTAGACCAAATGACCGCATCCCCTTCTACCGGATACGGTCACGAAATTAAAAGATTTATACAACTATTCGTGGCAGACCGCTTCTTTAAAATACTTAGAGATTCACTTGGCATCTGAAAAACACATTATTGAATGCAACTATAACCCCCTTGTAAAGGCCTTTTCGGAGCTAATTGGAGACTGGGGGCGAGATTTAATGAGATGCGAAAATGTGATTTTTGCGATTTTATTCACCAAAACGGCAGAAATTCCCCTTGTTCCCAAATTCGCATATTTGATGAGATTGCAAAAAAACAGGAAAAAAACTGCGAATTTTCCACAAATCGCACTTTCTTAAAGTGCAATTTTTAGTAGCGTCGGAACTCGCATCCAGATGTTTTCCCATTGAAAAGTATACAATTTGCATACTTAATGAGATGCGAATTCGGTAAAATGTCTAAAAATCGCAAAACATTTAGACCAGGTTCTGACAGACGAATTGGCCAGAACCCTGCACAGATCATTGAGATCTGTGCATGGTCCTGTGTTAAAAAATGTGTTAAAGTGTTTTTTGGAAAAAAAATTGGCGTGGGGTCTCCCATCCTGGGCATAACCAGCCCCGGGCTCATTGAGCTGGACCTGGTTTCAAAAATACGGGGGACAAAAAGCATAGGGGTCCCCCAGATTTCTGAAATCAGCCCGGACTCTTGGACCAGTCCTAGTTCCAAAAATCTGGGGGACAAAAAAATCTGGGGGTCCCCCATATTTTGAAACCAGCACCAGGCTCCAACATGGCACAGCCGGGGGACACTTTTTTGATAAGGTCCCCCGTCCGAAACATGAGCACCGGCCAGGTCAGCCTTGGACGGGGTACCTGGAGGAGTGGGGACCCCCCCCATTAAAGGGGTCTGTGTCCCCCCCGGCTTCACCCATCCAGTGCTGAAGCCCGGGGCTGTCACTGGCGTCCGTGGCCAGTGGATGCCGGCCTGATAGTGTTAAATCTCACAAACGTAACATTGCTTTATGCAGGAGAACTACAAGTGCCAGCAGACCTCCCCCGCATGCTGGGACTTGGAGAACCACAAGTCCCAGCATGCAGGGCATTAATGGGCCCGCTGGAACTTGTAGTCCACCTGTAAAACAATGTTAAAAGAAAACACACACACAAAGTATAACTTTATTTTACACACATACACACCTCACTTTTACACCAATATACTTACCAATCCAGGTTCCAGCGCTGGCTCCCTGCTGGATTTTTTGTCCCCCATATTTTTGGAACCATGACCAGTCCAAGAGTACGCGGTTGGTTTCAGAGATACGGGGGACCCCTATGCTTTTTGTCCCCTGTATTTTTGGAACCCGGTCCGGCTCAATGAGCCTGTGGCTGGTTATGCCCAGGAGGGGGGACCCCACGCCAATTAAAAAAAAATGTATAAACACAAAATCGCACATTACCTCAAATTCGCACATTTTCATGGCTAAAATTCGCAAATTTTCATGCCTAAAAGTCGCCAATTATCGCACTTAATCACACTTTTCTTCCCGAAATACCTCATTAAATATGCGAATTCACTGCTAAAATGCGATATAAAAAAAGTGCGATAATGGCCAATTTTGAAAGTGCAAATAATCGCATTCTATTAAATGTCCCCCTGGATGTTGCGCAACGTTTCTTGGCTTGGGAGAATTGCAGCTGCTAAAATGGTCCTCTTGCCGAAACTAATGTATCTATTTAGGACAAATTTAAACAAATTTAACCAACTCTTAGCTAAATATGTCTGGAAAGGGGCCAGTCCTAAGGTTGCAAAGAAAATACTATTTAGGGCTAAGATAGACGGAGGAGTTGCTTTCCCAGATATTGAAACTTATTACTAGAGAAAGGATTATATGCAACAAAAAAAGCTTGAAATATGAATGCAAATATGCATGAAAAATACTTAAAATATGCATGAAAAGTGTTAAAATATGCTACATTAAATAATAAAAAAAGTACTTTTTAACTTCTTTATTTAAAAATCAGCATACAATTAGTTGCAAATAAACCTCAAAAATAGGCCCACAGCATCTGCAGATGTCAGTATGCTGGCTGCTACAGTATACTGCAGCGTCCAAAGCTCTTCTTGCATCAACTGCACGGACCCTCATCTTCAGCACTGATGGATCAAATGTCAGCATAGCGTGTGAGGGCGGCGCAGTGGAAGGCTTCCTCCCTGCGCCGCATACTCACGGTGACACAGCATCACTTTTACACCAATATACTTACCAATCCAGGTTCCAGCGCTGGCTCCCTGCTGGATTTTTTGTCCCCCATATTTTTGGAACCACTTGGTAGCAACTTAATAATTATCTGACAACACAGTAATGGTTGTCACTACTGTTTAGCAACTGCATTGTGTTAATTAAATCCACCTGACCAGGTAGTGCAATACTATCACCAGCCAAGAATTACTATTTATTGATCACTGTTTCAGAAGCTGACTTACAGAGTATTGATCTCTATCATACCTACCAGCCTCGTTACAATATACTGCACGAGTTACTTTTGGAACTATTGTATTATATGTCTTGTATATATATTTCTTTGCTTACATATTTACAGTTTTCAATGCTCAGACTGTCCGGTCACTATCGTCTGATTTAACGGCGGTCACAAATAACCCCAAATTTATCTGGGAATTCAGCAAAAAACTTCCGCAGGGTGTCACAATAGCCCCAGTCGGAATTATCAAATACTGACACCAATGGCGACTAACGTGCACCATCAATGAGGATACAAAACATCATTTTTGGATAATTAACTCCTGTCATTGAAGTTATTCCACATTACACCTGTGGCGACATCATTGTTGGTTGCTTCACCCCAGTCATCCTCTTGCCTTTCCGGGGAAGGGTCAGCGCTCCCTTACTCTCTCATCCATCATTTGATACCATCAGTAGATGGTGGACAGCAGAAGTAAGGGCCCGCATCATTGACACCAACCCCCCTTTTGTTGCCCTATTTCCATTTCAGTGCTCTCTCATCAGTCGCGTCAAATCTGTCCCCCCTGCAATGCAGGTCAGCAACAGGGGGGGGCACTGATGATGCCACTGAAAGCAGAAGCACTCTATTTCACTTGGGCTACAATGTTGGTGCCCCTTTATCCTGCCAACATTACAACCATTCCTCACTGGATCGCCTGAACCCGTCCCGATCTCAGTAGCTAAGCAGTGACGGGCCCGGTCAGTACCTGTGGGAAGACTCACTGGGAATACCTGGTGTTGTAATTATCAGGCAAACAGGGGATCACCTTCTGGACCCAGCCCAAGCTCTCTGTATTCTTTATTCTTTACACTCTTGAATCTTGCAACCCTTTTGCACTCCCCCATATTTCATGCTGTGACCCACCAATACTTGAATACGACGGAGGTGTTATTTAAGTGTGATTTGAATCATTATTTTTCATGAAGTGTGTTAAGCATCCTTGAAACCATACCTGTATCAACTATTCCACACATTGGTGTAAATGAATCATATCTAGTGATAAGTGTTGATTTCACAGGTGTCTTATATATCTATCCTAACATTGCGCTTACTTTGCAAATTGAATCAAGGACCCTTGTATGGCAATTAGCCTTTGGATTTATACATCCCTACTGTATATATACAGTGTCTTTCTTTTTTAGTATCAATCATAATAAAAGTTAAGTTTTATTACACTCATTATACATCGCACCAATCACTCATTATCATTATTATTATATATTTTTTTCAAGTGTGCCCCAAAAACCTAACGTATGTTCCCTTGTGGTCATCCTTGTGACCCCCCCCCCCTTTTTTCAGCCTAGAGCAGTGTCAGACTGTACGCTATGTACATCCAAGGTTCCCCACTCTGCGCACATATTGCCCCGGCCTGCACACTCTACCACTACCTGGCCAGCAGCAGCAGGGCAAAGCAGTGCTGTGACTCGCGGGTGGGAAGAGGGCTGGGCCTAAAATATGCACCATTACTAGATTTAAGGTAAAATATGCAATAACCAGTGAGAATGAGCGAAATATGCAAATGCATATGCAAATATGTAAATGCATATAATCCTGTCTCTACTTATTACGCTTCCTGTGTGTTGAATCAGACTAGAGATTGGTTCACTCTCGTCGATCCGAAACCATGGGTGGCTCTAGAAGGTGTTTATTCCCATCCTGTCCCTATTGCAGATCTTCTGTGGCTCCCCCCCTCTGTAACACGGAAATATGCAACCCTATGCAAATCTATTAAACTAACCCTAGATATTTGGCATAAAATGATAGCATCTGTAGAGAATGCAGTTTTACCAGCTATCCTATTACCACTTAAGGCCCTAAAGTCTCTGATCCCTAATTTACCATTGTAAGGATGGATTAAACAAGGTATAACCTCTGTGGGAGACCTATATATATTGGAGATCATTTAAATTCATTAACATGTACAGATGGGGCAGGTCCCATCTTGGCAGGGGATGGCGCTGGCGTAGCCAGCCGCCATCCCCCGCCAGCGCCATGGCGATAGTGAGAAGGGGACGCGCGCGCACGAGAGACGCGCGCGCCCCCTTCCGACGGCGCTTCCATCCGTTCACCTGGGGTCCCCGCCGCCTGCCCGCATCCCCCCCTAACCCCCCCTAACCCTGTCCGTCTCCCTGAGGCGGAGACAGACAGGGTTTCCGTCGCGCTGGCGACGGAGACTGAGACGCGCGTGCGCGTGAGACGCACGCGCGTCTCAGTGTATTCGCTGGCGTGGCTGCTGGCGGGTCGCCAGCGCAGACGTTCTGGCGATCCGCCAGTCAGGATGGGACCTGCCCCATCTGTATACAAAACAAATGTAATATTAATTTATTAATTAACAGTTTCTTATATAGCGCATACACATTCCGCAGCACTTTACAGAGAATATTTGAACATTCACTTCAGTCCCTGCCCCAGTGGAGCTTACAAACTATATTCCCTACCACATGTACATGCACACAGACATTCTAGGGTTAATTTTTGTTGGAAGCCAATTAACCTGCCTGTATATTTTTGGATTGTGAACCCACTCAAGCATGGGGAGAATATACAAACGCCGCACAGTTAGAGCCATGGTGGGAATCGAACTCATGACCTCAGCGCTGTGAGGTAGTTATGCTAACCATTACACCATCCGTGCTGCCCAAGATACTATCTGTACTATGAGATGCACGCTCCCGGGCATCTCATCGTATGGTACAAAATGTGCTGCACATACTTTTTGTACTAGCTGGTTATCACATTGCATCGCATTGTATGCACACTGCATGCACAAGGCATGCAATGCGATGTGTACTATATAAGTCCCAAACGGATCCGTTAAACGGACCGTGTATGGGCAGCTTTATTCCTGTTGATTATCATTTGTTATTTTTTTTGTTCTCCCCTTTTTTCCCTTCTGTACCCCCTAATTTCTTTATAAATGAAAACCTTGAAATAAAAACTTAATGTTTAAAAAAAAAAGAAGTGAGAGCCACAGACAGGATTCAGGGAAACTCTGTTCTTTCAACCATCACTATCAGATATGATGTGCCAAGCCTTGATGGGATGAGGACTTGGGGCATTATTCTGATCGGAGCGGCCAAACGTGCGTACGTTCGCCATTACCGCACGCTAGCCGTACGCGGCCGTTAGGGTTAGGTCCACCCACAAATCAGCCGCTTACGTACGGGCAGAAATACCGTAGAAGGGGAGTGGCGTACAAATGAGCGTACGGCAACGTACGCGGACGGCCCAGCCCTTACACTCCGACAACTGGCGTACAACTGAGCGTACGGCGCCGTTTACGGACGTCTTTCGTTCGTCTTCCCAACGACTTCTTGTGGAGATCTGAGCGTACGCCAGCTTGCACGGACGGGTCCCTATTGTTTTCAATGGAAAACTCAGCTTTTGTCACCGCTCGTGAGAGTGAGCGTACGTCCGTGCACGCTGGCATACCCTTCACATATATGGACCTGCAAATCTTGCCTCTCAACTACTAATCTGACAATTGATTAATTATTCTAATTGTTATTCAATTATTGTTTTCTATTAACTCACCTATGTTTGTATTAGAGTGAACACGTTGACACATGTCGACTTGTGTAGATTGAGTGTGCTACTGTGTAAAGTCTATGAAAGCACGTAGTGAATGTGTATAACTGTTTAACAAATACCTACCTTAGCATATATATAAGCAGGTCTTAAAAAGATTCTTACCTTAAATTAAACAAACCTTTAAATGTAGAGAAGTATAGAAAGATAAGCTTCCAAGGTGTTTGAGTGCTGTGTGTGGCTTGCAGGTAGTGAAATCATGGTTTTGACTTAATAGACTGCAGCATTGCTTATTACATTCAGGTGTATGTGTTTGAGTAGTAATCAGCGTTAATTAGCCAACTCAGGCGCACGCTGGCATGCGGTATCTGTAGGGGTGGTTTGAGCTGGCGGTTGGCGGCCGCCTGTTTGGTGTCCGAAATGAACGGTGCCTTAGTCGATCGTGCGGTAGTAGCACCGCTCATTTTTGGTGCACACCCCCGTGTACGCCCATATTTACGCCCATTTTCCCTCATTATTTCGGCCGCTCCCATCAACACGCCCCTATGCCGCCCCATTACCCGTACACTCGCGTACAGGTTTTTTCGCACGTTGAGAGCCCGGCCGTAAGCGTTGTGGAGTGTTCGCGCCGGCGCATTAGCGTATCTGCACATGCGCAGATCATGAAAAACCCCGGGACGTACGCGTACGGCCCGGCCGCTCCAACCAGAATAAGGCCCTAGGAGTGGGACCTGGTGGGAAAGGTTAATGTGCAGGGTAGCCATGAAGGTAGAAGGAGATAGACCTGACAGGGAACATGTCCAACTGGTGTCTCCAGAGGGCTTTCATGCACAACTGGTGTTGGTTGCCCATGGTAACCCCTTTGGACAGTCACCTGGATATGACCCTTACAGTGATGTGCCTGACACAAAGCTTCTCCTGGCCTGGACTGTTAGATGATGCCCAGGCAAACTAAGACCTGTGATATTTGTTGGCAACTTCAGCAACTCAAGTGTCATTTTATTCCAGGTCCTGCCCACAGTAGAACCCTTACAGTAAGTTGCTAGGACCAAGCAGGTCCCCTGCCTGTGACCAGTAGAACAGGGAAGAGACACAGCCTCCATAGACTGGGGCTTACTGTATAACTGTATAAGCAATAACCATTTTCTGTGAGTGTATGAAATGAGATGGTAATTGTCCTTTCCAAGCAGGTGGTATGATGAATGACAAGGCCTTAGATATTCAGTGATGCACCTGGGGAAGGGGATAATTTGAGTGTTCAGAAACTAACCCGGACATGGGATATTATTCTGGTTGGTGCGTACATTTCCGAATACTTTCGGATGGCGTTTTTTAGCCGTCTGCGCATGCGTGGGGAACGCTATGCGCATGTGCCACGCATGGTCTACGTACTTGTTCTCAATAATCCCGTACAGAAATGTGCACCGCAATCACTCGGGAAATATGGGCGTATTATGGGCGTCATTCGGAACTACACAGGGGCGTAGTTTCAAAGTGGGCTAAACTGGGCGTAAAAAAGGGGCGGACACGGGGGTGTGCACTCATTCTGGTAGGCGTGCATTCGGACAGCACACCGAATGCACGCGAACAAAAAGGCTAGAAATATGCGGTGTTCATAAGCAAGTATTGCTTTGCGGACATCACTCATTCATGCGCTAGGCAATTGGAACGCCCAATCAGTACAACCAATGTCAGCTGAACACAATACAATCCACTCCTTTACTCATTACTCATTAATTACACGCTTCTCATTGCTTCAATTGGAACCATTGCAGCTTAAATGGACCATTACTAAACACACATTCATATATGCTGCAGTTTTCACACACAATTACACTGCAACCAATGGACAGAACTTACTATCAATAATAGAAATAGACATGTCACTTCTACATGTAACAATTAAACCACACATTTGGGGATACAAATATACATTTATTACAATAAATTCAAAAATAAAATGGAAACCGTAACAAAATAAAAGGTACCATGCCAGGAATGTACAAAAATAATATATAATAAATAAATGATTTTGTGACATACAGAACCACAGCAGAATCATTAGGAAAACATCAGATGGCTTCACAACAAAAGTATAGCACCAACACTTCAAGTACAGCAGACAGTAATGGTAGCCGAAAGAGGCCAACAGGGGAACCAAACAACACATTCGAAACGAGGGCAAATGTGGGTACCCCCTGCACGGGATTGGACACAGGAAGCTGACACACACAGCTCAATGAAAGATTTGGGAAGACATAAGGGTGGAGATTAATGCGGACACAAGTTCATTTGCGGGCACGTTTGGCCCTGGTAGGCTCCTTGCCACGTGCAGCAGCTCTTCGGCTACGGCCACGGCCACATTCGGATGGTGGCCCAGGTGGAGCAGATGCTGGTGAGGGGGGGGATGGTGTTCCCCCTCTGCCAGCAGGGAGTGCTGCTGGTGGGAATGCACCAGAAACGGATGACATTAGGACCCTATTTCTGGAAACTAGCTCCACCATAAGCTCATTATGGTGGAGGAGGGGGTCATTTTGGCACAGGGCTTGATCTGCCAGCACCTGCAGGCTTGCAGCCATGGCCTGCTGGGCCTCAGCCATAGCCTGCAGGCTCCCAGCTATTGTCTGCTGGGTGGTGACCAAACCCTGCATGACCTCCTCGGTCCTACGCATCCGCTCTGATGCCAAGTCTCCCTGCTGGTGAATGTGGCCAAGCACCTGCCCCCACCTGTCGTATTCGGGGTTGGCCGGTGGCTGCTGCTGCTGCACGTGCCTGGCACTGGTGGCAGGTGGCACAGACTCCGCCACCTCCTCAAGAGATTCTTCACCAAGCGGTGGGGATGCTGGTGAAAGAGAAAATTTCAATTACAACACATTCCAAGAAAATTTGTTCCAACTACTTATGGCATGCCAAATAATTACCTTCAACAAAAGCAGCAAAGACTTCCGCTGGGGCCTCGCTATCCATGTTGCTCACCCCCCGGACCTCCTCTACTGCAATGCAGCACTCTGCCATCTCCTCCAGGGGGGTGAGCTTCAGTTTTGCTGGCATGGGGCCAGCCCCAGAGGTGTGGCTGTGTTCCCACCGCTTGGTCAATTTCTTCTTGAGGTTGGTTTTGAAGTCGTGCCACCTGCAATCAAAGTTTACATATTACTACATGTCACTCCTCATGTTTGCTGTAGCACCCATTGCAATCTGCATCTGATTACAACATGTGCTTCATTACACCAAACTTACATAATAGTTAAATGGAAAACCAACCCTTAGAAGATACACTCACACTCACCCTACAATAACTATCGATTAATTGACATGGCAATCATGTCCGTGGCTCCAGGCAACGTGACCGGCCATTGACCAACTCCATCTAACATGTAATGTAAACATTAGTGGTCTTGTACTGCTCAAATGTAACACACATGAACTTGCCTCTTCTTAACGTGCTCCGCCTCACGAACTTGTGGAGCTACCGCATTAATTTCCGCAGTTATGTCCTCCCAAATCTTCCATCTCCTTGTGTGTGTCAACCTGTCCTGTGGACACTCAATCCAATCCCGTGCGCGGGGTACCAGGATGGCAAGCTCCTGCGCTTCGTATGCCATGTTTCTGCTGCTTGGTTCCTCTGTTGGCCTCTTTCGGCCACGGCCACCTGTCGCTGTACTTGAAGTGCTGGCCAGGCTACTCTGTTGGGAAGCCACCTGTTCTGTTCCCAATGATTCTGCTGAGGCTGAAGATGGGCCAGCTGCCGATTGGCCTGATGTGGATGGCCCAGCTGGCTGCTCTTCTCCCACTGGCTGGTCTGTGTTGAGGGGGACATAGGAGGTGCTGAAGTCCATGCGGGCAAACAGGTCCTGACACTACTGGTCTTCCTCAGATTGAGATCCAGCCATGTTTGCAACAACTTTTTGCCTTTCTAGCACAACTTTAAATACTATTTCTGTAATTGGCGTACATCAGCGAACCCTGCGTTCCGTGCGGCAGCGTTCCGTGCGGCAGCATCACATACGGCAGCATACGCCGTGCTGTTTGTGCGGCGCATAGGCCATGCCCATAGTAGCGTCAATTCGATTGTGGAAAACCTGGCAACCCTTCAAAGTGTAATTTAGGTGAACTGTTGTAAGATTTGCTATAATGGACACCTCCAACGTTATGAAATAATAAATGCTATCTGTGAATGTTCAGTAGTACTGTGCTATTGTTGAGATTGTCCATAAAATGTAAGTAACCCAATCCATTTGGAAATCCAGGCCAGAAGTCATGCAATAGTGATCACTGATGTCATGCACAACACATGTGCTAGGCCTATAAATAGTGGTTTGCTGCTAGGTTCATTTGTCTCCAGATCTGTATTGGGCCAGGGTCTAAGGTAAGCTCTCCCATGGTCATTGTCGAGATGATATACATTAACAATGTAAGGGTTTTAATGTATGCACCATTGGTTCACTGAGTACAGATTGTTGGGACAGCAAAGGCTTGTTAGCATTATTGAAACATGTTACCTGGCCACCATTTTACTCACAGCTGTTAAACCTGTGTGTCACCATATATTGGTGAACTACATGTCCCAGCAATACTTGGAATGTGTCATTTGATTTATTGATCAGTTGATCACACCTATAATACTTCATTACTGTTTAGTTGTTACATGTTTTAAAGATATTTGTGTTTAAGAAGGTGTGTGGTGAGGTAATATTATTGTTACATCATTATAGATTAATATGGATATTCAGGACTTCACTGGGCGCCCGTGTATTGTACGTATTGATTCATCTAATGAGACAAATTTATTGCCATGACCAATCTTTGCATATGTGCTTCCTTATTTATGATCATTTCGTTGTAGGTTGCTGAAGCAATGATGGATTTCATGGCTGATAGCCTAAGGGCACTTGCGGCTCACCCCACTCTTCGCCCAAGGAGGCCAGGGCGTGCAAGAATCTTTCGCACACGGGTGACACTCTTTGGGATGCCCGATGATGAGGTACTTACTAGGTACAGGTTACCCCCACATGTAATTCTAGATATACTCTCTTTAATTGAGAGTGATCTAGAACCTCTTCATGGGCTCACGACAGCAATTCCGCCTCACACTCAGCTGCTGGCGGTCTTGCATTTCTTCGCCACAGGATCATTCCAACAAGTAGTGGCAGTACTTGCTGGAATATCTCAGCCGGCTTTCAGCAGAATCCTGAGGTGTGTGACGTCAGCCATGGTTAGGCGCAAGGGGCACTTCCTAGCCATGTCTTTTGCCCAAGAGACCCTTCACCGAAGCCAGCAGGCATTCCAACGAATTGCTGGCTTCCCTAATGTGATAGGGGCTGTGGATGGCACCCATGTTTCATTTGTGCCTCCATCATGAAGTGAGAAGATCTATAGGAACCGAAAATTGTTCCACTCACTCAACGTGATGGTGGTATGTGGCCCATCCATGGAAATTCTCTCCTTCAACTCGAAGTTTCCCGGAAGTGCCCATGACTCTCATGTTATTCGACAAACCGGGATTTGGCAGAGACTCCAAGAGCTTGAAGGCCGTGATGCGTGGGTTCTGGGTGACTCCGGTTACCCATGTACGCCCTGGCTACTTATGCCGTACAGCTCCCCAGCACCAGGCCCACAGGAAGCATTCAATAGGGTGCATGTTGCCACCAGGCAAGTGGTGGAGCGCTCAATTGGCCTGTTAAAGGGTCGATTTAGAGTGCTCCACCGCACTGGTGGTGACTTACAGTATGCGCTTGAAATGGTGTCGAGGATTGTGGGCTGGTGTGTATGATTTCACAACATAGCTGTGTGGCGTGAGATACCCTTTGATGAGTGGGAGGTTCCATCTGAGCCGCAAGATCCGCCCCTGCGCCCATCCCGCTCCCCAGAAAGCAGACGTGGATACCAGCTGCGGGACTCGGTGGCCCAGAGATTCTTCAGGTACATTTTTGAATGTTGCACAGACCAACCCAATTTCAGATCAATTATCCCCATCAAGGTTGAAAATGATTTAAATTTTGTGTCCTCCTAATTAAACATTAGGCAGCATGGCCTCTTAATGCCAATAGCAATAGCACTACGTATTATGTTTGAAGTGTATTGGTTTAAGACCAATATTGCAGGTCACACTTATACCTTGTACATAGATTTGAAAATGTATTTTATGTTTCCATTATTTTAGCTGACCTTATCATCCATGTCTGGTGAGTACATTGAATTTCATACTTTTTTCACCATGTATGTGTGGGATGTGTGGGTGATTATTTTATTTGTAGATGTTATATTTATTATCACATATATAGAGACAGAACTTACCCAACCTTGCAGAAGGGAAGAAGACAGACCAGCACTCGTTTTAAAGAAGTAATTGTATTAGAAAGTGTTCACAGCATGGCAAACATCTTTACAAACATCAGACAGACCCGACAGTCTGTTTCAACTGGGCTCTAACCAGTTTTCCTCAGGGGTACAGAGCATCAGCTAACACAGGCAGTATTTAACAAGAAAAAGGCGCCAGAAATAAATGAGCATTCAAATTAGCGCTGTCACTCAGCACCACGCACGGGGCTGAAAGCGTCATGTTGCTAGGCAACGGGGGTTGGTCTGTGCGCGTCATCAGGGAATCCCTGTGACTCCTGTGTATAGGAGCTAATGCTGTTTGATGTTCTAAAGACGGCTGGAGTGCGGGGATAGCGGCGAGCATGCTAAGTGAAGAGGGAAGATAAAGGATTGTGCAGGAGGGAGCTAGATGTGTACAGTGGAAGCGCTGAAGCACGGATAAGTGAGCGGCTTGCTGTACCGCAGTGAGTGGGGAGGATGTCTATCGGGTGATCACCTGGGGTGTGAGGGACCACTGGATTGGGAGATGTTGCTGACGCGCTCAGTCCCGAGTGTCCAGCTGTGGGATAAGGCTGAGTGCTCAGGGGCAAAAAGATACACAGGATTGACAATGCAGCATGAGAGAAAGGTTGACACACGGCAGTGTCGACAATTCATTGACAATAGTTGGTTAGATGAGTACACAACGTGCATGAATGAATAAGTGGCTGTATGTGAAGCATTTCAATGCATACAATTCACAATATTAGCTGTAGAACACACAGCGGTGTCTGCAAACACAATTGCACACGGAGGTGCCATAAGAGGATAAGTTACACATCGCAGTGGACATAGGCAGCACACGGCCGTGCTAGACATAGTTAGCTCAATTAACCACAGTCAATGTTGTATCACAATGTTGCATAATGGCAAAAGTCAACCTGAGACTATGTGTCTGAGGTGTATTTAAAATGATGGGAAGACATGGCGATTCACTTCATAAAGTGGCTCACCAGTTGTCCAAAAGAGAAGGTATAGCGCTGGATTTAACATTATGTGTAAAGGAAAAAGAAGGCTATGGGGAGGGATATCAGCAAGCTCGTAATGATAGTGTAACTTATTACACTATAGTGTTGGAAGGGCTTTAGATAAAGCAGCCCATTTTAAAGTCCTCGTTGAGGCCATGCTGGGTCAAAGAGTTCAAACGGTAAATCCATTGTAGCTCCCGTTGGAGCAATAGTTTGTCACGGTCCCCACCCCGTCGAAGTGGGGGTATGTGATCAATAATGTGACACTTCAGTTCAATAATAGTGTGGCGTTTCTCCAGAAAATGTCTGGCCACAGGGAGTTGTTTTAGATCCATCGTCTCTTTCAAGGGGCTGAAGCATTTTTTGATGGACGATCTGTGTTGTCCTAACCTCTCTTTCAGCATTCTAGAGGTCTTTCCGATATATAGGAGATTGCATGGGCAGGAGAGTGCATGAACAACAAATTTGCTGTTACAATCAAGTTTGTGGTTGATCTTGTATTTTTGTCCATTGCCAGGATTCTTGAACTCGTTGCCTGTCACCAAAAAACTACAGTTTGTACAGCCTGAGCATTTTTTTGTGAGCCAATTGGTGGCTGTAGGGATGTTTTTGGAGATATCAGTTGTGACTACTAGGTCCTTCAGGTTGGGGCCACGTCTATAGGCGAATCTGGGTGGTGTGGCAAGTATTGGTTGTAGTATAGGATCGCTTGCAATGAGGTGCCAGTGTTCTTTGATTTTAGTCTTGATGTGACCAGAGGCCACGGTGTAGGTACTGCAAAAGTTTAATCTGTTGTCATCTGTAGCCTGTGTTTTGTCCTTGGGCTTGAGTAATTCATCCCTGTTTGTGTTGAGTACTTTATCTCTCGCTGTTTTCACATCACGCCTGCTGTACCCTCTTGATAAGAAGCGCTTGCCCATTGTATCCAATGCTGATTTGAGTGTCTCTGGGTCTGAACTGATGCGACACATCCTGAGCATTTGGGAATAGGGGAGTCCTCTTTTGAGTGCTTCTGGGTGAATGCTTGTGGCGTGTAAGAGTGTATTCTTGTCTGTACTTTTTGTAAACACTTGGGTCGAGATGACACAGTTCTTGAGGGTGACACTCACGTCCAGAAAACTAATGGCCATGCTGCTGAAATTGATGGTGAACCGTATTGTCCCAGGGACTGAGTTCAGATAGTTGACAAAAGCCAGAAGTTCATCCTCACTTCCAGACCATAATAGAAAGAGGTCATCTATGTATCTGACATACATCTTAATGTGTTTATTGTAGATTGGGTTGTTATAGATGTGTTTATCCTCATAGGCCGTCATAAATAAGTTTGCGTATGCCGGGGCCATGTTGGACCCCATGGCTGTCCCTTGGCGTTGCAGATAAAATCTGTTCAGGAATAGGAAATAGTTCTTATTGAGGATGATTTCCATAAGGAGTGTCAGATAGTCGATGGGTGGACCAGTGTAGTCTTTGCAGGAGGTGATGATCTCTTGGCAGGCCGCAATCCCTTGCTTATGGGGGATATTGGTGTAAAGACTAGATACGTCTAGTGTCACCAAGAGCGTACCTGGGCTGATGTCTGTGATGGTTTTTAGTTTTCTTAAAAAATCTGAAGTGTCCTCAATGAAACTTTTGGTCTGTCTGACCACTGGCTGCAGGTAATGGTCTACCAGTTGCGAAACTGGCTGGCACAGAGATCCCCTTGCCGAGATTATTGGCCTTCCAGGTGGTGCAACCAATGATTTGTGCACTTTGGGCAAGGTGTACAAAATGGGAATGATGGGGGTTTTTTGAGTCAAGAATTCAGCTGTTTCGCTGTTTATGTAGTTGTTGCAGATTCCGATTTCTATAACACTGTCGATCTCTCTTTTGAATTGCCAAGTGGGATCGCGGTCTAGTTGTAAATAGCAGGTCTTGTCAGCTAGTTGATTTAGGGCTTCTTTGACATAGTAGGTATAGTCCAATAGTACTATGCCACCACCCTTGTCAGCGGCCCTAATCACCAAACTGTTATCATTGCTTAAGGTCTTAATAGCTTTTCTCTCTTCAAGGGAGATGTTGTGGAAGGATATCTTCTGTTTCTCCATGTAAGAATTGGTGTCTCTCTTTAAGACTCTGAGGAAGGTGTTTACAGAAGGGTTGAGGGTAGGAGGGTCAAATTTACTGTTTCTTTTTAGAGTGCTGGTTTGGGGTTCTGTCATGTCTCTTTTTTGGGGCGCTGGTTTTTTTTGAAAAAAGTCTTTAAGCCTCAGTTGTCTCCCAAATTTGTACAGGTCCACCTGCCACTTGAACCTGTCCTGGTTAAGCGTAGGTATAAATGAAAGTCCTTTGTTTAGAAGGGAGATCTCAGCTTCAGTTAATTGGTGCTGTGAAAGATTATAGATTACTGAGCCACTTGGTTCCTGTTGCCATTTGTTATGATTTTCGCCTGGGCTCTGGGTGATACGACAGCTGGCAGGAGGAAAAAGGTCAGGCGTGAGCCCGCAGCTGGGACCGCTGTTTAGAATGGCCACAGCGAAACCTACACTGACTCTGTTGAGTCCCCCGGGCAGATGGAATACCCCTGCAAGTGCTAGGCTTCGCCTGTAGCCGCCGCGTTCGACAGAGCCAGTTAGGCCGGCTCTGACCCCGATGCAGCCAGGTGTTAGGAAAAGACAAGGGGTGAGCGATCGCCAGGGGGTATCTCAAAAGGACCGTCTAACTACAGGGCCTAGCTGGGAAGAGACCCCTAACTACCGGCACCTGGCCAAGAACGGGGAACGGCGACCCAGTCGCAGACACAAACAAGGAAATAGGGAATCTCGGAACAGGGACACCCCGAGACTGCGATTCCCCAAAACAAGGAGTAGCTAGAAGGGAAATACCCCTGCCTACCCAACACTAAGGTGACAGACAATAACCAAAGAGGAAGGACAACAGAAATGATACCGCAAAGTAACAGCGGACCCACGGAGGGGTACAGCCACGGAGGGCCAAAGATGGTATAAGGAATAACCAGCAGGCTCCAATGGAGCACTTACGTGACCCACAGGCAGATAGGTAACGGGGACAGGTGCAGGCTCTGGCCCAGGACAGGATGATGATCCAAGCAGGCTGGGAGACAAGAGAGCAGGAGTATACACCAGGACACTTCAAAGACTGGAGCAACAATGCTCCGGGGACCGGGTAATCAGGCTTATGCTATTACTAGCAAGGAGCTGAGCTGCAGAGGATATATCCTGGGATCCAAACAGGAGACTGGAACAAGGGACCAGGAAGCGTGGCTAGGAGCAAACAGAAGTTCCCTGCAAATGCAGCAGGAACTTAAACAGAAAGCTATCACTGGCAGAATACTGCAGGTGAGCCTGCCCTATAAAGGGCTCAGGTGATTAATTACACCTGAAGATTCAGGGAGCTCCCAGGCTAGTGCTTGATTAGCTTAATATCTCACAGCCTAGTGAATAAACTAAGCTCCCAGAACACAAAGCTGTAATGGCAACAGACCTGCCACTGGAGGTCACCAGTGAGTCAAAATGCCAAACAGAAACTGACAGAAAACAAAACAGACTGGCTCCTGACAGTACCCCCCCCCCTTGAGGAGGGGTCAACAGACCCCAAAATCCAGACCTCCAAAAATTAAATGTATCTGGATTCTGGATAACGGGGCAAAGGCAACAGAAAGGTGAACACAAGCTAAAACCACGGCTTGTCTCAGTGCCCCCCCTTGAGGGTGACCACAGGGCACAACCAAAAAGACAAACAAGATGATCCAGGAAAGCGGAAAAAGATTAATGCTTCTTCTTTTTCTTTTTCCTAGATTTTGATGGAATCAGCAGTTTAAGGCCCCACACATTATCAGATCTGATGGTACCTTCTATCAAATCACAGCTATGGGTTACCAAATCAGAAACAGAGTTGAAGTCTCGATCTGAGGAGATCATGAGAGTCTTTTTAACAGATGGAATCTCAGAAAGGGATGAATGTCTTAATTGGCCATAGGCAGAACTCTTATTGGATTCCCCAGACCCAGAATTATAGGTACCAGATGTGTCCAAAAAATTTTTGTCAGGAGTCAGTGAGACAAAACCAATAGCTAAACTCCTGGATTCCGGACCAAGCGATGAGGCAGAAGAACGAACAAACAGAGACTGTGAGTCTCCAGAAGTCAGGTCCTTAAGCCCCTGGCTTATGCTAGGCACCACATTTCCAGGAGCTGGTGGAACCCCATCCTTCTTTTTGGGACTGAACTTCTAAATAACTGCATCACAGAAAGAAGATAGATCTCGGATACAAGGGTCACCAGCATTGATCCGCTCGTAGGCCCATGTCTGAGGTCTACCCCTAAAGGCAGAAATGATGAGGTCTACAATGTTAGCCCAAGTGACCCCTGAAGATGGTCCAGATTCAAACAGGGAAACATAGTGTCCAACCAGGGCAATAAAATGGGCAAGATCTCCATCAAACACGATGGACGTAGGGACATCCACCTCTGGGACCTCAGAACTGGAATTCTCTATGGGAACAACAACCTTGGGGGCTAAGATTTCTGAAGCCTCCCGAGAGGCTGGCAAAACCGAAACACTCACCGGGTTTGCAGCCATCAAGACCCTTGCTGAGGCTGTGGTCTTTGGGACCTCAGACAAGGATATGGCCACCCCTTCCGGGGACACAGCTTCTATGATACCACTTGAGACTAGATGGACTGAGTCCCCCTCCGGGACCAGACAGACAGAGTCCCCCGCAGGGACCGGACTGGCAGAGTCCCCCTAAGGGACCGGACTGGCAGAGTCCCCCTCAGGGACCGGACTGGCAGAGTCCCCCTCAGGGACCGGACTGGCAGAGTCCCCCTCAGGGACCGAACTGGCAGAGTCCCCCTCAGGGACCGAACTGGCAGAGTCCCCCTCAGGGACCGGACTGACTTGCCCCCCTTCTAAGGCGAAACAGACTTGCCCCCCTTCTGGGGCGAAACAGACTTGCCCCCCTTCTGGGGCGAAACAGACTTGCCCCCCTTCTGGGGCGAAACAGACTTGCCCCCCTTCTGGGGCGAAACAGACTTGCCCCCCTTCTGGGGCGAAACAGACTTGCCCCCCTTCTAGGGCGAAACAGACTTGCCCACCTTCTGGGGTGAGACAGACTTGCCCATCTTCTGGGGCGAGACAGACTTGCCCACCTTCTGGGGCGAGACAGACTTGCCCACCTTCTGGGGCAAAACAGACTTGCCCACCTTCTGGGGCGAAACAGACTTGCCCACCTTCTGGGGCGAAACAGACTTGCCCACCTTCTGGGGCGAAACAGACTTGCCCACCTTCTGGGGCGAAACAGACTTTTGGGCCCCCTCTCGGGGCTACGGCCTTTGGGCCCCCACTCGGGGCTACGGCCTTTGGGCCCCCACTCGGGGCTACGGCCTTTGGGCCCCCACTCGGGGCTACGGCCTTTGGGCTGAACACTTTCCGCACGGTTTTTAGGAAACCCGGAAGATCCCTTAGGATGGGATCGTCAGCCTCTATGAGAGGTTTAACCCACTCCAAAGCTCCTCCTCTAAAGCATGATAAGAGATAACGGACAGCAGAAGCAGGAGTCATCTTCACGTTATGTGAGAAGTCCATTCCAGCGAGGAATTGCTGAGCAATTGGTCGGAGCTGGGCCAAATCTCCATCGAAGTATGGAGTGTTAGGAGTATCATCAGACACGCCCGGCGGGCCTTGGGCATCAAATTGGCTCGACTGACCTCGAGCACCACAAACGTTCAATGAGCCCCAAGCGCCCTTGCCGCTAGATGAGCCCCCGGCATCGGACTCGCCTAAGGAGACCGGGACTCCTGGATCCACAACCTCAGAGGCAACTCCGAGAACCCCAAGATCGGGGAAGATGTCACTAGAAATCCCGGCTGAGACTGATGTCAGGGATTCTTTTTTCGGAGTTATGCCTCCCAAGGCCTCATCAGGAGCAATGACCTCCATAACTCCATGTGGGGTTAAGTTCCCCAAGACCCTCTTAGGGGTGATGGCTTCAAGGACCCCCTCTGGGATTATGCCGCTTGAAGCCCCTTTTGAGGGAAAAACCTGATACTCCTTTACGGGACTTAACAGTTCCAATGTTGAAAGAACGTTGATCTCCCTGACTGGAAGATTAGTATCTAACGTCTTTCTGTCTGGAATCTTTGTGGATGAATTCCACATTCCCGTCTGATTCCGTACCTCAACATGGGGCGCTCTAGTCTTAGGACCCCAGTTGTAAGTCGGAGCGTTACGTATGTGGGGTGTGTGGTCAGGCTCCTCCTGCTTAGAGGAGATAGGCATAGATGTAATCTCCTGATACCACTTGGATTGAGGAAAACCCTTCCCAGTACCACCACCAGGTCTGCGCAATTCGCAATACTGGAGAAAGTGGCCTGATTCCCCACAATACAGACATAGGTTAAAGTCTTTACGCCGTCGCCGCTCTTCTGGTGTGAGCCTTGGCCGTAAAAAACTTCTATGTCCCTTCTGAATCTCCTGATCTGAAGTTTGACTGACTACCCCCTTAGCCAGGGTCTCCCTAGGAGCTGGTTGAGCCCCAAAAACCTCAGACAGATCCAGGAAAATGTGGGTTAACAGATCTTGCAATTGCAGAAATGACTGCTGCAGACCCTTAACCCGCTCAGGTTTTAATTCTGTAAAGGCCGTATTTAAGGCCATCAAGGAAGCTTGCAAGGCCTGCATGATAAAGTACAGCAATGAAACAAACAGACCAGACCAACTGGGCAAGCTGAATAAAGCAAAACCCCGTAACGGGCAAAATGCGGGAAGAAAAAAAAATCTTAATATGGACAAATCTATAAGTCCCGCTACCAATCAAAAACACCCAAATCACCTTGAAACAAAATTTTATATATGCATGTATACCTATGACTACTGTGAACACATGCATATATCGGTATGGCCAGTGATAATGTTATGGTTTTCGCCTGGGCTCTGGGTGATACGACAGCTGGCAGGAGGAAAAAGGTCAGGCGTGAGCCCGCAGCTGGGACCGCTGTTTAGAACGGCCACAGCGAAACCTACACTGACTCTGTTGAGTCCCCCGGGCAGATGGAATACCCCTGCAAGTGCTAGGCTTCGCCTGTAGCCGCCGCGTTCGACAGAGCCAGTTAGGCCGGCTCTGACCCCGATGCAGCCAGGTGTTAGGTAAAGACAAGGGGTGAGCGATCGCCAGGGGGTATCTCAAAAGGACCGTCTAACTACAGGGCCTAGCTGGGAAGAGACCCCTAACTACCGGCACCTGGCCAAGAACGGGGAACGGCGACCCAGTCGCAGACACAAACAAGGAAATAGGGAATCTCGGAACAGGGACACCCCGAGACTGCGATTCCCCAAAACAAGGAGTAGCTAGAAGAGAAATACCCCTGCCTACCCAACGCTAAGGTGACAGACAATAACCAAAGAGGAAGGACAACAGAAATGATACCGCAAAGTAACAGCGGACCCACGGAGGGGTACAGCCACGGCGGGCCAAAGATGGTATAAGGAATAACCAGCAGGCTCCAACGGAGCACTTACGTGACCCACAGGCAGATAGGTAACGGGGACAGGTGCAGGCTCTGGCCCAGGACAGGATGATGATCCAAGCAGGCTGGGAGACAAGAGAGCAGGAGTATACACCAGGACACTTCAAAGACTGGAGCAACAATGCTCCGGGGACCGGGTAATCAGGCTTATGCTATTACTAGCAAGGAGCTGAGCTGCAGAGGATATATCCTGGGATCCAAACAGGAGACTGGAACAAGGGACCAGGAAGCGTGGCTAGGAGCAAACAGAAGTTCCCTGCAAATGCAGCAGGAACTTAAACAGAAAGCTATCACTGGCAGAATACTGCAGGTGAGCCTGCCCTATAAAGGGCTCAGGTGATTAATTACACCTGAAGATTCAGGGAGCTCCCAGGCTAGTGCTTGATTAGCTTAATATCTCACAGCCTAGTGAATAAACTAAGCTCCCAGAACACAAAGCTGTAATGGCAACAGACCTGCCACTGGAGGTCACCAGTGAGTCAAAATGCCAAACAGAAACTGACAGAAAACAAAACAGACTGGTTCCTGACACCATTTCGTTTTTCTTTTTCTCCCACCCCTGCGGGTGGGTACAGCGGGTTTTTTGGCGGCTTTCTTTGGCGATCAGAGCGGGCCAGATAGTGTGGCTCTTGTGATGAGCTAGCCGGGGCGTCGGAGTCGCTGGCTGAAGTTTGTGAATAGCTCTCCACGTCTGTAAATTGCGTGTTGGGCCGTCTCCCTCCTCCTCTGCGGAACTTTGGGCGGGACCTGCGGCTTTCGCTCCTTGAAAACCAGGTATAAACCCTATTTTCCTTATAATCAAGTTTGACTTGCTTATATTTGCTCTTTTTGAATTTTAGTAAATTTTCCTTAAATTTCTCAAGCTCCTTTTCAAGTTTGGTGAGTTGGTCACTTTCGGCGGTTTGTAAGGCTTTGAATGGATCTGTTAGCTTTAGTTTTGCAATTTCATCCTTAATGATCGTGAGGTCTGAGCCTGTCTGCTCAATGACTAATAGCATTAGGTCCTGAGAACAGCGATTGAGTATGTTGCACCATTTAAGACAGAACTCATCATTGTGTTTAAGGAAAATTTACTAAAATTCAAAAAGAGCAAATATAAGCAAGTCAAACTTGATTATAAGGAAAATAGGGTTTATACCTGGTTTTCAAGGAGCGAAAGCCGCAGGTCCCGCCCACAGTTCCGCAGAGGAGGAGGGAGACGGCCCAACACGCAATTTACAGACGTGGAGAGCTATTCACAAACTTCAGCCAGCGACTCCGACGCCCCGGCTAGCTCATCACAAGAGCCACACTATCTGGCCCGCTCTGATCGCCAAAGAAAGCCGCCAAAAAACCCGCTGTACCCACCCGCAGGGGTGGGAGAAAAAGAAAAACGAAAGGGCAACAGGAACCAAGTGGCTCAGTAATCTATAATCTTTCACAGCACCAATTAACTGAAGCTGAGATCTCCCTTCTAAACAAAGGACTTTCATTTATACCCACGCTTACCCAGGACAGGTTCAAGTGGCAGGTGGACCTGTACAAATTTGGGAGACAACTGAGGCTTAAAGACTTTTTTCAAAAAAAACCAGCGCCCCAAAAAAGAGACATGACAGAACCCCAAACCAGCACTCTAAAAAGAACCAGTAAATTTGACCCTCCTACCCTCAACCCTTCTGTAAACACCTTCCTCAGAGTCTTAAAGAGAGACACCAATTCTTACATGGAGAAACAGAAGATATCCTTCCACAACATCTCCCTTAAAGAGAGAAAAACTATTAAGACCTTAAGCAATGATAACAGTTTGGTGATTAGGGCCGCTGACAAGGGTGGTGGCATAGTACTATTGGACTATACCTACTATGTCAAAGAAGCCCTAAATCAACTAGCTGACAAGACCTGCTATTTACAACTAGACCGCGATCCCACTTGGCAATTCAAAAGAGAGATCGACAGTGTTATAGAAATCGGAATCTGCAACAACTACATAAACAGCGAAACAGCTGAATTCTTGACTCAAAAAAACCCCATCATTCCCATTTTGTACACCTTGCCCAAAGTGCACAAATCATTGGTTGCACCACCTGGAAGGCCAATAATCTCGGCAAGGGGATCTCTGTGCCAGCCACTTTCGCAACTGGTAGACCATTACCTGCAGCCAGTGGTCAGACAGACCAAAAGTTTCATTGAGGACACTTCAGATTTTTTAAGAAAACTAAAAACCATCACAGACATCAGCCCAGGTACGCTCTTGGTGACACTAGACGTATCTAGTCTTTACACCAATATCCCCCATAAGCAAGGGATTGCGGCCTGCCGAGAGATCATCACCTCCTGCAAAGACTACACTGGTCCACCCATCGACTATCTAACACTCCTTATGGAAATCATCCTCAATAAGAACTATTTCCTATTCCTGAACAGATTTTATCTGCAACGCCAAGGGACAGCCATGGGGTCCAACATGGCCCCGGCATACGCGAACTTATTTATGACGCAAAAATTAATTGAATCATAGGAAGGAAATTAATTAGTTTTATATAAACACTAAGATTAATCTAATTCAAAAGAGAGCGCCACACACCTGAACATATCTCTTAGAAAATTCATATAAAATTTATTTATAATAAAAAAGAAGAAAAATACATTGAAAACACAAATAAAATCACAAAATACAATATCACAGATATAAATAACCCAATTGGGAATACAATAAAAATAATTATTAACCACTTAATCATAGGTTACTAGTAGACCCAGCTCTTAAACAATTCCCTGCATATGGAAAATAAAATATCCATCAAATGTGTTTCCAAGGAAATATATATGTAGGTGAAGCCAATTAAGAAGGTGATCCATATGCAGGAAATTGTTTAAGAGCTGGGTCTACTAGTAACCTATGATTAAGTGGTTAATAATTATTTTTATTGTATTCCCAATTGGGTTATTTATATCTGTGATATTGTATTTTGTGATTTTATTTGTGTTTTCAATGTATTTTTCTTCTTTTTTATTATAAATAAATTTTATATGAATTTTCTAAGAGATATGTTCAGGTGTGTGGCGCTCTCTTTTGAATTAGATTAATCTTAGTGTTTATATAAAACTAATTAATTTCCTTCCTATGATTCAATTAATTTTTGTATCTTTAAACAGCAATCCCCAGAATTGCCTTTGGGAGCAGCCATAATAATTTATATGTAACCAATGCTATTTGGTCTAGTTAAAGAATAGTGGAGTCCTAATAGGATATTAACAATATCGCGCCCGATTTGTGTAGTTTATATTTTATTTATGACGGCCTATGAGGATAAACACATCTATAACAACCCAATCTACAATAAACACATTAAGATGTATGTCAGATACATAGATGACCTCTTTCTTTTATGGTCTGGAAGTGAGGATGAACTTCTGGCTTTTGTCAACTCTCTGAACTCAGTCCCTGGGACAATACGGTTCACCATCAATTTCAGCAGCATGGCCATTAGTTTTCTGGACGTGAGTGTCACCCTCAAGAACTGTGTCATCTCGACCCAAGTGTTTACAAAAAGTGCAGACAAGAATACACTCTTACACGCCACAAGCTTTCACCCAGAAGCACTCAAAAGAGGACTCCCCTATTCCCAAATGCTCAGGATGTGTTGCATCAGTTCAGACCCAGAGACACTCAAATCAGCATTGGATACAATGGGCAAGCGCTTCTTATCAAGAGGGTACAGCAGGCGTGATGTGAAAACAGCGAGAGATAAAGTACTCAACACAAACAGGGATGAATTACTCAAGCCCAAGGACAAAACACAGGCTACAGATGACAACAGATTAAACTTTTGCAGTACCTACACCGTGGCCTCTGGTCACATCAAGACTAAAATCAAAGAACACTGGCACCTCATTGCAAGCGATCCTATACTACAACCAATACTTGCCACACCACCCAGATTCACCTATAGACGTGGCCCCAACCTGAAGGACCTACTAGTCACAACTGATATCTCCAAAAACATCCCTACAGCCACCAATTGGCTCACAAAAAAATTTGGAGTTTACAAATGCTCAGGCTGTACAAACTGTAGTTTTTTGGTGACAGGCAACGAGTTCAAGAATCCTGGCAATGGACAAAAATACAAGATCAACCACAAACTTGATTGTAACAGCAAATTTGTTGTTCATGCACTCTCCTGCCCATGCAATCTCCTATATATCGGAAAGACCTCTAGAATGCTGAAAGAGAGGTTAGGACAACACAGATCGTCCATCAAAAAATGCTTCAGCCCCTTGAAAGAGACGATGGATCTAAAACAACTCCCTGTGGCCAGACATTTTCTGGAGAAACGCCACACTATTATTGAACTGAAGTGTCACATTATTGATCACATACCCCCACTTCGACGGGGTGGGGACCGTGACAAACTATTGCTCCAACGGGAGCTACAATGGATTTACCGTTTGAACTCTTTGACCCCGCATGGCTTAAACGAGGACTTTAAAATGGGCTGCTTTATCTAAAGCCCTTCCAACACTATAGTGTAATAAGTTTCACTATCATTATGAGCTTGCTGATATCCCTCCCCATAGCCTTCTTTTTCCTTTACACATAATGTTAAATCCAGCGCTATACCTTCTCTTTTGGACAACTGGTGAGACACTTTATGGAGTGAATCGCCATGTCTGCCCATCATTTTAAATACACCTCAGACACATAGTCTCAGGTTGACTTTTGCCATTATGCAACATTGTGATACAACATTGACCGTGGTTAATTGAGCTAACTATGTCTAGCACGGCCGTGTGCTGCCTATGTCCACTGCGATGTGTAACTTATCCTCTTATGGCACCTCCGTGTGCAATTGTGTTTGCAGACACCGCTGTGTGTTCTACAGCTAATATTGTGAATTGTATGCATTGAAATGCTTCACATACAGCCACTTATTCATTCATGCACGTTGTGTACTCATCTAACCAACTATTGTCAATGAATTGTCGACACCGCCGTGTGTCAACCTTTCTCTCATGCTGCATTGTCAATCCTGTGTATCTTTTTGCCCCTGAGCACTCAGCCTTATCCCACAGCTGAACACTCAGGACTGAGCGCGTCAGCAACATCTCCCAATCCAGTGGTCCCTCACACCCCAGGTGATCACCCGATAGACATCCTCCCCACTCACTGCGGTACAGCAAGCCGCTCACTTATCCGTGCTTCAGCGCTTCCACTGTACGCATCTAGCTCCCTCCTGCACAATCCTTTATCTTCCCTCTTCACTTAGCATGCTCGCCGCTATCCCCGCACTCCAGCCGTCTTTAGAACATCAAACAGCATTAGCTCCTATACACAGGAGTCACAGGGATTCCCTGATGACGCGCATAGACCAACCCCCATTGCCTAGCAACATGACGCTTTCAGCCCCGTGCGTGGTGCTGAGTGACAGCGCTAATTTGAATGCTCATTTATTTCTGGCGCCTTTTTCTTGTTAAATACTGCCTGTGTTAGCTGATGCTCTGTACCCCTGAGGAAAACTGGTTAGAGCCCAGTTGAAACAGACTGTCGGGTCTGTCTGATGTTTGTAAAGATGTTTGCCATGCTGTGAACACTTTCTAATACAATTACTTCTTTAAAACGAGTGCTGGTCTGTCTTCTTCCCTTCTGCAAGGTTGGGTAAGTTCTGTCTCTATTATTTGCTGTGTCTGGACCCTGCACCACCATTGCTATTGGACTCTTTGAGTGCCGTTTTGAAAAAAACTTTTTTTATCACATATATATATATTTTTTGGGGTGTTTATTTTTAAATATATTTGCAGTAGGAGCTAGGCAGGCAGGCAGGCAGGCAGGCAGGTGTCCAATATAGTGGTATAGTCAGGAGAAGTGCTAGTATGTGTATGTGTTTTTTCTCATAAATGTACGCATACACATAAATGCATACAGTAAGTAATGCGAAGTACAGCTAAGCGATGCCAAGCTATAGCACGCGTTGCTTGGCGGTGCGATGTTTTCGCCGATTGTTGGGCGCATACACAATGTCCATGTCAATATGGATAATAAAGTTAATACCAAATAGTAAAGTTAACAACCAATCACACGACAGGAAGTATTTTCATGTGCCATTGCTAAAATGGCTGCCTACCAGCGAGCACCACCCTTCTCCACTGCGGAGCTCCTTGCGCTGGTGGCAGTGATGGAGAGGAGGCTGGGGCAGGCATGCCCCTACATCTCGAATAGGGACAAGCGCCGGGCATATGTGGCAGCCCGGCGACACATATACGCCCGCACTAATGTGCGAAGGACCATCGCCCAATTGGAGAGGCGATGGTCCGACCTGCGGAGGCGGCAGCCGGAGCGGCTGCAGGCATTGAGGCGGCGTCTTCAACGCTGTAAGTATTTACGCAAAATACACATAATTGACAGTGGGCCAGATGAACTAAGCTTCAAAAGTGATAAAATGGAGAGTAATAAACAGCCAGCCAATCAGCTCCTACCTGACATTTTTCAAATACAGTCTGTGACATGGCAGGTATGAGCTGATTGGCTGGCTGTTTATCACTCTCCATGTTATCACTTTTGAAGCTTAGTGCATCTGGCCCAGTGAATGTTATCATTTTCACATTATTTAATATTAATATTACATGAGGTCAATTGGGTGTTGATGACATAAAAATGCCATATACTATATGTGTGATATATAACACATATATAATGTGGCTATGATATGTACTTGTTATAGTGATTAGAATGTCAAATGACACTCAACCATTTTGTTTGTTTAACCCACAGCGCGGGAGAGAGCCAGACAGGCCCGTGATGAGGCCACAGAGGAGGCCCGTGAGGAGGCCACAGAGGAGCGCCAGGAGGAGGCCACAGAGGAGGGCCAGGAGGAGGCCACAGAGGAGGGCCAGGAGGAGGCCACAGAGGAGGGCCAGGAGGAGGCCACAGAGGAGGCCCAGGAGGTGGCCCAGGAGGTCGGCCAGGAGGTAGAAGTGGAGGGCCAGGTGGAGGAGGAGGAGGCGGGACAGGTGGAGATGGAGGAGGAGGAGGTTGAGGGCCGCCATGAGGTGGAATACCTCACCTCCACTACCCCTACACACACCCCTCCCCCTAGCCACTCACCAACCTCCTCTGTCTACCTCCCCCCCGTGTATCAAGAGGAGGCGGAGCTCGCCCTACCCCTCCCTGATTTCCCACCACCTCCAAATCTGGAGGAAGAAGAGATGGTGGAGCTGCCTGCCAGGGGTAAGTAGACGTAATGCCTCATTACTGACTTAGGTACAGTTTGTTATGTCGCACAGCTGATGACATTTTGCTAGAATATAGTAAAGAGTAGTCCAAACAAATGGAAAACAACAGACACACTTTGGCCTTATAGGGCCATGCTGCAAACGTGCAATCTGGAGGCTCATGTAGGTGATGAGTGTTTATTTATGGAGGGTCTTTGTATAGAAGCAACAATAAAACATTAATGGAGTATGGGCAGGCCTGATTTATAATGGAGTCCCAAGTGGACAGTTCCCCTGGGCCCCCCTCTAGCCAGTGGGCCCGTGTTGTTGCCATGTATTTTTGTAAAAAGTATTATGTAGGATGGATTGCCCTTAGAAATTGTTTGGTGTATGGAAGCGGATTAGTGCTGCACTTTCACCTATCTGGCAATGTGACAAGGAATCATGAAGTAATGGGTAGAGGGACTAGGCTAGCCTTTTAATGTGGTATCTATTCTCTCTCTCTCTCTCTCTCTCTCTATCTCTCTATCTCTCTCTCTCTCTCTATCTATCTATCTATCTATCTATCCATGTATCTATCTATCTATCATGCAGTTTAGCTATTAAGCAGTGACATGCAGGTATATATGTATGGCTAAATGTGGCATGTTGTATTGGGTGTAGCTTTCTAGTAGATTGGTGAGTGTTTTGGCAGGAGAAGTGTGAGTGAGGCTCAAGTGTTGTTGTGATTTTTATAGATACATTGTGAAGTTTATGAGTCACATATTCTGTTGTGTAAGCCAGTGTGTGTGTGTGTGTGTGTGTGTGTCTGTGTGTGTGTGTGTCAGCATCATATATTTTCAGCCTTTAGAAACACTATTGACTATGTAATTGTTTGTATGTATGATTTTTCATCAGAATCAGAATCATCTTTATTGGCCAGGTATACTTGCGTATGCTTGGAATTTTTTGTGGAAACAGTGCAGCATCAATCAGGGAACACAAAGGGGGTGGGAAGAGAGGCATAAACATACATCACATACATTTCACATGTATCTAGAAAAGTTCGAGTTAGTATTTGGTATGTTCAATACGGTTTAGTTGGTAGACAGCTATTGGGAAGAAGCCTTTTGTAGTTCTTGTCGTCTTTGCTGGGATGGACCTAAAACGTCTGCCTGACGGAAGGGGTTCAAACAGGTTGTGGACAGGGTGTAGCTTGTCCGCCAAGATCTTTCCTGCATGCTTATTGACCCTGGCTAGGTATAGTTCTTGGACAGTGGGGAGCTCCGCCCCAATGATCTTTTCTGCCATCCTCACCACTCTTTGCAACTTTCGTCTGTCATTCTCGTTTGCTCCTCCGAACCAGATTGTGATCGAGGAGCAAAGGACAGACTCTACTATGGCAGTGTAGAAGATGAGCAGCAGCTCCTGCGGGATGTTGAATTTCTTGAGTTGCCTCAGGAAGAACAACCGCTGCTGAGCCTTCTTGACAGTTGTAATGATGTTGGGACCCCATTTGAGGTCGCAGGAAATCATGCTGTAGGTACTTAGGATTTACTGTACAAGGTGTACCTGAGTAGCATAATTAATGTTGAACCCCCTTTAACATGCCCACAGATGACCCGGAAAAAGCCCAGGGTGTAAGAGGGGCCCTCCTGAGGCTGCGGCAGGACCTCATGAGAATGGCGGCACACGTGCAGGACCTGTGCGACCTCCTGCTGGAATAAGTTTAATTTTGTTGATATTTTTGTATGTAAATACATTTTTCAGTTAAAGTAAGAAGTGGTCTGTGTGTTATTTTATTATTTTACAGTTTAAGTATAAATATAAGGAAATAAGTAAAAATAGTTATGTTTAGTTATATAAGGTGCAAAAGGTATATACAGTAGATAGATGTTTTATTGCATAGCAGTGATTGAAAGGGAATGTTAGGGTTAATGTAAAGCGGTATTAAAGTGTTTAATTATCAATTAGATAAATAATACATGACCAGGATAAACAATCCCTTTTCAATGATGTTGGCTAATTGCCTAAGTGTGTCATGTGATCAATTTGGGGATTCAGATAAGAGTGGTGGTGATTTGTGCGTAAATACACCGCATCGGTGCGTATGGGCAGGTTCCCGTCCGTTCTGACGCGGTAAGACCGTGCATACGCTGTAAGACAGTGCAGAATCTGTGTGTGTCCACCGCACACGCATGGTTTGGATGTCGTCCGTAAACACGCCCTCTTCTTAAAGAGTAAGTCCGTCCGAATGCGGAGGACTGGTGGGCGTTTTTACGTACGATGTCCGCACAGCGTGGCGTGCGGACCTCTCCGTAAGAGAGCGGAAATATACGCACCAACCAGAATAAGGCCCATAGTTACATAGTTACATAGTAGGTAAGGCTGAAAAAAGACTTGCGTCCATCTAGTTCAACCTGGTATAGATATCCATTGCTGATTTGGTAGGTTCTGATATTTTACAGACAAATTATATTTCTTATTTGTACCCATGGATGTTTTTCTCCAGGACAGATGAGGAAAGTTAGCAGTGTTTTACTAAGCCCCGCAACTCACTGAGTAATTTGCAGGTCAATTTTGAGGGGACAGAGCCAATATGAAACAATTGCAGTAAAACCATGTAGTTTTGGCCCTGCCCCTTCCCGATTAACCTTAAAATTTAGCAGTGAGGTTGAAGGGCCTATCTACAACATTGTTGCAGCCAGGTGAGGATGTGAGTGTGTTTATATGGATTCATGTGTATGCTAAGTACATGTGACCTACATATATTTATATATGAAGTCCATCACAGAAACCTCCAAGTCATTCACTACTTGGAGGTTTCTGTGATGGACTGCACCATGACTAAGGTCCAAGCTTAGGACCGAAACATTGGGAATATGCAGCATTTGTGAGGAATAAAAGCACTTTTTATTGCTAAGAACTGGTGAGTGCCCTGTCTCAGGATTTATATATGTAATATATTTATATATATATATATATATATATATGCTGGGTCACGATCCGGCACTCCAACAAATCTGTAGCCAGACCGGCGTCGCACGCTGTTGCTGTTTGTTTATCTCTTACCAAGTCCGCTGAGTGCCGCTCCACCACCTCCGCTTGCCGGATCACATATATATATATACATATATATATATATATATATATATATATATATATATATATATATATACAAATCCCTAAGGACCAAAACAGCACTCAGGAGACGATCAATAGATGCAAATGAGATATATTCTGGGGACGTTTCGGGGACCCTTCTTCAGCCCAAAACCTACAGCACTGAACACACATACAAAAGGCATTTTTATACTCACAGACTCCCGGCGTCTCACCTGACATCGCGCCCTCAGGACCGTTGACACGAAGTCATCACACAGCGCTTCTCAGATCCCGGAAGTAGAGTCCGGTAATCAATCCATATTCAGCATCCTACCAGAGTTGCGGGATGATAGGTGGGCGGGAGCTGCCTGCATAAAATAAAAAAGTATTAAAAACAAATACATATACAAAGAATGAGGTTGTGTGTATAAGCCATACAACACCAACCTAACAGCATTGGAACCCGCACATAACCCGGCCATAATGAGGCTCAGCGCAAAAGTGCTGAATGCCACCCCCCACATGACCAGGTCCACTGTGCAGAATCCAACCCCACAGGTCAGCGAACACTATGACACAAAAACACACAAAACCACTGCAATACACAACATGACATATAAGAAATGGCATAATCACTACAAGAACAAAAAATCACATTAAACTGTTCCAGTTAATTATTTCGTTCAGTCCATGTGGTGAGATGGTATTGAGATGAAAAATCCATTCGGATTCCTTTCGCAACAACTTCAGAGCTCTGTTGCCACCACGCATTGACTCAGCCACCTGATCAATTATAAAGTGCTTAAACCCAGAAATGGGGTGACCCATTCTTTTGAAATGGCGTGCCACCGGTTGGTCCACATCCCTCCCTCGCAGAGAGAGGTTTATGGCCGACCGGTGGAGTGCATTCCTTTCACGAAAGGATCTTATCGTCTGCCCAACGTAATATAATCCGCACGGGCACACGATCACATACACAACATGAGAAGTTCTACATGTTAAAACAGACCTGATGACAAATAATTTTTAGGTATGAGGGTACTTAAACTGTTTACATGCAAGCATATGTTTACAGGTTTCACAGGCTGAACAGCTGTAACAGCCTGGAGGTTTTATATAAGTGTTGGGGGGGTCACGGAATACCCAACCCTGTAACATCTGACTTAACTAACCTATCCCTGATACTCTGACCTCTACGAAATGCTGCTAATGGTCTGACCTTACTCAGACCCGGTAAATCCGGTCAGTCTTCACGATGGGTCATAAGGCGTTGGTAGCATGTTTAATCACTGGACTGGCCACATTAAAGGTACTGGGCCAGGGAAGAATTGTTGAATCTCTTACTTTAGGAATAAACAGCTGGGATCTGGGCATGCGTAAGACCCTCTGTTTTTGTTTAAGCAAAGTAGCACGATCATAACCTCTAGTAATAGATTTTTCAATCAATGAATCCAATCTGGATTCCACATCCGCTGTTTTACTCATAATCCTTTTAACCCAAATCGTCTGAAAAAAGGGCAATCCACGTTTGAGGGCTGGGGGTGATGGCTGGATGACATAAGAAAGGTGTTCTTATCTACTTCTTTAAAAAAAGACATCCGTGCTAATGATATTGTCATGAATGCTTACTGCAAGATCCAAGAAATGGGCCTTACTACTACTATAAACCGATGTGTATTTAATAGTAGAGTCACCCAGATTGATGTTAATCAAAAATTTAGATAATGATTCCTGACCTCCCATCCATAGAATGAAAATATCATCTATGTAACAGGTAAAGAGACGGATGTGAAATTTGACCTCAGGATTACTAAAAAAAGGTAATTTCCTCTTGATTAAACATAAAAATGTTTGCAAATGATGGGGCCACCGCGGACCCCATAGTGCATCCTCTCAATTGTAGGTAATACGCCCCGTCAAAGAGGAAATAATTCCTTTTCAAAGTTAATACAATAAGCTGGATGAATAAATCATGATCAAATAGCAGAGGATCTAAAAAATTGCCCAATGAACAACCTAACTGCCTCAACACCTCCATCATGAGGGATGGAGGTGTATAGACTGCATACATCCAAACATACCATAATGGTCTCATTAGGTAGTGGCCCTATCTCATTCAGTAATTTGAGAAAGCTAGTTGTATCTTTCAGGAATGTTATATATCACTTCAATACATCAGTACATAACAGTGGGTACAGGTCAACGCAGGGGCGGATTGGCCATTAAACTTACAGTGACTTTTCCTGGGAGGCCGGACGAACCCGAGGCCGGATGCTGGCCGTGAACACAAGACATCTCAGCCCATGTCCCCACCTCCTCCCGCCGCTGCACTGTGCCACTGAACAGACTCGCAGCGCCGCAGCAACAAAAATATATGGTTCAGCCCCCTCAGCCAGAGTCAGAACTACAGTGTAATGAAAGGGCGCACAGCCGTGGACACTGCTAGTACAGATAATTCATTAGTACTAGTAATGTACACGGCTAAGTGCCCTTTCATTGCCGCGGGCATCAGGCTGCTGGGAGACTGAGCGAGTGAGGAGCTCCTGCAGCCAGCCGGGACCAGTCCTCACAGTAACCCACCTGTCTGACACCTCCAGCACCGTTCCCTGAGGCCCTAGACACCGCAACGCTCCTCCCAGCTGAGATGATCAGGAGGATGAAGGTGGCCCGGACATGGCAGGCTTAAGTTGCCCAGGAAAGGCAGGGTGAGTGCTATATATGCGTGCGTGTATATACAGATATAATAGATATTGTAAGTGTCATCATCATTACAAAATCTTCATTACATCATCATTACAAAAAAAAAGAAAGGAGGTTACATGGGGTGGGGGTTGTTTGGGGGGGCTCTGTATTAAGAAAATAAATCGGGGGGGGGGGGGGAGGGGACTGGGGAGTGTATAACAAAAATTCCCCAGAAAACCCCATTGCCTCACAGAGCATGAGCATAACAGTCATGCTTTTTCTCCACCTCTGTCCCTGTGTCTCACTATCTCAGTCCCGCATCCTCTCTGCCTCTGTCCCCACATCCCCTCTGCCACTGTCCCCACATCACTGCTATCTATGTCCCTGCATCCCTGCGATCTCTGTCCCAGCATACTCTCTGCCTTTGTCCCCACATCCACTGTACCACTGTCACTGCCGCCTCTGTCCCTGCATCCCCTCTGCCTCTGTCCCTGCGTCCCCGCCGCCTCTCCTTGCATCACCTCTGTCTCTGCGTCCCCTCCACATCCTTTCTGTCCCTATGTCCCTGACGTCTCTGTCCCTGCATCCCCGATTTACCTGGATATTGGCTCATTCCGTGTCGCATAATGTAAATTTCATCTCAATACGTGTGGCATAATGTGAATTTTGTACTTATTTTGTGTGAATTTTGACTTATTCAGTGCTGCATAATGTGAATTTTTAAAAGGTAAGTATAGTTGCTGCTGGGTGTGGGAAGATATGCCAGGCTGCAGTTAGGAGGCTATGTACATTGACATATAACTCTCTGCCCATTATCTGTACACCATTTTCCTGCCCATCATCTTTCCCCCTATCAGGATCTCCCCACCATCTGTCCCCTCTGCCCAGCAACTGCCCCCCCTCCTCTTGCCACATCAGTCCCCCCGCTCTCTGCCCAGCATCTCTCCCTACATCTGTCTCACCCCTCTCTGCCCAGCATATGGGTGCCTCTCCCCAGCATATGGCAGCCCCTACCCCTCTCTGCCCAGAATATGGCTGCCTCTCCCCATCTCTCTGCCCAGCATATGGTGACCCCTACCCCTCTCTCTGCCCAGCATATGGCGGCCCCTACCCCTCTCTCTGCCCAGCATATGGCTGTCCCTCCCCCTCTCTCTGCTCAGCATCTGGCTTTCTCCCTCATCTTTTTCTTTGTACCCCAGCTATCGTTTTTATTATCCGTCCATTTTCCAACAACACCCACTTTTTCATTGTTCACCTCACAATTGACTGTTCCTCTCACATTTCCCCTTCTCATGGACCCCCTTTCTAATTCCGCTTCTGCTTTCTTCACACCTTACATCACTACTACAGTGGGTATTAAGTGTATAAAGTGCATTACTACTATGAATTTTATGTGTAATGGGCGCTACTGTTGGCGTTATGTGTAAGGGGCACTACTATAGTGTTTTCAGTGGCACTACCATGGGTGTTTGTTTAAGGGGCACTACTTCTCTGGGCATTGTGTATATGGGCACTACTGTGGCCTTTGTTTTACAAGAGACACTACTATGTGGTGTATTGTGAATCAGGTGCAATGTAATGTAAATAAGCCAAAAAGGGGTGGGATGGATGGTTTCCCACAATACCAATAACAGGTGAGCACATGACGATACCCTGATAATTAGCCTGAAGGTTAGAGTGTGTAATTTGATGTTAGTGCCAGGTAACCATACAGGGTCCATTCACAGTATACAGTGCCTCCAACAATCACAACATGAGTTTATTAATTTAATCTAATATTTAGACACTATTGATGTTTTAGCCTTGCCTGTCACCGATGTCTCTACATCCAGATGGAGCCCCTCTTGTCCTTTCCTGGCGCCCGCCAGAAAGTCCCCTATGGCGAGCGCCGGCGGACTCCATTGAACTGAGACGTGGATGCGTTTCACGTGCACGCGCGTCCCAGTCTCTAGGTGGCTGGGCACTGGGTCCCTGCCCATCTTCGCTTCAGGGAGACGGGCAGGGTTACGGGGCGGTGGGAATAAGCTCTGGTGGCGGGGGAGGCGGCGGATGGCAGCGGGAAGCTCCGTTGCAAAGATGGGGCACGCTCCATCTGTATACTGTTGCACTAATCCATCCTACTATTATGCTGGCTCATCCCATTGTTGATTTGGTGCCACCCACAAGGCCACTATCAAAATATTTCCAGGGCCACTTTTAGTTCCCAATCCGTCCCTGGGTCAACGTTTCGGTCCAGTGCAGGACCTTTCTCAAGATCCTACTCTCTCACGCTATATAACATTAAATAAGCTTCAAGCAAGTCCGGTGAGTGTCCCCATTTTTTCTAGGGATACTAGGGACTTTCTGGCATATGGCACCCCGGCAGATGGTGATACATTTGGAGAGTGTTATCACCACAACATGGATATATATATATATATATATATATATATATATATATAATGTAGCATAGAACCAGCACACGCAATCCTCATTTCCAACTGCTAGGATGCCAAACTCAAGCCGCAGTCCCAGGGGTACAGCCAAATATACAGTCTTTGTTTAGAGAGCACTCACCAGACTTCCAACTTTTTGATGCAAAATAAAACTTTTAATACATCACCAGAGTCTTCATAACAATTTCGACGTTTGGAGCCACGCCAGTCTCAAGACAAAAATGAAAGTGGGTTACAACCCCAGAAGATATCTCACCATAGACAACTCCACCATTTAAATACCATGGAGGCAGGAAGTGCCCCCTGCAGATCGCCAATTAGTCTACCAGCCTCAATACGGCAATCAAATCTACCTATATATCATCCTAACCAACAGGAAGTAATGATACATTGTAAAACTTACTTTATCGTGTAAATAGTGCGTCAAGGTATCCAACATAAGGAGTTTTCTATCTAATACCGCCGGCATGCGTTCCATTCATTTGGAGCGCACTGTCCGGAAGTCTCAGCCACCAATCAGCGTGATTGTATAGTCTTTATCAGACGCTCGGCCGGAAGCAGTCATCTGCGTTCCACAGCCGGTTCCCGGAGCGTCTAATGCATAGCGCTCTTCCGGAAGCTATCATCTGCATTCCACCACAGATTCCGGGAGCGCACAGTACATAATGTTTGACAGACGCTCTACCGGAATTAATATGTGTTCCACAACACTTTTCGAGATGCACAGCCATGTACAGGGGGACACAATAATTGTTAAACAATATGCTAAATTGGGAGCTATAAATCAATCGGCTTGTGCGTTCGACGGCGAAGCCTGGAACGCACAGCCATTGCTGCTTCCTTTGCTGGATAAAGGGTGGATTTTTAACCCCATAGCAATCTGCAGGTGACAGTCTGTGCCACCAGTACATATGTAAACATCAGTTATGTATCAAAAGAAGACAAACAACACCAAAAAAAACCTTAAAATCCTAAAGGCTCAAATCCTAGTCTCATGCTATACTCATAATATCACTCTACTATCATGTGTAAACATAAGCTCATGTGTTCAAGGCTACAGAAAAATATTAATGTGGGTCTTCTCATTCAGACCCCTGGCGGAAACCGTATCCAAGAGGTGGATCCATTGAGCTTCTTTTTTCAGAAGCAAAAGTCCCCTATCCCTGCCTCTGGGTAGGGTTGGGATCCAGTCTATCGCCATGTAACGTAAAGTGGCCAATTGATGTTTTTCTCTGAAAAAGTGTGCGGCCACAGGTTTGTCTGTACTGCCCGTGGAGTACGCTAGCCGGATCGAGGATCGGTGTTGGTTTATCCTTTCTTGTAGAGTCTGTATAGTTTTTCCTACGTACATTAAACCACAGGGGCAGATAAGGTAATATACCACATGGTCCAATTGGCAATACAGCCGATGTTTCAAGAGTCATTAGGAGTAGCCAACAGCCTAGAAGCCAGTGACAGTTGCCAGCCTGAGAGCCAGAGGAGTGTCGAAGGCCTGGGAGTCAATGATGGTTGTTGGCCTGGGAGCCGGAGGAGTGTCAATGGCCTGGGAGCCGACAAAAGTTGTCAGCCTGGGAGCTGGTGATGTTAGACGTGTGGGAGCCGTTGGAGATAGTCAAAAGCCAGGACACTGGTGGTGAAAGTCTCTGGTAATGCACAATAGCCGTGGTTGGACCTGGGATGTCGACAGTCAGGACTCTGATGGTGAAAGTCTCTGGAGAGCACAGTAATAGGTGGTCAAAATGGGATGTCGACAGTAAGGACTCTGGTGGTGAAAGTCTCTGGAGAGCACAATAACTGGTGGTTGACACAGGATGTTGAGTCAGGACTATGGTGGTGAATGTCTCTGGAGAGCAGAATAATTGGTGGTCAACCTGGGATGTCGATAGTCTGTACGGGTGAAGCCTGGGGGGGGACCCCTTTATTGGCGGGGTCCCCATTCTTCCAGGTACCCCGTCCAAGGCTGACCAGCCACGGTGCTCATGTTTCGGCCGGGGGACCTTATGTAAAAAGTGTCCCCCGGCTGTGGCATGACACTGCGGGTTGTTGGAGCCCGGTGCTGGTTTCAAAATACGGGGGACCCCCAGACTTTTTTTCCCCCGTATTTTTGGAACCAGGCCCAGCTCAATGAGACCGGGGCTGATTATGCCCAAAAAAAAAATTAACACATTTTTTACCACAGGACCATGCACAGATCTCAATGATCTGTGCAGGGTTCTGGCCAACTCACATATCAGAACCTGGTCTGATTTTTTGGCGAATTTAAGACACATTTCCCACATTCGCATCTCATTAAATATGCGAATTGTATACTTTTCAATGGGAAAATATCTGGATGCGAGTTTTGGCACGAGTTAAAATCGCACTTTCTAAAAGTGCGATTTCGCGGGAAAAGCAGTGATTTTTGCCGTTTTTTGCATCTCATTAAATATGCGAAAACGGGATTTTGGACATTTTTTGCAAAAAAAACACAAATCAACTCCTATTAAATGTCACCCCTAGTATTTACCCTGCACCCTCTGAACATGTTACATATGCCCCACCTGCAGTGCATATGGTTTTGTCCATTTGAGAAAACAGGTACTTTGCGGTCAGGTCTAAAATAAGCCCTTAGACAGAACTTTCCTAACAGCGACCATAAAAATAAATGTGCTCTCCAGCAGATATCCACTTCCATCACCATAACACTAGATACTGTCTACAGCAGCCATCCACTTCCATCTCTTTAACACTAGATGCAGTCTCCAGCAGCCATCCACTTACAAAACCTTAACACTAGGGCCCTTATTCTGTTTCGTGCGGTACGGCCCGCGTGCGGCCGTACCGCCGATGTTTTTACTCTGCACATGCGCAGAGGTCAATCTGCGCATGTGCAGCCCCCTTCGCCGCAGACGTATTTCGTCCGCCGCAAAGGGGGCGTATAGGGGCGTGAGAGGCTTCATGCCCTCATTTCCCTATGTGTACGCCCCGCGTTTCATGGGCGTTCCCATGCAAACGCGGGGCGTATGCATGGTAATGAGGGCATGACGCAACTCATGGGGGCGGAAAGCTGACGTCGCCGGATGTCAGCTTTCAGCCCCCATACAAGCTACCACACGGACGATTGTCCGTGTGGTCTCAGCTTGCGGGAGCTGCCGGGGCGTGCGGACCTGCCTTCGATGGTCGACGACCATCGAATGCAGGGGGCAGCTCCCAACATGGTGGAGGCGTACGCCCCGCCATTTTCATGCGGATCGGCAGCCGTCCGTGTACGGACGGCCGTGCCGATCCGTCTTGTAGGCGGGGATTCGTCTGGTGCGGTCGGAGCCGCATATGCGGCTCGACCGCACCAACCAGAATAAGGGCCTAGATGCAGTCTCCAGCAGCCATCCACTTTCATCACTAAACACTAGAAGCACTCTCCAGCAGCCATCCACTTCCCTCTCTGTAACACTAGAAGCACTCCCCAGCAGCCATTCATGTCCTCACCATAACAATATATGAACTCTCCAGCAGCGATCCACATCCATCACCACAACACTAGATCCACTCTCCAGTAGCCATCCACTACCATCAAAATAAATGTGCTCTCCAGCAGATATCCACTTCCATCACCATAACACTAGATGCTGTCTACAGCAGCCATCCATTTCCATCTCCATAACACTAGACGCAGTCTCCAGCAGCCATCCAGTTACAACACCTTAACACTAGATGCAGTCTCCAGCAGCCTTCCACTTCCATCACTATAACACTAAAAGCAGTCTCCAGCAGCCATCCACTTCATTCACCATAACACTAGATGCTGTCTACAGCAGCCATCCACTTCCATCACCATAACACTAAATGCACTCTCCTGCGGCCAATCTTGCACTTTCCCATACTACTAGATGAGGTCTCCGGCAATCATCCACTTCCATCACCATAAAACTAGATGCAGTCTGCAGCATCCATTCACTTCCAACACTATAACCCTAGATGCACTTTCCAGCAGTTATCCACTTCCATCACCACAACACAAGATGTAGTCTCCAGCAGCCATCCACTTCCATAATTATAACCCTAGATGCACTCTCATGCAGTTATCCACTTCCATCACCATAATACAAGATGCAATCTTCAGCAGCCATCCACTTCCATCACCATAAAACTAGATGCACTCTCCAGCAACCATCTACTTCCATCACCATAACATTAGATACACTCTCCAGCAGCCATCCACTTCCATCACCATAACACTAGATGCACTCTCCAGCAGCCATCCACTTTCAACACCATAACACTAGATGCAGTCTCCAGGAACCATTCACTACAACCACCACAACATTAGATGCTGTCTCCAGCAGCCATCAAATTCCATCACCATAACTCAAGTTGCAGTCTCCAGTAGCCATTCACTTCCATCACTGTGAGGAGGCAAAGGATAGGGCTTGCCTGCATTTTAGAAATTAAAGAGTTACCCTATGTATTCTTAAATTAAAGTCCTCAGTCTGCAGAGTTCACAAACAGGAAGCCTTTCAGAAGCAGACAGTAAGGAAGTTTTAGAAAAGCCTTCCTCCTTCCCCTTTGAAAAGATTGACAGCATGATCCACCAATCCAAAAGGAGAAAATGGAAAGAACCAGCAAAGGTGAATTGTGGGAGAGATGAAGTGGAAGAAGAGACTGTGTGAGGTGAGGTGCACAGCTAGACTCACTGGAGGTTCGGGTGCCATCCCCTCTCTGTGTAATCAGTGAATAGCCATTCTGTCTGCTACAGCTGTCAGTGCTGCTCAGGACTGTAGGAGATACAATGATACATTGTATAGCAGCTTCATGAGACTGCTGAACTGTGACTGGACTTTGTTAATCCTGCTGCTGCTGGTTACTGGATTTCTTGGTCTCCCTGAATTACAACTTGTTTTCATTTTTAGCCACTCTGCTGTGTGATCCCTAAACCCCAGGGTACCTAGGTCACCCGGTATAATCACATTTGGTGGCAGCGAAGGGATATCACACAGTTTCTGCAGAGAATTACAAGGTACTGGATATAATCAACAATAACACTGCAGAATATCAGCATGGAGCGTCAGCCAGAAGTTGTCAGCAATCACAATGAGAGAGCAGGAGAAGTTTTACCGTACAGCACGGAAACCTCACCTGCAAGGATTTTGCAGGATGAAGGGTATTACTTATGATGAAGTTGTTGGAGTGGGATTGGCTGCTCCCAGAGGATCGCAACCACCTGAGTGAGTATGAAGAGGCGCCGACAGGCAGTGGTATCATTGCACATAGTCCACCACTGTTACTCCTGCTGCATTACAGAGCTGGCTGGGGCACTTGGTGACGGTGCGACCCCACAGGAGTGAGCTGTACTTGGGGTACACATTCCTACTGGCAGTGGAACTCCAGAGTCACCCCAAAGTTCTGGCCAAAAGAAGCGATTTTATGATGTTCCCACATTCCGGAGAATGAAACAGACATTGACACTCACCTACAGATCTTTGAGAATCTCATGGAGGTGCACGGAATAGAGCCAGCTTAATGGCTAAAGTACTTGGGGCAAAGTCTCACTGGAAGCCTATTGGGCCCTAACTCCCTAGGAGTGTAAAGTCTACACCAGAACAGCCGGAGAACAGAATTATTGCAGTAATTTTGTTGGTCGCAAGATGAAAGCAGTCGTCTTGGGCAATAGATGGTTTATTTGCCAATAGATCTTAAGAGATCATATGTTACAGCATTGAGATACAGGCAGAAGTACAATTTTACACAGGTCAGAAGCCCTCTTTTTATAGACAGAAAACACACTGACATTGTCAGATCCTCCCCTATACCTTTAGGATTTGCATATCAATCAGTTATCTTACTTCCCGTGCATAACGAATCAAGATTACATTCTAAACAGGATGAGTCCAACTTCCTTAGGGGACTTCCAGGAAAGGTGGATATCCTTTGATTATCTTCTGGACATGTTTACATAAAGAAACACAAATGTCTGTGCATTACCAACACCTCGCACACAGGATGGCCTGGGTTCAGCGATACATAGCCCACCACCTGCGGTGTATTGACCACTCACAGGAGAAGGCTGTTTAGCATCTCATTTCCTTATCACAGGAATGCATTTTCACATTTAAAATACATTTAAATTACACTTTATACATCATACAGAGCCTGTGCTCAGAAGAGGCTTCCGACCCCACATAACACTGCAGCTGCGGACCCTCAGTCCCAGCTCAGTGATTCACATATATTAATACATTTAAAATATCTTTATTTAACCCATGTTGCCCAGCTCTGGGCTCCCTTGAGCCCTGCAGCCCAGTTGCAGGGGCTCCTTAACACTGGACTGGCTGCGCTGGGGAGCCAGCTTCCAACCTGTGATGCCCGGACTCTTGGCAGCGGCAGTTCCCAGTGTGCCGCTGTAAAGCAGCGGCTTCTGTAGTGCTGCAGCCCGGGACAGCATCCTGGCTGCAGCGTCTCCCAGCACACTGCTCAGCCATGACACATTCCCTCTCCCCTGGAGGATGGGGGGTTACAGCTGGACTTCACCGGGGTTGCCGGAGGTAGACCGGGGCCACGGCACCCATACATAATGTGAATAAAACATTTTTTTACTTTGGCGCCAAGCACCCCTTGTCCAAGGTTAACCCTTTCAGCTCCACGGCTGTCATGCCCCACGTGTGCCGGGGTCTCCAGCCACAGAACAGCTAATGGTTAAGATGGCACCAGAGGTACAGGAGTGTGTCATGAACAGAAAGCCCGATAACACTGAGCAAGCTGTGAAATGGGCCGATGAATATATAACCAATCGTCCCCAATGGAGAGTCACTGCTGCAAGAATCCCAAGAGCTGAGAAGCCCCCTGATAAAGAACCATGCATCAATAATATTAATAAATCTGGGCGGCTGATCGAGTCTCTATCAGAAGCATCACCTATCATAAGCATCACCTATAAGCCGCCCAGATTTAGACTGGCTAACCCAGAATCTCGGAAGTGTTACCACTGCAATCAACAAGGGCACTTGCTGAGAGACTGTCCACGCACACAAGGCCCATTTCCCGGGGCTAGACCAGCCCCAGTCTCTGTGGTATGTTACTCCATGGAGGATTATGGTGAAGTGGTCATCCAGTCAGATACATATGGGATGGAATTGTGGATCTGGAACTGGGGGTGGAGCAGGCAACTCCCAGGAATATGTGAGGGCACCTACAGACTGTGACAGTGTAGGATGAGTGGGTACAGGGCCTACGAGATTCTGGGGCTTTACACACATTCATCGAGCCAGACCTGATTCCCGCATCCAGGGTGATTACTGGACAGTATGTATGAATTGCCACTGCCGGAGGACAACAGGCCGACATCCCCATCGCCTAGATACTTCTGGACTGGGGAGCTGATCAAGGAATTGTGGAGGTCGGAGTACTCAAGGGGCTACCAGCCAAGGTCATCCTCAGAAATGATCTGAGGATCATTTCCAGGCGCCTTTGTCCAGGCGGTGATCAGAAGCCAAGCAAAAAGAGTTACCCGGGCAACACATATTATCTAGCACTCTAGAGGTAGACTTGGGGGAGGTGGACCGCACTAAGTTCTGACAGGCCCAACAGACTGACCCCTCCCTGAGTAAATTGAGGAGCACAGCCGACCTGGGGTTGGAAACAGCCAACGGAAACAAGATAGTTTGGGAAGAGGAATTACTGTACCAAGTGGTCATTCCTCAGCCTGGACAAGAAGCTGTCATGCCTACTAAACAGTTGGTATTACCTACACCACATAGACTGCAATTACTAGCTCTTGCTCATGACATTCCCTCAGCTGGGCATTTTGGCACCCATGAAACTTCTGGCCGGGGATTTAAGCAGTGTCAAAACACCTGCGATACCTGCCAAAGACTAGGGAAGCCTCAATGGAATGCGCCTCTGCATCCATTACCTATTATAGGGGAGCCCTTTGCCCGTGTTGCCATAGACCTAGTTGGACCATTAGCTATTTCTAGTTGTATGGGCAAGAAATACATCTTAACACTAGTTGACTTTGCTACATGTTACCCTGAGGCTGTGGCCCTATCATCCATTGACACAAAACATGTTGTACAAGCACTGACAGACATCTTCAATTGGGTTGGATACCCACAGGAAGTAGTCACAGATCAAGGACCCCAATTCCAAGGTGAACTTATGCAATCCATGTGGGAAAAGTGGGGGGTTCGGCCTCTTCGGACCACCTCTTATCACCCACAGACCAATGGACTATGTAAACGCTTCAATGGAAAGCTTAAAAGACTCCTACAAGCGTATGTACAGTCTGGGAGGGGAAGACTTCTGTGACAACTTCTATTCACTAATTGGGAAGTACCTCAGGCATCTACCGGATTTTCCCCATTTGAAATCTTGTACGTTCGGAAAGTACATGTACATGAAAAACATCAATAAATGTAATAAGTAATAACAATATCACAATCGACAAAAAACGGAATTAGTATCAACAATAAGACATAGTTTATGATAGGTAGTACTATACTAAGAGAGTTCTCCAGTAACTTAGGCTATATCAAATGAAAGGTTTGCCTCTTCAGTTGAGGTTATATAATCCTGCCAGCAAGTCCATTACATCATTGTAAGAGAAGGTTTAATGGAAGAGGGTAGGCCCATTGTTTCCATTTGGAATGAGTGAAGAATTTTCCTGATAATTTTATTGAGTGGGGGGGAGGGGTTTTTCCAATCCTGGGCTATTGCGGCCCGGGTGGCTATGAAAAGGTGGCCTAATACATAACATTTGAGGTGAGGGATGTCTGATGGATAGACATGGAGTAACGCTGGCATAGGGGACTTTTGGACCAAAACTCCCAGGATCTTTGAGGCAAGGTCGAAGACTCCTCTCCAGAGTGGTCTTATTGTTGACTTTTCAAGGGAAAGGGGAAGGGGATGGTGACCGGTGCACAGGTTAATGTCACAAACAGGTAAAGTATAGAAATGTAAGATTCCACAATGACAATTAGTTTTAAGGGGAAGACATTCTCCCTTATTTAGTGTTTTGAATGTGGAGGTGCACCCAGGAGAGTGATTAAGGTTATAAGAAGAAAGAGAAAAAGGACTCTCTTTTTTGGGGGCACTCTTTAACTCAGATTACGCGTGGTAATCTGTGCGTTCAGTAGGTTATATTGGAGTATTGTTTAGGCGTAAAAAGAAGTAACCACACTTTTCACTTGTCACTGTGATGCCAGGTTGGCAGGTTGGTCCTTCTCACGTGAGAGAAGGGTGCTTGTGTTGGGCTACTGGTTGATTGCTAGTGTACAATGTAGGGGGAAAGAGAGAACGGGAACCTTGGACAAGGTTCCCTAATTCCCCGGTTTGGGTATTATTGGATTTTTAAAATATAACTTTTAATCAATACTTATAAAAGATTGTCTAGACAAACATATTTACAAGATACAGACACACATACATATAGACAAACATATAAACGGTAGTATACGTATTGTATCTCCGTGTACGCGGCGAAATATCAACAATCCTCTATCGATTCCGAGGAAATTGTCGGTATTGGCCAGTAATGATCTCTACCGATTATTGATCCCAATTCCCCCAAATTTTGCCCAGGGGGTATATTCGGGGCATGTGCTCCTGCTGATTGAGCAGAAAAGAGAGAGGGGAGAGATCTGGCAGGTCCTGGGGGCAGATTGAGAGGGGAGCAATATGTCAGCTGGGTTTATTACCTCCTAATTAGTTGCACCCACTTACAATCTGTCCAGGCCACTAGTCTGCCAAAGGAATCTAGCAATCCTAGAAACCTATTGCAAATGGGTACTGTATCAATTAGTTTTTACACTTTCAGAGTTTGTTGCTAAAATCTTGCAACATTCATTCTGCTACAATTATTCCTTGGTAGGAAAGAAATGTATTAGTCATATGTGCATAATGAAACCTTCATTCTCACTTACAGTCCTCTATCTGCCACGGAGGGCGTATACATATGAAATTTCACAGTTCTAATACATATACAAATGTCACATTTAATATACAGCAGAGCAGGAATATATATTTAAAGCAGTTGTAAGCACCTGTGGGGTATGGGTATGGTATGCCCGCAACTCCCTTCCTATGCTTCCTGTGCCTGTGCGCATTTTAAAGTCAGTATTGGAACCGAGGTAGAGCAGAGAAAGAAAGAGTAGACTGACGTTCCCTGGGGGTTTGTAGATGAGGTGTTCCCAGACCAACTTTATATACCCAAACAAAGAGGCAGTGGGGTCTGGCCACGACAGGGAAGGTCCCCCTTTCCGTCTGGCAGGTCCCTCGAATCCAATGGTCAGCTGCAACCTAAGTGGGCTTTTATGGGTATTGTGGGGGAACACCTCCCCTTAGGGTGTCAGAGTACCCAGGCAGGGTTGAGACACTGCTAGCTGCTGCTGCGGGGAGGCGCACTGTATTGGCGTCACTCCACTATCACCACCAACTATCGTTTCACCTTGGGGCAAGGCTTCTTCAGGGTTAGTGTGTGTGTGTGTGCAAGGCGGTGATCCGCCTTTTAACTTGTCTGCATAATGTCCATCATTGGTTAATTTGATAGCCTGATTAGCTATTGGTCCAGTAGTTAATTAGTGGACGTTAAGTCTCAGGTGTGGACGGTGCTGGTTTCGCTAAAATATGTTACTGAGAGGAATTAGTGTCTCAGGTAACAGGGTTTAGTTGTATGGGAGTTGGGAAAAGGGGGGAGAGGAGGAATGCAGAGAGAGACAAAAGTAGCGAGGGCTAAAGTGACATACCTTGGAAAGTTACATATATTTGATAAGTTGAATTATTCTAGTTTTGTTTTTAAACTAATCCTGCCTAGAGGCAGGTATGTAGTGGGTATTGCCTTGGAAGTGGTGTTAAATAAGGGGAGCAATACTGTCGTACTAGAGTTTGTACAGCAGGACAGGTAAATGCTCGCAGGGAGAGATGTTTGGAACAGATTTTATGAGGAAACTCTTAAAGTGTGAAGCGGTGCCCCGCACGTTATCTTAAATATTGGACGGGAAGTGTTCAAAGTTCCCATTATTACTGCGACTTGTTGTAAAGTCATCTTCTAAAGAGCAGATTCATACACCTTGAAGTAGATGGGTTAGGTCGTGCTAGAAGTAGGCGTATGCCGGTGATCGCTGCCTGTACTGTGCTTGGATTTTTATCCAAGTGATATTGTTGGTAGGGGGGATAGCAGAGGTGCTATGGTTACCCGTAAATAAATATGGGTATAGTTTGGAAGCGTGATAATTAGGTGTATACATGGCTGCTAGCTTAGGTGCGAAATTGGCTGGTCAGATGTGAATCTTTATAACGTGTGTGTAGGTGGGTGTCTGGGGGCAGTCATCTTAATTCAAAAAGTGTGATTGTGTGTCTAGGAAGAAAAAATCTAAAAGTCGTGAAAAACTGGTGACAAAAATGTGATGAGGCTGCTAGCTGTGGAATGTGCCCAGAATTGCTAAAGTGACAAGATAGGGGAGGAGGAGGAGTAAGTAGTCCCTAGTCAAGGGAGGGGGGTTTGAGTGGAATGTGTTTGTCCTGGTCACCCGGGGTTCGGTGCTAGGTATTGTGAAACTTTGATGGGGAAAGGTTGTGCTGCTGGTCTGGTGCTGTTAAACGGTGTAGTGCTGATCTGGGTATAGAGTCCATACATATGGGCTCAACCGGGCGAGACGTGCAGTAAGATAAGGGGGTGTCAGTGTATACATTGCAGGGTGCACGTGGAAAGGAGTTTTTATGTGTAGTTGGGGTTTATAGTCATGCAGTGGTGTATGGTACATTGAAAATACTGTCACTCTACCGTAAAGATAGGTGGCATAATCCCCTATCTGATTGATTACAAGAATGACCCGAAGCTGTTATTTTCATTGAGACCATGTGGGTTTACTGAGTTGAGATTGAAGATCCATTTACTTTCTGTCCGCTGTAATTCTTTGATTAGATCTCCACCTCTTACTCCCATTCGGATACTTTCTAGTCTGAAGGCCTTCAATTCTTGAGGTGACCCTTTGTGCTTGGTCAGGAAGTGTCTGGCCACCGACGTCAATTTTTTGAATTTACGGGTATCCGCTTCTGCATTGCGAATATTACTGGCGTGTTCCAGTAAGCGAAGTTTGAGTTTCCTGCTTGTCATCCCCACGTATTGAAGTCCGCAGGGGCATTCAAGACAGTACTGTATATTACTCCTGATGTTTCACAAGTAATGAATTGTTCTATTTGTATGGTTTTGCCGAAACGGTTTGTCACTCTATTGTTTTTATTCATATGTATGAATACCACGAGTAATCTGAGTTAAAGAGTGCCCCCAAAAAAGAGAGTCTTTTTTCTCTTTCTCCTTATGGTCTTATTGTTGGGCAGGCCCAGAAAATGTGGAAGGTGTCTCCTATCTCGTTACATTCTCTTCAGCATAGGTTGGAGATTGAGGGCCAGATTCTGTGCAGTTTAACAGGGGTGAAGTATAAGTTATGTAGGAGTTTGAAGTGCGTTTCTATGTGGTTGCTGCATTTAGATATCTTATGTGACGCAATATAGATTTTTCCCATTGTTGTTGGGAGAGAGAGCACGCCAAACTCTCTTCCCATTTTGTTTGTATAGAGGATCTCACCTCTGGGGTGTCAGCTTGTAGCCCAGAATACCAGAAACTTATTGAACCCTTAGAGTTACCTATTTCTAATTTTGTCAATATTGGACCTGAGGATCTTATAGCACTATTCATCCTATGAACAATTCAGTTGTAAGAGAATAGTTCCCAGTCTGGGATGTTAAATTGGGATTGAAGTGAGTTAAAGGGGGTTATGGAGACACCATCTACTAATACGGCAATAGAGTCAATGCCACAGACCTTCCAGTTGCTTGGGTTTATATTAGGCATCAATTTTGAAAGGGCCTGTAGGGAAAGAGTGCGGGAGGGGAGGGAGACACATTTGGAGGATATTACAAGTGTGTCCCATGCGGAGAGAGACTCGGAGATAGAGCGTATATTAGCGATTGAGGGGGGTCTTAGTTGGGACGGGGTCCACAGCAGTACATCAGTGATATTCGGGAGAACAGCTGGCTCTCCAGTTCCACCCACTGTTTTTTTACTTTAGGTAGAGACCAGCCATTTATTTGGGCCACCAAGCAGGCTTGTTGGTATTTCTTTAGATCCGGAACTTCCAGTCCCCCTTGCTTCCGCAATCTAGTTAAGCTCTTATATGCTATACGGGGAGGTTTTTTCTTCCAAATATATTTCAAGATTATTGAGTGAATTTGGTTAATGGTTTTCTGTGGGACTTGATAAGGAATCGCACGGAAGAGATACATTAGTCTGGGAAGAATTGACATCTTAAAAGCAGCAACTCTACCGAGCCATGATATTTCCAAACTAAACCAAACTTTTAATAATGCATCTATTTGGGATATTAAAGGTGTGAAGTTGATTTTTATGGTGGTAGCTAAAGAGTTGGGGAAGTGTTATTCCAAGGTATACAATGTGATCCCTCCTCCATTGATATTTGTGGTTCTGCTTGAAAGTGGCAAGTTTATCAGCGCTCATTTTAAAAGGTAAGGCCTCGGTTTTGGTTGTGTTAAGTTTGTAGAATGATGATGCGCTAAAGCGATCAATTATGTCATGTAGGGCTGGTAGTGAGATATCTGGCTTTGTTTCTAAAAGAAGAATGTCGTCAGCAAATAAACTTATTTTATGGAGGGATGAACCCACTTCTATACCTGGGAAGTCTAGGGACTGACAAATTTTCATTGCAAGGGGTTCTATTGCTAACACATACATGATAGGGGACGGGTGGCGGACGGGGTCCCGACAGTCGGGATCCCGACAGCCATTAACCTGACGTCGGGATCCCGACTGTTAAAACACAGACGGCCGGGTTCCCGACAGCCGTCGGCTATTTTCCCTTGTGGGGGTCCACGACCCCCATAGAGGGAGAATACAATAGGTGGCTCACGAAGTGAGCCACCGTGCCCGCAGCGTGGCGAGCGCAGCGAGCCCGCAAGGGACTTTGTTGTGCTGGCCACGCTGTCTGAGTCTGGGCAGTTGGGATCCCGACGTTGGGATAATGACTGTCGGGATCCCGACTGTCGGAGAAACATACCACACCCATAGGGGACAGGGGACAGCCTTGTCTTGTTCCATTGGAAATCTTAAAAGGAATTGATGTAAAGCTATTACTCTACACTACCGCATTTGGTGAACAGTAAAGAGCTAGTATAGAGGAGAGGATTGGGCCCTGAAGGCCAAATCTTTGCAGGGTCTCGGTGAGAAAACCCCAATGAAGCCTGTCAAACAATAAGAAAACCGCTTCTTCTCCTTTATGATAGATATATTCCGCCAGATCAAAAACCCTTCTAGTGTTATCTTTGCTTGGAGACCTCTAACAAATCCTACTTGGTCCGGATGGATCAGATTGGGTTCCAAGGGGGCCAATCTGTTTGCGATTAATTTAGAAAAAAAATTAGGTCAGTGTTGAGTATAGCTTTGTCTAGAATTTTGACAAAGAGAAGGGTCTTTTCCCTGTTTAGGGATTGTAATAATATGGGCCTGCAACATTTCATCTGGGAGAGTACCAGTTTCGGAAGCATAGTTAAACAAGGAGGTAGGGGAAGGGGCAAGCTCATTAACACATTTTTTATAAAAGTTGTTGGAAAAGCCGTTCGGGCCTGGGGCTTTTGCACAAGGGAGGGTTTTAATTACCTTCATAATTTCTTCGTCTGACCATTTTGCATTAAGCGTTACTAAATCTTCTGGAGAGACTTTGGGAAAGTTTAGGTCTTCTAGGAAGGAAGTTATTAGGGTTGGAGTAGGTTGGGGAGTAGTCGAGTCCGAATTTAGGTTATAGAACTTGTTATAAAATTTAGCAAATGTTGCTGCTGTATCAGAGGGATTTAGGAGCTTCCTTCCTTTCTGCGTCCGAATAAATTTGATTCTGTTTCTAGTTTGACGGAGTTGGAGCTTATGAGCTAAGAATTTGCCTGATTTGTTACCCAAGGAGTAGAATTTCTGTTGGAGTATGCATACTGTACTTCATGTGATTTAGAAACAGTTTTTGAAGTTCATTGCGAATAGATACTATTTCCTGTTTCGGGGCCCTAGATGGGAGGGATCAGCCTGAAGTAGTTTCATCTCTAACTCCTCTTGATTTTCTAATTGTTGCTTCTTTAACCTGGCTCCGGTTTGGATGAAAACCCCTCTAAGGACTGCTTTTAATGCACTCCAATGGGTAGGTATTGAGGTGTCAGATGTGGGATTAAGTTCTAGATACATGGAGAGAGTTTTGGAGATAGTTACCAAGGTCGCGGGGGAGTCTAAGATGTAATCCGGGAGTCTCCATGGTTTAAGGAAAAATTGGGAGGGGTTGGAACTCCACGACCAGGTCACTGCTGCATGATCAGACCATGTAATAGGCACAATACATGATTTAGCAGTATGTTGCAATGACCATTTATCTGCTAGGATTAGATCTACTGTATACGTGACTACGAGTTGTGAACGTGCGAGAAAAAAGTATAATCTTTTGTTGAGGGGGATTGTGTTCGCCATATATCATAAAAATAAAACTCACTTAGAAGGCGACTGAAAGTGAGAGGTGTACGGGTATTCGGGAGTGGCCTGGATGGGGCTTGGGATTTATCAAGTTTTTCGTCTAGTATCAGGTTAAAGTCGCCCATAACAACTACTTGGCCCTTCTGGACCTGTTGCATTGTCTCGAAGAGTTTTTGTAGGAAAGCAATTTGGTTTGTAAATGTACAGAGTTATGAAAAAGGAGTGCTACACCATTTCTCTTAGCAGGGCCATTTGACAAATAACCTGTGGGATAGCGAGTGTTGTGGAACTTGGGAGGGGCAGAGGCCAGGAAGTGAGTTTCCTGGAGTGCAATTACTTTGGCACGTTCAGCATGGAAGGTTTCTAAAGCCTGATGTCTTTTGTTTGGGGAATTTAGGCCATTGACATTTAGAGAAAGGAATTTAACCATTGGGAAGGAGAAATCGAATTAGTCTTGATCTAATGAAGGGTAAATTCAAGTTGGATCCCATATTAGGGGGGAGACAGGGGGAGGGGTAGGTATGAGGGGAGATCAAAGAAGAGGAAAGACAGAACAGGAATAAGAAAACAGAATAAGCCCTGGAATCAGGGCCACTGTGTTTGTCACAGGGGAAGGGTGGTGACAAAACAAAGACCATTGGGGGGGTGCCCTCCAATGGGTCTCACACAACTTAACGCAGTTGAATAACAAATAGGAACAATTATCAACTTTGCTAAACAAACTTTGGGAGCCTCGTTTAACAACACAGCCCCTGGATGAAATAAAACTATTATGTAAAGGCTTCTATTAACTGTGAAAATAAACTTGTATCAGCAAACTTATAGCAGGCATATTAGTTAAGAGAAAAAAGGGGTGTGTGTACCAGCGCGGGCTGAAAAGAATATAATGAGCAAAAATTTGCAGAACGGTATCCTTTACAATATAGAATTTATTAAAGATAAAATTTAAAAAGCTGTAATAGCATATGAAATTTTGCAAGTCATAAAAGGGGGTTACAATGTTGTATAAAAATGTAAACCTGTGGACATTCAATTCTCAGCACAATTTATAGTTTAGAGTATAGCATGTAATTTGCATATTACCACACTGACATCTGAAGGTGTAGTCCCATAATAGCAGGTGACCAGGTGGCCAATGGCGATCCCAAAACAGAGTCCAGATGGAGAATTAGGTGTCTCTGATGGGAAAGATGGTAGAACCTGGAGGATATGATGATTTCCGTGTCTGCCTCGGATAATGAGTCCGGATGGGATGGTGCAATGCACAAGTAGATGTCCTGGTTGGTGTGGATAAACTCAGGTTGTAGCGGTGTGCTGGAAGTAGAATGGTCCACTTGATAAAAAGGCTCAACGCGTTTCCCTGGGCCAAAACACCCAGCTTCTTCAGGAGCAGGATATAACTGAGTCATATTAGTTAAGAGATCTGGTCGGCAGCCCCCACCCCCAGGCGCAGAAAACTGCCTAACCCATGGGGGAGGCAGCCGGCCCCAGTAAAACCACATAAATAATATATAGGGCACAATACTCTCACTATGTTTGATATGTGGTCGGTGGGGGTGTCTTACGGTCAGGTCAGTGATACTTGAGCCGGCGCTGTAACTTTTGTTTGTGGGATCTGGATGTCCCACTCTTCAAGCAGTTTCACTCCGGCCTCAAATGAAGAGATTACAAACTTTGAAGAGTCATAGCGGACAATTAATTTGACCGGAAATACTGGATATTGTCTCTGAGAGGGAAGCGGTCATCTGTCAGATCAGACTTAGGTCAACAGACATTAGGTCGACCACGGAAGGTCGACTGCCCCCAAGGTCGACAGTGTTAAAGGTCGACATGTGTCAAGGTCGACATGACTTAAGGTCGACATGGGCCAAGGTCGACATGGGTTTAAGTTGACAGTCATTAGGTCTACATGAGTTTTTCACTTTTTTTGAGCCGACATGTGCCGACAGGCGGTATTTCATGCCCTATCACCCACTAGGTCGTGGTGGGAGAATAAAATAGTGTGCCAAGCATAGCGAGGCACCGTTCCCGAAGCATTGTAAGCGAAGCGAGCGATGCGAGGGGCTGCGGTGCAAGTCCAACTGTCTCCATGTCGACTGTGTCGACATTTGGCTAAAAAAGGTGAAAAACTCATGTCGGCCTAATGACTGTCATCCTAAACCCATGTAGACCTTGGCCCATGTCGACCTTAAGTCATGTCGACCTTGACCCATGTTGACCTTTAACCCTGTCGACCTTGGGGCCAGACGACCTTCCGGGGTCGACCTAATGACTGTAGACCTAAGTCTGTTCTGACAGATGTACCGCTTCACTCTGAGAGTGGTGGTAATTGGGCGATATGAACATCTCTTGTCCAGGGTGAATTGGGAGAAGTCGGGGTGAATTTGTATGCCTCCTAAGGTATCAGAGGAGTCCGCGCTTCTAGCTGCTTTGAGGATATCTTCTTTCATGTGAAAAAAGTGGACCCTAAGGAGGACATCTCGGGGAAAGCAGGTAGAGTAGCCACTTTGGGGTTTTAGGCAAGCGGTGGACACGGTCAATGATCAGGTCTTGTGAGGATGCCATGGGAAGGAGCTTCTGAAAGAGTTTGGTGAGTTAGTCCCTCAATTCTAAGGGCGCCAATAAATCGGGGATCCCCCTTATCTTGAGGTTGTTCCTCCTTGACCTATCTTCGATATCCGCTATCTTTTCACGTAGGGAGACTACTTCATTTTGGGTCTCAGGTGTTATGAAAAAAGATCATTGTGAGATGCTACCAACTCCTGCATTTTATCCTCCAGGTGTTTCATGCGACTTGATCAGCTCTGAGGGACTGGATAGATGAGTCCAAGCCAGTGAGGATATCTGTACGAAAAGCTGAAAACATTTTAAGCATTGTGTGAGTTGTTAGAGGAGCTTGTGGGTCAATGTCCACACCCAGGTCCGCTGGTATAGCAGAGGTTGGGGATCTAGTCATAGTGGTAGGGGTGGTGGGATGTGCAGAACCGCCCGAGGAGGTACTTCGAGTCGTGGATGTGTTTTTTGGGAATTGTGCAGGAAACTTAGAGGCCCTGCCCCCTTTTTTTGATGGCATTATAGTAGAACTGCATAGACAATGACAAAGGTCCCAAAAGGGGAGGGAACTGGAACTTGCCGGGTTAGTTGATGTGTTATAGAGGCTCCACAGAGAGTTTAGGATTTAGACACTGGTGTGAGACCCATTTAGGTAGGTGAGTTAGAGAGCCATTAGATGGGAGAGACTTCTATCAGTCTGATCTCCTGCAGAGTACTAGTCCGGCCTGCAGTGCTGCTCATCTAGAGATAGAGGTCAAGTACCCTCCTGGAGAGGCAAAGGGGCTGTATGTGCCCTGTGCTGGGGCACCGGTGCTGATATGTGGGTCTGCTCCTGCTGTGTGAATGTGCACACCTCCAGCTCCAGCGCTCTCTCTCTCTCTCTCTCTCTCTCTCTCTCTCTCTCTCTCTCTCTCTCTCTCTCTCTCTCTCTCTCTCTCTCTATATATATATATTTATATGGGTGTGTTTAACTGGAAGCACTAGGGTGCTATCAGGGTGGGTCTGGGGTCCCCCACCTAACCCTGAGGTGCCGGTTCCCAGGGTCAATTCCTGCTGTATTGTGGCTGTGTGAGCAGCCTCTGTCTGCTGCAGGGCGATTCCAAGATGGCCACCAAAGCAGGGGAAGGAGAGAAGCTGCCAGGGCTCCACAATCCTCATGGCCGGCCGACAGCACCAGGTCAGGGGAGGATCACTGGGGAAGGCAGGGGGAGCATTGCTAACCTGAGTCCCGATGCCGCTGCACACGTGTCCCGGAGCTCAGAAGCCGGATGCGCTGCTAAAGTCACCGGCTTTGGCTTAGGCGCAGGCCGCAGCCCGCAAGGCAGGATCTCTCCTACCCCCGGCTCCGCAGTGCTGTCTGCCTCTGACTGGAGGGTCCCCACAGTACCGATTCTTGTGCCTCCAAAGCGGTGGGAGGTAACCTTGAGTAGGTACTGGCTGATTTTAGGGAATATTAGGCAGGAGCCCAGGCTATGCTGCAGTTAACTGAAGAGCATCTCCAGGAATCACAAAAAAAGCAAAGGGAATGGTACGATGCCCACGCTCAAGTTCGGGAGTTATATTCTGGGCAAAAGGTCATGGTGCTTAACCCAGTGCGAAGAAACAAACTGCAGCCCACCTGGGATAAACCATTTGGCCCCAACCAGAAGCAAGTGCGGGCCTTCCATGGAGTTGCTGGCTATTACAGAAAATTCATACTACATTACAGCACCGTGGCCAAGGCTCTATGGAGTATTCTGAGGAAGCCGCTGACCTCCTGAGGAGAGGTGGGGAAACGCGTTAATCATATTCCGACCACCGGATATCTTTAAACCCTGCTGCCTGGGTTTTTTCACTCCAGAAAAGGCTGCATCTTTAGAAGCACCAGCAGCTGGAAGAGAGCCCGAGGACAGGCTCACAGGGACGGAAACCCTCTTTTAATGTGGAGCTCCACTCACAAGTAATTAAAAAAAAATTACTTTTTCATGCTGCATGATCTCTGAATAATTAAGCCAGGAGTCTGACTGTCGTATAAGTCGGGCAATTACCGGAAACATTGATTATACTTAACATATAAAAAGAGTTCTTCAAAAGGGATATACCTGCCATTATTGTTTCCAGAAAAATTTCCAGCATATCCAGGACCTGAAATGATGCCATTTTAAGCACTTTATTACTTAACTAGGTGATTTAGTGCGCCCTACGAGTGCTCTTCACACCGGCCTAAGGGGCTGCGCTCCCTTAATTTGTGAACTTTTGTATTGTGTGAAATATGGTTAGAATTGTATGAAAGATGGCCTGTATTGCAACTTGAGTTATAGGTGAAATGTGTTAAATAGAGAGCATATGATTTGGAAGGGGATGTGTATTGTTTTGTTTAATTAAAAAGCGGTTACAGAGTGTACATTTGTGGGTGTGTGGGGGGGGGGGGGTGCATGCGTGTTGTTTAGGTGTGTGTGTGTGTGTGTGTGTGTGTGTGTGTGTGCAATAGTATAGTAGGGTCCCCACCAATGTTCCCTCTAATTTTACGAAGGCTGTGCAACTTTGGAAGGAAATTTAAATGTTTGTGCGTCACTGGAAAATGACGTTCAGCATTTGTGTTGACTTTACTTCAAAATGATATTAAACATTTAAACCAGGCATGTCCAACGTTGGCCCTCCAGATGTTTTGAAACTACACATCCCAGCATGCTTTCCCACAGTTTTGCTATTAGAGAATGCTAAAACTATTGCAAAGCATGCTGGGATGTGTAGTTTCAAAATCTGGAGGGCCAACGTTGGACATGCCTGATTTAAACATTCAAAACACAGCACATAATGTAGTTATTGGGTGAAACACACATTAATTGAGTCCACAACTGCAAAAAGGGACCACTGCTGCTTTGTGCGCTCTGTTGTAATGTCTGTGCGCACGCTCGTCGAGTTGTGTGCGCGCGCACTCGTGCACAGCTTAGAGGGAACACTGGTCCCCACTGGCGGAGGTCACAACACAGGAAAACAGGAGGCTGGGTAGTGATAGGGGTGTGTGGGCATAAACTATATTTAGTGCGGAGGGTGGGGGACACTGCAGCTCCAGCCAGTGGGTGAGCTTCCAGCATGCCAGCGCATGAGTACAGGACGGTGCCCCTGAGTCATTGTCTCCTCCTACTGGGTGGGAGTTAGGGTGCATGAGAGCAGGAGGCTGGGTGGTAAAGCATGATAAGGGAATGTGGGCAACACATGGTGAGCGGCTCCCCACTGGCGGAAGTTACGGGGCAGGAGAACAGGAGCCAGGGCAGTGATAGGGGTGTGTGGGCATGAGGGGTAGTAAAGGTTTTTGGCTGTTGCAGAGTAGGGATGGCCATTGCTGCAGACACCATTGATGGTTGGCATTGATGGCGATTTTGCACCCTGCCATCGATAGTAGTAAAATATCACTTGGATAACTATCGATGGTCATCCATTATAGTTACATAGTTACATAGTAGGTAAGGCTGAAAAAAGACTTGCGTCCATCTAGTTCAACCTGGTATAGATATTCATTGCTGATTTGGTAGGTTCTGGTATTTTACAGACAAATTATATTTCTTATTTGTACCCATGGATGTTTTTCTCCAGTAAATGTTTGTCCAACTTTGCCTTGAACGCATTTAATGAGCCAGCCGTTACCACCTCTCTGGGAAGAGAGTTCCAGAGTTTGACTGTTCTGACCGTAAAGAAATTCTTTCTACTAGCTGAATTAAATCTTTTTTCTTCTAATCTATACTCATGCCCTCGCGTCCTAGATTCCTTTCTTGTAGAAAAGAGGGTGCGTGACAGTTCCTTATATTGGCCCTTGATATACTTGTACATGTTGAGCATGTCCCCCCTTAAACGTCTCTTTTCTAATGTAAATAGTCCCAAATTGCTTAATCTCTCCCCGTAGCTTAAATTCTCCATTCCCCTAATAAGCTTTGTTGCTCGCCTTTGGACTTTTTCTAATTCTATGATGTCCTTTTTATAGTGTGGGGCCCAGAACTGTACTCCGTACTCTAGGTGAGGTCTCACCAATGCTTTATATAGTGGCATAATTACCCTCAAGTCCCTAGTTTCCATTCCCCTCTTAATACATGCCAGAATTTTGTTGGCCTTTTTTGTAGCTACATTACAATGGGCACTACATCCTAGTTTGCTGTCTATTTGGACTCCTAGATCTTTTTCAAGTATGGAATTACCCAGTTCCTCTCCGCTAAGGTTGTAACTTGCACACTGGTTGTGTCTCCCAAGGTGCATAACCTTACATTTATCTACATTGAACCTCATCTTCCATTTTTTTGCCCACTCATCTAGAATTGCAAGATCATTTTGAAGCATGGTGACATCTTCTGATGATTTGATGACTTTGCTAAGTTTTGTATCGTCCGCAAAGATGGATACATTGCTGAGTAACCCTATCCCAATATCGTTAATAAAAATGTTAAACAAAATGGGCCCCAAAACCGAACCCTGGGGCACTCCACTTAGTACCGGTATCATATCTGATACGGCACCATTCACAACCACTCTTTGTTCTCTATTACATAGCCAATTCCCTACCCATCTGCAGATATTTTCACCCAATCCTAGGTTCTCCATTTTATTAATCAATCTCTTGTGTGGGACAGTATCAAATGCTTTAGCGAAATCTAGGAAAATCACATCTACAGCATTTCCATTATTGAGGCTTTTGCTAACCTCTTCATAGAACCCTAGTAGATTAGTTTGGCATGAACGATTTTTCACGAACCCATGTTGGTTAGCACTGAGTAGACTGTGATGATCTAAATATTTCTGGATACCATCCCTTAAAAATCCTTCAAATAGTTTACCCACAATTGATGTTAAACTAACGGGTCTGTAATTAGCGGGATCTTCCTTTTTTCCTTTTTTGAATATTGGCACTACCTCTGCTATTCTCCAATCTTTTGGTACTATACCTGATGATAGTGACTTGCTAAAGATATAATGTAGGGGGGTAGCTAGTTCATCCCTTAATTCCATTAATACCCTCGGATGAATCCCATCTGGCCCTGGTGATTTATTTGTTTTGAGTTTGCTTAGCCTCAGTATTATTTCCTTCGGTGTGAAATCCACAATGAGATCTGGCTTATTTGTCCCGTTTGTGGTAAATGTTCGTTCCACAGTCTGCTCTCCCTTAGTAAATACTGATGAGAAGAACTCATTTAACAGTTTTGCTTTACCCTTGTCCTCAGTAACACTTTCTCCACTAGTATCAGTTAGTGGGCCTATGTTTTCCTTAATTAAACGTTTACTATTTATGTATTTAAAAAACTTCTTTGGGTTGGTTTTGCTTTCAGTGGCTATGCACTCTTCATATAATATTTTAGCTGCTTTGATTACCCCTTTACAAGTTTTGTTTGATTCTTTGTATTTTGCGAATGCCTCCTCATTCAAGTTATTTTTATAGAATTTAAAGGCTCTGGTTTTATTGTTGATAGCTGACCTTACTTCTTTGTCCAACCATGGTGGCTTTTTTTGTTGAATTTACCTTTAGTTACTTTAGGAATGTATTCAATAGTTAGTGAATCAAGCACCTTTTTTAGAGTATCCCACATTTCCTCTGCATTTTTTCACTCCATAACCGTTTCCCACCCAATTCCTGTTAGGGCTTCCCTGAATAATTCAAAGTTCGCTTTTCTGAAGTTTAGTATTTTTGCAGATCCTTTTTGATGTAATTTACTGAAGTTGATTTCCAGTGAAACCATATTGTGATCACTGTTCCCTAATTGTTCAATTACTTTTGTGTTTGAAACTAAGTCTGTGTTATTTGTTAAAACTAAGTCCAAGAGTGCCTCATCACGAGTTGGAGTTTCCACCGTTTGTGTAATAAACTGGTCTTTAAGTAAGCTTAAGAACCCATTGCTTCTTGCTGATTTACCTGTTTTGTTTTCCCAATCAATGTCGGGTAAATTAAAATCCCCCATAATTAATACCTGACCCTGATTTGATGCTTGTTTGATTTGGTTTAAAAGAAGAGACTCTTCCCTTTCGTTTATATTTGGTGGTCTATAGCATACCCCTATTATAAATTTGTTTTTTTATTATTGTCGGTTATCTCTGTCTCCGAGTTGTCGTCTTCCAGGTCTGTGCTCATATTTTTCTCACATGATGTTAAGTTATTATTTACATATAGGCACACACCCCCGCCCCTTCTATTTTCCCTGTCTTTCCTGTAGAGTGTATATCCCTCCATTTTTAATGCCCAGTCATGCGACTCATTACACCATGTTTCTGTAATACCAATGATGTCGTAGTCGTCCCTACTGATCACCGTTTCTAGCTCCCCGATTTTACTCACTAAGCTTCTTGCATTAGCCAGTAAGCATTTTAATTTATGTTTATTTTTAGATATGGCTCTAATATTGTGATTAGTTTCACCCCAGGACCCATTTGAATTCTTTACTAGCTTCCTCTTTCCCCTCTCCCCTTCAATAGACTCTCTACAGGCCTCCCCACCATGCACACTGCCTGCCCTCTTTATAGTTCTGGGAATTCTTCCTCTGTCCTTTCCTCCTTCCCGTATACTAAGATCATCTGTACCTAAGAACTGTAATGGGGTAACGTGACTGTTACAACATAACATTTTATTACATGACATTCCTGATGCACCCTGAGAGTTACCCCCGATTATGCCCTTGTTATGTCCCAGGACTTTGTCTATGTCTCCGGCCCCCCCATCATCTCCTTCCCCCATATGATTCCTGATCCCAGTCCGGCTTCTCTCCCTGATGGTCCCATAATGTCTTGCTGCCCCCACCCCCCGTCGCCTAGTTTAAAATCTACTCCAACCCTCTAACCATCCTTCCCCCCAGCACCGCAGCCCCCTCCTCGTTCAGGTGCAATCCATCACGGCAAAAAAGATGACACCTGACCGAGAAGTCCGCCCAGTGTTCCATGAACACGAATCCCTCTTTCCTACACCAATCCTTAAGCCACACATTTACCTCCCTGATCTCCCTCTGCCTCCCTGAGCTAGCGGGTGGCACTGGTAATATTTCCGAGAAAATTACCCTAGATGTCCTCACCTTTAATTTCTTACCTAATTCCCTATACTCTTTTTTGAGGACATCCCACCTACCATTGACTTTGTCGTTGGTGCCGATGTGCACCAAGACCGCCGGGTTGCTCCCAGCCCCTCCCAACAATCTGTCGACTCGGTCCGCGATGTGCCGTACCCGAGCACCCGGGAGGCAACAGACCGTGCGGCGATCGCGGTCCCGATAGCAGATTGCCTTGTCTGTTCTCCTAATGATGGAATCCCCTACCACCACTATCTGCCTTGGTACCTCACTAACTGTCATCCCGTTTGAGCTAGAGGGACCGCTCCTCTGGTTGCTAGAGGGAGCCGTATCCTCCAGCTCCGTCATTTCGTCTCTATCCTCCCCCGAAACTTCGTCCAACCGGGCAAATTTGTTCGGGTGTGATAGATCCGAGATGTCGTTCCTGTCCCTCCTGTCCCTCTTGTTTCCCCTTCTAACCGTGACCCAGCTGGCTGCCTGATCCTCTTCCTCTACCAGTGACCCTTTCTGCAACTCCTCCACCGTTCTATTTATGCTTTGCTCAAGATTGTAAATGTCTCTCAGTCGCTGAACGGCCCACTCTAGATCAGTGACCTGGGCTTCCAGGGCGGACGTTCGCCATTATATCTGACTGAATAGGCCGTGGGTCAATCAGAACTCGTGGTGGGACTTCTGGGGGTGGGGGGGCGGAGCTATGCTTCGTGTCCCGGCACCTTAAAAAATTTGATACTTGATCGGTTCTCCTTTGCCATCAATGTAGGGAAAACATCTGGTTCTCGCTGGTGCTGTGAATCAAGGGAGGGGGGGCACGTGGGTCCGCAAATTGCGGTAGGGGGGTTGTGTGGGTTCGTGAATCGCAGGAGTTGGGTTCGTGAATCACAGGTGGGGGATGCGGGGAGTGTGTGTCGTGAATCGCGGAAGGGGGGGGGCGTGAATCGCGGGAGGGGGGTTGCGGGGGGCCGCAAATCGCGGGAGGGGGTGCGGGGGGATGTGTGCCGTGAATCACGGGAGGGGGGGCGTGAATCGCGGGAGGGGGGGTCACGGGGGTCCGGGGGGGTGCCACTCACCTACACCATGGTGGATGGTGGGCGTGTACTGTAGCCATGGCTGGGCGGGGGAGGTGATGTCAAGGGGATGGCGGTGTGTGTAACACTGGTCTTTTCCCTAGGGGGGGGGGGCGGGTTTGTGTATAACGCTGGGCGGGAACATTATGCACACAGGGGATGAGTGACAGATCTGGCTAAATATATGAGATACTTTTTAGCTGTGGGAGATCCTGTTAAATTATATTGTGTTCTAAATTAATAATTAATACTGGCCGTTATATATGAATTTATTGTCTAATTGTGTATACAATTGCTATTTTAATAAAAATCTATATTCATATTTTTAATATTTATATCATTTGTTGTTTTTAATAAATTAGTTACATTAAAAATCACTGCTTTCTTCTGTTTCTTCAAGGCTCTAACAGACTTAACAAAAAATAGAAATGCTCGGAAGATTGAATGGACCACTGAGTGTGGGCAAGCCTTCAGAACCCTAAAAGATATGTTGACTAGAACCCCAGTGTTGGCTGCCCCTGACTATAATAGAACATTTATTTTGCAGACAGATGCTTCAGGGGCAGTGTTAAGCCAGGTAGGAGAAGACTGTAGGGAACAGCCAATCGTGTATCTATCTCGTAAGCTAGCTGACCGAGAGATAGCTTATGCCACTATAAAGAAGGAGTGTTTAGTCATAGTGTGAGCCTTAAAGAAACTACAACCGTATATCTATGGGAAGGAGTTAAGTGTAGTGGCTGACCATAACCCTTTGAGTTGGCTACAGAGAACTTCAGGTGAAAATGGGAGGTTTTGAGGTGGAGTTTGGCATTACAAGGTTTCACCTTTTCCATTTCTCACAAAAAGGTACAATCCAGACATGAGGAACAAAATGGCAAGCTTTGCAGACCTTCGGGCAGAGTGGACAGTCAGGACCCCGATATTGCAACCATGCCTGTCTCATAGGCGCCGATTCTGTAAATGCTCAAGGGCTTGAGCACCCACGGAAATTCATAAGCACCCACTGGCCACCTTCCCCCCTCCCGCTGATTGCCTTAGTACTACTACTGCAGCTGCTGAATTTGATCAATGAATCATCATTCCATAGAACAAAATTATCTTTAGCAACAGTTATAGAAACAACTATACAGTATGTGCAATATTTCTCATCCTGAGCCTCAGGATGAGAAATGATGCACAGATAACTGTTGCTAAAGATATTTTTGTTCTATGGAATCTGGCTTTATGACTAATAACAGGTATTATTTTGTGGTCACGCCCCTCCCCCATTAAGCCACTCCCCTATAGTTTTAGCTTGAGCACCCACCAGCAAAAACATAAGTCAGCAACTATGGCCTGTCTCCTCAATTTAAGAAGGGGAATGTATGTGAGGAGGCAAAGGATAGGGCTTGCCTGCACTTTATAAATGAAAGAGTTACCCTATGGCCCAAGTTTTTTATGCACTCTCCAGCAGCCATCCACTTCCATCATCATAACACTAGATGCACTCTCCAGCAGCCATCCACTTCCTTAATCAAAACACTAAATGCACTCTCCAGCAGCCATCCACTACCATCACCATAACACTAGATGTCCTCGCCAGCATCCATCCACTTCAATCACCACAGCACTAAATGCACTCTCCAGCAGCCAACCTTGCACTTTTCCATAACACTAGATGTAGTCTCCAGCAATCATCCACTTCCATCAGAGGAGGCAAAGGATAGGGCTTGCCTGCACTTTATAAATGAAAGAGTTACCCTATGGCCCAAGTTTTGTATGCACTCTCCAGCAGCCATCCACTTCCATCATCATAACACTAGATGCACTCTCCAGCAGCCATCCACTTCCTTCATCAAAACACTAAATGCACTCTCCAGCAGCCATCCACTACCATCACCATAACACTAGATGTCCTCGCCAGCATCCATCCACTTCAATCACCACAGCACTAAATGCACTTTCCAGCAGCCAACCTTGCACTTTTCCATAACACTAGATGTAGTCTCCAGCAATCATCCACTTCCATCACCATAACACTAGATGCAGTCTGCAGCAGCCATCAGGGCATCAGTATAACCCTAGATGCACTATCCAGCAGTTATCCACTTCCATCACCATAACACAAGATGCAGTCTCCACCCTCCATCCACTTCCATCACCATAACACTAGATACAATCTCCAGTAACCATTCACTTCCATCTCTATAACACTTGATGCACTCTCCACCAGCCATCCACTTCCACCACTATAACACTAGATGCTGTCTAGAGCAGCCATCCACTTCCATCACTATAACACTAGATCCAATCTCCAGCAGCCATCCACTTCCATTACCATAACACTAGCTGCACTTTCCAGTAGCTATCCACCTCCATCACCATAATACTAGATGCACTCTCCAGCAATCATCCACTTCCATCACAATAACACTAGGTGCACTCTCCAGCAATCATCGACTTCCATCACAATAACACTAGGTGCACTCTCCAGCAATCATCCACTTCCATCACATAACGCTAGATGCACTCTCCAGGAATCATCCACTTGCATTATCCTGCAGCAGTGTGATATTTTACATGAAGTTTGTAATTTTAAGAAAAAAACTTTTTAATTTTACATTGTAGATGTTCACTAAATTATTTCCAGATGTAACTTCTATTCTCAGAGAAATATATTTTAGTATCAGTTACAATTAATATATATATTTTTTTATTAATCATTAGATTTTTTTTTTTTTTTTTTTTCACTTTAAAGGGTGTAGAGTTACCCTGACAGCATCACACAGATATTAGATGATTCACCATGTTGTGCAGTAGATGTGGTTCACTTGATTTTCAGAATGAAAGTCTTCTAGGTCTCTCCAGTCCTAGGCAAGCTTCAGCAATGGAAATCAATTCCTTTTAAAAACAGCTCTGGAATACAGACCACATAGAGGATGAGAAACATTTATTATTATTATTATGATTATTATTATATTTTTTATTTATAAGGCACCACAAGTAGTGCGCAGTGCCGCACATATAGAACACATTAGAACAGAACAGGGTATACAGAACTAGACATAACAGCGACAGAAGAACAAAAACAGCACAAATCTTAAGGCCCATACATACTGGGTGACTTTGAGCTGAAAGTCACTCAAAACAGTATGTTTGAACGGCTTTCAGCTTAAAGCCAGCCAGTGTATATGCCCTGGCTGTGAGCGCTGCTGCAAGCTCCCGCATCATCCCCGGGAAACCTTTCATCTGCAGATGATCGGCTTTGAGGACGGCTTTGCATATCGCTGTGCTATGCAAAGCCGCCCTCTCCCCTTTGATGGAGCCGGGCAGGGGGAAAGGGGCTCAGTGTGTATGCACTGATTGGCTTTCCCCCCAGCGATGATAGCGATCATCGCTGTCCATACCACTGGGCAAAGTCGCCCATTGTGTATGGACCTTTAGTACATAATACAGCTGAGATATAGAGAAGTGAGTGAGAAGAGATGGAGGTATAGATTGTAGGTACATAAGAGAGCTGTAATTGAAATGCAAGAAGGGTGCTGTGAGAAAAGGAGGGAAGAGAGCCCTGCTCTAAGGAGCTTACAATCTTCCCTGAGATATAGTACATCCCTTTGAGCATCAAATTGATGCTTAAGAGATACAGGTTGTTTTCCACAATCGACGAGCAGCTTTGATCAGGTCATCCCTTCTTAATGAAGCCACTGACAAACTTCAATTATCTTAGAAATTTCTCACTGAGAACTCGATGAGTCACCTAGGACAGAATGTTCAGGAATCTGCAATAATCCACAAAACTGTCACTCACTTCCCAGCTGATTCAATGTTTTTTATGCAGTGTGTAATGCTGTAAGATTTCAAAATGTTGCGAAGGGTCAGTTCACCACTTTCTTTTGATACAATTTTGGAAAAGTACTGTATGCTCTGAACGTAGCTCTAGGAAGCAGGGTGCAGGGGGTTAGGTTTAAGCACTAGCCGGGAGGGTTAGGTTCAGGCTGAGGTACTAACATCTGCAGGGAAGTAGAAATTGGCCTTAGATTATGTACTAACATCATCAGGGAAGTAAGTGAGATTTGGCATTAGATCATGCATTAACATTGTCAGGCAAGTAAGGTTTCTCCTTTGATTATGCACTAACATTGTTAGGGAAGTGGTGTTTGGCCCTAGATCATGCACTAACGTCAGCAGGGAAGTGGGGTTTGGCCTTAGATTATGTAATGTACTAGCATTGGAAGGGAAGCGGTCATCTATTAGAATGAACTTAGTTCTACAGTCATTAGGTCGACCCCACTAGGTCGACTGGCAGGAAGGTCGACCTGACTCAAGGTCGACATGGGCCAAGGTCAACATGACGTAAGGTTGAATTTGCATAAAGGTCGACATGAGGAAGGTCGACTGGTCATAAGGTCGACATGGGTTTTTCACTGGGTTTTTTTAGCCGACATGTGCCGACAGGCGGTATTTCATGCCCTACCATCCACTAGGGCGTGGAGGAGGTTATTAAAGCTGTGGCGAGCGAAGCGAGCCACCGTGCCCGAAGCATTGCGAGCGAAGCGAGGGTCCGATTCTCATTGCCAACTGTGTCCATGTCGACTGTGTCGACATTCGGGTCAAAAAACAGTGAAAAACCCATGTCGACCTTATGACCAGTCGACCTTCCTCATGTCGACCTTTATGCAAATTCGACCTTAAGTCATGTCGACCTTGGCCCATGTCGACCTTAAGTCAGGTCGACCTTCCTGCCAGTCGACCTAGTGGGGTCGACCTAATGACTGTAGACCTAAGTGTGGTCTGACAGATGTACCGATTCCCATTGGAAGGAGAGTGGGGTTTGGCCTTAGATTACAGTATGTACTATCATTGGCAGGAAAGGGGGAGTTGGCCTTAGATTATGTACTAACATTGGCAGAGAAGTGGTCTTTTGGCATTGTTCATAATCATAGATCATTGCAAATTTGTTCTTTTAGCAGTTTACATGACCAGAAGGAAGAATTGCAGAAGCGCCTGTCATATACCACCCACAAACTGGAAATGCTGGAGAGTGAGTTTGACTCCACCAGGCAGTACCTGGAAACAGAGCTAAGACGAGCTCAGGAGGAGCTGGACAAAGTGACTGAGAAGCTGAGGAGGTCAGTGTATTAGCTCGATATAATGTCACTTGCACTTGGGGATGATAATATGAATATACAGCATTTAGCTGAAGCTTGAGGTTGTTATGTAACCATGAATACACCAGATTATATGCTTGAAGACATCAGTCCACACCAATTGTTACTATAGTTTGAAAATTAAACATGTAGTGCACAGTATAGCTGTGCACAGAAAACCAGAATATCAGAACTCCTCACATGGGCCCTTATTCTGGTCGGTGCGGATATATCCGCGTGCGTTCGGGCCGCCGATGTTTTGTATCTGCGCATGTGCATAGGCGTCACTGCGCATGTGCGAGCGGGGCATACGGCCAAATCCCGCATGATATGTGAACACTCCGAACAGGGGGTGGAGAGGGGCGTGAAGGGCTATTTGGGCTCATTACCATATGCATACGCCCCGCGTTTCATGGGCGTTCATCACCGGATGTCAGCTGCCCGCCCAGATCCCTGCTTTTGCACGGAGAAATGCCTGTGTGGTCTGAAGTTGCGGGAGCTGGTGGAGCACTCGGTCCTGCATTCGATGGTCTGCGACCATCGAATGATGGGGGAGGTTCCCTTAGATGGAGGAGGCGTATTCCGTAAAAAATACACGTGCGGTCCATTCGGCCAGCTTCTTACCGCGTACGGACGGAGTTGGCGATCCGTATGGAAGGCGGGGTTTCGCACGCACGGTCCTGGCCGCATAATCGGATCCGGCCGCACCGATCAGAATAAGGGCCATGAAGGCCAGTAAAGGGTGAAGGCCAGTAACACCAGTCAGTTACATTATCAGAAGTGCGAAAATCACAAACATGCGATTTTTCACACTTCTGCGGAGCGGTCTCAGCGCACAGCGCTAGGTTTTGGGGGGTAAGGTACAGTAGGAAAAGGGAAAAAAGATTATACAGTGCAGAAGTACGGAAGAAATGATTGAAATAAAAAAAATTGCTATATGAATAGGCGAAAAATAAAATAGTAATAAAATAATTAATAAAAGAATAAAAATAAAGTTGAAACAAATAGATAAAATAATAAGACAAGGCAACACATGTTTAAGCTCTTTTAAAGAGAAATTGCAGGTGCTGCAGGACTTTTTCTAATCTTACCATATATAATGCCGGTAATTTCAGCACCTGTCAATTGGAATCGACGGAGCCGCCAATTGTTGTAATGGTGGCTGGGGGACTGAGGCAGCAATCAGGCTGGATGGACGGGCTGCTGATGTGGGAGGCGGCTGGGAGACTCAGGCAGCATCCAGTCTTCACCCGTCAGGCTGGTTGGTGCAGCGGGTCACCGGCTGCAGGTGGAATTTGCCGGTCTTCAGGTGGGGGTTGATTTTGAAAAAGTCTCTCTGTCTGCAACTTGATCAACACGTTTCATGCGTGATAACACTTTGTCAAGATAAAAAACTTTATATGTAAAAAAACTGAAGTTTATTCTTCTAAAACTGATATTTTCCTTAGAAAAGGGTGGGGACCATGTAGTAGAAAACTTGGTCCATTTATTCAGAGGGAGATTCAGCGTTGCCAGGGGATACGGCGCTGCCTCCAAGTCCTTGTCTGAGTAAACTGTGATGGTATCATGAATAAGAACCTGTGACTCTGATGTTAATTATGGCAGTCGTCCCAAATGTTTATTACCTAAATATCTGTATAAATAACTGTATATGTAGACAAATGTTTGTAAAGACAATTGGACTAAAAATAGGTCCTGGTAACCTAGTGACCTAAATCACCCAACTCTTAGATTAGAATCTGCCCATTTAATGTGTGGTCTTTGGGGGTTGTTCTGTTTGGTGCGGTGGGACCGTATACGGTCGGATCTGGCTTTTTTTTCATCTGCGCATGCGTATCTTTCGCAAGGCGCATGTGCGGCGACTGCACACTGCTCACGGACGGGTCTCTCCGTGCGAAAAAACCTGTCCGCAAGAGCACGGTCATTGTGGGCGGCATGTGGCCATTTTTATGGGAGCGGCCGGAATAATGAGGAAAACTGGTCGTAAACATGGGTGTAGACGGGGGTGTGCACACAAAATGCACGGTGCCACAACCACCTCGATCGGCGAACGCACCGTGCATTTTGCCCCAAAAACAGGCGGACGCCAAAAAGTGCTCCTGACCACCCCTAGAGATACCGCATGAGAGCGGACGCCTGGGTCTGCTAATTAACGCAGATTACTAGTCAAACACATACACCTGAATGTAATAAGCAATGCTGCAGGCTATTAAGTGAAAACCATTATTTCACTACCTGCAAGCCACACACAGCCCTAAAACACATTGGAAGCTTATATTTCTACACTTCTCAACATGTAAAGGTTGGTTTAATTTTAGGTAATATTCATTCTAATACCTGGTCATATATGTCCAGGTAGTTATTTTATAACCGTCTATACCCATTCAGAAAGTGTTTTTTTCTACTTTAAAAAGCAGGACACTCAATTCACAGGAGTCGACATGTGTCAACTTTTTCACTGTAACACAAACATACCAGTTTTTTATTATGAAAAAGACACATAAACAACGTCTAAAAGCAACAATTATGTTTTTGGACTCAATTTCTACTTGCAATGGTGGAGCAATGTACTAAGGCCATGGCCAATATTTTGCAACCAATCTGTATTTTTTTCCCAAGAACATACATTATGCACTTTCATATCTGCTATGAACTTTATGTAGCACACTCTGTATGTAAGATGCCACCAAGCACATTATTGCAATCACATATCTCTAGCAAAGGATCCCAACATCTGCCTATCACACTCTAAAGTCTTATTTTGAACAATATTAGAACATGTTTGCACACAGGGCCGGTGCTAGGGGGTTTGGCGCCCTCCTGCAAAAAACAGCGCACACCAAAAGAGAAACGTGTGATCTCACAAGGAAGGGGAATGGCTACACAATAGCACTCCCACTCCAAATTACACCACATAGTAGCACAATATTATTCACCTTACACAGCTGTAACTAGCCATTTTGGTGCCATGAGTTAAAAAATAGGGAGAGTTTGCGCCGTAGGAGCGTGCAAAAATGTAGGAGTATGGCTCCATGGGGAAGGGGCGTGGTCACATAAAAATACCAATTACACCGTAATCCCCATGATACATTATGCTTCACACCTCAATGCCCATTACACATTATACCACACACAGTAATGCAAATTATACATTATGCTACACATCATGATGCCCCTTACACAATATGCAGCACACCATAATGCCCATTACAAATGATGCCACACACCGTAATTCCCCTTACAAAATATGCCATGCACTATAATGCCCATATGACATTGACACACATTATGCTACACATAATGCCCCAAGTACTCCTGGATATGCCCACATTTGAAGGGCTGCTTATTTATAACACCCACACCAGTTGCCAAAAGTAGTTGCTCTGCTTATACGTAGTGCTCACACCAGTTGCCGACATTAGTAGCACTGTGTAACCATATGCCCACACAAGTTGCTGACATTAGTAGCACTGTGTAACCACATGCCCACACCAGCTGTCGCCATTATTAGCACTGTGTAACCATATGCCCACACCAGTTGCCGACATTAGTAGTACTATGTAACCATATGCCCACACCAGTTGCCAACAGCAGTAGCACTGCCTATACACGTGCCCACACCAGTTGCCGACAGCAGTAGCGCTGCCTATACACGTGCCCACACCAGTTGCCAACATTAGTAGCGCTGCCTATAGACATACTCACACCAGTTGCCGACATTAGTATCATTGTCTATACACATGCCAACAGTAGTAGCACTGCCTATACATGTGCCCACACCAGTTGCCGACATTAGTAGCGCTGCCTATACATGTGTCCACACCAGTTGCTGACAGTAGTAGCACTGCTAATACACGTGCTCACACCAGTTGCCAATAGTAGTATCGCTGTCTATACACGTGCCCACACCAGTTGCCGACATTAGAAGCGCTGTTTACACACATGCTCACACCAGTTGCTGACATTAGCAGCGCTGCCTATACATGTGCCCATACCAGTTGACGACATTAGCAGCGCTGCCTACACATAATGCCCACACCAGTTGCCGACAGTAGTAGCACTGCCTATACACGTTCCCACACCAGTTGCCGACATTAGTAGCGCTGTCTACACACATGCTCACACCAGTTGCCGACATTAGTAGCGCTGTCTACACACATGCTCACACCAGTTGATGACATTAGTAGCGCTGACTATACATGTGCCCATACCAGTTGCCGACATTAGTAGCGCTGACTATACACGTGCCCACACAAGTTGCCGACATTAGAAGCGCTGACTATACACGTGCCGACATTAGTTGCCGACATTAGTAGCGCTGTCTACACACATGCCCACACCAGTTGCCGACATTAGTAGCGCTGTCTACACACATGCTCACACCAGTTGCCGACATTAGTAGTGCTGCCTGTACACATGTTCACATCAGTTGCTGACATTAGTAGTGCTACCTGTACACATGTTCACATCAGTTGCTGACATTAATAGTGCTGCTTTACACTTACACTTTAGTCTCCTGGCAGCTCAGCCTCTCCTGTGTCTTCAGTGACAGTCTTGCTCCCTCATAGCCCTGCCCCCTTCGTCTGTGTAGCCAGGCCCTTTTTTGATCGTGTAACTCCGCCCCTTTTCATCCATACTGCTTGTTGACCTGTTTTAGAGCCTGGAGGGAGCTCTGTGCCTCCGGCGCTGCTGCGTGCCCTGCAGTGTGACAGGGGCAGCAGCAGCCGGCAGCCACAGAGACAGCAGGGGATGCAGAGCTTTGGATCCTCTGCTGAGCGGGTAGCGCCGGCCCTGTTTGCACACAAACCATTTTGTCATGCTTGGTCGACTGACACATCTTTAACACACCTGTACCAAGAACTATGGGGAGTCATCACTGTTTGTTTTTGGAGGACACATATGCATTCCTACACAAATGTCACTTTTCCCCCTTGTTTGCCTACCTCACCCACTCCATGAGGAACTCATTGTTCTAATTATGGACATAATTTAGTACATACACACAAACACAAACATGACTTTATTTAACCCCTTCCCGACATTTGGCGTACATTTTCGTCATGGTCGGGATGTACTTCCCGACACATGGCATAAATGTACGTCATGCCATTAAACTGTCACCGCGTCTATAGATGCGGTGACAGAGGGACGATGTCTGCTGTCCCTGACAGCAGACATCTTCCCTCATTGCCCAGGGGGGGCATCGATGCCCCCCCCCCATCGGCGATCGCTGTGATTGGCTGTTCAAATGTGAACAGCCAATTATAGCGTTTTCTGTGTACAGGCGAATAACGTCGCTCGGTGACACAGGGATCGGTGGTGATTGGTGCTGTTAAGTACAGCACCAATCACCACCGGGTGTAAGGGTGTCACTGGTGGTCACCCCACCTCACCCCACCTGCCCCCAAAGGCTGTGATTGGTCCGTCGGACCGACGGACCAATCACAGCCAATACACCACATAGAAAATACCGGAGACAGCCCTGCAGCCGCCATTCCGGTCAGGAACAGCGTGCAGAGCGGTCTCCGTGCCCATCTGTGCCCTTATACTGACCTGATCAGCGTTGGTGGCATCCGTGCTGCCAGCTGCTGCTGCTGCTTCCTGGTTGCTGTTACTTCCTGGTGCTTGAGCTGCTGCTGCTGCTGCTGCAGCGTCATTGTGTCAGAGAAAAATATTGTGTGATATAATTTTGTCTCTGCTGCCCCCTGCTGCCCCCCTTTTGTGCTGATCAGTATAAATTAACTGATCAGCAAGTTTTTTTGGGGTGCAGGGTTTTTTTTTTAAATATACCCTGTCAGGTTGCACAAAAAGTTGTGTGCCTGCTGCCCCTCACTGCTAATCAGTGTTGCATCACTGATCAGCAGTTGTTTTTTTTTGAGGGTGCTGTGGGGGTTTTTTTTTAAAAAATTTTTACACCCACGGTGCTTTTGTGGGTGTCCTGTGGCCGCTGAGCGCTGATCAGTGACGTACATCACTGATCAGCATTTTTGGCACAGGGTTGATCTAATTTTTTTTTTTTGGATCAAATTCCTGTTGCGTTTGACTCATCAGCAGTTTTTTTTTATTTTTTTTTTTTGGAGGGTGCTGTGGGGTTTTTTTTTTTTATTTTTTTTACACCCACGGTGCTTTTGTGGGTGTCCTGTGCCCGCTGAGCGCTGATCAGTGACGGACGTTACTGACCAACATCTGTGCTCAATTTTTGGCGCAGGAGCTTTTTTTTTTACACGTGTTAAAGCACTACATACACACTACATACCCCCCGTTTTGAAATAAAGTTTGTACCCCCCCCCCCTACACTATACACGTGTTGAAACACTACACTTAAAAATAATAAAAATGTCCCAATCATCGCAAAGACTGTTTTCAGCGGAGGAGGCATATGCCCTTATTGCCTCTGACACTGACACAGCCAGTAATGCAAGCAATGAATTTGCATTCACCTTAAGCTCCTCTTCCTCCTCTAGTGATGAGGGACCCCCTCAAAGACGCCCCCGTAGAGCAGCTGAGACCCCCCCCCCAATGATTGATCTCGTATGGACCCCACCACCAGACAATTTTGAGCCCCAGGTTCCTGAGTTTTTGGCCAACCCAGGAATCCAATTTGATACTACAGGCCTCAAAGAAATTGACTTTTTCAAAGTCTTTTTCTCTGACGATTTTATAAATTTAATGGTGGACCAAAGTAATTTATATGCCCAGCAGTTTATTGCTCAAAACCCCACGTCATCATTTGCTAGGTGGACCCCTGTAGATGCAGTAGAGATGATGACGTTTTGGGGTCTGGTGTTACATATGGGCATAGTTAAAAAGCCAGAAATTAGACAATATTGGAGTACAGATGTTCTGTACAGCACCCCACTTCATCGTATGGCCATGACCCGGACTCGTTTTGAGACGATCCTTACATTTTTGCATTACAACGATAATGCACAGTGCCCACCCAGAGATGATCCCACCTTTGACCGGCTATTCAAAGTCAGGCCGGTCATTGATCATTTCAGCGCCAAATTTGCTGAGATGTACATCCCCGAAAAATGTATTTGTGTAGACGAGTCACTTATACATTTTAAAGGAAGGGTTAAATTCCGCCAGTACCTTCCCAATAAGAGGGCAAGGTATGGCATAAAAATGTATAAGCTGTGCGAAAGTACCTCAGGGTACACCCACAGGTTTAGGGTATATGAAGGGAAGGACACAAGAATTGAACCGCCAGAATGCCCCCCCTCCCTCGTAGGTGTTAGTGGAAAGATTGTCTGGGATTTAGTGCACCCCTTCCTGGATAAGGGTTATCACCTCTATGTGGATAACTTTTACACCAGCATCCCCCTGTTTAAGGCCCTTGGTTCAAGAGGTACAGCAGCTTGCGGTACTGTGCGCAAGAACCAAAGAGGCCTCCCAAAAACGCACATTGCCCAATTACTGAGAAAGGGTGAAAGCAGGGCAATATGCACCGAAAATATGTTGTTGGTCAAATATAAGGACAAGAGGGATGTCCTTATAGTGACAACAATTCACGGAGACAGTACCACCTCCGTCCCTGTACGAGGTACCAGTACCCACACCTCAAAACCTATTTGTATCCTAGATTACAATAAGTACATGGGCGGAGTGGATCTTTCAGATCAGGTACTGAAGCCGTACAGTGCCCTGCGGAAAACAAAAATATGGTATAAGAAGCTGGCCGTGTATATCATCCAGATGGCACTGTATAACGCTTACGTACTATTCCGTTCTACCAGCCAGACGGGGACATTTATGTACTTTCAAGAGGAAGTCATAAAGGGCCTAATATTTGGGAACCAGCAGGCAGAGGGCCCCAGTACTTCTAGTACTGGCCCCCGTATTGTATCAGGGCAGCATTTCCCTAACGAAATCCCCTCCACTGGAAAAAAGGGCAGGACACAAAAAAGGTGCAAAGTTTGCTATAAAAAGGGAATAAGAAAGCAAACTATTTTCCACTGTGAAACTTGCCCCGACAAACCCGGCCTATGTATGAAGGAGTGCTTTAAAATATACCACACATCTATGGATTATTAGGTTCATCATTTCACCGTGCTTCGGGGGTCTTGCTAATGCGACATAGCACCCACCATTCATTCCACCAGAATCTGTGCTGCAAAATCCAAATATCACTCCTTCCCTTCTGAGTCCTGCCATGCACCCAAATGGTATTTTTTGGTCACATATGAGGCATTACCGTACTTGGGAGAAATTGCGGCACAGATTTTGGGGTGCTTTGTCTCCTTCATTCCTTGTGAAAATGAAAAATTTTGAGCCAGAACTGCATTTTTGTGTAAAAAAATGTAATTTTTCATTTTCACAGCCCAGTTGTACCACAATTGGTGAAACCCCTGGGGGTTTGAAATGTACACTATACCCCTAGATGAATTCCCTGAGGGGTGTAGTTTGCAAAATGGGGTCACTTGTGGGGGGGTTCCACTGTATTGGTGCTTCGGGGGTCTTGCTAATGCGACATAGCACCCACCATTCATTCCACCAGAATCTGTGCTGCAAAATCCAAATATCACTCCTTCCCTTCTGAGTCCTGCCATTTTTTGGTCACATATGAGGCATTGCCGTACTCGGGAGAAATTGCGGCACAGATTTTGGGGTGCTTTGTCTCCTTCATTCCTTGTGAAAATGAAAAATTTTAGCCAGAACTGCATTTTTGTGTAAAAAAATGTAATTTTTCATTTTCACAGCCCAGTTGTACCACAATTGGTGAAACCCCTGGGGGTTTGAAATGTACACTATACCCCTAGATGAATTCCCTGAGGGGTGTAGTTTGCAAAATGGGGTCACTTGTGGGGGGGTTCCACTGTATTGGTGCTTCGGGGGTCTTGCTAATGCGACATACTGTAGCACCCACCATTCATTCCACCAGAATGTGTGCTGCAAAATCCAAATATCACTCCTTCCCTTCTGAGTCCTGCCATGCACCCAAATGGTATTTTTTGGTCACATATGAGGCATTGCCGTACTCGGGAGAAATTGCGGCACAGATTTTGGGGTGCTTTGTCTCCTTCATTCCTTGTGAAAATGAAAAATTTTGAGCCAGAACTGCATTTTTGTGTAAAAAAATGTAATTTTTCATTTTCACAGCCCAGTTGTACCACAATTGGTGAAACCCCTGGGGGTTTGAAATGTACACTATACCCCTAGATGAATTCCCTGAGGGGTGTAGTTTGCAAAATGGGGTCACTTGTGGGGGTGTTCCTAACTTTTAGCATCTTATGGTGCCTAGAAACCTACATGGTGCCTAAAAAATAATCTCATAAAAAGGAGGCTCCAAAATCAAGTAGGTGCTCCATCTATTATGAAGCCTGTGGTTTGGTCAACGTGCACACTAGGGCCACATATAGGATATTTATGAACACAAAAGAATTGGGGGAATCAATTTTTAGTCACATTTCTCTAGTAAAATCTACTGTGTTCCTTAGAAAAATTTATTAAAATTGAAAATCTGCAAAAAAAATGAAATTTTGAAATTTCACCTACACTTTGTTTTAATTCCTGTGAAACACCTAAAGGGTTAACAAACTTCCAAAATGCTGTTTTGAATACTGTGAGGGGTGCAGTTTTTGAAATGGCATCATTTATGGGGGTGTCTCACATACAAGTCCCTCAAAGTCACATCAGAACTGAACTGGTCCCTAAAAAAATCAGTGTTTGAAATTTTCTTGAAAATTTGAGAATTTGCTATTCATATTTTAAGCCTCCTAGTGTCCAAAAAAATTAAAAGGAGGTTGAAATAATGATGGCAACATAAAGTAGACATATGGTCTTTGTTAGTTATTAACTATTTTGAGTGGTATGATTATTTGTCTCACAAGCAGAAAATTTAACATTTTGAAAATTGCAAAATTTTCAATTTTTTTACGACATTTTGGTATTTTTCACAAAAAAACACAGACTGTATCGACCAAAATTTACCACTAACTTGAAGTACAATGTGTCACGAGAAAACAATCTCAAAATCACTGGGATAAGTAAAAGCAAAAAAAAGGTATCCCCACATAAAGTGATACATGTCAGATTTGGAAAAAAAGGGCTCTGTCAGGAAGGCAAAAACAGGCTGCGGCGGTAAGGGGTTAAAAGTTAAAACAATGTGGGGACACATAGATAGTGAGTTAAGTGCGACATTAGAACATAATAAATATACATGTAATGAGGGTTAAAATGTTGTTTTATTACGGTAGTCGTTTATTAGTTAATAGAAATCAATCATGAGCTTAATTGGGACAAATTAAGTAATTGACACAATTAAGCTTGAAAGGGAATATTTGCAGGCCCATATATGTGAAGGGTACACCACCGTGCACGGACGTACGCTTCCTCTCACGATTGGTGACACACACTGAGTTTTCCATTGAAAAGGCAAGAGACCCATCCGTGCACTGTGCCGGGGGAGCCGCAGAGGTAATCAGCTGGTCGCAGGAGCAAGCTCCTGCAACCAGCGATTCGAATGGGGCTGAAAACAGGAGCAAGCACCCGATTTATCGCGGGGGCACACTTCCATCACTGGCAATATGGTCGCCAGCGACCATATTCCCAGCGATATCAGCCCCTATCGCCCCCGTGTGTACACAGCTTTAGAGATATGTAATTGCAATAATGTGCTTGATGGCATCTTACATACAGAGTGTGCTACATAAAGTTCATAGCAGATATGAAAGTGAAAGTATGTTCTTGGGAAAAAAAATACAGATTGTGTGCAAAATAGTGGCCATGGCCTAAGGACATTGCTCCACCATTGCAAGTAGAAATTGAGTCCAAAAACATCATTGTTGCTCTTAGACGTGGTTTATGTGTCTTTTTCATAATAAAAAAACTGGTATGTTTGTGTTACAGTGAAAAAGTTTACAAATGTCATTGTCTAGGTCAACAGTCAAAACGTAGACATGGGGTTTTTCACAGTTTTTTGAGCCGACCTGTGCCGACAGGCAGTATTTCATGCCATACCATCCACTAGGATATGGTAGGAGAATAAAATAGTGTGCCGAGCATAGTGAGGCACCGTGCCCGACGAATCGCGAGCGCAGCGGTGCACTTTAAACTGTGTCCATGTTGACTGTGTTGACATCCAGGTAAAAAAAAACTGTGAAAACCCCATGTCGACATTTTGACTGTCGACCTAGACATTGTTGAACTAATGACCTGTCGAACTAACGACCTGTCGAACTAACGACCTGTCAAACTAATGACCTTTCGACCTAGAAACATGTCGACCTTTTCCCATGTCCACCTACACACATGTCGACCTTTTCCCATGTCTACCTAATGACTGTCGACCATCATGCTGTAGACCAAATGATCGCAACCCGTCACACACACAGTTTACACACACCACATATCCTATTACTGGCAGTGTAACACAGCATTCCATATACTGATACAGCCGTGGTCACACACAGTATACACACGCCACATATCATATTAACATCACTGTAACGTTGCATTCCATATACAGATACAGCCACACACACACATTGAGTTATTCTGGTTGATTCGCAAAGCTGCAAATTCACAGCCTTGTAAGTCCACCAAACCCCAACTTGCAAACATTAATTTGCAGCCTACTGCGATCCTCCCACATCATTCGATGATCGAGACCATCGAATGATGGCAAAGGTGCATGCATATAAAAGTGATTCTCAAGTCACTTACATATGCGTGGATGCTCAGCAGGAAGTGGGCGGGCAGCTGACATCCGGTGCTGGCCGCTCCCCCCCCCATCATTGGAGCATTTGCATGAAAACACCTAGCATTCTCATGGGAATGCCCATATACAAATGTCCCTGCCTGCCGCCTCACGCCCCCTACCTGCACACTTGGGTGCATGCGTCCGGAAAACACCAGGTTCACCGTGGTCTCATTCACCCGATGTCTTCGCAGAAAAGTGTCTGCGCTTCCAGCTCACAGCCACCTCACATCTGCTCTCTTCCCGATGGTGTATCCCCAGTTTACAGCTGCCTCACCTCTGCTCTCTCCCTTACTCTCCCTGTATTCCCAGCTCATAGCCACCGGGTGGCAGGGTGCCATGTTACTGATAGTCACGGGCTGGCACCTTAATTTAATAAGTGCCCTGGTGTACTAACGTTTTATGTGGCCGTGGCTGCTATCTGACTGACAGCCACTGGCATACCCTCCAACTGTACCGATTTAGCCGGTACAGTACCGCTTTTTAACGGTCTGTACCGGCTAATAATGGATGTACCGATTGTACCGGTTTTCTGCCGGAGGCAATGGAGTCGCCACTTCTCCATTGTCTCCGGAGTCCGGCTCCATGTGTTTGGGGTCAAAGGAGCATGCGCTGTTACCCAGCTCTGCGGCTCTTTCTATAGGTACCGGTGCTCTAGTTTGTGGTCGCGGGTGTCATATGTCCGCGACCACAGATGGGCTGCTGTGAGTGTGAGCCTGTGAGGGCTCTAGTTTCTGGTTGCGGACGTGAAATGTCATCCGTCCGCGATCACAGAGGGGCCGGGTGGCTTCCGTGGCCGGAACGTAAGCAGTGGTGAATGTGGAGGGTGGGGAATGCCAAGAGGCATCTTGAAAAAAGTACACATAATTGGAAAGGGGATGTGACCATGCCCACTTTATGTGGCCACACCCACTTTACCAGTGACCACTCCCCCGTCCACGAATCTGTACCGATTTATGCCCTAGAAATGTTGGAGGGTATGCCACCGGCCGCGGTCACATGATCACTGCTCTTTCCCTTATGTTATCCTACATACAGGGCTAAGGAAGCCCTGTAGGTCCATATATAGCATCAAAGCAGTGTGTGATCCGGCCGTGCTGCTATGCATAGGAGTTTGTATCACACACTGTACGTCAGCTGGAAGGAGTGGGGACAGCTGCAGCGACAGAGAGGACATATGAAGATGCTTCTGTCCTGCTACTCTGATTGGTGGATAGGGATGGACATCGATGGTCGATGTTTCAGAAACATCAATGTTTTTCTTTCGATGTTAGTGTTTTTGCCATTTAATGGTGACCTTCCTATGTTTGTCACCATTGAATGCTAATCATTCTATGGTGTACCGATGGTGGCTTATTTTTTGTAATTCCCAAAAGATATGGAGGCTGTCTGACTTTCTCTCTGCTTCCCTCCCTCTCCCTCTCTATGGTTGCTGTAGCTGCTAGGCAACTGGGCCCACTGCTAGTTCTAATTGGCTCTCACTGACTGCCTCACAGCAGTGTATGGACACCCGACAGCCTGCAAGCTGCTGGGACCTTCCCGGCAGCACGGACGCATGCGACCACCTGGTCGGGTCCGATGCACACGGGACCCAATGGCATGTCAATGAGAGGCGATTTGGTCCGATATAACGGGTCGATTAGTCGCAATTGGCCAAAATCGGACCAAATTGCCTCAGTGTAGGGGCACCTTAACTGTTTTTATATATAGTATAACTATTTTTTATGTTTTTTTTAATGGAATTTTTGCGCTAAGTCAGAGCTGCTCTTATAATTTAGAACGATTTTGGTATATGGAAAAGAGCGCTTGAAAAATGTATGTTTGAAAGTGAAAATAATGGGATATGAAAAGAGTGAAAATATATATCTAATAGAGTGGTATTACCTCACCCAGCGATCCGGTGCGTGGGCTAGATGTTATTTAGCACAATAGGGAAGCCAGTTTTTGATGGTAATTCGGCCACAACAGTACCGCTGATGCCGAAGCGATCTTCAAGATGCTAAAGATGGAGTTTTGGCTGTTGAAGAGAACGTGGCTGTCGTTTGGTATCGGGGCATCTTGTGCCTGATGTTATTTGCACAGAGATTGTGTGGCTGCCGTATCTGTCAGGCGGATAGATGTTTGCCGCATGTAGCGGATGCCGGAAGTGACCAGAAGTTTGCCTGAAGTCTGCGCCGGGCGCTGTGGGGATCGTGGATGCTCTTCTTGTCTCCCACGTGTTTCATGCGACCTGTGCACTTTTTCCTTGAAAAAGTGCGCAGGACGCATGAAACGCGTGGGAGACAAGAAGAGCTTCCAGCTTTGCTCCCATACAAGCCCGTCCACGATCCCCACAGCACCCGGCGCAGACTTCAGGCGAACTTCCGGTCACTTCCGGCATCCGCTACACGCGGCAAACACCTATCCGCCTGACAGATACGGCAGCCACACAATCTTTGTGCAAATAACATCAGGCACGAGATGCCCCGGTACCAAACGACAGCCACGATCTCTTCAACAGCCAAAACTCCATCTTCAGCATCTTGAAGATCGCTTCGGCGTCAGCGGTGCTGTTGTGGCCGAATTACCATCACAAACTGGCTTACTGTACCTATTGTGCTAAATAACATCTAGCCCACGCACCAGATCGCAGGGTGAGGTAAGAACAGGAGCACTGGACCTCTTCTCTATAATTTTTCCCCAAAAGGTTGTAAACATTATTTACTAACCTATACAAGTTATTTTACACTTATCACTCTATTAGATATATCTTTTCACTCTTTTCATTCATATCCCATTATTTTCACTTTCAAACTTATACATTTTTCAAGCGCTCTTTTCCACATACCAAGAACTATTTTTTTATATTACATGACCTTGTCGCTAGCGATTAGTCGCTCAGCGGCCGAATTGCTGGTTATCAGTATTTTACTGGTGACCAGTGATTCTAGCAAGTTCCTGTGACTAGCGACCGTCGCTGGGCTGCGGTAGAAGCGCACACACGGCGAAGGTTGCTAGGTATCACTGGCCATATGGTCACTGAGCGACCATATAGCTGACGATGGAAGCTAGAATCGCCAAGTGTGTAGCATTATTAGTGGTGCCCCCACAGATCCTGGTACCCTAGGCAGCTGCCTTATGGTAGAGCTGGCCCTGCTCTTTGCAATATTTATCTCACCATAAAAATGATATGATGACCACTGTACCGTCACCTCCCTTTTTTGTGTGTGTGTGGTTACACTTGCCTTAATAAATAGACATTTTCCTATCTGGAAAAATAGTGAAACCTAAAGCGAGTTAGTTTACAATTTATCTAATTTTATTACATTTTGATTACTTGCTGTTAAAGTGTTAATAATGTGTACAAAATTAATATACTACTTTATCATTGGGCATTGTGTGAATATTATATATGTATATTATACACGCAATGTCCAGTGATAAAGTAATATGTTGCTCAGAGCCTGGGCCCTGCCACCAAACCCAATTACCACCTTACAAATGGCAATACAGGCTTTTGCGCATGCGCTAGTAATATAACTAGTTTTCACCATCGAATACTTTTGATGCGATGGTTAGTTACCATCGCATCGAAAGTTTCAATGGTGGAAGCACTGCCATCATTTGATGGTTGGCTTCCGATGTCCATCCCTACTACCAAGTTTATCTTTTATCCATTTTTCCATAAATAATATTACATCTGCGCCCTTCTCTCGCTCAGGGAGCCCTACAAGTCTTACGTTATTTCTTCGTAGTCTCCCCTCCATATCGAACATTTTATATTTAATATCTTGCACTTGATCTGACAGCATGTTGACTTTTGCCAGCAATATGTTGTTACTATCCTCCAAGTTGGAAACACATGTCTCAGCCTCTTTGATTTGCTCTTTAACCTCTTTAATATCTTGTTTCATAGAGCTAATATCTGACTGGATGTCCCCAATTTTTTCTGTTAAGCGTTGCTCGCTGCCATTTATGGCTTCCAACACTTGTTACAGCGTGATTTCAGAGGAGGCCTTGGGGTTTGTTCCCTTTGTGGGGGTATTCTGGGGTGTCGACACTGGGGACTGCACACTGCTACTGATTTGCAGCCGGGCATATCTTTCTAACCGTGCTGCTGCGGCCGCGTTCCCAGTTTTCCCCATGTCTGTATTCCTTTCTTATGTGGGAATGGGGGGAGGAGGGGAGGGCCAAAACGGTTGCCCTGATGAAGTGATAGCGGAACGTACGCCAGCGCACAGATTGTGTGTGGCAGCATACTGTACACTACCTCTGTGTGATACTAATGATTGTAATTTCCTAGTGTCTGTGATAGAAATGCTCTTTTAAGAGCAACGTTCTCAGTCTCCTGATTGCATCCCGAGCACATATCTATACATGTGAAAGTGTTGGTCTGTTTGTAGCTTAACGGATAGCGTGTCCCGCCAAGCGCACTGGGTGACACGCACACGCAGCGTGCTGCAGCACTGACACGGCTCTGAGCAACAGCGTGTTAGTATCAATACTTACTAGAGACCACGCTTCATGCTGTATCAATCACATATCCTACTAACCCAGATCACGCACATGGTTGCAAATCTACTATGGAAATATTAGGAACAGTGTGATTTGATCTCAATTAAATGAATAATAAAGTAACTTTTTTTTATGGAACAAGGAGATAATGACTAGTGTTGTATTACACTATAACAACCTCCACTAGGAGCTCAGTATTTGAAGCTGCATACAGCAAGGGGTTTACTTAAAACATATTTTGTTGCATTGTTGAAAGCGACAATATCAATACAAATTGAATCTCTTGTCTCACTACTTGATAGATGTACAGAGTTCTCTTTCATATGTTACTTATTTGCCTCAGTGGATACTGAAACGATAAAATACTGGAATAACCACTGAATATAAGAGAGATTGTTCTTTTTTTTTTAATTCAATCTTTATTTATACTTTGATTTCTTTAATACAAAGTTGGTAAGAAAATTTGCATCGGGTTCCACATCGAAGATGCGAGCCCCTTAATATAAAACAGTTCAATTCCTGTTCGCAGACAGGCTGTATATTCATATAAACTTCACTGCCAGTAACTCTTCATACGTCTATGGGTAAGTGGCCTAGGCCCCTACGCTCCCCTTTAGATATCTGCCCGTCCAAGCGCTAGCCAAAGAGAAAGTAGATGTTATATATATACCTTAACCTAGCAGGGAAAGAAATAAAGAGGGACCAAAGGCGGAGGAAGAAGGGGGGGGGGGGAAAGAGAGAGAAAAAGAGAAAAGATAAAGGAGAGAGGGAGGATAAATGAGTCCTAAGTGCGTGTATATAGTTTCAATTTAAGACTATGACCTTAATATATGGTGTTCAAGTGTTAATCGATATTCGTGCCTGATAACGTGATATTATTTAAAAACTTATATATTTTGCCTATTATTTCTAGTGTTAATAGGTGGAGAAAGAAGTGAGGAGAGAGAGAAAAAAAAAAGGGTAGAGTACTTGAATCTATATATGTTATTATTATTCTTGTTAATTTTTCTTATTCTGCCCTTTATATGTGCAATACAGATACGCAAACATTATTCGTGACTAATACTGTGATACTATGTTTATGAAGTTTACCTATATCTTTTAAGTTACTACTAGTGCATTAGAGAATGAAAAGACAAAGGGAGGCGCGGTCACTTTACTCCCCCTCACCTCCCCACCGCCATCACTAGGCGAGCGCTTGGGCCAGGCCACCGAGCCACAGACATGTACATATATACATAAATCATTTAAAACAAACAGGAAATCTATATAAAATTAGCTTACCAACTACACCCACCCCCCCTACCCCCTTACCCCCCCTCCCCCCACCCAGGCGTTGGGTTGCAATATTCTCCCGGTTATCCTTGTTAACAAACTAATGCAGATAGCTACACACCCTAACCTTACTCTCTGTGCAATCCCTTACCCTGTCCTAAAGGATTACTTTCGGCGTTTATTCTTCTCCTCATATGACAACCATCTGTCCCAGATGTTATAGAATTTCTGGGTTGTACCTCTAGCCATAAATATATATTTCTCATGGTCCTTAGTTGCATACACCAGTGCCAACCATGCTTCCAGACTAGGGCTTTCCTTCGCCAACCACCTTCTGGCGATGCATATTTTAGCCAAGGTGCATAGTTGTATTAGTAATAGTTTGTCATCAAGGCACAATGGTTTATTCCCGACTATGGCCATGATACACACCCGAGGTGTGCAGATAGATCTGGGATACCCCATATCAGCTAGAACTTCAATTACTCCCATCCAGAACGCGGCCACTTTAGGGCACTCCCAGAGGAGATGCCAGAATGAACCCATGTTGGCTAAACACTTTGGGCACCGATTGCTAATTGCTCCCCCAAATTTACACAGGCGTTCAGGTGTCAAGTATATCCTATGAAATATAAACAGCTGGACCTGTTGGAATCTGGCTTGGTTTGTGGCTTTACCGATGTTTCTCATGGCCTCCTCCCACTCTTCTAACTCTATTAACCCCAAATCCCGCTCCCATTTATCCTTCAACTGAGCCAGGCCCTTATCTTGCACCTGCAGTAGAGTTTTGTAGAAATAGGATACCCGTGTCTCTGGGGAGATCTATTAATCAATTTTTTAGTGAGGGACTCTTTTATATCGGGATTTGTACTACCAAACTGAGTTTCCAAGGCGTGTCTGATTTGCAAGTATCTATAAAAATAATTATTTGGTAAAGCATATTCCCTTTTCAGAGACTGAAATGTTCTAAGGTTTCCCTCCTCATATAACTGGCCGATTGCTTTTATCCCTTTACAAGCCCACGCCTCACGTATCTGTAGTTCTCTAAACTGAGCGAGATGAAGGGCATTATACAGGGGAGTATCGGGATCTAAGCCACAACTTCCCATTAAGGTCTCCACTGACCTCCAGATTTTAATAACCTGCTTTACTAAAGGGGGCCAATTTTTCCCCATATTGCCAGATAATAAAATTTGTAATGGGGTATGCCCTGGTGAGACAATTTCTGCCATTGCATCAATCATATCACTCTCCTCACCCCTTTTAATCCACATTTTCATATATGGCATGTGGGAGGAGAGGTAATACAGCCAGAAGTTAGGCAGGGCCAAGCCCCCGCCGTCCCTGTCTCTCGAGAGAATACTTTGTCTGAGCCTGACCCTCTTACTACCCCACAAAATGGATGAGATCAAACCCTCGATCTTTTTGAATATGCTTCTTGGGATATAAAGAGGAGAGTGCTGTAGTATGTATAAAAGCTTAGGTAAGATAATAATTTTAACGAGATTAACTCTACCTGTCAAAGACAAAGGTAATCTGGCCCAAGGCTTAATTTTGGATTTAATATATTCCATTACAGGATTTATATTTAGTGGAATAAATCTGGATGTATCCCTGGATACCAATATACCCAGATATCTGAACTCAACAACCTGCTTCAACGGCGTAGATGGATCCACTCCCGGGAGGCTATTATCACCCAAAGGCATAAAGTATGATTTACTCCAGTTTATCCTTAAGCCAGAGTGTATGCCGAAGGCATTAATCAACTCCATGGCCCGAGGTAATGCAACACCAGAGTCGTGGAGAAATAACAAAATGTCATCGGCATACAAGGCGATGCGATCTTCTCTGGGGCCCATTTTTAAGCCCTGAAGTAATAAGTCTTCTCTGATCATACAGGCCAAAGGCTCCATCGCTATAGCGAATAGAGCCGGTGACATTGGGCAACCTTGACGCGTGCCACGTCCCACTTTAAAGCTGGAGGATATAAATTTGTTGACAGAGACCCTAGCAGATGGGGAAACATAAAGCAACTTCACCAAGTTTATGAATGCAGGACCAATACCTGCCCACTTCAGAGCTGCCCACAGAAATTCCCATTCGATTGTATCAAAGGCTTTGGCGGCATCCAATGATACCACCGCTGAATTGCCCCTACTGCTATTTAGAGATTGAAGTTGAATATATAATCTCCTCAGATTAGTTGAGGTAGACCGCCCAGGCATAAATCCTGTTTGATCTTTATGTATAATTTCGCCCAAGACCCTATTTAGCCTAGCTGACAGGATCTTGGCTAAGATTTTAATATCGTTGGGCAGCAATGAAATGGGACGATAGGAATCCATGCTTTTAGGGTCCTTGTCTTTTTTAAATATAACTATAATCAAGGCTTCTGCCATTCTAGCAGGGAGTGTCATACTTGAATAAAGTGTATTATACAACTCGAAGAGCTTCTGTGAGAAAAATTTACTAAATTTTTTATATAGCTCCTGTGGTAAGCCATCGAGGCCCGGTGCCTTACCGCCGGGGATCGATGCTATAGCCGTTTCCACCTCAAAAAGAGTCAGTGGGCTATCCAAGAATTCTCTAGATTCATTTGATAAACTAATTGTTTTCTTTACCCCGGACAGGAACATATAAATTTCCTCAGGGGATCGACTCTGCTGAGAGGTATAGAGTTCCTGAAAGTGCTGCCTGAAGTTCTCCACTATTTTAGGAGTCCGATGTACCATTGCTCCCTCCGAGTTGCGAATTTCTGAGACTATATTCCCAGGTTGATCTGAGCGTGATAGATAAGCCAAGAAACTACCTGGCCTATCCCCTTTAGCATAAATATTGTGACTTGTGAATAGCTCTTTATATGCAGTCTTGTCTGAAAGGCATCTGAGCCATGCTTCCTGGGCATCTAGCCACGCCTGTTTATTAACATCTGTCGCATCCCTCAGGAACTTAAGTTCTAGATCATGGCAGCTTAATTCCAGAGTCTCAAAGAAGTTTTCAACCAAAGTTGATTTAGGAGCGCTTGGCACCGGCTGCTTCCTCAATAACTAAGCAGCTGCTAAAAAAGGGGGTAGTCAGCTCCCTTATAAAAACACAAGAAAAAACAAGAAAAGCAGCGCTGTACAATTATGGCTATTAGGTAACAAGTGAATTCAATTTGTTGAAAAAATATATAACAATTTATTGGCACATATAAAAAAAATATTAATGGTCCGGATATTAATGGTCCGGGTATGAGTAAAAAGCATATATAAAAAACAATTGATAAAAGTTAGGTGTGGTGGATTACCAACAATAGAACCTGCTCTGGATTCGGTATGAGTCCTTTGGATAAAAGTCCTTGGTGAACCAATGGGAGTTCCTTAATAATCGAAGCCGCTGGAGGTTTGGAAGCCTTTTTGGATTAGGGTGAAGATTACACACGCTTGGAGTTACCTCAACGATGTATGCGGTGAAGGATGTCCCAATTGTAAATAGGTTCTTTCCAGGATTGTGAACTCAGGTCCAGAGAAGTAAGCAGGTAGCGAAGTCCAGTGTATGGATAAAAGAAGTAGGTTCCACTCAACACCACAGCACCTACGCGTTTCGCTGACCTCTGTCAGCTTTATCAAGGTGTCTAGGTCACTGTGCCTTGGGGGTATATATACCCAAACTTCCTGTTTAGCTAATTAGCATATACAATTTATTCACTTGTAAGTACAATGCATAATAAAACTTGAGACATACTCGGAGACAGATTAGGATATCTCATTTGATATACAAATAAGTTAAAGTAAAAAAACATAACAAAACTCAATAATAAACAATTAATAAGTACAATGTTTACATCAGGGGTCTTATCACTTCCGGGTTAATTCCGGATCATTCTAAACGAAATATATTACATAAGACACTAAATTCATAATTAGTCTTATCCAATACAATTATATATTTAATTGTTGTCGCATATTATTAGGTTTATTCATAAATAACAGATCTAAGGCATGTATCTGAACTCTTCCAATACCGGAAATGACGTTACGATGTATGTAGCGTCCCGGAAGTGAATACATTAACGCATACACAATCTCCACAATAAGTACTATATCTCTCTAATGGGAGTTTTCTTACATGTGGTGTGGAAGATATTTATCCATTCTCCCATAGAGTGTAGGTATCAGCTCTGATCATCTTAGTAGGTGATCGTATTTGCGGCCGCTGGACCGGATCTGATGTCACTGGTCCGTCATGTACTCCACTCCCCGCCGGAAGTGGTAATCTGTAGTGCGTTCCACTGCATTCCCCCACTGTTATCTAACATCTTTCTGAGAACGGCCGCTGGAACGCGGAAGTGTCTGCGTCCCACTCTGCCCAATGAATGGCTGTTGGAACGCGGAAGTAATTCCAGAGTCTGTTCCTCCCTCTTGTATGAAGCCTTCAGGCCAGAAATTTCTTTAATCAAAGTACCTCTAAGAAAAGCTTTAAATGCCCCCCATATATTTTCAACAGAGCCAGTCCCAACATTGTTATCAAAGAATTCCTGCCAGGAGGATTCGAGTTTGTCTCCTGATACAAATAACGTTGTCCAGAAAGCATTCATTTTCCAGAAAACACAGCCCTTTGTTTCCCCTATATCCACCGTCATCTCCAGTGGTGAATGGTCAGAGATCCCTCGCGTTCTATAGTTTATTCCTAGAATACGAGGAAGCCAGTCCTCCGATACCAATGCTAGGTCAATTCTAGAAAAGGCATGATGTGAGCTAGAAAAACATGAGAACTCTTGCACCCCTGGATAACGCTCACGCCATGCGTCTTTCAGACCCATTTCCCCTATAAGAGATGAAAAACATGAACTCTGAGAGCCCAAGGGAGCATTGGTGCGGCTTTTCCTATCGAGTATGGGATCTAATAGGTTATTGAAATTACCCATTATTATAACTGGGATATTGGGGAAAATTGCCAAGAATTCCGCCGCTTTTTTCAATACCTCATACCTAAAAGGCGGAGGGATATACACTGAAAGCAGTAAAAAAACTAACGACCCCAATTTGCATTTCATAAACACATACCTTCCACCTTGGTCTATCTGTATGGTATCTTTAGTGAATGGTACGCCCTTACGTATCAAAATAGATACTCCACGAGATGAGGAGGTAAAAGAGGAGTGATAGCCCCATCCTATCCATGGCTTTTTAATAGATAGCAACTTATTGCCCACAAGATGTGTCTCCTGTAGGCAAATTATGTCGACAGCATATTGTCTTATTTGTCGCATTACTAACGCCCTTTTTATTTTGTTATTCATGCCACGTACATTCCAGGATAGGAAAGAATATTTAGCTGTCACCATACTGACAAGGGAATGAATGGGCCCAATACATAAGTCTTATCGCCATGGGAAAGAACATTAAACAATAAAAGGATCAAACAACCCATCCGCCTTATAGCCCAGACCCACCCCCCACCCTGCATACCCAACCCTTCCCCCCACCCTGCATGCCCTAACCCCGTCCTGACATGCCTCATCCAAGCCCTCGCCCACCTAGGTTCCCCCCAAGGCCACCCTCCCCTCCTATCCCCCCCTTTTTTTCCTTTCTTTTCCATCCTTTTCTTTTTTGGGACAATCTATGTAATGACCACGAGCTGGGGATCCGCCCCCGCCCCTTTATATACCATACTGTACTTCCCCCCGGTGACCATTCCTTTATACCAAACACATAGACCCTGCATAAATCCAGAGAAAAAAAATAAAAAACGAAATAAATAAATAACATAAATTATCGGGCACTGATATAACAGATAGACAAGTTGCTTATGCCGCTAGCTGTTCTAAATAAACCTTTAGATGTCCTATCGTGTGCGACAATTATCCTGGAATAGAGCCTCAAGCATGAAACATAGCCAAATTGCCCAACACAGAAATACTTATTCCCTCTCTACCCGTAGCCTTAACAGCAATATTTGATCTAAGAGGAAGAAGAGAAAATAGAGAAAAAAAAAAAAAAGAAAAAAAGAAAAGAAAATCCTTTTTTTTTTTTCTGCAATAGATAACTGAATAAATAGATATCATAGGTTGTCGGGCGCTAATATGGCAGATAGACAGATTGCATATGCAGCTAGCTGTTCTTGATAAACCTTTAGATGTCTTATCATATGCAGCAATTATCCTGGAATAGAGCCTCAAGCACAAAGCACAGCCAAACTGCTCAATGCAGAGATGCCTATTCCCGCTCTACCCGTAGCCTTAACAACAGTATTTGGCCCAAAAAAAATATATATATATATAAAAAAGTAAATACATAAAAAAAAAAAAATTCTCTTCCCCTTTTCCTTTCAAAAGATGAATGAATAAATAAATAACCTAAATTGTCGGGCACTAATATAGCAGATAGACAAGTTGCATATGCCGCTAGCTGTTCTAAATAAACCTTTAAATGTTTTATCATATGCGGCAATTATCCTGGAATAGAGCCTCAAACATGAAACACAGCCAAACTGCTTAATGCAGAGATACATAATCCCGCTCTACCTGTAACCTTAACAGCAATATTTATAAAAAAAAAAAAAAAAAAGGAAAACCCCATGGAAAAAGAAAAGATCATTTAGGTTTATCTGATTAGTGTTGTCTTTCTCGGTGATGTCCATTTTTTAAAACACAGCTTAATCAATGTGTGTTCATCTGCCTGCTTGTGGGAAAACTACTGTCCAGCCAGTTTGCAGCTTCTTTAGGTGTGTTGAAAAACTTGGTTGAACCATCGTGTATAACACGAAGTTTTGCTGGAAACAGCATTGAGTACTGTAGACTCAGATCCCTTAGCCGTTTTTTAATAGGGTAGAACTGGGCCCTTTCCCTCTGTACTTCCCCAGCGTAGTCCGGGAAAATGGAGACCTTCACATTATCCCAAACCGGAGAGCCCTTGTCTCTGGCCAGTTTCAGTATTAGGTCTCGGTCTGAATAGTGCAGAAGCTTAATGATGAAAGTACGAGGTGGCGACCCTGCAGGGGGGGCACGCATGGGTAGTCTGTGAGCTCTTTCTACTGAAAAAAATTTGGAAAAAGTCTCTTGCCCGTATGATTCGATCAACCAGTTCTGCACAAATTTTTCAGAGCATTGGCCCTCAGCCCTTTCGGGTAGCCCCACGAATCTCAAGTTGTTTCTACGGGCACGTCCCTCCATGTCGACCAGTTTACTGTTAATGGCCTTAATTTGAGAGGTCAGATCTTCCCCGCCAGTGGAGTGAGCCCATCCTCCAAGTCTGAGGTTCGTTTTTCGACCTCCTTTACACGGTCATTCATCTGTTGCACAGACTGTTTAATTATATTCAAATCGTCCTGTATTTGTTAAATTTTGTTTGCAAGGCGGCCCTCACTAGCGGCTAATGCATCCAGTACTTTTTGAATTGAGGTATCGCTCTGTACTGTGGACTTCTCGCTCTCAGGAGAGGTACCAGGGGGGGACTGTCCCCTCTGGGGGTAGATGGTGGAGTTGCCGGGGGTCTTGCAAATTTTGCCAGGCGATTTGCGGCTGAGGCATTTTGCGTTTTCCCCATATCTTCTACCTCCCAAAAAAAAAAAAAAAAAAATTCATAAATAATAATTAGCCTTATAAGGGAGGGAAGGGAAAAAAGGTATACTTTTGACTGACCGCAGAATCAACCTGGCCGGTTATTGAGGCCAACAGCATGTGGCCAAGTTCTGTACTATAGGGAATCTCAGGCGTCCCAGTTTACAAGCAAGTTTCTGGTAATAGGGACAAAGCAGAGAGTAACAGGGACTGAGAGAGAAATAAAAACCCTTGCTCACAAAGCTGTATCTTATGCCCCTATGAAAGGGCTACCTCTAGCCCAGTACCTCACTCCTTTATAGTGCTGCCCGAGCTCCAGGTAGGTAAGGCTGTTTGCCCTGCGTGCTGTCCTGTGGCCCCCGGCAGGCTGCCGCTTCCCCGTCTCCTCTCCTCGTTATGTGCCGCTGCCGTGCTCTCTCTTTGTACCGCCCGGGCGCCTGTGGAGTTAGGCTGCCAATCTGTCAGTGGTGTCCTGCAGCTCCCGCTGGCCGCCGCTTCTCCAGCTCTGCGGCACACCACACACTGTTGTCCCACTGACGGCGCCGGCTCCCTCACCGCAGCGCTTTCAGACTAAGCGTCTCCTTCCGGCTTCCTCCGGGCGCAGCCTCTCCTCGTCACTCACACAGATGTCGGGCGCCGATACACGCCTCCCGGCTTCTGCAACACTCCCCAGCACCGGGCAACCAGGACCACCCCGGTACGCGGGGTTATTTTAAGTTCAGGCCGGCTGTTGGAACGAACACCTGGGGGATTTAACACTCAGTAGCACCCAGGATGGTGGAGCGGGAGAGGACGCCGACGTGCGACCTACACCCTGCTCGCCGTGGTCACGCCCCAAGAGAGATTGTTCAATATAACTGTTTGTTATATATCAATTAATCAGCTTTTTAACAATTGATGGTGTCTTGTTTCACTCCATGTTTGTATGTATGTTTTTATACTCCGCCTTTTATCCCAGTATCCAATAAAGATAATTTTTTAGGACTGATATTATTACTTTCTTTGGTGCACTGCAAATGTGAAAAACTTTCTTTCCTCACTATATTTGTCCTAAATTCTGTCCAGTAGTAGTAGTACACCCCAATCATCCCCATGATATGAACACAAGTCGTGGTATAGAGATAATATAGGGGGCCACCTTATATACCCAACCAGTAGGGTTCATACTGTCACTCATTCTGTCTTGTGCGACAGGCCTACCACCCCGAATTCTAGAATAGGGATATCAGTTCAATTTTACCTTTTCCAGGTGCGGGGGTACCTTTCTGCCACACTGTATACTCTGCAGTCCTTCCCGATAATTTCCCCTTTTGGTAGTGCAGGCTTCACAGGGTGGACTCTTGGCGGTTAACCCCGCCGGGTGCCTCACCTCCAGTACTCGTTCTCCAACATATACAGACCCTTATTTGAATGCGTCTGGGGAAGGGAGTTGCGGAAGATACCTTATGTTCCCTATTGTGGGTAACATTCACAATGGGGGTTATTCTAATCCACTCTTTCTGACAAAATCCTTCTTAGACGGACAAAACCATGTGCACTGCAGGGGGGGCAGATGTAACATGTGCAGAGAGAATTAGGTTTGGGTGAGTTATTTTGTTTCTGTGCAGGGTAAATACTGACTACTTTATTTTTACACTGCAAAATAGTTCTCACTTTGAAGTAAAACCCCACCCAAATCTAATTCTATCTGCACAAGTAACATCTGCCCCACCTGCAGTGCACATGGTTTTGCCCATCTAAGAAGGATTTTGTCAGAAAGAGTGGATTAGAATAAGGCCCAATGTCTCGGTGACCAGGCTCCACTCCTGTCTGGCTGCCTGGAGTACCCAGGGTTAGAGAGGCACCGCAGGCCTCCTCCTGCGTGCCTGTTCTCAGTCCCACCTCGCGCGCCTCCTCTCACTCCTCTGCCACAGCCGGGGATTATCTTCCTTTGATGAATGAGTGGGGGATCGGGTAGGTAGTGAGGTAGCCTGGTGGTCTCGGGCTCACCCTCCGCATCACACTCCTGCGCCACGTGTATATGCGTGTATGTGCCGATGCGCACACTGACCAGCTCCCTCTCACTCCTCCAGCCCCGCCAGCTGAAGCCAAGTATAGAGACGATCTCTCCTCCTCACAGATGCCGGACTCTCAGCCCCAGCACGATGGACAGGTATAGCTCGGCGGTACTCAAAAGCCGGGGGTTTTCCACCAATTTATTGGCTCAATGCATACAGATGGATCTCGGTCCAGGGAGCTCTCTCCCTTTACTCCTTCACTCCCACCATGCCGTGGTTACGCCCCACGTACTTCTTTTTGGTCCAAGTAATCTTTCAGTTTAGCGATATGTGAACACCAGATAATAAAATGGCTACTGAATATTTTTTCCTCCATAATATGAACTAGTCTCTTAACCTTTTATCATTCAAATACATAAAGTTTGAAGACATTTTCTAAATCCTTGAGTCGATTTAACTAGGCTTATTTGTTTTATTCCTGAGGTAAATATTAGACATCTTTAAGATGTAATGATACAATTAGTGCTCCTACTTTTACCAGGGGAAGAAAATGAAAATACTGTATGTTGTTCTTGTAATATATTTCTCCTGTCTATATATATGAATGTATTTATCCTATCTATATATATGAATATATTTCTCCTGTCTATATATATAAATATATTTCTCCTGTCAATATATATGGAGATTATTAGATGTAACCCCTTCAATCCCAAGAATATAACGGGCTATGCCTTAATGCCCAGGCTGGCAAACCCAAAAAAATAGTCTGGATTGCCAGTGATTAGCGCCGGGCAGCGCTGCTAAGTTCATCGCTGAACACAGGCAGCTACAGTGCTGCCTGGCTCCCACTCCTCCTTAATTGTTGGATTTCATATTTATGCCTATACGATTCACAGTGACACTTTGTCATTTAATGTATATGGCTGGTTATTTTTTCTAGTAGCGGTAATGAAAGCAGTATCTACTGATAATGGTATTTTTTAAATACTTGCAATATATGTACTGTAAATATCTATCTATCTATTTGTATCTAAATGTATGCAGTCTTCTATATTGTAATCACAGGCGGCTTGCAGAGTTTTGGCAGCCGATTTCAAAGAGAAAAGCTCATTTGCTATCTATCCTGATATATTCAGACAGCTAGTCTTTACCAGCCACGCCTTCTGATGAAGTCCTTGATGAAATGTGTTAGGGTGGGGCTGTCACGGCCTGCACTTGCTGTTTTCCCGGCACTGACCTGGGTGAGCCAGTGGAGGGTGCAGGAAATCGGAAGCTGGGAGGCTTGAGGTATCTGGAGCTCATGCATGATGGAATGGAGAATGATGACCTGCTGGGGACACAGAGGATTGGCTGAACCTAAGGCAGAGGCGCGGGGTCTAAGCTGACAGTGGTGTTCACCAGTGACCCCCGCAAGGGGATATGGACTTAGCTGCAACCTCCGACCAGGTTGCGGCTCTCTACCCAGGCTCCTCTGTGACTTTGGCAGGGTTTGATACTCTGGACACTGGTAGAGCAAAGATGTTATGGGGTACTTAAACCATCGATGGTGATCGATGGCACTGAATGCTTGGTAGAAACACAGAGGGCACAGAGGAATGTGGGATGCGGCCTGGAAGCCGGTCAATGGTATTCGACGGTGCGGCCTGAGAGCCGGAGGAGAGTACTTGTGATGCAGCCTGGGAGCCGGAGGAGAGTACTTGTGATGTGACCTAGGAGCCGGAGAGGACTCGATGGGATCGATGGTGATCACTGGGGATCGCTGGGGCGGCCTGGAAGCCAAGAAGTGATGGGCATGGGAACCCACTGGTATCCAGGCGCTGAGCAGGTAACCTGGGCTGTACAGAGAGAGCTGGATCACACGGCAGATGGAACTCGTGGAAGCTTCTGGCAGGAGTGGAAAAACCAGGAACGCTGAGGATGGAAGCAGGTAACAGCGGACTCAGGTAACCAGACCTCTGGAGCAAGTGGGGAGTCTTGAAAGGAGCTTGACGCTGGAGAACTTGCAGGGGAACTGACAAGTTGTTCAAGATGGGGAGGAGACTGGGAATCAGGCTTTTATCCCTCCAGGTGATTAAGGAATCAGCCGCAGGCTTGTGGAATTAGCCACAGCAGCAGTACACGGACCAGGAAGTAAGCTGGAGTTTACCTGGATCATGTGACCCGCAATCAGGACAGGGAATACACCTGGAGTCCTAGGGGACACAGGGAATGACTTGTGAGCAGGAGACATCATGCCAGGGGTTGCAGACTGTACCAGCAGTTGATCTGTGGAGCAGATTACACCAGCGTTCCTGTAAGGGGCACACTCGAGCGGCATGAGAAACGGGGTTCCTGACAGGGGCTTGGTGACGCTAGCTGCTGCTAGACCTGGCTGCTCCCTCTGGCGTCTGTTCCTGACTGAAGTCCCCACACGCTGCTTGCAGCATTGGTTCATGTTCTTCTGCAGTGCTCAGGACTGTGGTATGAGTTTTGCCTGGGCATACAATGTTTTGTATCTTGTGGTATCAGCCCACAGCTGTTTTTTGCTTGGTACAAGTCCTATTTGGCATTATTGTGTGTGGTTCTTTTTGTCTACATTAAATACTGGTTTTACACTATGAAGCGTTATTTTAAACACACACACATATATATTTAAATATGTGTCGGTTAACCCGGCACTCAAGGAAAATTCAGCTGTGGTGCCTTATTTGAACCCTAAGGTCCCCTGTAGCAAAAGGAGATGAAGCGCCACTCGCCACTTCAAAGATTAACTCAGTTTTATTTCTTGTCCAACTTGTTTCAGGAGGAAATCCTCCCGTCGTCAGGGATAAACACATACTGACATGTACAACCAAAATTTGTTCAAACACAGCTCCCACCTTCACCAATCAGGTAACTTGCTCGGTTACCACTCCCCGCCACATCTGTCGGCGTTCCCCGATCAATCAGAGACACAGCTACAGGGTGGATTGGTAGTGGCCACAAATAGCAGACCTGAAAATTAACCCAAAAAACACTAACTGCATAGATAAGATAAAAACAAATGCACTGTGCCACCTATACATATAAACAAATGGCAAACACCTGTAATGTCCAAAGAGGCTTTGACCGGCAGAACATAAGTTATATTTCCAAAGTAAATATCTGTCATAGTGCTATTCTGGCCTTTCACTCAGCTTTTGTGGAGTGAAAAAACAGTGTAAACCTAATTTTTCATTTAACCCATGCGGCGCTAGAGAGTCTAATTTCATAATCTATCTGCTTTCTATTTGCAAAAGGAACTTACCTCTGTTACCCCCACGTCTCAATGGAGGAATATGGTCTATAATCTTGGTGCGTAGGCTGGCCACCGAGTGTCCAGCCACCGCAAAGTGACGTATGGCCATTCTGTGATTGGCCATACATTCCCTGAAGGTACAGTAGTTTCAATTTTTCCCACGTATGTATAGCCATCAGGTAGTACATGTCTGATACTGTACTTCTTGCCACTATAAGGATGTAAAAAGTGGCTACCTGTCAGAAGGGAGCTACAAGTGGTACAGCCCACGCACCGATAGCAACCAAGGGGCTTAGAGAGAAAGTGGGTTGAGATGCTGGGTTTCATTAAGTCAGTAATATCAGTTTTGACCAATTGGTCCTGTAAACTGCAAACACAAGAGTAAGCTGGCATCAGACGGGAATTGTGTAGGGCCGGTAGTTCCCGGTCTTTGCTCACCATAGGCCAGAGCCTTTTTATATACCTATTGGTATTTTCACTAGTGTTTAGTAATCCAAGGTACAGTATTACATTAATTGACTCTGTGTCGACACTAGCTTTATATAGGCAATCCAACTTGGGGATGCTTAATACTCTATACTTAGCAGCATTCACATCTACTCTACGATAACTACGTTGTACAAAACATTCTATCATATCATCCAGCATTTAAGAATCTCTTCCTGATCACTTACAATCCTTCTAGCGTGTAACATTTGAGAGAACGGTAAACCCCATCGCAGGGGGAGGGGATGTCAACTATCATGCATAAGTACTGAATTACGGTCTGTGTCTTTAATAAACAAACCAGTAGACAAATTTCCTTGATTGCATCTGATCCTAACATCTAGGAAACTTATTGCTTCATGGCTTGTAATGTAGGTAAATTTAACTGCATGGTCAGTTTCATTGTGATCATTTAATGTTTTGAGGAGCAAATCCTCCTTACCAGACCATAAAAATAACAGGTCGTCAATGAAATGAACAAACAGTAATAAATGTCCACTGCTATCCAAAGGTGCAAACAGCTCACCCTCTAATGCCAACATAAAGGCACTGGGGACTCTCTCAGACAGATTCCCTTCTGGCAGGGGCGGATTGGAGACTAAAAGTGGCCCTGGAAAATTTCTGGCATGTGGGCGGCAACAAATTAATAATGGCCGCACTCATACATACACCCGGTCCCTGCCGCTCTCATACATACATACACCCTGCCGCTCTCATACATACATACGGTCCCTGAAGCTCTCATACATACATACACCCTGCCGCTCTCATACATACATATACATACATACACCCGATCCCTGCCGCTCTCATACATACATACATGGTCCCTGCCACTCTCATACATACATACACCCTGCCGTTCTCATACATACATACATACAGCCTGCCGCTCTCATACATACATAGATACACCCTGCCGCTCTCATACATACATACATCCTGCCGCTCTCATACATACATACATCCTGCCGCTCTCATACATACATACATACACCCTGCCGCTCTCATACATACATACACCCTGCCGCTCTCATACATACATACATACACCCTGCCGCTCTCATACATACATACATACAGCCTGCCGTTCTCATACATACATACATCCTGCCGCTCTCATACATACATACACCCTGCCGCTCTCATACATTCATACATCCTGCCGCTCTCATACATACATACATACACCCTGCCGCTCTCATACATACATACACCCTGCCACTCTCATACATACCTCCCATATGAGGTGCAAAAGGAAAGAGCTAGATACAGAGACATAAAAGCGAGACTCAGAGAATTGAACTTAAACTACTCAATGCTTTATCCCACAAAACTGAGGGTTGTGATCAATGATGAGACCAAGTTCTTCACACCTGGGGAAGCTGCCGCCTGGCTGGACAAAAACTATCCAACCATTAGACAACTGGCGGCTAGCTAATATATTGATGGGATCTATTGATAAGAGCCAGAGCTCAGTGATAAGATAAGATCTGATACATACCCGGACATTTTGCTCTGGTCCTTTTGCTTTGATATTATGTCTGAAATGTATAAATGGTATCTAGCTATATAGGGATCGTGAAATTGGGAAAAGGTTCAATACCGATTGTTATGTACACGGGCGCAGCGCAGGATGGGGGTTGGGGCTGGGGAATTTTTTTAAATATATATATATATACCGTATTTGCTGGCGTATAAGACGAATGGCCGTATAAGACGACCCCCCAACATTTCCACTCAAAATGTAGAGTTTGTTATATACTCGCCATATAAGACTACCCCCTTCCGCACACCTCCCTGTCACTAGCAGCTGTCTGGTCCCTTGAGTGGTGGGTTTTGCTGGGGCAGGACAAACCTATCAGGGCAGGTTTGTCCTGCCCCAGCATAACCCACCACATAAAGTTTTAATACCCCCTCATCTGCAGCTTCCCTGCAGTGATGCCGCTGTCCTCATTAAAGGGTACCTCGGCAGGGGCGGATCCAGGATAAAATGACAGGGGGGGCACCATGATAAAAGAGGGCTTAGGTGGGGGAGGGTGGTGTTAGTGGTGCCAGTGTACATGCTAAGAGAGCGGCAGAGAGGGTGGGAATGGGATTAAAAATAGGCCATGGCATTCAAAGTACGCAGGCCCACCATGGCATCAAAAGTGAAGGATGTAGCTGTGCGCGTTCCGGGAAAGGGGTTGTGGCCACTCAACAGGGGGCCTGTCCTTGAGTGTAGTGTACAACACCATATACAACTTCTACACATTATGCAACAAAATACAAGACCCCATTATACTTGCCCCTTACACATGATGCCAAATGGAATGAGCCGAAATTCACATAATGCCACATGGATTGTGTCAAAATTCACATAATGCCACATGGATTGAGCCAAAATTTACATAATAACACACGTATTCAGCCAAAATTCACATAATGCCAATTGGAATGAGCCAAAATTCACATAATGCCACATGGATTGTGTTAAAATTCACATAATGCCACATGGATTGAGCCAAAATTCACATAATAACACACGGATTGAGCCAAAATTCACATAATGCCACCTGGATTGAGCCAAAAATCACATAATGCCACACGGATTGAGGCAGAATTCACATAATGCCACACAGATTAAGCTAAAATTCATAATACGCTTCATAAACAGGAACATTGTCCACCAAAGGCACGCATTAAACATTTACACCATAATGTCAATTACACGTTAAGTTACACGCCATTATGTCCATTATGTATTATGCCAAACACCATAATGCCTATTGAAAATTATGCTACATAAGTGCTGCTTATCTACATGCTCATTGCCAAGGGTTCCATGCTCATTGCCAGAAGTTCCATACTCGTTGCCATGTGGGATTACCTGCTCATTGCCAAGGGGGATACATGCTCGCGGTAAATGGGGGACAGCCGCCATGCAGAAGTGATAGCCACCGACAGTGGCAGAGCCTGGCTGTATTCAGAGCACTGCAGGTCCCGGCTAATTGAAATAATACCCCTTTCACACCAGAAAATGCATTCCCAGGTTGGCCCCTTTTACACCAGCCTAGTCCCTGCATTTTCTGGTGTGAGGGGGAGAGAAAACCACCCCTCCCCTTTAACCAGTTATCTCATTTAACCAGGTATATCTTCGGAACCAACGGACCCATTTACATGAGACAAGTATCATATTGAAGAACTTTTGAGTGGGCTTTGAATGATGTTGGTCCAGTGAATTGGAACATTTGGTTCCAGAGTAATCTGCCCTCAAAGAACATGAACAGCCATGAAATTACATTTCAAAAATAAAACAATCGGTTTACACGCAATATCTCTGGAACCGATTGACCAATATGGACCATCCTGGTATCATATTGAAGGCCCAGCGATTTGGAATTAAATGAGATCAATCACAAGCTTCTGTGATGCCGTGGGCGGGACTGGCACCTGTCGGAACCGGGGGGGGGGTCGGAATTGACGGGTCCCATATTATCCTATGGGGAAAAAACGTTACAGCTTTGCCAGGCGATATCTCCGGTTCCCGGGGGGCTAGAGACACAGGGCTGGGCTCGTTGGAAAGCCCTGATCCTCAGCTACAAAATAAATGACAGGGGGGGCACGTGCCCGGGTGCCCCCCCCCTGAATCCGCCACTGTACCTCGGTATTCATTAAAGGGTACCTCTCCTCGGCCCCCCCCCCCCCCCTTCTTATGCATAGGTACCGTACCTTAATAATAAGAGATAGAAGTACGGTATTTGTCTGCATCAGTGTTTTCTTCAGCCTAACGGCCTGTCAGATTGCGCATTTGATGTCAGCGGCAGGCTCGGGTGCTTTCGGCGGGGTTCGGGGGACTCGTGTATCTTTTATTATTAAGGTACGGTACGTATGCATAAGAAGGGGGGGCCGAGGAGAGGTACCCTTTAGTGAATATATGCCATACCCGGCGTATAAGACGACCCCCCACTAGAGGGAAAATTTTTATGGGCTAAAAAGTCGTCTTATACGCCGGAATATACGGTATATATATATATATATATATATATATATATATATATATATATATGATTAAATAAGAAAAATAAGCATGGAGTCCCCGGAGAGGCAGGCACGCCTAAGGGAAAGTGACCAACAGTAAATTGTCCCTAGTGAAAGTTGGATGGTCGAAAGGGTTAAGTGACTGGGAGGTTTGGAATAGGTATGCCTAGTCGGGTAGGTTATACAGGGTGGGGGGTGGATAATGGGTACATGTTATGTGTAGTTTGTCTATGTGTTTGTGCATTTTGTATGCAGCCTTGTGAAAATGCTGAGGTAAAAAGAGAACAACCATGGTATTATATTTTGATGCAAGTCAGATATGGAAATTCCCATACAGGGTGGGTGTGGGAGGGTGGGTTTATGTTTAATGTTGTTTGTCCTTGTATAAGTGTACATCCAGGCAGGCGGTTAATCACGGTTACGTTAGTGGTGGCTAGGGTAAAACCGCCATGAAATTAATTATGGGTGCTAAAGTTAATAATCTATAATGGTGAGGATATACACGTAGAATGTGCGAGGCTTGAATGATAGGGTGAAACGTGCTTTGGTCCTGAAACAATGTAAAAACCATCAGCTGATATTATATGTCTCCAAGAGACCCACTTGTGTGTTAACAGATTGTTAGCCCTGCGCCGTCCCTGGATAGGATGGTCTTTTCATTCACAGTTCTCATCATCATCTCGAGGAATGTCGATAATTATTAAGAAAAATGTTTTATTTGAATGCATTTCAATCAGCATCGACTGAAGTGGTCGATATATATTTTTGGATGGGTATATTAATTCCACTAGGTTTTCCATTCTCGCGGGTTAATATATCCCCCTCCCTTCTCATATTATGTACTAAAAAAGGCCTTGGATTTTGTCTCATCGCGTCCAGACAATCATGTTCTATGTCTGGGAGATTTTAACGCAGTTATGAATCCCCTCATCGATAGATGGAAAAAGGGTGAAGGGCCGGCCAGGAATGTGAATGGACTAGCTGAGTTCATTGCAGAAATTGGGTGGTGCGATGTATGGAGAGAAAGATACCCAAATGAACAGCAATTTTCATGTTACTCCTCCTCGTATAACAGATTGACTTAGTCTTTTCCTCCAAAAGTTTGTTAAAACATATCTCCCATATCGAATATAAAGCACGTGGAATTTCAGACCACTCCCCAATTGAGATTCAATTAGATTTAGATACCTGTAAAGGATTTAGGTATTGGAGATTTCATCCCTCCTGGTTCACCCAGTTGGGTAATGTTGATGAAGTAGGGGTTCAGTTAGAAGGATTTTTTAATAGTAATATTGACTCGACTAGACCCACCTATGTGTGGGACACCTTTAAAGCCTATCTCAGAGGACTTTTAATTAAGAAGATCTCTATCATAAAATGGAAATGTTGCGAAAAAGATCTGATGTTAGAATCTAAAATGAGGGTGCAAGAACAGAAATATCTCCTGGATAGAGTGGGGTCAACAAGGATAGAGTGACTTTGACACTCAACGAGAGTGGGTCGAGCATCTGCAAGTTATGGCAGAATATCGACCGCAGTCAAGTAGTGAGGCTGGGGTAGCGGGAGAACAGAAGTATTACACTTGTTCACCGATAAAGTTCCGTGCAGCCCCGGAATCTGCCAGGGCTGAGACATGCAGGGTACCCACTGGAGACACGAGGGCAACAGGTAGCACTAAGTCAGTGGTAGGAGGAGCTTTACTAGAACAGCCTAACCTGACTCCCCCGCTGCAGGTCAGGGCTTGGCGTTTCCTGTACGCTTAGGACAGGACCGATTAAAGTGGCCAGGAGCGGCACAATATATACACAGTTTTTCTCTTTGCCTCCTTGACCTGTAGATAGCCTAGATCTACCTATCTGCATAGGATCTTCTGTAACAGGTATCACAGGACGGTGCGGAGGCGGGACTCTGGTGAAAACTTTCTTTTGTTTTTCTAACCCTCGCTCTCTCAGACGCAGGTCTATTTTAACACACAAGGAGATCATCTCTTGAAGCTGCTCAGGGAGGTCTCGGATGGCCAGTTCATCTTTAATACGTTCTGAGACGCCCAACCAGAAGGCGGCTGTTAACGCCTCATTGTTCCATTTTAGCTCAGAGGCTAGAGTCTGGAATTGGACCACGAAATGTCCCATGGGACGGGAACCCTGTTTAAGGCGAAGGATTTCTGTAGAGGCTGATGCAGGCCTTCATGGCTCATCGAGAAAAAGGTTGTGTGCCAGCGCTGGCTGAATAATTAGAAAGACCAGACGGTATCTCAAAAATATTACAAATTTAATTTACACATATATAAAAACAATCAAGAAAAATAATAAACACATGATAATGATAATAATAAAATTAGGGTTATAAAATGAGCACAGGATGCTTGATGAATATTGCGGAGCTCCACACTTGTGGAATAGGAAATATAAGTAAGTGATATTACCATCTGTAGATTGTGGTGTGTTGGATGGAAACACCAAAGGAATGGTGATGACAAAGTCCCATTGTAGATGACCTGAATGGAAATACAGGTAAGAATCTCCCTATTTGGCGTCTTCTCCTTGTATGGACTGGATGATTAGGAACTGGCTGAAGTCCCAAAATGCAATTTGTAATCCAATAGAAAGATTTTTAGGAGATGATGGATGTCTGTGGGAGATGGGGCATCACTTTAAGAGATGGAAGATGGAGGTTTATATGCAGCTCAACGCGTTTCCCCGGATGTTTGCTGTCCGGCTTCCTCAGGAGCAAGTGTGTGGAGTGAGCTCTGAGCTCAGTTTAAATAGCAGAGAGCTGATTGCTCATTGTATGCATCTGTGCGTCAGTGCTCAGGTTTTTAAAATACAAACAGTACAATATATTGAAATAAATACAGTGAGAACCGTCTGGATTTAATGTTTAAATAAAAAAAGGTGATGTAGGAGGCAGCATAGATAAATTATATATGGTTAAATACCTTTTTTAAAGATTATTCGAAAATTGACATGGAGTGTTAACCTTTGACCTATATGTCACATGATCACTTGCCGGTATAGACAAATAAAGAAAGGCTGAATGTGACACAAATGTGATAATACATTATAAACGGAGTAAGGGGGGAGTACCTGGTGCTGGGTAGAGCACCCTGGAGACCACCGTCCGCCGCCGATTGCCGGTATCGGCGATGCGGGAGAGGGTCCACACGTATGTCTCTTCCAGCGTCTGATGCGTTGCTAGGAGACGACGTGCGTACGACGCGACAACGTGTCGCATCATTCGGCGTCGTCCAGCAACCAAGCCTGAGCCCCGCCCGCCGCCCAGTGTAGCAGGCAAATCCACGTCAGCCCGATCACATGGGGGCATGTACGTGTGCGGTTCACCTTGCTGCTAAGCAACGGGAAGGGACGCAAGCTGTGGTAGGATGTAACATACCACTCAGAAGAAATCCACCACAAGGGATTTAACAGGACACAGCCCCTAGTGACTCCTAAGCATGAAGGAGTGGTCAGATAACAAGGAGATATTATAGATATCTATTTATCAACATGAAGATGATCATATATTATAGAATGGTAATACTAATTATTATTATAATAATAATGAACAGAGAACATAAATATAAGGAGAGAGGACATATGTATATATGTAGAAAAAAACATATTTACATCAATCATAAATAAAACAAATTCTAATATAGCAAAAAAAAGAATTATATATATATGTTTATATGTCGATACATTATTTGTTTTTTGAGTAAAATTATCATCATAAATTCAAAGCATAATGTAATAGAGGGCTATATGTGAGATATAATATATAACCTGTAAATATTCTCCCAAACTAAGGCCCTTATTCTGATTGACGCGTACTTTACCGCATACTTTCGGATCGCGTCTTTACGGCGTCTGCGCATGCGTGGAGAACGCCACGCGCATGTGCCACGCCTTGACTCCGTACCTGTTCGGGCAAATCCCGTACAAAACTGTTCACCGCAATCATTCGGGAAATATGGGCGTATTATGGGCGTCATGCGGAATGACACATGGGCGTAGTTTCAAAGTGGGCAAAACGGGGCGGAAACATGGGCGGACACGGGGGAGTACACTTATGTTGGGGGGCGTGCATTCGGATACCACTCCGAATGCACGCGAACAAAAAGGAAAGAAATGTGCGGTGTCCAAAAGGCCACTATTGCTTTGCGGACACCACTCGTTCCTGCGGGAGGCGAACGGACCGCCTAATGACTACAAGCATTAACACCTGAACCCAATAAAATCGACTCCTTTACTCATTAATCACTAATAGGACGCTTGTCAGTGCTTTAATTGAAACCATTGCACTTCAATTGCTGTAAGGGTTAATGTGTGCAATGCATGTGTTAGGCATGCTTGTAAGGATATATTGGCATCTAATTGATTCCAATTCCAAATAAGCAGTTTTTTATGAGGATAGGTAATTGAATAAGTGGGTCATGTGATGTATTGCAGAAGATACATAATAGTGGGTTGTTTGGCGTAAATACTCCGCTTACGGGCGGTAGCACCGCTTGGCTCCCGTTCGGATGCGGTATTCCCGAGCATACTCTGTAATACTCTGTAATACCGTGCAGAATCGGAGTGTTTCTCCCGCACACGCATGGTTTGTATGTCGTCCGTAAACACGCCCTGTTCTTAAAGAGTGAGTCCGTCCGAATGCGGAGGACACGTGGGCGTTTCTACGGACGATGGCCGCACGCGGCAGAACACCGTGGCGTGCGGACCGCTCCGTAAGAATGCGGGAATATCCGCACCGATCAGAATAAGGGCCTAAGAGAGGTAGGGGCAGAGGGAAAAAAAAGGGGGGGGGGAGGGGGGGTTGAAGGGGGAAGGGGGGGGGGAAAGGGGGGGGGAGGGGGGAGGGAATGATCTAGAGGACAGAATTAAGTTCGATTGTTTCATTTAAACCCTCAGGATGTAGGGAATTAAATTTTAGAGTCCAATAAACCTCTCTTTTACACAGTAGATTATATCTGTCTCCTCCTCGTGCTGTGGAGACAACATGTTCAAGACCTACAATTTTTAAACAGGTGGGATCAGATGAATGTTTCGCTTTATAATGTCGAGACACACTGTGTAGCATATAACCTTTTAGTATGTTTCTCCTATGTTCCATAAATCTAGTACGTAGATTACGGGTCGTTCTACCAATATAGGATAGATTGCAACTACATTGCATAAGATAAATAATATATGTAGAATCACAGTTCATAAAGCTTTTTGAGATTAAAGGGGGTTCTAAAGGTGAAATAATTATAGGTGTTTTGTTTTTGGGGACATGATTGCACATAATACATTGGTTCTTTCCACATTTGAAGAAACCTTTGGGTTTATCAGGTAACCATAATAAATGATTGTCTGTTTTGTTGATGGTATTAGGTTTTTTCTTTGATAAATGGCTGGGAGCTAATAAGGTTTTTAATGTTTTGTTCTTTTTGTAAATCACTATAGGTTGTTGTGGGATAATATCCGACAAAATCTTGTCTTGTAATAGAACTCTATAATAACGGCGTACTATGTTTTTAATATCTTTAGCACAACTATTAAACTTACTTATAAATGCTATATCCCTTCCATCTTGTTTTTTCTTATTTTTAGGATTTTTTGGTTCTAAAAGAGTTTTCCTGTCTATTTTCAAGACTTGATTATATGCATCTTGAATCAGATCTTCGGGATATTCCCTATCACGAAAAGCTGTTGATAGAGTTTGTGCTTGACTTATAAACTTTTCTGTATTGGTGCAATTACGCCGTAAACGCATAAATTGTCCCTTGGGGATATTGGTTAACCAAGGGTTATAATGTGCACTATTATAATGAATATAAGAATTGGTACTGACAGGTTTGATATAGTTGGAAGAAATGATTTTATCTTGGGAAATCTCGAGAGTGACGTCCAGGAAGTCCACAGAGGTCTGAGTGAAGTGTGAGTGAAGGTCAAATTATATAGATTGGAATTAAGTGAATTAACAAATAGTGAAGCAGAATTGAAATCCCCATCCCAAATAATAATCAAATCATCGATGTAACGGCCATAGAAGACCAGGCTCGCCTCCCAGCCGCCACCCCACACATGGGTCTCCTCCACCTCACCCATGTATAGGTTTGCATAGCTGGGCGCGAACCTGGTCCCCATGGCCGTCCCCATCGTCTGTAAATAATAATCACCGTGAAAGGTAAAATAATTGTGAGTGAGAATGTAAGTGATACTATCAAGAATGAATTCCCTATGTTCCGATGATAATGACTCATCCTCCAAGAGTCTTCTCTGCATAACCTCACATCCTAGTTGGTGGGGTATGTGAGTATACAGAGCACTAACATCTAATGTGAGGATGGCATAATTTTCCTTCCACACAATATGTTCTAATTTGGTAAGTAAATCGGTCGTATCTTTTATGTAGGATTTTAAAGTCGGAACATAGGGCTGAAGAAAAAAATCAACATAATGTGATAAATTAGAAGTGATAGAATTAATACCCGATACTATGGGACGCCCGGAGGGTGCAGAAAAACTTTTGTGTATTTTGGGGAGAAAGTAAAAAGTGGGAGTGATGGGGTGTGAAGGCAAAAGACATCTGTGTTCCTCCCTGGACGTCACTCCCGAGAGTGAAGCACCATCCAGGAGTGTTCCCAACTCTTTCAAAAAACCACTTGTGGGGTCTTTATCCAGAATTTTATAGAAGATAGGATCATGTAGCTGTCTATAGCATTCTGCCAAATAATACTGTTTATTAAGTAGGACCACACCTCCCCCTTTATCAGCTTCTTTTATGACAAGCTGGTCATCATTTTGGAGTTCTCTAAGGGCATTTTTTTCCTTTTTGGTTAGATTGGATGGTTTAAAAGTTTTTTTCTTTTCTTTTATGCAGAGTTCTTTCAAATCTTCCAACGTTATTTTATAAAAAGACTCAATACTAGAGCTTTTAGCACTTATTGGGAAAAATTCCGACGGATTGTGGAAAGGAGTTCTGAGAGATGTTTTATAATCAAAGATCTGTTTAGGAAGATCTTGTGAGGTATGGTTTTGCTCCCATAATTCTTCTAAGTTAGACAGGAGAAGTGCATCATTTTTGTCCAAAACAATTGGAAGAGAGTCATCATCACGTGTTTTTAAAGATTTTGATGCAAAATATCGTTTGCGACATAAAGTGCGAACAAAACGATTTAATTCTACAAACAGATCGAAAATGTTTGGTTCACTGGTAGGACTATATTTTAAGCCCTTTTGTAATACAGATAGATGACTCTCTTCCAATTTCTTATCTGACAAATTGAATACACAGGGGATACTAGGTGTTTTTAGTGGTAATGTGAGTTTCTTTTTGAGGCGTTTGCCTCCTCTACTTCCCCTGGACTTCCTTCCCTTTGCCGTTTTGGGGAGTCTCTTGTATGTGGGGCATTTAGATCCCAACGAGATGTTTTCGGGCGTGCCCCCAAAAAAGATTCCCTAGTCTCTCTTCTGTTTTGAACTGGATCTGGATAGATTCTCTTATTGTGATGGGGTGTGACATTTTGAGGTTTTTCAGTTTGTCCAAAATGGCGTTTTTTATGGCCATTTTGTGAAAAGTGAGGTGAATGGTCTCTTGTTTGTTCAAATCTACCTCGATTATTATATCATGGCTCATCGAATATTCATCAAAATGTAGAGATGAATCTGTCATAGTCGGTGAGGATTGGATCAGATCTTTCCCAGAGTGGTGATATCCAATCTAGGGCAGAACCAGTTAGCAGGGAGACAATGTAAGCTATCTTGGTCCTGGCTGTAGGAAAGTTCTGCAGCAGAAGCTCAAATTGGATGTCACATTGGTTGAGAAAGCCTCTACATGCTTTTGAATTGCCATCATAGTTAATAGGAGGAGGCAGCTGAAGACGAGAGATATACAGTATGCTGGGGCATGAGTAGCAGCCTGAGTGTGTACTGGTGGAGGAGGTGAACGGAGAGACTGCTGGAGGGAATCCAGATGAGTGGACACTTCCGTAAGTACGTGATCACTTGCTGCTGTGTCGCTTCCTGCATCTCAATGCACGAGGTGACGTCTTGGAGAGCCGCTGGCCCCACACTATGGTCGTGTGCCGAGTCCATCTGTATTTAACAATCTGTCATGGCCTGGACTTGCTGTGTTCCCGGCACTGACCTGGGTGAGCCAGTGGAGGGCGCAGAGAATCGGAAGCTGGGAGGCTTGAGGTATCTGGAGCTCATGTACGGAGGGATGGAGAATGATGACCTGCCGGGGACACAGAGGATTGGCTGAACCTAAGGTTGCGGCCCTCTACCCAGGTTCCTCTGTGACTTTGGCAGGGTTTGATACTCTGGAGACAGGTAGAGCAAAGATGTTATGGGGTACTTAAACCATCAATGGTGATCGATGGCACTGAATGCTTGGTAGCAACACAGAGGGCACAGAGGAATGTAGGTAGCAAGGTGTACACAGTATGGGGGACTGAGTACCGTGGGAGCCGATCGATGGTATTCGATGGTTCGACCTGGGAGCCGGAGGAGAGTACTTGTGATGCAGCCTGGGAGCCAGAGGAAAGTACTTGTGATGCGGCCTGGGAGCCAGAGAGGACTCGATGGGAATCGATGGGAATCAATGGTGATCACTGGGGATCGCTGGGGCGGCCTGGAAGCCGAGACGTGATGGTCATGGGAACCCACTGGTATCTGGACGCTGAGCAGGTAACCTGGGCTGTACACAGAGAGCTGGATCACACGGCAGATGGACCTCGTGGAAGCTTCTGGCAGGAGTGGAATAACCAGGAACGCTGAGGATGGAAGCAGGTAACAGCGGACTCAGGTAACCGGACCTCTGGAGCAAGTAGGGAGTCTTGAAAGCATGACGCTGGAGAACTTGCAGGGGAAGTTATTCAAAACGGGGAGGAGACTGGGAAGCAGGCTTTTATCCCTCCAGGTGAATAGGGAATCAGCCGCAGGCTTGTGGAATTAGCCGCAGCAGCAGTACACAGACCAGGAAGTAAGCTGGAGTTTACCTGGATCATGTGACCCGCAATCAGGACAGGGAATACACCTGGAGTCCTAGGTGACACAGGGAATGACTTGTGAGCAGGAGACATCATGCCAGGGGTTGCAGACTGTACCAGCAGTTGATCTGTGGAGCAGATTACACCAGCGTTCCTGTAAGGGGCACACGCGAGCGGCATGAGAAACGGGGTTCCTGACAGGGGCTTGGTGACGCTAGCTGCTGCTAGACCTGGCTGCTCCCTCTGGCGTCTGTTCCTGACTGAAGTCCCCACACGCTGCTTGCAGCATTGGTTCATGTTCTTCTGCAGTGCTCAGGACTGTGGTATGAGTTTTGCCTGGGCATACAATGTTTTGTATCTTGTGGTATCAGCCCACAGCTGTTTTTTGCTTGGTACAAGTCCTATTTGGCATTATTGTGTGTGGTTCTTTTTGTCTACATTAAATACTGGTTTTACACTATGAAGCGTTATTTTAAACACACACACATATATATTTAAATATGTGTCGGTTAACCCGGCACTCAAGGAAAATTCAGCTGTGGTGCCTTATTTGAACCCTAAGGTCCCCTGTAGCAAAAGGAGATGAAGCGCCACTCGCCACTTCAAAGATTAACTCAGTTTTATTTCTTGTCCAACTTGTTTCAGGAGGAAATCCTCCCGTCGTCAGGGATAAACACATACTGACATGTACAACCAAAATTTGTTCAAACACAGCTCCCACCTTCACCAATCAGGTAACTTGCTCGGTTACCACTCCCCGCCACATCTGTCGGCGTTCCCCGATCAATCAGAGACACAGCTACAGGGTGGATTGGTAGTGGCCACAAATAGCAGACCTGAAAATTAACCCAAAAAACACTAACTGCATAGATAAGATAAAAACAAATGCACTGTGCCACCTATACATATAAACAAATGGCAAACACCTGTAATGTCCAAAGAGGCTTTGACCGGCAGAACATAAGTTATATTTCCAAAGTAAATATCTGTCACAGTGCTATTCTGGCCTTTCACTCAGCTTTTGTGGATATATAAAGTGACATGCACCTTTACAAAAAACAGTGTAAACCTAATTTTTCATTTAACCCATGCGGCGCTAGAGAGTCTAATTTCATAATCTATCTGCTTTCTATTTGCAAAAGGAACTTACCTCTGTTACCCCCACGTCTCAATGGAGGAATATGGTCTATAATCTTGGTGCGTAGGCTGGCCACCGAGTGTCCAGCCACCGCAAAGTGACGTATGGCCATTCTGTGATTGGCCATACATTCCCTGAAGGTACAGTAGTTTCAATTTTTCCCACGTATGTATAGCCATCAGGTAGTACATGTCTGATACTGTACTTCTTGCCACTATAAGGATGTAAAAAGTGGCTACCTGTCAGAAGGGAGCTACAAGTGGTACAGCCCACGCACCGATAGCAACCAAGGGGCTTAGAGAGAAAGTGGGTTGAGATGCTGGGTTTCATTAAGTCAGTAATATCAGTTTTGACCAATTGGTCCTGTAAACTGCAAACACAAGAGTAAGCTGGCATCAGACGGGAATTGTGTAGGGCCGGTAGTTCCCGGTCTTTGCTCACCATAGGCCAGAGCCTTTTTATATACCTATTGGTATTTTCACTAGTGTTTAGTAATCCAAGGTACAGTATTACATTAATTGACTCTGTGTCGACACTAGCTTTATATAGGCAATCCAACTTGGGGATGCTTAATACTCTATACTTAGCAGCATTCACATCTACTCTACGATAACTACGTTGTACAAAACATTCTATCATATCATCCAGCATTTAAGAATCTCTTCCTGATCACTTACAATCCTTCTAGCGTGTAACATTTGAGAGAACGGTAAACCCCATCGCAGGGGGAGGGGATGTCAACTATCATGCATAAGTACTGAATTACGGTCTGTGTCTTTAATAAACAAACCAGTAGACAAATTTCCTTGATTGCATCTGATCCTAACATCTAGGAAACTTATTGCTTCATGGCTTGTAATGTAGGTAAATTTAACTGCATGGTCAGTTTCATTGTGATCATTTAATGTTTTGAGGAGCAAATCCTCCTTACCAGACCATAAAAATAACAGGTCATCAATGAAATGAACAAACAGTAATAAATGTCCACTGCTATCCAAAGGTGCAAACAGCTCACCCTCTAATGCCAACATAAAGGCACTGGGGACTCTCTCAGACAGATTCCCTTCTGGCAGGGGCGGATTGGAGACTAAAAGTGGCCCTGGAAAATTTCTGGCAGTGGCCACATGTGGGCGGCAACAAATCAATAATGGCCGCACTCATACATACACCCGGTCCCTGCCGCTCTCATACATACATACACCCTGCCGCTCTCATACATACATACGGTCCCTGAAGCTCTCATACATACATACACCCTGCCGCTCTCATACATACATATACATACATACACCCGATCCCTGCCGCTCTCATACATACATACATGGTCCCTGCCACTCTCATACATACATACACCCTGCCGCTCTCATACATACATACATACAGCCTGCCGCTCTCATACATACATAGATACACCCTGCCGCTCTCATACATACATACATCCTGCCGCTCTCATACATACATACATCCTGCCGCTCTCATACATACATACACCCTGCCGCTCTCATACATACATACACCCTGCCGCTCTCATGCATACATACATACACCCTGCCGCTCTCATACATACATACATACAGCCTGCCGTTCTCATACATACATACATCCTGCCGCTCTTATACATACATACACCCTGCCGCTCTCATACATTCATACATCCTGCCGCTCTCATACATACATACATACACCCTGCCGCTCTCATACATACATACACCCTGCCACTCTCATACATACATACACCCTGCCACTCTCATACATACCTCCCATATGAGGTGCAAAAGGAAAGAGCTAGATACAGAGACATAAAAGCGAGACTCAGAGAATTGAACTTAAACTACTCAATGCTTTATCCCACAAAACTGAGGGTTGTGATCAATGATGAGACCAAGTTCTTCACACCTGGGGAAGCTGCCGCCTGGCTGGACAAAAACTATCCAACCATTAGACAACTGGCGGCTAGCTAATATATTGATGGGATCTATTGATAAGAGCCAGAGCTCAGTGATAAGATAAGATCTGATACATACCCGGACATTTTGCTCTGGTCCTTTTGCTTTGATATTATGTCTGAAATGTATAAATGGTATCTAGCGATATAGGGATCGTGAAATTGGGAAAAGGTTCAATACCGATTGTTATGTACACGGGCGCAGCGCAGGATGGGGGTTGGGGCTGGGGAATTTTTTTAAATATATATATACCGTATTTGCCGGCGTATAAGACGACTGGGGGTATAAGACGACCCCCCAACATTTCCACTCAAAATGTAGAGTTTGTTATATACTCGCCGAAAAGACTACCCCCTTCCGCACACCTCCCTGTCACTAGCAGCTGTCTGGTCCCTTGAGTGGTGGGTTTTGCTGGGGCAGGACAAACCTATCAGGGCAGGTTTGTCCTGCCCCAGCATAACCCACCACATAAAGTTTTAATACCCCCTCATCTGCAGCTTCCCTGCAGTGATGCCGCTGTCCTCATTAAAGGGTACCTCGGTATTCATTAAAGGGTACCTCTCCTCGGCCCCCCCCCCTTCTTATGCATAGGTACCGTACCTTAATAATAAGAGATAGAAGTACGGTATTTGTCTGCATCAGTGTTTTCTTCAGCCTAACGGCCTGTCAGATTGCGCATTTGATGTCGGCGGCAGGCTCGGGTGCTTTCGGCGGGGTTCGGGGGACTCGTGTGCGCTCAGGCACACGAGTCCCCCCGAGCCCCACCGAAAACACCCGAGCCTGTCGCCGACATCAAATGCGCAATCTGACAGGCTGTTAGGCTAAAGAAAACACCGCTGCAGACAAATACTGTACTTCTATCTTTTATTATTAAGGTACGGTACGTATGCATAAGAAGGGGGGGCCGAGGAGAGGTACCCTTTAGTGAATATATGCCATACCTGGCGTATAAGACGACCCCCCACTAGAGGGAAAATTTTTATGGGCTAAAAAGTCGTCTTATACGCCAGAATATACGGTATATATATATATATATATATATATATATATATATATATATATGATTAAATAAGAAAAATAAGCATGGAGTCCCCGGAGAGGCAGGCACGCCTAAGGGAAAGTGACCAACAGTAAATTGTCCCTAGTGAAAGTTGGATGGTCGAAAGGGTTAAGTGACTGGGAGGTTTGGAATAGGTATGCCTAGTCGGGTAGGTTATACAGGGTGGGGGGTGGATAATGGGTACATGTTATGTGTAGTTTGTCTATGTGTTTGTGCATTTTGTATGCAGCCTTGTGAAAATGCTGAGGTAAAAAGAGAACAACCATGGTATTATATTTTGATGCAAGTCAGATATGGAAATTCCCATACAGGGTGGGTGTGGGAGGGTGGGTTTATGTTTAATGTTGTTTGTCCTTGTATAAGTGTACATCCAGGCAGGCGGTTAATCACGGTTACGTTAGTGGTGGCTAGGGTAAAACCGCCATGAAATTAATTATGGGTGCTAAAGTTAATAATCTATAATGGTGAGGATATACACGTAGAATGTGCGAGGCTTGAATGATAGGGTGAAACGTGCTTTGGTCCTGAAACAATGTAAAAACCATCAGCTGATATTATATGTCTCCAAGAGACCCACTTGTGTGTTAACAGATTGTTAGCCCTGCGCCGTCCCTGGATAGGATGGTCTTTTCATTCACAGTTCTCATCATCATCTCGAGGAATGTCGATAATTATTAAGAAAAATGTTTTATTTGAATGCATTTCAATCAGCATCGACTGAAGTGGTCGATATATATTTTTGGATGGGTATATTAATTCCACTAGGTTTTCCATTCTCGCGGGTTAATATATCCCCCTCCCTTCTCATATTATGTACTAAAAAAGGCCTTGGATTTTGTCTCATCGCGTCCAGACAATCATGTTCTATGTCTGGGAGATTTTAACGCAGTTATGAATCCCCTCATCGATAGATGGAAAAAGGGTGAAGGGCCGGCCAGGAATGTGAATGGACTAGCTGAGTTCATTGCAGAAATTGGGTGGTGCGATGTATGGAGAGAAAGATACCCAAATGAACAGCAATTTTCATGTTACTCCTCCTCGTATAACAGATTGACTTAGTCTTTTCCTCCAAAAGTTTGTTAAAACATATCTCCCATATCGAATATAAAGCACGTGGAATTTCAGACCACTCCCCAATTGAGATTCAATTAGATTTAGATACCTGTAAAGGATTTAGGTATTGGAGATTTCATCCCTCCTGGTTCACCCAGTTGGGTAATGTTGATGAAGTAGGGGTTCAGTTAGAAGGATTTTTTAATAGTAATATTGACTCGACTAGACCCACCTATGTGTGGGACACCTTTAAAGCCTATCTCAGAGGACTTTTAATTAAGAAGATCTCTATCATAAAATGGAAATGTTGCGAAAAAGATCTGATGTTAGAATCTAAAATGAGGGTGCAAGAACAGAAATATCTCCTGGATAGAGTGGGGTCAACAAGGATAGAGTGACTTTGACGCTCAACGAGAGTGGGTCGAGCATCTGCAAGTTATGGCAGAATATCGGTTATTAAAGCAGTCACATCAGATTTATATGATAGATCGGGCAAATATCTCGCCTATCTATCTAAAGTAGAAAGTGCCCCAAAAATATTAGCTAGCATTTGCTCAAGTACAGGAGAGTCAATGACAAGTGCACCAGAAATAGCGGCACTATTTCTGGAACATTACACTGAGGTATATCAGTCTAGAATCACTATAGGAGGGGAGGAGATTGATGAGTATGTGAATGGAATGGATCTACCTAAACTGTCACAGGAAAGCCATGATCTATTAGACTCCTCCATTACCCTGGAGGAGGTGCAATCAGCAATCGAGGCGCTTTCAATGGGTAAGGCCACAGGTATCGATGGTCTTCCAGGAGAAATCTATAAGCATTTATGTGGTGTTATTGCCTCTAGACTATTGCACTCCTTCCAGAGTATGGACTCAGAAGGGAAACTGGCTGATTCAATCACGGAATCAATAATTACTAAAGCTGATAAGGATTGGTGGACTCTTATAGGCCAATCTCCCTGATTACCGCCAATGCCAAGATTTTCGCTAAGATTCAGGCAACCAGGTTGGGCGGGGTAATCAGGGAGATGGTACATTCCGACCAAACTGGATTTATGAAGGGAAATTCTATGGCCATTAATATACGAAGAGTTTTTACCTTTATGCAAACAGCAGATATCATGGGTAATAGTTTTGCGTTTGCGTCATTTGACGCAAACAAGGTTTTTGACTCAGTAGAATGGCCTTATCTGAGGGGTTCATAAGGTGGGTATTCCTGTTGTATCAGAATCCAAGGGCTGGAATATTAGTTAATGGCTACATTACCGACTCTTTTCAACTAAACCGAGGCACTAGGCAGGGGTGTCCCCTTTCCCCTCTCCTATTCGCAATCGCAATTGAGCCAATTGCTTGCAAGCTGAGAATGGAGAGGGGAGAGGTGAATTGGGGCATAAGACTCATATAGTATCCCTTTATGCTGATGACTTTCTGGTGGGCTCCTCGGAGTATGAGAGGGATCTACCAATAGTTGTTGAGTGCATTGAGGAGTTTGGGCGGTATTCTGGGTTAATAGTTAATCGTAAGAAATCACATCTTCTTGTAGCTCAAAGAGAGGGGAGTCGCGAGTATGATATCGACTTAGGTCTTCCCAAGGTCGACAGGTTTAAGTACCTGGGGGTTATCATTTCCAAGGACCCTAGGAAATTTGTTATGGATAATATTGACCCCTTAATATTGCATTTAAAAATTAAATGTAAGAACTGTGCTAAACTCCCTCTAACTATTTTAGGATGGGTTACCTTGGTAAAAATGTCAATACTGCCGAAATTTTTGTATGTGCCTTAGCACGCCCCTACCTTTATTCCAATGAGGTATTTGGCAGGATAAATTATGTTATCTCTTTATTTATTTGGGAAAAATAAAATCTCCCGAATCAAATCACTGACCAGAGAGCGGAAAAGAGGAGGGATGGCACTGCCCAACTTCAAAATCTACTATTATGCAGCACAACTGGCCCATTTGCGGGCCTGGATCAGGGTAGAGGAGGCCTCGGTTGAGCTGGTAGAGTTTATAAGGAGGGTGGCCCCGGGGCATACTCCAATACAGGCAATATTAGTGGCAGATAATGGTAGGAGAGTTCCCCCTATGTTAAAGCAGGCCAGGAAAATATGGCAGTGGGTGATCAAGGAAACTAAGTATGATGGGGTAGATCCTGACACTTATTTATTCTCATTAGACTCTTTGAAACAAATTAATTTACATCAGGGCTCTAAAGGGCCCCATACATCAGCAATTAATTGTGACAATCCTGAGATCTGGAGATGATTGCCACAATTAATTTTAGATGTTTGGGCTCCCCCTTTTGGCAATTCCAATCAAAAATTAATAGGGATCGCCAATCAATTGCTTAATCAGATTTTTAAACATGCTTAATAATCTGGTATTATCTGCGGAACTTTTTTATATGTGTGGGCATTCCCAATTCGTCTTCATCTATTTACATTATGAACAGCTGAAATGACAATCGATTGGGCAATTTCCAGATATGAAGATGCAATCTTTAGATGGAAAAATCTGCCCATCACTGAAATAAATCTGTAATGTGGGGGCAAGTCAAATAGATTATAGAAACCATTTATCTGGCCAAAGAATCCCTGGAACTGGAAATCCATTAATTGTGATTGCTGATGTATGGGGCCCATAAAGTTTGGATGCAGTATAATATAAATTCCATTGGACAAGTATATGAGGGTGATGGGCCCCATACATCAGCAGTCACAATTAATGGTTTTCCAGATCCAGTAATTTTTTTGGCCAGATAAATGGTTTCTACAATCTATTTGACTCTCGACTCGTCACCTTCGTTTACGGTTACCCTCAATGAAGTTTGCTCCATGCTTCATTGGCCCCTATCCGATTGCCCAGATCATTAACCCGGTTGCTGTTAAACTAAAACTTCCATCTACCATGAAGATTGCAAATTCCTTCCATGTCTCTCTTCCTAAACCTTTAAGGTTAAGTCCTTTCCAGCAAAGAACTCCCAGGGTTCCGGCTGTCAACACTGATGCCGAATTTGAGGTCACAAGAATTTTGGACTGTCGTCAACATCATTCTCGTCTTCAGTACTTGGTAGAGTGGTCTGGCTATGGCCCCGAAGAGAACTCTTGGGTGGATCTTCATGCCCCTGCTCTCATCAAACAGTTCTTCCGAAAATATCCTCATAAGATTCCCAGGAGAGACAGGGTCACTCCGAAAGGAGGGGGTACTGTCAGGAGAGCCGCCGGCGGCACGCAGCGGGTCTCCTACTCACCTCTCCGTGTGCGTCGGCGTCTCTCCTGTCTGGCGCCGGGTCCTGGGCGGCAGATGGGGGTTGGCAGGAGGGCTGGAGGGCTGCTGCTGTGCGCTGAGAGGGGACACTCCCGACATGCAGGCTCCGTCCTGCAGAGCTCCGGCAGCATCTGAAGCCGGCGCCGCCATCTTTGTTTTGGGCAAACCTTGCCCTTGGACCAGCCAGCCTTGTTCCTCCTACTGCACTGGATGGCCAATGGCAGCTTCTCCCTAGGGATTTAGGGAGGCTGTCAAGAGTCATCCAGTGTCAGTGCAAAATAGTCTTTCAGCCTGTCTGCAGCTTGACTACTGGCTCCATTCGGTCCTGTGTCCGCCTTGGCTCCGTTCTCCTCTGGGAGGTGCATTCCTGTTCTCTGGCACCGTGGCCTCCGCCTGCTCGTCATCCAGCCTGCTCATTCTCTGACTAGAACAGTATCCAGTTAACCCTTATAATCCCCTGGTCCCAGTGGAATTACTCCGATAAACCTTTCACTCCTCCTGTCGCTTAATACATTCGGACTTATTTAAGTATATTTGCAAGTTGCAAGAATTTAAGTTTATTTCTAACTCAAAGAAGTATTTGAGAAATGTGTACTTTGAGAAGTATCAATGTACCTTCATGAAACCGTCTATTATTAAACCAGCCCGTTTTAACCCTACCTCTGTTACTCCTAGTGTGGTTCCTGAGTCACATACAAACCCATCCAATCCCATTCCCGTGACAGGGCCCATAACTTTATTAAATCCTTTTCTCAACTGCAGGATGAATTTCAGCTTCCGCAGAGTATGTTTTATAGATTCTTACAACTGAGGAGCGCTCTGAATTAATATAATAGGGACAATACACAACAGATCCTTGAGTCTCCGATTAAAAAAATTCTAAGTAATGCCCCTTTCCCACTGCAGCCTTAAAACGGTATATTGCCGATTTTTAAAGGCAAAATACCGTTTAAGGCTGCAGTGGGAAAGCGCCAGAGTTGAAATACCGTTTAAAGTTAAACGGTATTTCAACCCGTTTTCAAAGCAGTGTTTTAAATGGTAATCTACCGTTTAAGAGGCAATGGGAATGCATCTTAAATGGTATTCTTAATGTAAACAGGCTACAATTCAAGCGATTGGTTGTTGCCTGTGTTGTGACACTCCCCACAACCCTGAAAAGCCCATTAAAGTCACAGGCACTCATTTGTGCTGTAAAAACGTTTTGAAGAGCTAAAACGTTTTACCTGCAATGGGAATGGTACTTAAATGGCATTTAAAACTGTAATCTGCTGCAGTGGGAATGCTAAATACCGTTTAAGATTACCTGTAACTTAAAACGGGTCTGCAGTGGGAAAGCAGCATAAGTTGGGTACAGTGAAGGTGGTATCTAAATGTTATAGATTTGTTACCAAAATAACTCAGTGTGAGGACTTGGTAGGATTGTTTACAAAGTGGTCTAATGATATCCCGGAATTAACCTTAGAGAATTGTAATACAGCATTAGTGATTCAGAGCACTACTACTAATTCAAGTAGGATCCAGCAGGTGCAATTCAACATTACCCATCGGATATACCTGACCCCTGAAAGGATATGCAAATTATGTAAGAATAATTGTGGTCGTTGTCCCAAATGTAAGGAGGGGAGTGGTGGTGAAATGTGTAGTTTCTGGCATCTTATTTGGAAATGGGGGCATGGACCTGACAGAGGGTCACGATTTTAGGCTCTCCCTAAAGCTCAGGAACCGAGCGGGGGACTGCCGGGGACAACCTTAGAAAGTGCCCCAAAAGTGATCCAGGAGGCAGGGGGATAGGCGGCGGGCAAGAAGCAACCCAGCCACCCGCAAAAACTTACCCTGGAAGCCCGGGCATCAAGCTAGGTGCCGGGCAACAACAACAACAAACCCTCAGACAGCACGGAACCGCCATATTGGAGGAGGCGGCGAGTGAGTGCGACAAGCCGGAGAGACGCAGAGTGCTGACAAGCTGAGACGCTGCGTGAAGGAGCCGAGGAAGAGAGGATTGGATCGCGGCTGTGAATAAACAGGGGAGTGCGGCCCACACAAGCCGCCAAACCTGCTACAGCCTAAGGCAGTGAAAACTCCTCTGTCGGAGCCACAGAGAGCCTACAGAGGGGACGCTGAGAAGCCACGTGCAGGTGGACGGAGAATGAGGGAGAGGGAGCAGACTGCTGATCAGCCGGACAGCTACTCCGTGAGAACCCGACAGACTGAAGCAGTGATTGTTCCCACAGGGCACGGAGCCCAGAAGGGAAAATACTGGCTGAGCCACAGGAGAATATCCCCTAGAAACCCAGCGGAAATACGGACAATCAGCCTTTTGTATTGCTACCAGTGGACGCTGCAGGCACAGCCTGAATTAGGCTTCAAGAGGAGGCGATCAACGGGTGAGAAACCGTGGCAAGGATATAAAATACAACTGAAGGGAAGCATATCCAGGAGAGCGAGGATATAAAATCACAGTGTAGCTGAAACCCGAGGCTGAACAGAGGATAACAAGCTGCAAAGGGCATCTGGGACTGCTGAAGCTACTAAACACAGGTACGAAATATAATAAGTAATAAGGGGGCAGAGGGATGATGGGCTACAAGGCCACTGAGAGGTGGTAAACACTGAAGATAAGTAATAATTAGCTGAAAAAGAGAACTGTGTACTTAACCCTTAGCAAAAAGTGGCCAAAGTTAATTGCCAATAAGGAGAATAAAAACGTAAAGGGCTAAAACCAGAAAGAAAGGCAAAAAACGCCTGGGAAAGAGCAAGGCCCAGAAAGTGAGGCAAATAGACAACTAAAGCAAAAACAAGATGAAGAAATATATGGCCAAAACGGCAAAAAATGCCAAAAGTGCACAAGCTCAGAAAGATAAAGGGAAAAAGGACAAATCTACAAATAAAATACCGGCCTCGGCCCCCAATTCACCTAGTAATGCTAGCATAGCAGAATCCCTAGATGAGACCCTATATACGGCACAGTCGCCAGCACAAAGGGCCCAAGAAATTTTGGACATTTTATCACCCCTCCTAGATGCTAAACTGGCACCGCTGTCAGAAGCTATTAATAAAATGGTTGAACAAACCACACAGCATTCAGCGAGACTGACTAAGGTAGAAGACAGGATATCGACGCTAGAAGATAACCTCAAAATTATAACTACACAAGTACAAGAACGGGAAAAAATAATCGTAACACTAACAGATAAGATTGAAGAACTTGAAAATAGAAGCAGAAAAAGTAACCTGAGGCTGATAGGCCTACCTGAGAGTGTCAAAAATAAAGATCTTATGGCTACGGTCGCAGAATGGCTACCAGAAAAATTAGGCCTATCAGGGCAAGAATGCATTATAGTGGAACGGGCACACTGTATTGGCCCTGAACGCCAAAATATGCAACAAAGGCCCAGACCAGTGATTTTCAAGATGCTTAATTACATGGACAAAGTAAAAATCATGAACGCATACCACAAGAGCACGGAAGTAAAGTATGAAAATTCACGCCTGCTTTTATTTCAAGATTTCTCATACCAGGTATCCAGCGAAAGACGTGAATTCTCTGAAATATGTAGAGAACTCTACACAAAGAACATACGGTTTGCGCTTCTATACCCCACCAAGCTGAAAGTGAACCAGGAAGGAAAAACGCAAATATTTGACAAACCAGAGGAAGGGTAGGGTGGTTTTGGGTAGGTCGCACAGGACAATAGTAAACATATTGAAGGACCCCCACAATACTAGGATATAATCTGAAGTATTCAGTGATCTAAATGGGGGTGTGCAACCTCGGACATAAGGATTTAGACAAGAACAAAGAAGAAAAAGAATGTCCTATATCGGTGCACCAATAAAGATTTCTAAAATTTAACTTTTATTGTGTTTTATTTAAGAACTGCGAGATAAAAAATACATATAATAACAAAGAAAGGGAATGGGATGACACTTTTTAAAACTAAGGTGGCAGGCAGATGTTTGTGATAGAACCTGTTAGATGTACTGATTTCAACTTTAGAACAGTGTTTTTTGGTTATGTGGATTAGAATAGACCAAATAATCAGGCTAGTATAGATAAGAGCGGGTATGACCTCTTAGAATTATTGCTCTTTATTCCGCTATTTCACTTATGTCAGTCAGAGCACAATGTGTATTGTTATTTAATGACGAACAGACAGTGGATTGGCATACACTCATATAATTCACAGCGTATGGGTGAAAATAATTTTCTTCTGTCTCCCACAGGAGAACCCCAGTCTCAGTCACTTTAGAAAAGGATTATATATGTATGATCATGCTAGTGACAGACATTGGATGGCATACACTTTATAGTATCTCACAGTGCATGGGTGAAAATTCACTCTGTCTCCAACAGGAGAGTCCAGGTCTGGATCGCTTAGAAATATTATTATACTGGTGATGAACGGAAATGGGATGGACATACACTTTCTAGTATTCACAGTGTATGGGTGAAAATTCACTCTGTCTCCAACAGGAGAATCCCAGACTTAATCACTATTCCGTTATTTCACTTATGCCAGTCAGAGCACAATGTGTATTATTATTTAGTGACGAGCAGACAGTGGATTAACATACACTCATATAGTTCACAGCGTATGGGTGAAAATAATTTTCCTCTGTCTCCCACAGGAGAACCCCAGTCTGGGTCACTTTGGAAAAGGATTATATATGTGTGATCATGCTAGTGACAGACATTGGATGGCATACACTTTATAGTATCTCACAGTGCATGGGTGAAAATTCACTCTGTCTCCAACAGGAGAGTCCAGGTCTGGATCGCTTAGAAATATTATTATACTGGTAATGAACGGAAATGGGATGGACATACACTTTCTAGTATTCACAGTGTATGGGTGAAAATTCACTCTGTCTCCAACAGGAGAATCCCACACTTGATCACTCAGAAAAAATATAAATATAATATGGTGGATCAGGGTATTGCACTATTCAGGGAGAGATATCCCATAGGCTATAAACTATGCTTGGTATAGAAACCAGATAAGTAATGCAGTGCTACCTCTGATTCACTGTGCTGGTCCAAAGGAGTCGCCTCCAAGTGGACCGTATCTGGCTGTAGTGAATGCCCTTAGAAGGGCTGTAGCGGCAAAACACTGTTCAACAATTATTAAACATTAGTAAGAAAAATAATAAACAGGTGCAAACATCTGCCCGCACACCGCTAGCCGGCACGCGCTTCGCAGATTTTAGCTTCCTCAGGGCCAACCCATCTGAGCACAAGCAGGGTTTAAATACCCTTAATGATGTGTATTCATCCAATAGCAGTGTGTGTAGAACGGCGTGCCCCCATAGATTCGGCGGGAAAAATGGAGTCCAATCGGGAGCCTAGTATGTGACGGACCCCTAAGTGGTATCCTATGAGTGTGGTTGTTGTGCCTCGTTGCTGTGGTAACGCTGTGTCACTGCATGTGGAAGCGGGCGCATTTATGACATATCTCTACCTAGGTGCTGCGTCTAGCGTCGTTGCCATGGTAACCACGTTGGTTTACGCGAAGACGCTGGCGCACACGTGACGCAGGTGCGTTCTGGACCAATAGTATGTGGTCCGTTCAGCGTGACAACATATATTCTGTTGTTGACACGGTAACCTAGTGATGGCGTGTCACGTGTTCATGATGGTCCTATCACATGGCGTCCTTTGGCAGCGGGTTACCATGGTGATCGTTGTGCATCGTATATCCAGGATTTATACATATGGTTTGAGGTATTGGTTCACGTTTTGCTGATAGCAGTGTATCTGATAGTATATCTCTCGTAGGGATAAAAGATTAAAGAGTCAGAATGCCGATGACTAGTTTCCTGAGATTATAGAGTATATTCATCCTTCAGGACATATTTCTCCTCTAATATAAAGGGGGCACAGATATTGGTGACTTGGTAAGGATATATGTTATATCTCCGAAGGTAGACATTTAACAAATATAAGCTTCATAAGTGATCAGAGTTTGAATATTAAAGTGTGGGTCGAATGGATTGCTGGTGAAGTAAGAACATATAGATACTGGTAGTGCATTAAGGTATTGATATAGAGAGTGACAGAAAGAAAATATACTGATAGATCGTATAAATATGAGCATACGATAGTGACAAAAATAAGTGAAAATGTAAACAGAATCACACACTCGTGACGAAAAAATATAGTGACATGCAAAAAATATACTCAGAACAATGAGTTAAATAGTCAAGTTAAGAGAAAAATATGAAAAAGTATATAGAGAATATATATATGTGAATGATAGTAGGAAAATATTGCAAAACGAAGATTAATAGAAATCTTATTTTATACTAATCATAAATGGAAAATAAAAGTGTCAGGTCATTCATATTGGTGACCCCATAAAAATGGTGATAGATCAAAGAAAATTTTATATATAGAGGTTGATACCAAGTATTGAAGTGTTTATACAGGGTAATGTCCGTATATAATAAGAGAAGAAAAAGAATTTAGACTGCAGAAAAATAATCAGTCACTTGGTGACATGGGTATTAATAGTGTGTTGATGACCCTCATATGTTTGATGTTTTCACCAAAAAAGGAGAGTATGACCCAGTTTGACGTAGGCATGAATGATATGTTGATATCAGCCTGTGGTTCAGGTTAACCACATATAATGTAAAAGATAGTATTAGAAGAGGACTGATGGTCATGTTGGGGGAGTTTCTACAGAAACGCAGAGTAACTGTTTTCCTCATTGAGGCCTATTGGTGACATGGTGCCCATCATGAAGATTAATCTGGTTTCTTGTCTCAACAATTCAGAATCCAAGTCCCCTCTTCTTATGCCCATGTTGACCTTCATCATACCAAATACTTTCAGACCAATTGCTTTACTCTGGTGGTATCTCAAGAAGTGACGTGCAACTGGGGTGAGCATTTTCATGGCCTGTCTATCTTTCTCTGCGTTCTTGATACCGGAGATGTGTTCCAGTACTCTCTTTTTGAGGGGCCTGATCGTCTTCCCTATGTATGTCTTTCCACAAGGACATTCTAAGTTGTAGATGATACCTGCCGTGTCGCATGTAATGTACTCTTTAATCTTCCAAGTGTGTTTGTATTTATCAATGTATTGTTTTGTAGGAACCATAAATGTGCATGCTTTGCAAGATCCACATTTGTAGGATCCTAATCTCTGGGATGGATGCTTAGTTATTTTATCAAGATGGCTATGAACCAGGGTATCCCGAAGGTTGCGACTCCTGCGCCAACTCATTTGGACTCTGTCCCCAAGTGTGGTAGCCAGATCTTGATCAGTTCTTAGCACGTCTAGGTGATTATTGAGAATGCTCTGAATGGATTGCCACTCTTTACAGTAGGTTCCAATGAATCTCACAGGTTCATTGGAGATGGTATTGTCCTTCTGTCGTGGTATCAGAAGTCGTTCCCTGTCATAGGTTTTGGCTTCGTTGAATGCTCTCTTGATGCTCCTTTTGCTGTAGCCTCTTTCTGATAGGCGGTCACTGAGTTCCTTGGCTCTAAGTCTGTAGGTATTCTCATCTGAACAGTTTCTTTTGATTCTCAGGAATTCTCCCTTGGGGAGTCCCCTGATGACTGGAGGGAAGTGGGAGCTTGAGTTGTGTAGTAAGGAGTTGGTCGACGTTGGTTTTCTGTATAGGTCAGTGTGAAGGGATCCATCCTCTTTGATGGTAATGTGGAGGTCCAGGTAGTTGACCTCCTTTTGACTGATCTCGTAAGTTAGATGTAAGTTGAGAGGATTCTTGTTGAGCATGTTGATCATTTCAATGAAAAGATCTTTTTCTCCCTCCCATAGAATCAGGAGATCGTCTATGTACCTAAGCCATAATAATACATGATCTGTATATTTTTCGTTGGCTTCAGTAAAAACGAATTCTCGCTCCCACCACCCCAGGTACAGGTTCGCATACGTGGGGGCACAAGTGCTCCCCATCGCAGTCCCCCGTACCTGGAGGTAGAAGCCCTCATTACAGACAAAATAGTTCTTGGTTAATACGAATCTTAACAGTTGAATGAGAAAATTACTGAAGTCGTTTTCTGTGCCCATGTGGAGGAAGTATTTAACAGCCTCTACACCGTACTGATGGTGAATACTAGTGTAGAGGCTTTCCACATCACATGTAATGATCCATGAGTTTTTACTCAAAATGACATCCTGGAGTTTAGTGAGTACCTCCATAGTGTCCCTGACATATGATGGTAATGTCAGGACATGCTCTCTCAGGTAAGTGTCGACAAACTGGCTGGCCTTTTCAGTGAGGCCACCTATGCCGGACACTATGGGTCTCCCAGGCGGTGTAATGTCATTTTTATGGACCTTGGGCAACAAATATAGGGTAGGTATTCTGACGTCTTTGACCCGTAGGAAGTCCGCTTGGGATTTGGTGATTGTACCCAAGTGTGTGGCCTCCTCCAATATTTTGGAGTAGATGGATAGATAATCTTGGGTTGGATTAAAAGTAAGTTTTTTGTAACAACTCCGATCACCCAGTTGTTTATCTAACTCCTTTACATAGAGTGTCCGTGACCAAAGGACCACATTGCCGCCTTTGTCAGACGGTTTGACAATGGTGTCTTCCCAGCTCTTAATTACTCGTAACGCCTCTCTCTCCTGTTTACTGAGGTTGTCCTCGAACCGAAGAACATGTTTGTTACTCTCGAGGTGGTCAAGATCTTGACTGACCAAGTCGACATAGGTTTTAACTACCGGACAAACTTGAAAATGAGGATACAATTTGGATTTCTTTTTCAGAGTCCCCATTTGTCTGTTGGTATCAGGGTTTGAGGGGGAAATGGAGAGATCTGGGGGAGTATCTCCTTGTAGGCTCTCGAGGTCGACTATTGCCTGTATTTCTTCCTCATCCCAGAGGGGCCTGGAGCCAGGGGAAATAGTAGGTGGAATGTTCACAGTAGGGTCTTGATCGTCTCTTTTGCAAAAGAACTTTTTTATGAGTAACTTGCGGGCAAACAAATTCAAGTCCTTTTCAATCTCGAATCTGTTAAAGGAGGTGGTAGGGGAAAAAGACAAGCCTTTTTGTAATACCTGAATTTGCAGGTTGGTGAGAACATGGTCTGATAAGTTAATGATCTTGAGGGAATCTGAGTTGGATGTTGTTAATTCCGGTACCTCTGATGTTCCCTCAGATCTTCTCGCCATTCTCTCGCTGGTCTTTTCTTTCTTCTTACCCCTCCTTGTCCTGCTGTATCCCACCCTAAATGTTCCCTGGTGTCCCTGGGGCTCACCCCTAAAAAAGGCCTACGGGTATTGGAGGTAGAAATACTAGGATTGGAGTCATTGTCGGAGGAGTCAAAATCGGTGCTACTGACATTTAGAGGGTTAGATGAGGGTGTCTTTCTGTTATTGTGTGTGTGCCATCTATACACCCTTTTTGATGAAAAGTCATCCCTATCTCTCTGTAGCTTATTCTTCTTCCTACTTATGATCTCCTTCTCCATCCCCTCTATCTCAAGTTTAAATTTATGATATGTCTTCTGAAATTTGTCCAGTCCTTCATATTCTTTCAGTTTGTTGCTAAGTTTGGCAATATCTGAGTTGTGCTTTTCCAATACAATTTCATCGTGTTTGATGAGAATACCTATCAATTCAAAGGAGCATTGAGTCAAAGTTTTTTCCCATTCATTTTTTAGTGTCTCGTTAGCCAATTCAAATGATGGAAAGACCCGGGGTCGTAGCCCTCGTGGTGTTATTCTCTGCTTAAGGTAGCTTTCAAAGGTCATTTTGTTCCAAAAAGTTTTGGACTGTTTGATTAACGCAAACTTTAATTGATGTAGGTCATTGAGCCAGTCTTCTCCAGATGTATTAATGTGTGAGATATCCTTCTCCAATAGGGATTCCATACATTTCTGGAGATTGAGTTTTCTATTATTTAGCTCTTGGCTTAAACTGAAAGTGGGGGTTGGGCCACTGCTATTGTCAGGGTTAGACATTTTTATAATAGAAGTCAAGGGAATAAGATACCCCGTTATGCTCAGTCAGGTTGTACAGTATCTTACACTGGTGATACTAATACCAGATAACAAGATAAAGAATTGGAAAAAGTTTTTCTCATACATATACGGTCCGTGCTGACCCTTAAGAACGTGAGTTTACTTCACTTGATGAAAGGGTAGGGTGGTTTTGGGTAGGTCGCACAGGACAATAGTAAACATATTGAAGGACCCCCACAATACTAGGATATAATCTGAAGTATTCAGTGATCTAAATGGGGGTGTGCAACCTCGGACATAAGGATTTAGACAAGAACAAAGAAGAAAAAGAATGTCCTATATCGGTGCACCAATAAAGATTTCTAAAATTTAACTTTTATTGTGTTTTATTTAAGAACTGCGAGATAAAAAATACATATAATAACAAAGAAAGGGAATGGGATGACACTTTTTAAAACTAAGGTGGCAGGCAGATGTTTGTGATAGAACCTGTTAGATGTACTGATTTCAACTTTAGAACAGTGTTTTTTGGTTATGTGGATTAGAATAGACCAAATAATCAGGCTAGTATAGATAAGAGCGGGTATGACCTCTTAGAATTATTGCTCTTTATTCCGCTATTTCACTTATGCCAGTCAGAGCACAATGTGTATTGTTATTTAATGACGAACAGACAGTGGATTGGCATACACTCATATAATTCACAGCGTATGGGTGAAAATAATTTTCTTCTGTCTCCCACAGGAGAACCCCAGTCTCAGTCACTTTAGAAAAGGATTATATATGTATGATCATGCTAGTGACAGACATTGGATGGCATACACTTTATAGTATCTCACAGTGCATGGGTGAAAATTCACTCTGTCTCCAACAGGAGAGTCCAGGTCTGGATCGCTTAGAAATATTATTATACTGGTGATGAACGGAAATGGGATGGACATACACTTTCTAGTATTCACAGTGTATGGGTGAAAATTCACTCTGTCTCCAACAGGAGAATCCCAGACTTAATCACTATTCCGTTATTTCACTTATGCCAGTCAGAGCACAATGTGTATTATTATTTAGTGACGAGCAGACAGTGGATTAACATACACTCATATAGTTCACAGCGTATGGGTGAAAATAATTTTCCTCTGTCTCCCACAGGAGAACCCCAGTCTGGGTCACTTTGGAAAAGGATTATATATGTGTGATCATACTAGTGACAGACATTGGATGGCATACACTTTATAATATCTCACAGTGTATGGGTGAAAAAATTCACTCTGTCTCCAACAGGAGAGTCCAGGTCTGGATCGCTAAGAAATATTTTTATACTGGTGATGAACAAAAGTGGGATAGACATACACTTTCAAGTATTCACAGTGTATGGGTAAAAATTCACTCTGTCTCCAACAGGAGAATCCCACACTTGATCACTCAGAAAAAATATAAATATAATATGGTGGATCAGGGTATTGCACTATTCAGGGAGAGATATCCCATAGGCTATAAACTATGCTTGGTATAGAAACCAGATAAGTAATGCAGTGCTACCTCTGATTCACTGTGCTGGTCCAAAGGAGTCGCCTCCAAGTGGACCGTATCTGGCTGTAGTGAATGCCCTTAGAAGGGCTGTAGCGGCAAAACACTGTTCAACAATTATTAAACATTAGTAAGAAAAATAATAAACAGGTGCAAACATCTGCCCGCACACCGCTAGCCGGCACGCGCTTCGCAGATTTTAGCTTCCTCAGGGCCAACCCATCTGAGCACAAGCAGGGTTTAAATACCCTTAATGATGTGTATTCATCCAATAGCAGTGTGTGTAGAACGGCGTGCCCCCATAGATTCGGCGGGAAAAATGGAGTCCAATCGGGAGCCTAGTATGTGACGGACCCCTAAGTGGTATCCTATGAGTGTGGTTGTTGTGCCTCGTTGCTGTGGTAACGCTGTGTCACTGCATGTGGAAGCGGGCGCATTTATGACATATCTCTACCTAGGTGCTGCGTCTAGCGTCATTGCCATGGTAACCACGTTGGTTTACGCGAAGACGCTGGCGCACACGTGACGCAGGTGCGTTCTGGACCAATAGTATGTGGTCCGTTCAGCGTGACAACGGGTATTCTGTTGTTGACACGGTAACCTAGTGATGGCGTGTCACGTGTTCATGATGGTCCTATCACATGGCGTCCTTTGGCAGCGGGTTACCATGGTGATCGTTGTGCATCGTATATCCAGGATTTATACATATGGTTTGAGGTATTGGTTCACGTTTTGCTGATAGCAGTGTATCTGATAGTATATCTCTCGTAGGGATAAAAGATTAAAGAGTCAGAATGCCGATGACTAGTTTCCTGAGATTATAGAGTATATTCATCCTTCAGGACATATTTCTCCTCTAATATAAAGGGGGCACAGATATTGGTGACTTGGTAAGGATATATGTTATATCTCCGAAGGTAGACATTTAACAAATATAAGCTTCATAAGTGATCAGAGTTTGAATATTAAAGTGTGGGTCGAATGGATTGCTGGTGAAGTAAGAACATATAGATACTGGTAGTGCATTAAGGTATTGATATAGAGAGTGACAGAAAGAAAATATACTGATAGATCGTATAAATATGAGCATACGATAGTGACAAAAATAAGTGAAAATGTAAACAGAATCACACACTCGTGACGAAAAAATATAGTGACATGCAAAAAATATACTCAGAACAATGAGTTAAATAGTCAAGTTAAGAGAAAAATATGAAAAAGTATATAGAGAATATATATATGTGAATGATAGTAGGAAAATATTGCAAAACGAAGATTAATAGAAATCTTATTTTATACTAATCATAAATGGAAAATAAAAGTGTCAGGTCATTCATATTGGTGACCCCATAAAAATGGTGATAGATCAAAGAAAATTTTATATATAGAGGTTGATACCAAGTATTGAAGTGTTTATACAGGGTAATGTCCGTATATAATAAGAGAAGAAAAAGAATTTAGACTGCAGAAAAATAATCAGTCACTTGGTGACATGGGTATTAATAGTGTGTTGATGACCCTCATATGTTTGATGTTTTCACCAAAAAAGGAGAGTATGACCCAGTTTGACGTAGGCATGAATGATATGTTGATATCAGCCTGTGGTTCAGGTTAACCACATATAATGTAAAAGATAGTATTAGAAGAGGACTGATGGTCATGTTGGGGGAGTTTCTACAGAAACGCAGAGTAACTGTTTTCCTCATTGAGACTCCATTTTTCCCGCCGAATCTATGGGGGCACGCCGTTCTACACACACTGCTATTGGATGAATACACATCATTAAGGGTATTTAAACCCTGCTTGTGCTCAGATGGGTTGGCCCTGAGGAAGCTAAAATCTGCGAAGCGCGTGCCGGCTAGCGGTGTGCGGGCAGATGTTTGCACCTGTTTATTATTTTTCTTACTAATGTTTAATAATTGTTGAACAGTGTTTTGCCGCTACAGCCCTTCTAAGGGCATTCACTACAGCCAGATACGGTCCACTTGGAGGCGACTCCTTTGGACCAGCACAGTGAATCAGAGGTAGCACTGCATTACTTATCTGGTTTCTATACCAAGCATAGTTTATAGCCTATGGGATATCTCTCCCTGAATAGTGCAATACCCTGATCCACCATATTATATTTATATTTTTTCTGAGTGATCAAGTGTGGGATTCTCCTGTTGGAGACAGAGTGAATTTTTACCCATACACTGTGAATACTTGAAAGTGTATGTCTATCCCACTTTTGTTCATCACCAGTATAAAAATATTTCTTAGCGATCCAGACCTGGACTCTCCTGTTGGAGACAGAGTGAATTTTTTCACCCATACACTGTGAGATATTATAAAGTGTATGCCATCCAATGTCTGTCACTAGTATGATCACACATATATAATCCTTTTCCAAAGTGACCCAGACTGGGGTTCTCCTGTGGGAGACAGAGGAAAATTATTTTCACCCATACGCTGTGAACTATATGAGTGTATGTTAATCCACTGTCTGCTCGTCACTAAATAATAATACACATTGTGCTCTGACTGGCATAAGTGAAATAACGGAATAGTGATTAAGTCTGGGATTCTCCTGTTGGAGACAGAGTGAATTTTCACCCATACACTGTGAATACTAGAAAGTGTATGTCCATCCCATTTCCGTTCATCACCAGTATAATAATATTTCTAAGCGATCCAGACCTGGACTCTCCTGTTGGAGACAGAGTGAATTTTCACCCATGCACTGTGAGATACTATAAAGTGTATGCCATCCAATGTCTGTCACTAGCATGATCATACATATATAATCCTTTTCTAAAGTGACTGAGACTGGGGTTCTCCTGTGGGAGACAGAAGAAAATTATTTTCACCCATACGCTGTGAATTATATGAGTGTATGCCAATCCACTGTCTGTTCGTCATTAAATAACAATACACATTGTGCTCTGACTGGCATAAGTGAAATAGCGGAATAAAGAGCAATAATTCTAAGAGGTCATACCCGCTCTTATCTATACTAGCCTGATTATTTGGTCTATTCTAATCCACATAACCAAAAAACACTGTTCTAAAGTTGAAATCAGTACATCTAACAGGTTCTATCACAAACATCTGCCTGCCACCTTAGTTTTAAAAAGTGTCATCCCATTCCCTTTCTTTGTTATTATATGTATTTTTTATCTCGCAGTTCTTAAATAAAACACAATAAAAGTTAAATTTTAGAAATCTTTATTGGTGCACCGATATAGGACACAAACCAGAGGAAGCCTGGAAGTTTCTAAAAGCCTTGGAACCTGTAAACAAAGCCTGAAAGAAGAGGTTCAAAAGAGACGGAAAGCCAACAATAAAGGGAAACCAGAATGATTTGGCTATTTGGTTATTTGGATAACAAGAATTATTAAGCTGAATGTATAGTAAAAGACAGGAGGGTGGGGGGCGGAGATTAAAAGACAGTTAAATAAAATGTATGTTGATAGTTTAGACAGTACACTTCAATCTCTTATACAGAAGGAGAGCAAAGTTAGACAAAGTAATGCCTCCCTTGTAGGCTGGGACAATAGAGGTACAAGAAAATTAGCACCCCATAGGTATAACAGCATGAAGAGAAGAGGGAATGAGTTTGGGTAATAGAACACAAGAGAATGTAGCAAAAAAGAACCTGGTATTTATCTCTTGGAACGTTGAGGGATTAAACACCCCTATTAAAAGAAAGAAAGTGCTGACACACTTAAAAAAATATAAACCGGACGTGATGTTCATACAAGAGACACACTGGAAAGTAACAGAGGCAAATGTCTTTAGAGATACATGGGTAGGAGAAAGTAGATATGCAGCATTTCATTAAAAAGCCAGAGGGGTTTTGATAGTGTTTAGGAGAAATCTCAATTACTCAATAGTGTCAGAGTGGGCGGACACAAAGGGAAGATTTTTGTTTATAAAAGTGAATATTGAAAACATACTATATACTCTGGTATGTATTTATGCTCCACCAGGAGAGAACGCCCAATTATTTTCAGATTTATACATAAAAATTCAAGGGTGGAAAGAAGGAGTACTAGTTATGGGAGGAGACTTCAATGCAATCCTAGACGCCCAATTGGACGCCAAAACGGGATCTGATAGGAACACAGGGAAAAGGAAAGCACCCCCAACATTGGTTATGTTGCTGGAGAATTTGCATCTAATAGATCCATGGCGATTTGAGAACCCAGACGCAAAAGTTTATACGTTTTACTCTCACCCACATAATTCATTCTCTAGATTAGATTTTTGGTTGGTGGAAGATAATATGTTGCAAAAAATAGACAAAATAGACATAATGGATATAGTGATATTGGATCATGCACCCGTAGTTATGAAGATGCATCTGGACCAGAAAATATTACAATCCTTTAACTGGAGTTTTCCAGAATACTTAAGTAATTCAATAGAATTTAAAGAACATCTGATCCAGATGCACCAAAACTACATAAAGGACAACGAGGTGCATGAGGAGGATATTAACTTGTTATGGCAGGCGTCAAAACCAGTGATGCGAGGGCATATCATAGCCTATACAGCTGCCCAGAGAAAAAACACCAAAGGCTGCTAGCAAAAGCATCGACGGAAGTCTCAATGACATACGCGAGACTGCTGGCAGACCCAGCGAGCATAAATAGAACAAGATATAAAGAAGCAAAAGCAGCTTATGACAGTATAGCTACAGAAAAAGCTTACTGGTATGTACAACATAAGAAAAATAGATATTTTAGATGGGGTAATCGATCCTGTAAAATGCTAGCTAATCTAGTAAAAACAGCTAGAGGACATAAAGCAATTTCGATAATAAAAACAGAAAAGGATAAAATAATTAGAGATCAAACACAAATAGCCGAAGCATTTGTGTCTTATTTCGGGAACCTGTATAAGGCGGCAGTAAATGACCCCTTAGCGAACATACGATTTTTAGAAGAGGCACATATAACACAACTAACCACTGAACATAGAAAACTTTTGTTTGCAACAATAACACAAAAAGAGATAGAGAACATGATTAAGACACTTCCACTGCACAAAACCCCTGGGCCAGATGGCCTATCAGCAGCATATTACAAATTATTAAACACACAAGTAGTACCACAGTTAGCTAAATTATATAATGCTATAACAACAGGACACAAGGCACCAGCACAATTTAATGAAGCACGGATAGTACTTATCCCAAAACCCAATAAAGACCCCACACTAATTACAACATACCGGCCAATATCACTCCTTAATCAGGATTTCGAACTCTTCACGAAAATAAAAGCATTACGTTTTCAACAAATATTACCATCCCTTTTAATGCCGCAACAAACAGGTTTTCTAAAAAATAGATACTCAGTATATAATGTAAGATTGCTAATTGCCGCAATTTACAAAACCCATCAAATAAAAAACAAAGATACAATCATTGTTAGTTGTGATGCCGATAAAGCCTTTGATAGGGTGTCATGGCAATACTTAGAAACACTCTTCCAGAAACAAAAATTCGGAGAAGAATGTATCCATATATTTAAGACACTGTATCAAGAAGCCTCAGCATTTATCACAGTAAATAATTATAATAAAAATTAATTTCAGTTAAATAGAGGTACAAGACAAGGGTGCCCACTCTCTCCCTTATTATTTAATTTGGCATTAGACCCATTATTAAGACACATAACATTGAATAAAGAATGGAAAGGTATACAGTTGGCAGATAAGGAACTTAAAGTGTCCGCTTTTGCAGACATATTGCTAAATATGGTAAATCCTAAACAAGCTATACCAATATTAGTAGCAAAGCTAACAGAGTTTGAAAGAGTGGGGGGATTTAAAATAAATTACACAAAAACGGAGGCACTGTGCCCCTTCCCAGAGGCAAAAAAGGGATGGGGGGACAACTTCCCCTTTAAATGGGCCACAACGCAAGGGATAACAAATCTTGGGATTAAAATCCCGCCAGACCCTTCGAAGCTGTACTCTTTGAACTTTGATAAGTTATGGGAAAGAACTAAAGCTGATTTTACTAGATGGAGACACCTTTCCCTATCATATATAGGAAGAGCTCACTTATATAAGATGATCACGTTCCCAAGGATCCTATATATCTTGCAAATGCTCCCCATTATACCCACTAAGGGGGATATTGGCAAGCACAACAAAGAAATCAGTAAATTTATATGGTCGGGGAAAAGATCCAGAATTTCATTACTTAAGTTGCCGCAAAAGAGGGATCTGGGGGGATTAAATCTCCCATGCCTAAAATCATATGCGATATGGGGAGTATTAAATATGCGGACCACCAAATGGAACAGAGTTTCAGCCCCAATATCCGCTTTATTACATAAGACAGCTAAAAGTATAACCGGAAGAAATTAGAAATAATATACTGTTAAACACCACATGCACAGCATGGAGAATTATACGTACCGGTAGTAAACAGTATTCCGTCTTTTTACCATTTTGGGGTAACCCAAATTTCCCACCAAATCAGTACATGAACATTTTTAATAAATGGCATAAAGAAGGGTTAAAATACGTGGTAAACATGTTAAACAGGGATGCGAAAACACCGCTAACCTACACGGAAATAAAAGAAAAATACCCACAATTGAACATACCGTATTTTGCATATATTCAGACATTAAGGCCCTTATTCTGATCGGTGCGGTAATATCCGCGTGCGTTCGTTCCGCCGATGTTTTGTGTCTGCGCATGTGCAGAGGCGTCTCTGCGCATGTGCGAGCGGGGCGTACGGCCAAATCCCGCATGAAATGTGAACATTCCGAACAGGGGGTGGAGAGGGGCGTGAAGGGCTATTTGGGCTCATTACCATATGCATACGCCCCGCGTTTCATGGGCGTTCCCATGAAAACGATGGGCGTACGTATGGTAATGCGGCCGTGACGCACGTGTAGGGGGGCGGACATATGACATCGCCGGATGTCAGCTGCCCGCCCAGATCCCTGCTTTTGCACGGAAAAATGTCCGTGTGGTCTGAGGTTGCGGGAGCTGGTGGACCACTCGGTCCTGCATTCGATGGATTAAAATCCCGCCAGACCCTTCGAAGCTGTACTCTTTGAACTTTGATAAGTTATGGGAAAGAACTAAAGCTGATTTTACTAGATGGAGACACCTTTCCCTATCATATATAGGAAGAGCTCACTTATATAAGATGATCACGTTCCTAAGGATCCTATATATCTTGCAAATGCTCCCCATTATACCCACTAAGGGGGATATTGGCAAGCACAACAAAGAAATCAGTAAATTTATATGGTCGGGGAAAAGATCCAGAATTTCATTACTTAAGTTGCCGCAAAAGAGGGATCTGGGGGGATTAAATCTCCCGTGCCTAAAATCATATGCGATATGGGGAGTATTAAATATGCAGACCACCAAATGGAACAGAGTTTCAGCCCCAATATCCAATTAGCCGCTTTATTACATAAGACAGCTAAAAGTATAACCGGAAGAAATTAGAAATAATATACTGTTAAACACCACATGCACAGCATGGAGAATTATACGTACCGGTAGTAAACAATATTCCGTCTTTTTACCATTTTGGGGTAACCCAAATTTCCCACCAAACCAGTACATGAACATTTTTAATAAATGGCATAAAGAAGGGTTAAAATACGTGGTAAACATGTTAAACAGGGATGCGAAAACACCGCTAACCTACACGAAAATAAAAGAAAAATACCCACAATTGAACATACCGTATTTTGCATATATTCAGACATTAAGGCCCTTATTCTGATCGGTGCGGTAATATCCGCGTGCGTTCGTTCCGCCGATGTTTTGTGTCTGCGCATGTGCAGAGGCGTCTCTGCGCATGTGCGAGCGGGGCGTACGGCCAAATCCCGCATGAAATGTGAACATTCCGAACAGGGGGTGGAGAGGGGCGTGAAGGGCTATTTGGGCTCATTACCATATGCATACGCCCCGTGTTTCATGGGCGTTCCCATGAAAACGATGGGCGTACGTATGGTAATGCGGCCGTGACGCACGTGTAGGGGCGGACATATGACATCGCCGGATGTCAGCTGCTCGCCCAGATCCCTGCTTTTGCACGGAAAAATGTCCGTGTGGTCTGAGGTTGCGGGAGCTGGTGGACCACTCGGTCCTGCATTCGATGGTCTGCGACCATCGAATGATGGGGGAGGTTCCCTGAGATGGAGGAGGCGTATTCCGTGAAAAATACACGTGCGGTCCGTTCGGCCAGCTTCTTACCGCGTACGGACGGAGTTGGTGATCCGTATGGAAGGCAGGGTTTCGCACGCACGGTCCTGGCCGCATATTCGGATCCGGCCACACCGATCAGCATAAGGGCCAAAGTTATGTTAATCTAGTGGTGACCAAATGCCAAGTTAAAGATGAACTTGTAATATTAGATAAGCATTTAAGCATGGGTAGAAACATTACGACAGCACAAATATATGAGCTATGTCGGGTAAAAATAAGTCTAGAACAAAAACCAAAAGGGATGTTAAAAAGGCAACTAGACTTCCCAGATATAAAAATGAGAGAAATGTTTAAAGCATATAATCAACTAAATAAAATACTGACATCCACTTCATATGTAGAAATGCATCAAAAGCTACTACATCGAGCCTATCTGACTCCTAAGATTAAGGAACTGATAGGAGAGGCTACGATGCAAAATGTTACAAATGTGGGGAAGATAATGCCGAATAAATACATTGTATGTGGTCCTGTGGGGTGGTTCAAACTCTATGGCAAGAGTTACAAGAGTACATAAAACAGACCTTACAAATAGAGTTTACAATTACGAAAAAATGGGTCTTTTGGGGGTTATATTCACCTCAAGAGCAAAAAGATCACTGGCTACCCATTAGGAAACTGCTTATTAAAGTAGCAGCCGCCACAAAGAAAACCATACTAGCACAATGGATTGATACCACCCCAACCTCCATGTCCTTAATACACCCTAGAATAACGTGTTTATTCTGTATGGATTGGACAGAGACAACACACAAAGAGAAATTGACAAAGAATTTTATAGAGACATGGTTACCATATATTAGAACGCTATCGCCATCCTTAAAGAAGGCCTTAAGGAACTAATTTGCAGACACTTGTTGGTATAGACAAGAAATAGTAAATGAGGAACCGCCCTTTTAGGAAAACAAAGGAGCATATGGGCCCTTATTCTGATCGGTGCGGCCGGATCCGAATATGCGGCCAGGACCGTGCGTGCGAAACCCCGCCTTCCATACGGATCGCCAACTCCGTCTGTACGCGGTAAGAAACTGGGCGAACGGACCGCACGTGTATTTTTCACGGAATACGCCTCCTCCATCTCAGGGAACCTCCCCCATCATTCGATGGTCGCAGACCATCGAATGCAGGACCGAGTGGTCCACCAGCTTCCGCAACCTCAGACCACACGGACATTTTTCCGTGCAAAAGCAGGGATCTGGGCGGGCAGCTGACATCCGGCGATGTCATATGTCCGCCCCCTACACGTGCGTCACGACCGCATTACCATACGTACGCCCAGCGTTTGCATGGGAACGCCCATGAAACGCGGGGTGTATGCATATGGTAATGAGCCCAAATAGCCCTTCACGCCCCTCTCCACCCCCTGTTCGTAGTGTTCACATTTCATGCGGGATTTGGCCGTACGCCCCGCTCGCACATGCGCAGACACAAAACATCGGCGGCACGAACGCACGTGGATATTACCGCACCAACCAGAATAAGGGCCATAGTGAGGAAGGTGAGGAGGAAGGTAGAGGAGATGTACAGCTAGGATAAATGTGTTCTATTTGTTTGTTTGTTTGTTTGTTTGTTTATCTCTCTGCTCGGAATGTATAAGAGAAGAAGTGTTATTGGATTTTAACTTTGTACTGTAAGTAATTGTCAATAAAATTTATAACTAAGGGGATATGGTCAGATGACCTGATTGTCATCGGCACAGAGACAGTTGTCGAAAAACTTGTGTGCAGTAGCCAAAGTGATAATTGCCCGTTCATGGATGGCACACAAAAGGGCCTGTTGTCAAGGAGTGGATACATTTTAATAGTTACATAGTAGGTAAGGTTTAAATAAGACTTGCGTCCATCTGGTTCAACCTGGTTGTGCTGTATATTATGTATTCTAATAATTTAGTTAATTGCACTATGGAGCATGAAAAGTACACGTTTATCTCGAGAAGTCAAGGGACTAATTTTTATGATATTTGGGGGGAATGGTACAGGTCGAGTATCCCGTATCCGAATATCCGTTATCCGAATTATTCCGAAATACGGACATTCCAGAAAGTGAAAAAAAATTTTTTTTTTGCTAAAAACTCACTGGGGACATATGTAACAGCATCACTGGGGACAGGATATGTAACTGGCACTATATATGTGCAAGACAATGATTGCTTGGCATTCAAATTCAGTGCTGAGATAGTACACACATTTTGTTTCACGTTTTGAAACCTTGTTTTTTGAACAATTAAAATATGTTTGTGTGTATTTTATGTGGTAATAAAATATATTTGTGTGTATATTATGTGTTTATACAGCATAAATGCAAGATACTTCAAAATACATCATTGAAATATTAAAATATTCCGAAATACGGAATAATCCGTTATCCAAAATTCTCCTGGTCCCGAGCATTTTGGATACGGGATACTCAACCTGTATTATTTATTACAACATATAGTAAAATTATGAGCACTAATGTTAAAGTTAGTAATAGGTATATATCTATCACAAGGAGCTAAGGGAATTAACTCTGTTGGCTCGGGGGGATGGGTATTAACCTCAACACTATAATGTATATGAAACTGTTGGGCACTAATGTGGAAGGTATAGATTGGTGAAGTTTTAAAAGGAATAGATATACTTGGCTGTGATGGCCTAAATGATGCAATAAAAGATTAAGTGAAGTGTTAACACAATAAGATTCCCATAGGTACACTAGTTTGCAAAATTATGTATATATATCACTAAATTATAGTAGGTTTATAAAGCTAATTTAACTATGCTACTGGACGATAGGTAAATTGATTCTGTTAAGTGTCTATAATCATCGGAAAACGTGCTGAGATGCTAAATCGCCTCATTGGAATTATAGAAGTGGGTACTATGCATGTATTCGTGGAACAAGATGATAACCTTAGATGCATCTGTGGGGGGAGCTTGGCTGGATGTTTTTAATGTGTTTAGTATGTAAATGTTTGTATGCTTGTATGTCAATATTTTATGTTATGTCTATGTCGTGAAAAACTGAATAAAGACGATAAAAAAAAAAAAAAACAAGTATGACAAATCACATCTGGTTACAAAACTCACAAACATGAAAACAGGACTAACAAAATAGTGTACACAATTTCGTATACCACACACCCCCACTACCAAAAAACAATAGTTTTCATTGCATGACAACAAGACAATTGGCCACATAATAGTTTTGTGATTCTTGGGGGGAGAAAATAATTTATAATAGGCAATTACTAATCAAACAATCACAAAGATGGCGTGAGCAATGGTATTATTACAATGACACATACATATTCCTGTGCAAACCTGGAGCATTAGCCTAATACACATTAACACACCTGAAGGCAGTTTTTGTGTAAGTGGAGGTTGATAAAGCATTTTTGGGGGGTCAATTTGCATATAGCTTGCATTCAATGTTTATAATATGTCGGAACAAATGGAGGTCTGGTGGCACTGCACTTGTGTGTCCGTGGAATGTATTCTCGTGGTATAAAGATATGAAAAATAATAATAAACCAAGTATAAGGTGATGTCAGGTTAAGAATGCTTTTAAAGGGAAAGAGCACTCAATGGGGAAATCCGTACCAAAACTCACTAAATAGTGGTGTGTTAAAAATATATAACGGTATCTTTATGGGTCCACCCGTGCAGAAAACATTGAGAACAATACCAATGATGGAGGACAATATCCAGACTGCGTACCGTACTCACTGAGTAAACTGAGGTCCCTTTTTCTCCAAAAGAAGTATCAACCTCATGTGCAGAGGTATATGCAAAAAAGGAGGAGGACCGGTCTCAATAAAATGATTTAATAATGGAGCAGCTGCTATGTGGTCTATAGGCTAATAGCCACAAACAGATGGTCCAAAAATATAGCAAATAAAACAAAATAGAATAAAACACTCACTTATCTGCCAACATGTTTCGGCAGTCACAGCCGCATTTTTCAAGGTAGTGTTTAAATAGCACTATGGAGGGAGCACTTCTGGGTCACGCCAATTGCGTGTATAAGCTTGTAACAGGGTAATGGATAATACCTGCATGTTTAAAATGCTGTCCTTAATCCGGCGCATAGATGTAGTATATCCCATTAAAAGCAGCAGATCTATAGCCACTGTATAGTAGTATACGTGCCGTTACTGGCCGCAGTGGAACGCATCTTCAACTTCCGGTCTGTGGAACGCACAGCTGGAAGTCAGCTGATCGTGTATATGCAATAAGCGCTGTGATGTATTTACAGTATTGTATCTGACAGTATTTACGTGTCACGTATTTGAGGTATCCCGCTTCCGGTCTGTGGAACGCACAGCCAGAAAGCGGATGTGTACCGAGTAAGAATGGCTTATTACTGTGGGTAACATAATATTTAATAATTGCATGCGCTTATCATAAGTGTGTCCCAAGCTATGTTAATTACCTGGGCAGTAAATAGTATTATGATCAAATAATGAAAAGGATCCTAATCCATTCCTATATTACCGGAAGGTGCACCATATTAAAAATCCCCATTTTTGGAAAAAGATTATTGATAAAATGCTTCCTCCATTTACAAAAAGTAATACAATCAAATATACAGTCATAAAATTAAAAATGGTAGTATAAGAAATAACTATATGTAAAATACAGGGAACAAAAATTACAGAAACCATTTAGGTTCAAATTCGTGGTTTAGGCCACCTGGAGATAAAGTGGACAGATTAAAAATCCATCTCATCTCCGTTTGGGCGACGCGAACATCCCTATTGTTGTACCGCCAATTGCTTTTCACTGCCTTTAAGCCCCAAAAGCCTGTAATATGCTTAATGGAGCTATTATGAACTTCCAAAAAATTTAAAGAAAATGGGTGTTCCTTAAAGCCTCTTTTAATATTTCTAACATGCTCAGCGAGTCGAATTTTCATATTTCTTTTGGTCTTGCCAACATATAGTTTCTCGCATCTGATGGCATAACCACATAGTTTGAATTACATGTGATAAATTGTTTAGGTATAATAATATTGTTTAAATTGATCTCTGTAAATTTTCTAACGATAGTAGGGCAAGATTTACACATGGCAAAATTGCCACAATGGTGGAAACCATAGTTGCTCGTGGAAATAATATTCTGTTCCATGAACGCACTTTTGACTAGTTTGTCCTTAAGGTTGGCAGCCCAACACACAATCTTCGGTTAATACACAAATACACAATACACAAACGATGTACTGTTTGTGTGGAGGTCAAAATTAAATAAATTCTGTGAACATCTTAACAATAATGACTTCAACATACAGCTTACATTTAGTATCAGCAAACTGGAGGTCAATTTTCTTGATCTGAGGATTTTTGCAGAAAATGGGAAATTGGAGACAACAGTATATTATAAACCCTCAGACTCCAATTCTTACATTAATGCCTCAAGCAACCACCTCAAAAGATGGGGACATTTTGTGCGCTTGAAACGCAATTATTCTAGTCTGACTAATTTTGAGACCAGCACTGAAAAAATGAGGAATACATTTTTAAATAAAGGGTATGATAGTGCACTGTTAAATAAGGCCTTGGATGAAACCAGATCTCTTGCAAAAGATTACTTACTTTAAGGATAAACCTACTAATGCAGCTCCTCAATCTCAAAACTATACAATAACTTTCAGCACACAGTATAATGCCTATTTTAGAACAATAGAACAAGTGTTCAAACGAAACTGGAAACTTCTACTAGATCCAGTACTTGTTGACATTTTACCTAATAAACCCAAGTTTGAGTATAGACGGGCTGCCAACCTTAAGGACAAACTAGTCAAAAGTGTGTTCATGGAACAGAATATTATTTCCACGCGCAACAATGGTTTCCACCGTTGTGGCGATTGTGCCATGTGTAAATCTTGCCCTTCTACCGTTTGATAATTTACAGAGATCAATTTAAACAATATTATTATTAAACCTAAACAATTTATCACATGTAATTCAAACTATGTGGTTTACGCCATCAGGTGTTTATGCGAGAAACTATATGTTGGCAAGACCAAAAGAAATATGAAAATTCGACTCACTGAGCATGTTATAAATATTAAAAGAGGCTTTAAGGAACACCCATTTTCTTTACATTTTTTGAAATTTCATAATAGCTTCATTAAGCATATTACAGGCTTTTGGGGCTTAGAGGCCATGAAAAGCAATTGGCGGTACAACAATAGGGATGTTCGCCTCGCCCAAACGGATATGAGATGGATTTTTAATCTGTCCACCTTATCTTTAGGTGGCCTAAACCACGAATTTGAACTTAAATGGTTTCTGTAATTTTTGCTCCCTGTATTTTACATATAGTTATTTCTTATACTACCATTTTTAATTTTATGACTGTATATTTGATTGTATTACTTTTTGTAAACATTTAAACACTGCCTGTTCACTCACTTTCTACCTTGAAAAAGGCGGCTGTGACTGCCGAAACATGTTGGCAGATAAGTGAGTGTTTTATTCTATTTTGTTTTATTTGCTGTATTTTTGGACCATCTGTTTGTGGCTATTGGCCTATAGGCCAAAAAGCAGCTGCTCCATTATTAAATCATTTTATTGAGACCGGTCCTCCTCCTTTTTTGCATATACCTCTGCACATGAGGTTTATACTTCTATTGGAGAAAGAGGGACCTGCCTTTTAAAAGAAACCGTTATGTGTTTATGCTATCTACGCTTTCAGTGAGTATGGTAGGCACCCACTTTGTCAGCACATCAAAAAGTAACAATTTCCACAGCCAAAGATAACTTTGTATGCGTTAATGCTCCTGTTTACTCAGTGAGTACGGTACGCAGTCTGAATATTGTCCTCAATCATTGGTATTGTCCTCAATGTTTTCTGCATGGGTGAACCCATAAAGATACCGTTATATGTTTATAACACACCACTATTTAGTGAGTTTTGGTACAGATTTCCCCATTGAGTGCTCTTTCCCTTTAAAAGCATTCTTACTCAGACATCAACTTATACTTGGTTTATTATTATTTTTCATATCTCTATACCACGAGAATACATTCCATGGACACAACTTCAGCGCCACCAGACCTCCATTTGTTCCGAAGTATCTACTAGAGAGGATTGCCCAGTGGTCCTCCATTTTGGTTTGTGGCTGCAAGGACTAATAGCGCCTTGGGACTTTTCCTTACACTTGTTTGTTTATTAATGTTTATAATATGCCTTAAATAAATGAGCCCTACGTACCTTGGGGGTACCTGCAGAAGCTGGTAACCTGGTTCACTTTGATGACGGCATAGTCTACTGCGATGCTGCTGACAGAACATTAAGTACCACAAAGGCCACACTACAATGGTTTTTGAATGCAGAAACTCTGCCATGTTTTAGGGGAACAGAGTTCCACCACCTTTTCAGGACCATTTTAAGCCCTGGTACACACGGTGCAATATGGTTGCTGAGCAATTTTGGCTTAATATCTCTCAGCAATATATTGCCCAGTGTATTATTTTCATCAGCGACCTACCTCATTTTGACTAGAGATCGCAGGTCGCTGTCCAACGACCATTAAGAGCTGGCTGCGGGAGCGTGCTCCTAGAGATTTATCTCCCAGAAAAAACACACTGGCGATATGGTCATTCAGTGACCATTTAGCTAGAGATAATTGCTTAAATCGCCCAGTGTGTACAGGGGTTAAATCTGATCTAGGATCCTGCAGAATACAGTACCTTCAGGCTAATTCCCGCAATGTGGGTGTGGGTGTAACACATGGCATACAAGGCTATGTATATGCAAAGTGACATGGCCAGTGAGTGGCCAGGGGCATCTGCCTATTACAGTATCACTACCTTGGTTTATGTATATGATATTTATTATGCTGCATTAAGCCCAATTAATAACAATTGGCACTATTGGCACCATTTTTTCAGATCTGATCGCAGTACATATTTGGGTACTTATGTAATATCTGGGCTCCCGTTTTTCTTATGAGACCGCGTCCCCTCACGGGGCTCGCTGCGCTCGCCACACTTCTGGCACGGTGGCCGCTGCGCTCGCCACACTATAAAATCAACTCCATGCGTAGTTGGATAGTATGGGTATGAAAAAATGGGGTGCATTTAACATGGGAGCCCAGATAATACATAAGTACCTTATATGCTGTAAAGCAGCCCATTCATGTTCCCAGCATAGGGGATGCAAAACTGTTTTTCAGGCCAATTCATGTTTAAAATAAACTGCCACAAGTAAAGACAATAAACAGAAGTGTTGTAAATACTGCACCTAAAGAACAGAGTGTAATGCATTGCTTACTGAACTTACTGGAGCATTCAGTAAAGAGTTTGTTGGACAGTAGAAGACACAGAGGTGCACTATTCTATTAAGGGCAAACAAAAGGGATTTAACCTGTTTTTTTTCACCAAGTTTCTTTTCTTAATCACATCAATTACAGAGCATCCTCTCCAAAAAAAAAAACACGTTCAGGAGAAAACACCATGGGCGAAATATAATAGGTTGTGATTTTTAGACTTTTGCGATTTTTGGTCAAAATCGGCCCAAATCGCATTTTTTCTAAAAATCGCGCATGTAATAGGGTGCGAGTCGCAGGAAAAATCACATTTTTTTCCCGTGAATTCGCACATTTTAAAGATGCGATTTTCAGTCACACTGAAAATCGCATCCAGATGTTTTCCCATTGTAAACTATAGAACTCGCATATGTAATAGGATGCGAGTTCTAAAGTCGCATATGGGACCTTACCAAAAACCGCAAAAAAAATAGACCAGCTTCTTGCTGGCGATTTTTACAGAACCATGCACAAATCTTTGTGATCTGTGCATGGTTCTGTCCAAAAAAAAGGCTAAAAGTTAAAGTTAAAAAAAAAACGGCGTGGGGTCCCCCCTCAAAGAGCCGGTCCTGGTTTCATAAAATCAAAGGAACAATCAAGTTGGGGTTCCCTGGATTTAATAAAACCAGCACCAGGCTCAAGGGCCGGTCCCGGTTCCCAAAATACGGGGGACAAAATGACTGGGGGTCCCCCGTATTTCAAGAACCAGCACCGGGCCCAACCAGCCAGCAGGGTAATGCCACAGCCGGGGGGAGACTTTTTATACAAGTCCCCCCGGCCAAAGCATTCTGCCCTTGGGCAGGGGCCCTGGGGGGAGTGGGGACCCCCCAAAGAAGGGGTCCCCCCCTCCAGAACTTACCTGCCCATGCTGAAGCCCGGGGCTGTCCTCGATGCCCCTGGGCTGTGGGCATCAAGCTGATTAATGGTGTAAAAAAATAGATAAAATCCTATTGTGTATTGCTGTGGAACTATGAGTCCCAGCAAGCCTGCACCACATGCAGGGACTTGGAGAACCACAAGTCCCAGCATGTGGGGCAATAAAGGGCCCGCTGGGACTAGTAGTCCCACAGTACTACAAATAGTTAAATAAACACACACAGACAGTACAACTTTAATACACACCAAACCCATTCATCCAATACTCACCTATGTTGACACGAAGCTTCGATCCCCTTGTCCAGTAGAATCCAGAGGGGAGGCTGTGGAGGGAAATCATACTCACCACAGACGTCTTCAGCGCTTCCCCGGGAGCCCTGCAGCATTTTTCCCACGATCACCGTCCTCCGGTCTTCTGTTTACATCTGGGGCTCCGCCCCCCGACCGGGACTTAGGCCCGCCCATCAGCCAATCATGGTCCTTGAAAACCAGCATGCCGGTTTTCAAGGACCATGATTGGCTGATGGGCCGCTAATTCGCATCTCATTACATATGCGAATTCGCGGCAAAAAACGCGATTTTTAAAGGTGCGATTTCTGGCGAGTTTGGAACTCGTCCAAAAATCGCAACCTATTATATTTCGCCCCATATTCCCAATTGAAATCATGAAAATGGGTCAATTATCAGGGATTTTTTCTCCCGCCAAAGTCAGTCACTTTGCACTAGGACAAGCTCGTACTCTCTTTTACTAAGCTAAAGTATATTAATAAACCACTCTAAGACATCCTGACATAATTTTAACTAGATCGGAGCATCTTCATAGTTTTCGTCATTTTCACCTAAAAAGTGAATCTTTAGGCCTCTTGCCAGAACAGAAGATATTGACTCAGATCAAAAAGCTTTTGCACGTTTCTTATTCAGGTCAAGTCACAACTTTTCCACACTAGCCAATTTTGAATTTCTCAATTTCAGTTTTTTACACCCTACTATACAGCTCTCATGTGTATATAAGCAGAGAGGAACATGGCGGCCTTGTTGCTGATCATTTGTACTTTATCTTTTTTTTCTAGAATACAAACCAATTACTTGTCTTTGCAAAGAATAAATCAAGAGCTTGAGGAAAAGTTACACAGAATGGTGAGTTATTAAGTATTTTATATAATTTAATAGCTGTGTGCAATTGTGGGATATTCTACTGAGGAAAGTGCATTGTATACTTACAGTATGTCCTCGAGCAGTACATATATATAAGGCAGTATTTATAACTAGGACAAGTGTTTCGCAGTGCAGTACAAAGGAACAGTACAGGGAGGCAAAACCTAACATTACCATACCTCCCAAATTTGCTGCGGCAGGAGGAGGGATGCTCACGTGCATCTTTGGCATGCTGAAACTGTTGGGGGCATGGCCTAGTGAAATCTGTCATGGCCTATACTCGCAATACTCCCACGAGGAAACGCCCCCATTTTTTGCAGCTGTGGGGCATGAATAGATGCTGTGCGCATGCATCTATTCACGGGTGGCAGGGGGGACTCCCAACTGGCCCCCCTGCCATAGGACACTGCTGGCCCCATGCGGGACACAGGAATGTCCCCAAAAATTTGGACATTCCTGCAGAAATTGGGACTGTTTGCCTTACAGCAAATAAATAACAAAAATAAAGTACAGGTAAAAAGAGCACCACAGTGCAATACACAGTACAACTTAAATGTAAGTAGTGCAACTTGATCAACGTAGTACTAGGGCAGATGGCCAAAGATGGAGATGAGTATGGGGATCAAGTTGGTCGCTGTTTGAGTATGGGAGAGCTGTGAGTGAAATGTGTAGAGAAGAGGGCTTTGACAACAGGAGGGAAGAGGGCCCTGCTCTGAGGAGCTTAAAATCTAGTAGGAAGAGGAGACAGATTACATGAGGTGCAAGCAAGTGGGAGGTGGCTTGATAGCAGGATGTAAACAGGCAGAAATGGTCAAGGCATGAGGCAGGGGATTGGAGGATCATCCTCAGGACTAGGTTATGCAGAGGAAGGGTGAGCCAACTGCTTTTCCTTCCGGGCGCCAGTGTGTTATTCTGGTGGCAGGAAGGAGCAGCAGTTGATCAGAGCCGGGACACAGCATCACACGCTGGCGGCAGGAAGAAGCAGCAGTTGTCTCTTAGTGGGGGAGGGGGTGGCAGCCCGGAGAGTGAGACCTGGTTGTAAGCTTGTGCGGTACTTGTGCTGGAGGTGTTCCCATAGCAACATATATCTTCCTGTCAGTCACAGAGCTGATGAAGCCTCATTAATAGTCCCAAGTCACACAGAGCATGTGCCAGCGTAACTCTGGATATTTATGGGTAAGTGGCAGATTTGGACAGGGGACAGATAGCCTTGGGCTAATCCACCTTCCAGGGAAAGGCATGGGCTCCCTGCCAGGTGCAGCCGGATGGAGGAGAGAGAAGGTGTTGACAATAGGAGCCAAAAAGTTGGAGGGGTAATGAGTAGAGGGTATTTTCAAACCACCCCCTAGATGTACAGTCTATAAACACAGTAGTGGCTGCATATTAGACAGTGTGGTATAGAAGATTTATATTGCCCATCGTAAGGTCAACATACTGTACATACATGCATTAGGTTGATAGGTACAGAAAGGCCAAAAGGTCAGCATGACACTGGTTGACACAAGGATTTTTTATTGAGCTGCCATTTTGAATGCTTAAACATATCTAAGCACAAATGGCGGCAATGTGGTGGGACCTCGTGGTCATAGTCTATATATACAGGTGTATAGGACGAGAGGGCACGAGTTTAGATTACAAGAAAAAAGATTTTGTTCATCTAGAAGAAAAAATGTCTTTACAGTCAGAACAGTTAAACTTTGGAACTCTCTTCCTGAAGAAGTAGTGTCGGCAGACACTAGAAATACGTTTAAAATAAGGTTGGATAAAGATTTATTGGTTAAAAACATCCAGGAGTAATAAGTAACATAATATGTCTTTAAAATTTCGGAAAATACTATACAACAAGGGATAAACTATTATAAACATAGGTTGAACTACAGTAGATGGATGCAAGTCTTTATTCAGCTTCACCTACTACTGTATGTAACTATGTAACTATGTACCTATTTAACCACACTCATCAGTCAGCTCATCCTCAGGGAAATAGATGGAGAGTGTGAGGTCAGAGTCTGCGGCCTGCAATCTGGGAAATAGATGGTGCCTGCTGCCTGCTATCTAGGGAATAGAGGGTGAGTGTGAGGTCATAGTCTGCGGACTGGGATCTTGGGAATAGATGGGTGTGTGAGGTCATAGTGTGCGGCCTCTAATCTGGGGAATAGATGGAGCGTGTGAGGTCATAATCTCTTGGCTGTGATCTGGGGAATAAATGGGTTGTGTGAGATCAGAATCTGTGATCTGGGGAATAGATGAAGAGTAAGAGATCATATTCTGCTACCTGCGATCTGGGGAACAGATGAGGTGTGTGAGGTCAAAGTCTGTGGCCTGAAATCTGGGGAAGAGTTTGGGAGTGTGAGGTCATAGTCTGCTGTCTGGGGAATAGATGGAGAGTGTAAGGTCAGAGTCTGCGGCCTGTGATCTGGGGAATAGATGGATAGTGAGAGACATGGTCTGCGGCCTGCGATCTGGGGGAATAGATGGGGAGCATGTGCCTCAATATGCTGCCTGCAATCTTGCAAATAGGTGATAGAGAATGTGAGGCATATGCTGTGGCATGAGATCTGGGGAATAGATGATGGAGAGTGTAGAGATCATAGTCTGCTGCCTGCGATCTGAGAAATATATGATAGAGAGTGTTAGTTCATAGTCTGCTGCATGCGATCTGGAGAATAGATGATGGAGAGTGTGAGACATAGTCTGCGGCTGGTGATCTGGGGAATAGATGATGGAGAGTGTAGAGATCATAGTCTGCTGCCTGCGATCTGGGAAATATATGATAGAGAGTGTTAGTTCATATTCTGCTGCATGCGATCTGGAGAATAGATGATGGAGAGTGTGAGACATAGTCTGCGGCTGGTGATCTGGGGAATAGATGATGGAGAGAGTGAGGCATAATCTGCGGCCTGCGATCTGGGGAATAGATGGAGAGTGTGAAGTCATGGTCTGTGGCCTGCAATCCCGGGAATAGATGATGGAGCGTGTGAGGTCATAGTCTGCAATCCTGTGAATAGATGGGGTGTGTGAGGTCAAAGTCTGCGATCTGGGGAATAGATGGGAGTGTGAGTTCATAGTCTGCTGCCTGCAATCTGGGGAATAGATGGAGACTGTGAGGTCATGGTCTGTTGCCTCCGATCTGGGGAATAGATGGGGTGTGTGAGTTCATCGCTTGCGGCCTGCGATCTTGGGAATAGATCATGAACAGTGTGAGGAGTCTGCGGCCTGCGATCTGGGGAATAAATAATTGATGGAGAGTGTGAGGTCAGAGACTGCGGCTGGTGATCTGGGAAATAGATGGAGAGTGTGAGCGGTCAGCGGTCTGGTGAATAGATGAAGAATTAGAGGCTTGATCTGCAGCTGGCGATCTGGGGAATAGATGGAGAGTGTGAAGTCATAGTCTGTCGCCTGCAAATTTGGCAATATGTGGAGAGTGTGAGGTCATAGTCTGCGGACTGTGAACTGAGGAATAGATGATGGAGAGTATGAGATCATAGTCTGCGGCATGCGATCCAGTCCAGGGAATAGGTCACAATCTGCAGCTGGCGACCTGGAGAGTGTGAGGTCATAGTCTGCGGCCTGCAATCTGTGGAGTAAATGATGGGGTGTGTGAGATCATAGTCTGCTGCCTACGATCTAGGGAATAGATGATGTGTGTTAGACCATAGCCTGCTGCTTGTGATCTGGGGAATTGATGAGGTATGTGAGATCATAGTCTGCGGCCTGCAATCTTGGAAATAGATGATGGAGAGTGTGAGGTCATAGTCTGTGGCTGGCGATCTAGGAAATCGATGATGGAGAGTGTGAGGTCATAGTCTGCTGCTGGCGATCTGGGGAATAGATGATGGAGAGTGTGGGGTCATAATCTGCTGCATGCTATCTGGAGAATAGATGGGGAGTGTGAGGTAATAATCTGCTGCCTGCGATCTGGGGAATAGGTGGGGTATATGCGGTCATAGTCTGTGGCCTGCGATTTGGTTAATAGATGGGGAGTGTGAGGCATAGTCTGCGCCTGCGATCTGGGAAATAGATGATTGAGAATGTGAGGCATAGTCTGCTGCCTGGGATCTGGGGAATAGATGATGAAGAGTGTGAGGCATAGTCTGCGGACCGCGATCTGGGGAATAGATGGGGTGTGTGAGGTCAGAGTATGTGGCCTGCACTCTGGGGAAAAGGGATGGAGAGTGTGAGGACAGAGCCTGCATTCTGGGGATTAGATGGAGAGTGTGAGGTGAGAGCATATGATATGAGGAATAGATGGAGAGTATGAAGTTAGTGTCTTCGGCCTGCGAATAGATGAAGATTGTGAGGTCATAGTCTGCTGCCTGCGATCTCGGCAATAGTTTGTGAGTATGAAGTAGTTCTGCTGCCTGTGATCTGGGGAATAGATGGGGTGTGTGAGTTCATTGTTTGCGGCCTGCGATCTAGGGAATGGATGATGGCAAGTGTGAGGTCATAGTCTGCACCCTGCAATTTGGGGAATAGATAATGGAGAGTGTGAGGTCACAATCTGCGGCTGGCGATCTGGGGAATACATGATGGAGAGTGTGAGGCATAGTCTGCGGCCTGCGATCTGGGGAATAGATGCCTGTGGCCTGTGATCTGGGGAATAGATGATGTGTGAGAGATCTGGGGATGTGTGCCTGCGATCTGGGGAATAGATGATGTGTGTGAGGCCATAGCCTGCTGCTTGTGATCTGGGGAATTGATAGGGTGTGTGAGGTCATAGTCTGTTGTCTGCGATCTGGGGAATAGATGAAGTGTGTGAGGTCATAGTCTGCTGCCTGTATTCTGGGCAATACTGTAGATAGGGTGTGTGAGGTCAAAGTCTCAGGGCCTAAGAAAGATTTGTGTGTCGCTCCTATCTGATACTTATGTAAATACCACTCCTTTTCAGGACTGTAAAGTGTTGAATTGTCTTATGTATGTCTCAACAAACCCGCATCTTCATGTATATATGAGTCCGTAGCAGGAATTCTACTTCTTATGAGTGCCACTGCCGGGCAGCAGGACATTCAGCTGCGGTGCCGGTTCCCATTTATACTTATCTGGGGCGGTCTGCGTCTCTAAACGCTAGCACGGGCAGCGGTACATTGATACCCCCGGCTAGAAGATTTATACTACAGCCGCCATTTGACACCCCAGTGGCGTAACTACTAATTTTTTGCCCCCCAGCCAAATATTTAGGCAGCGCCCCCCCCCCCCCAAAGAGATTTAACAAGCTCTACCCCCACCACCCCCCCCCCCCCCCACAGCCCGGTACGGTACCTCCTAGCGCTGACGCTTCTGACGGGTCCCCGGCTCTCCCGGCTCCGGCTGCTAATAAAAAGTGACACTCTGAAAATGGCTGCCTCCATAATGCAGACAGCTTTTGAGGTATGGGGGCAGCCATTTTTCGTGTATCACTTTCTGTTAGCAGCCGGAGCCAGCCCGGGACCCGACAGAAGCGCCAGCGGCAGGAGTCACCAGCATGCGGGGTGCGTGTCCCTGGCAGCCGGGCAGCCAATGTTGGGAGCATTTTTAGAAGTAGGAGCCGCGTCTCACCTACCCGGCATCCGGCAGCAGCAAGGGGAGCGGCCCGGCCACACTGTCACTGACAGCTAGCCGGGAAACCTGGCACAGGAGTAGCCAGCCGCCCGGCTCCCCACACCCAGAAGCGCCGGCGGCCGGGCGGACAGCAGCAGGTAACTATAGTCCCGCAGACCCCCGCGCCCACACCTTCTTAGCGCCTCCCCGCCACCGTGGGGGCTGCGGGACTATAGTTACACCACTGTGACACCCATATCATTAGGGGTTAATTGAATAGTACTAACCCAACAACGAGATTTCTCTCTATTATTCACCAAAGGCACCGACTAGTATTATCATCTACCCCCGAATTGGGTTAAAAGCCACACATACCCATATGTGGGAAACCTGTGTAAGCACCCACACATATTTAATCTCCGCCAATTGGCGCTAAAGTTCAGATATTGTGTATAGCATACACATGAGACAATCTAACCACATCGTATTGCAACAGATTTCATCTTATAGCTGAGACCCATAATGTACTACCTAAAAATGACATACGGACCTGCGAATGCTTAATTTATAACTCCACTTGGGGTACCAGCAATTGATCCTATTACTGCAGTCCATATACAGTACCAGGCAATTAATATGGCAGTACATTTGTGAGACTGCAAGTGGCTCATATTTATTTGTTACAATCTGTTGCAACAAGTTGGGTATTTTGAATTGTGACACACTTTCTGCTTTGAGACACATACAGAATAGACACTTAAGTTACAGTTCATATCTCAGGTTGTGCCTCTAATCCTACATACTAGTAAGGCTTCTCAGCTTACAATCTAAGGATCATAAAGAGACTACCCTGAGACATTGGGTGACATTTATTAGAGATCAATGTTGGGTTTTTGGCGATTTTTATCGCAAAAACGGCCGTTTTTTCTTTTTTTTTCAAATCGACTACTTAATGGGTGGTGATTTGCGGCATAAATCGCACTTTTTGCCGCGAAATCGCACTTTCTGAAAGTATGAATTTTTTTGACTCCGGAATTCGCATCCAGATGTTTTCCCCATTGAAAAATATACAATTCACATTTTTAATGAGATGCGAATTTGGAAATCGCCAAAAAAAATGGTCTAAAGTTAAAAAAAAAAATAGACCTGATCCTGACTGGCGATTTTGTCAGAAACATGGCGAATTTGTCAGTACCATGCACAGATCATTGTGACCTGGTTCCAAAAATACGGGGGACAAAAAGCTTAGGGGTCCCCCGTATTTCTGAAACCAGCCCCGGACTCTTGGACCGGTGCTGGCTCCAAAAATACGGGGGGACAAAAAATCTGGGGGTCCCCCGTATTTTGAAACCAGCATCGGGCTCCAACAGCCCGCAGTGTCATGCCACAGCCGGGGGACACTTTTTCCACAAGGTCCCCCGGCCGTACCATGAGCACCGTGGCTGGTCAGCCTTGGACAGGGTACCTGGAGGAGTGGGGACCCCACCAATAAAGGGGTCCCCCCCCAGGCTTCACCCGTCCAGGGCTGAAGCCCGGGGCTGTCACCGGCGTCCCTGCCCATTGGACGCCGGCCTGATATGGTTAAATTCACATTCCTAACATTGCTTAATACAGGAGAACTACAAGTGCCAGCAGACCTCCCCCGCAGGCTGGGACTTGGAGAACCACAAGTCCCAGCATGCGGGCATTGATGGGCCCGCTGGGACTTGTAGTCCACCTGTAAAAAGAATGTTAAAATAAAACACACACACACAGAAAAGTAAAACTTTATTACACACACATCCAAACACCTCACTTTTACACCCACATTCTTACCGATCCAGGATCCATCGCTGGTCTCTCTGCAGCAGAGCCGGACAGCCCGCACTGACAGCGGGCTGACCGGCTTTCTCCGATGCAGCTAACAGCTTCTTTCGCGCTGTCCCATTAATGCCCCCGCATGCTGGGACTTGTGGTTCTCCAAGTCCCAGCCTGCGGGGGAGGTCTGCTGGCACTTGTAGTTCTCCTGTATAAAGAAATGTTAGGAATGTGAAATTAACCATATCAGGCCGGCGTCCAATGGCCAGGGACAGCCCCGGGCTTCAGCCCTGGACGGGTGAAGCCTGGGGGGGGACCCCTTTATTGGGGGGGTCCCCACTCCTCCGGGTACCCCGTCCAAGGCTGACCAGCCACGGTGCTCATGGTACGGACCTTGTGGAAAAAGTGTGCCCCGGCTGTGGCATGACACTGCGGGCTGTTGGAGCCCGGAGCTGGTTTCAAAATACGGGGGACCCCCAGATTTTTTGTCCCCCGTATTTTTGGAACCAGCACCGGTCCAAGAGTCCGGGGCTGGTTTCAGAAATACGGGGGACCCCTAAGCTTTTTGTCCCCCGTATTTTTGGAACCAGGTCTGGCTCAATGAGCCCGGGGCTGGTTATGTACAGGAGGGGGGACCTCACGCCAATTTATTATTATTCTTTTTAATCACAAAATCGCACATTTTAAAAAAATCGCACCTTTTCATGACTAAAAAATCACACTTTTCATCCCGAAAATCGCCCTACATCACACTTTCTCGCACTTTTCATGCCGGAATACACACCTTATTAAATATTCGATTTCTGGAAAAAAATGCGATTTTAAAAAACGGCGATACAGGGCGATTTGAGCAAAAATCGCATTTTCGGAAAAACTGTAAACTCAATAAATCTCGCCCAGAGGGTGACATTTAATAGAATGAGTGTTTTTCGCACTTTTTAAAATCGCACCATATCGCCGCACTTTTTTTCCCCGCAGTTTTCATGTGTAAATCGCATATTTAATGGGATGCGCATAAGCAGATAAAAAGTGTGATATGGTGCGATTTGTGGCGATTTTAAGTCATGGAAATGTGCCCATTTTCAGTCATGAAAATGTGCACATTTCAAAACTTGCGATTTCTGGTAAAAAAAAGAAAGAAAAAGAAAACGCCGTGAGGTCCCCCCTCCTGAGCATAACCAGCCCCGGGCTCAAAGAGCCGGTCCTGGTTTCATAAAATCATGGGGCAAAACAAATAGGGTTCCCCTTGATTTTATAAAACCAGCATCAGGCTTAAGGGACGGTCCTGGTTCCTAAAATAGGGGGGACAAAATGACTAGTTGTATTTTGGGAACCAGGACCGGCCCTTGAGCCTGGTGCTGGTTTTATAAAATCAAGGGGAACCCTATTTGTTTTGCCCCGTGATTATATGAAACCAGGACCAGCTCTTTGAGCCCGGGGCTGGTTATGCTCAGGAGGGGGGACCTCACGCCGTTTTTTTTTTTGTTTTTTTTACTCTATTTTTACACCAGAAACATGCACAGATCACAATGATCTGTGCATGTCTCTGACCAATTCGCACTTCAGACCCTGGTCTGAAAAAGTGCTAATTATATCGACCAAAAAAATGCGATTTCCGTAGCGATTTGTATACTTTTTCTGTGTGAAAACATCTGGATGCGAATTAAGTGCGATTTTTTTTAACGCACTTTTAGAAAGTGTGATTTATCGCCAAAAAATGCGAAAAACGGGCCGTTGCGCACCCTATTAAATGTGCGATTTGGCCAAAAAATTCGAAAAAATTAGAAATCGCCATTTTTATGCGAAAATATCGCAAAAAAACAGAAATCGACTCCTACTAAATGTCACCCTTATTTTTACGATCAATTGAGGAGGCAATAAACACACAGTAACTCCGGGCGTGCATTTTTTTAATTTGCACAATATTCACTTGTTCATGTTTCATGTTTAATGGAGTTTGTCAGATTTCGCAATTTTATTTGATGTATATTAAAAGGTAAATTTTATTGTATAATTTTTCCTCTCTTTCTGGGTGCACCACACCATGACAAACCAACCCTATCCCCTTCCAAATGATCCCCAAGAAGTACACAGGCTATAGGGAGAAGAGTACAATTATACGTACAGCTTCCTCCCCCCACCTTTGGGATTTTTACCATTTTCCTGCTGGACACTAATGAATGTCCCTACATAATCCATAGTCCACTGCTTTTAAGTGACTTGTACAAATTCCTTCCACAGTGGAATGCAACAGACAGGAAGCCAAGTCTGAAAAGAGATCTGTACTGGAGGGGGTGAGAATACCTCTGAACTCTTTCTGGACAATGTTGATCTAACCCTCAATCTGGTTTATGAGGGGTCTCAGATCTTAACTGACATCCTAACTCCAGAGAACTCTACAGATTGTCACTCTGAGGGAATACAGAACCAATCTCCTAGTCTCCCCCCTGGGTCACCAACAGTTCACAAGAAATACGTTGATAGCACACATAATAATAATAACAGGAGACATAATTTATTCGATCCATCACGTGATCGGATTGTGACACCTTCCCCTTCAAAATGGCGCACAAGGGCGGTGACCCATGTCACTGTCTCATCACTACATTGCCTGGATGGGTAGCAGTGATCTCCCTGCTGAAACAGACTGCCACAGTTCCCATGTTATGATAAGCTCTATGAGTGTGACCCATGAACTACAAGACTCGTGTACCACCCCTAGACTCTGCATCTCACCCACCTCCCACCTGTACTACCCCCTGTGTGCCACTGCGTGCTGACTGTTTCAGGGGTGTTCCATGACCTGTATTTTCCTGGTCCATAGGTGCATTTTTCCTGGCCTCCCTGCAAAGCAGGTTTGGTACGGGTGCAGGGTGTCTGACCACTGACTCTGCTGCATCTCTACCAACACTTTCCTGTACTTGGCCTCTGTCAGGGTACCACCTAACGCCTCAGCTGCGCCTAGGGTGGTAGAAATCATTTCAGGCATGGCCCTAAGGTTGTTGCCCTTGCCCCCTGGTACTCGTAACGCTGCATGTTTAACTGTACCACAGGTGTGGGGTGTTTCCAGCACTACATAAAGGGAAAAATTTAGACATGTTTTCTTCCCAGAACCACTTACAGTATACTGAACTGACTGAGCCCCCCTCCCGTTCATGGGGGAGAAGGTCCACTCACTCAAAGACTCACACTCACATATGCTTGTGTGAGGAGTCTTGTCCTGCAAGGGGGAATACCAGCAGGTCATTGTTCCCTGTCTTGGCCACATAACAGCTCAGTCCTTCAGAGTTTAAAGGAGCTGATTTTAACCATTCCTCTCTGGGTGGGGAACCTGTTACTGCCACCATCTTATACACATTATTTGCCCATCCAGACCTTTCCTCCAAGTATACCCTGGCAGCAACCCTAACTGGCTTGTCCGCTATGCCTACAGACCCATTGGGTCATTCCTTATGCCAGTTGTAACTTTTCCCACATTGGTACACAACAATAACTTTTCAATGTCTATTCCTTGATCTGAGCCTCTGGACAACAGTGCATCTATCACATCAGGCACAGTACTATCCACCTTCTCATGTTTAGATTCTCCCTGAGGAACCATCAGCTGGCTCAGCTGTTTGCCAGGTTCCTCTTCCTCAGAGACCTCTGAGGCATTGGGCTCACGATATAACACCCCATTTTCTACAAAAATCCTATGTGATCTATTCCCCAGAGTGACCTTCTTGCCTCACTCTCTGAGAGAGACCAAACTGGGATCTTTCTGCTGTTCAGAAAGCACAGGCGCGGGTTTGGCATAAGGGGGAGGGGCAGGTCGTGGCTGATACAACTGGGGGGGGGGGTCGGAATGGTATCCCCATCCCCCTTTTCACATGTGGGGATACCGTCAGTGAGGCACCAGGGGGGATGGAGCGGCCGGGAGGGGTTAAAAGACAGGGGCAGAGGGGGAAGCTGGGCACACAGCATCTGAGCGTGATCGTAGCGCTATACACAGCCTGCCTCCTCCAACACAGCAGCAGTAGTACGTGGGCACACAGCTTACCTCGTGGAGTAGCAATCCTGTCCCCCCCAAGCAGCAGGGTGCAGAAACCCGGCACATTCATCCCAGCAAGATGGGGGGAGAGCTGGGCACAGCCGCACATCACAGCCGGGATGGAGAGTACAGGAACCCTAACGCCGCACCAGGTCAGCAGGGAGGTCCAGGAGGATCATGCCCAGAAGGTTCATGGAGGAGGAGGGGGTGGCAAGAACGGAGCAGGCAAGAGAGGCAGGAAGCAGCAGCATGTGGGAGCTCGGCCAAAGGGCGCTCCCCCTGATGGCCAGACAGCGGCAGCACAGCCACTGGGGAACAATGGAGGACATAAAAAAGCTGGAGCATATAGCCAGAGCAAAAAGCAGCAGCAGAGCAATAAATGGCTGCAAGCAGCATGCAAAGCCACCCCTGCAGTCACCAAATCGGATGCCCCTGAGTCCAGGGCAGAGGACCATAGGGCACAGAGGGTCACGTGTGAAGTTACACCAACATCACCACAAGGCCCACACACGATCCAGGGGCAGCAGCCGACTAGAGCTCGCCAGCAAAGGTACCACCAGCATAGGCGCAGCTGATGGCAATGCAACAGGGGCGAGAGACGTCACAGAGGCATGCAGAGAGGGACCTCAGCAGGTGCGACCGGCAAGCCTCACCTGGGAGGTCCTACCGCACAGAGCAACGAGATTGCCGGGGCTGCAGCTGCAAGGGGTAGTCAAGAAGTCAGGAGCAGGCTGGCCGCAGTGAAGCTCAAGCGCGTCTAGCATGCCCAGCAAGACACCACAGAGGAGCAGCATCAGCTGCAATCCGCAGTATAGCACACCATGGAGGGATCGGTCATGTGCCAGGGAGCCGAGGCAAGGATAGAGAAGCACTACAGGCTATGCTATGTTCGGCGATGCCCCACCAGCAACATCATTCAGGTTGGAACACAGCCGGACATCAGGGACACATCCTTGCACTATGAATGGTGCAGGAGCAGCTTTGCCTGGACTGTTCGCCACAGAGGCTGGTCGCAAGCATCGACAGGACAGCATCTAACATTCCCCCCATACTGCATTAATGTTTGCAGTACTGTATGGGGGGAATGTTAGAAAATAATGTGCCTAGCATTGTGAGTATGCCAGCTATTATGCAGGAGGTGCAGAGCGGGGCTAGGGTGCGAGAAGAATCATTAAATACGCCTAGTGCGAGGGGCGAAGGGCAGCAGCGGACGGAGTTAGGGGTAGGCCCACTGGAGTCAGATGAGGACTACGCATGCAGGGTGCTTAGGGAGCAGTGGCTAGCAGCAGTAGCTAAAAGGAAAATTAAAAAGGGTAGCATTTCAGGAGCTGATGTGTCCAGGAACCAGATAGGGGTGGTAAGGACAAAGCAGCAGCGTTCGGGCAGGGGAACAGCACAATGGGATATTGGTTCAGTGGCGGCCCACTTGCCACCGTTAATGAGGAAAGAGATTGAAAAAGGGGCGTTCATAGACATATGCTCCCTAATGGAAGCAGGGCTGAGGGACAAAGAAAAGGCCAAACCTAAAGGGGAGATGCAGTCAGATAGCTATAAGACAATGGAGCACTGGATGAGCGGTATGTTAGCTTATACAGCTTGCTATACGGAGGCATACCCTGAGGCAGCCGCAGGCCTGCTCAGATATATGGATATCATTTACTCAGCGTATAAGGAGCAGGGGGGAATCGTATGGAGGAAGCACGATAAGGATTTTAGGACAAAAGCGGCATGCGGGAATCCCATCGATTTCAGTGTTAGGGACATTGACCTGTGGCTCAACGCGCAGTCAGCAGGGCTAGCAGAGAAGATTTCTGTACCGCAAAAGTCGACGGGTGCAGGGAGGCCTAGCACCATGGGTGCAGGGAGGTATGGCACACAGAAGTCAGAGCAGAAATGCTGGGCATTTAATGACTCCTTGTGCAATCTGGCCCAGTGCAAGTTCAAGCATGCATGCTCGAACTGCGGTGCCAACCACACCGCTAAGGACTGCAATAGACAAAGGGGAAATCACCAGAAAAAGGTACCCGCAGCAGCAGTGCCTGGAAAAAGCAGTTAGTCCTGTAAATGGAAGCAGGATCCTGGTATGGCACCCCGCGGCAGCTCAAAAACCCTGAAATCTATTGGGGAGCAGCCAGCAGTGGTAAGGGACAAGATCATGAAAGAGCTGGCTTTAGGCAGGATGGTGGGGCCATTCATAGCCCCCCCAGTGGCAGGATTAGTTATCTCACCATTAGGACTGGTCCCCAAAAAGTAAACGATGCCTTTGATAGGGACGAGTGCTCAGTACAATATCAGTCATTCGATTCAGCCGTCAAGATGGTCCGAGCACAGGACAGGGGGGCGCTTATGGCAAAGTTGGACATTGAGTCAGCCTTTAGGCTGCACCCCGAGAGTTTCTGTCTCATGGGTCTAAGTTTTGACGGGTACAACTTTATAGACAAAAGTCTTCCGATGTGATGCACTATATCTTGCACATTTTTTTAAGCATTTAGTTCATTCCTGCAGTTGTGCTGGGAAGAGCAAACTGGGTCAGCGGCAATAGCACACTACCTGGACAATTTCTGGTTGGCAGGGCCACCCGATCTGCCATGGTGCAATCTCCTGCTGAGCGAGCTGAAGGGCATGCTGGAGGAATTCAGCGTGCCCATCGCTCCAGAAAAAACAAGGGGACCAAAGCAGTTCTGTCTTACTTGGGGATAGAGATTGGTTCAGGCAAGCAGGAGTGCAGATTTCCAGAGTATAAAGTGGAGAAGCTGGTTAGAGAGATCAAGCCGGAGCAAAAAAGGTTACGCTGGGGCAGCTCCAATCATTATTGGGAAGCCTCAATTTTGCTTGCAGGATGATCCCGATGGGCAAGATATTTAAGCGACGGCTGGAGCAAGCCACAGCGGGCATAGCAAAGAAAAAAAATCCTCTAACACTTCAACGGGGTGCATATGTGGTCAGAGCCTATGCGGCCCAATCACGCAATGCATTTATTTATGGATGCCGCAGGAGCCACAGGCTTTGGGGCATACTGGCAGGGAGAATGGTGTGCCCAGTTGTGGGCGCCAACATGGGAGGAGGTGGGGCTCACCAGGAACCTGGCAGCCCTGGAGCTATTCCTAATAGTGGTAGCCATGACAATCTGGGGAGAGAGGGTAGTTAACAGACAAATTCAATTCTATTGTGACAACCTGGGGGTAGTGCAGGCAGTAAACAGCAAGCGGGCATCATCACCACCAGTAGTCAGGCTGATTAGGAGATTGGTAGTGGAATGCCCACACCACAATATTACATTCAGGGCAAAGCATGTGCCAGGAGAAAATAATGTGATAGCGGACGCACTGTTGTGGCAGAACTGGGAAGCTTTCAGGGCAGCAGCGCCAAACAAGAGCACATCAGGGCTAACATGCCCCTCATGTCTCTGGCAGATAGTCAAGCCGATTTAGCTAGCCTGGTGGAGCAGTCGCTGGCTCCAAGGACTTGGAAAGCATACAAGGACGCATGGAATTTCTGGAAGGATTTCCAGGTTACGGCAAGCGCTGAGACAGTCGGCGCGCAGCAGCAGCTGTTGGCTTTCTTAGCCAAGCTCAGGAGGGAGCAGGCCTCTAAATCCCGGGTAGGCGCCTTGCTGGCAGGCATATCGTTTTTTGATAAGCTCGATGGCAGAATCAACGAGACAAAGTCATTTGCAGTGCGCACGATCATGAGGGGCTGGGCCAGGATGGAGGCTAATAGGCCGGACACAAGGGAACCCATCACAATAGAAAGGTTGCAGATTTTGCTGAACCAGATTGCAGCTGTCTGCTGGGGCCAGAGGGAAACAGCCCTGTTCAGAGCGGCATTCGCAATGGCTTTTAGTGGCCCATTCAGAATCAGCGAGTTAGTGGTGGGAACAAGGTTTCAGGACCTGCAGTATAAAAATGTAGCAGTAACTGAGCAGGCGGTGCTGTGCAAGATTCACAGGTCAAAGACAGATCAAGAAGGCAAGAGTAAATGGGTCCAGCTTAACTGGCATGCAGATCCTGCAACATGCCTGGTGGCAGCCATCAGGGCCTTCATAGGCAAGTGGATAGCGAGCGGGGGGAATTTCTTTGTGCAGATGGGTCACCGCTAAAACTAAATACCAGTTTTCAGTTATCCTGAAGAGGGGCGTAGCAGCCAGCTGTTGGCCAGTGGGAAGCTCCAATTCATTTAGAATTGGGGTGGCCACTTTAGCAGCTAGCGAGGGCCACACAGGTGGCGAGATCAGAGCGCTGGGCAGGTGGAAATCAGATCATTATAAGATTTATATCAGGCCGGTCACCAACAAGCTGACAGATAATTAACACCCCCCCCCCCCTTCCGAAGGGAATACGAACCCAAAACGAATACGGATTGTTTGCCACTCCTACATTCTCTGGGTCGAAGTCAGGGCTGCGGCCCGGCCATACGGCGGACAGCTAGGGCTGGCAAGGAGCGAAGAATGAGTGTTTTGGTTTGGGCAGAGGGGGATCAGGTGGCGCAGACTCAGGGAGGCTTTGCTGCGGGGCGAGGAGATGCCTGGCAGGCCGGACACGATAGTTATTCATCTCGGAGGTAACGATTTAGGGGATGTCAGATCCCTTGACCTGGTGAGAGCAGTCGGCGCCGACCTAGTGTAGGCAAAAGCCCGGTGGCAAGGGGTTAGGGTACTGTGGTCCAGCATTATAACCGGGTTGGTATGGTGCGGGGCGAAGAAAGGGGCAGCAACAGAAAGGACCAGGAAGAAAGTAAATGTGGCGGTAGCCAAGCCCGTGTTGGAAATGAGAGGAGGGGTCCGTCACTCTAATATCAGCCAGAAAACCGAGGGCATGTATAGGGCAGATGGAGTGCATATGTCAGACATTGGCATTGACTTGTATAACAATGCACTCCAGAAAGCACTGGGGGCGTGAAAGAAGGCCGTTGTGCAGGGTGGGGGTTTTTTGGTGCCCGGGCAAGACCCGGAAACCTCAATGGCGGGATGAGGTGGTGACCAAGGCAGGCAGAGAAGAGGAACCAGTTGAGATGGCAGATTCACCCTCGGCACTGTGCTGCACACCAGGCTCCAGCTTTCAATGGCAGGCCATCGGCTGCGCGCCAAGCGAGAGTGATCTGTGGGGGCTGGCTCCCATAAACGGGGGCTTACCGCGTAGGAATGTGGCATGCCCCGGCACAAAATCAATGATCGGCATTGATAGGATATTGCGCCTTGCCCACCGCTCTCTGTCCTCACCCTGCAAAACTTTAGTTAAGTATTGTGAATAAAACTGTGGCCAATGATTTAATCCCAAAGCTTGTCTCAGAGTATGATTTCGGGTGGCGGGTGAATTGGGACCGTTTACCAGGAGCACAGCAAGCCGCTCTCTCTCCTTTATGCCTTGAATGTCTCACTTTTGAGCAGCTGATCAGTGTGGGGAAACAAAGCAGGCAATGGCCTGCCCTCCCCCAGGACAGTGTCTGAGCTGGTGACTTCTACAGGAGGGGAAGGGGGTGCTAGTGAGTCCTTTCCACACAGGCAGAGAGGACAGGGGGTGCCTCCGCATTTTCTACAACCCCTGACAATTATACCACATTCTACAGCACACAATTCTACCTTGGTACATCACCTACATTTGCATTACTGTTGTGAGGCTCAGCAGGGGTCACGTGAGGAACAGAAGCATCGTTAGCTAATACAACTGGATAATTACCAACATCATATTCGTTTTTCAAATCACATACATTTGTACTGATGCTGAGTTGTTCAGCAGGGATCACCTGGGGAAAAACAGGATTAGGGAATAGCATTCTATTATTTGACATCATTATCAATCGATATGCAGCATGCCTCCTCCCCAAATCAGTCTCCCACAGTACTGTATTAGGTACATTGTCCATGATTCTGACATCCCTGGGGCCACTTCCTCCTCTCCAGTCCAGATACCCCTGAGCCCTGCGCACCTCAGGGGGTATCCCACCGACACATCTCACAGTCTCAGGAAAAAAGTTCTCCGGACTCCCTAGTGTTAAATGCACAAGAGTCACGTCAGCCCCAGAGTCTAGTAGACCAACTACTACTTGGGTTCCTACCGTATCCACTTGCAGTTTATTTTGGGGCTGTTCCTGTGGTCCTTCACACACAGAACAGCGGGCACAGGATTCCCAGCGGGGCCTGTAACAGGAAAAAGTATTGATTTTTTCTACTCAGGGCCATGGGTACTGATGTGCCCCACTTTGTCACAATTAAAACACCTGCAGCCAGTTTCAAAAAAAGGTTGTTCTCCCACCCTTCCAACAGACATAGGCTCCTCACAGATTATGTCTGCTTCACAGTCAGCCCCTTCCGGCAACAAATCTTAGGCCACTGATTGGAGCATGCAGTTCACATTTCTGGCTTCTCCCAGCAGTTTAAACTAGGCCTTGTGGTGTGATGTCTCCTGAGCAGGTTCCACAACGATTGTAGCAGGCCGGGATACCATTTCCACAATGGGAACCCCAGTAGGCTGGGTCATTGGTTCCATAGCTGGTAATAGAAGCTGTTCCAGGTGATGCCTTTCAGCATATACCCAGCGGCACTGCTCTATCCACCATGGGGTATTAAGCTTTCTATAATCATAGGCATATTGCTGCACTATTTCAAAACATTCAGCCAAGTCTCTCAGCAACATCCCTGTAGTGGGATCCCCGCTGAGAAACAAGTCGCGATACATACCGATAATGTTGCTCTCACGTGCATACAGTAGGTGAGCTGCTTGATCATCTCCTTGCGGGAATAGTTGTGGCAGGAGATACCTTGCAGCTGACATTCTTTAGTGAGTTCTTCTGTGCTCAGAAGGTTAAAGAGATAATCCTCACCATCATCCTCATCTGGGTCAGAAAACCCTCTGGGCTCCTCTACTGCTGTAGGGGATTGGTACTCTGCAGTCTCCCTGACTGTCACACATCCTACACTCTCCCTGGTACTAGCGGAGATGTCAGACCTCTGAGCATCTGTGGTAATGTCAAGGGCCAGCTGATTATTCACAACAAAGCTGACACTCACTTAGCTTCCTCTGTCTGCTTCAAAGACAGAACGGTTCTTGACACGGTCTGGTGAAATTTGCATCAGCGGTCATTTGGAACCTCTGTAACTTACTGGACTCCCCAGGATTGATAAAAGAGTCCACATCATGATACAACACATTATTTACTTCCGCAGAAAGCAAAAGTTCAGTATGAAGCCCACCTCCTGCTAAATCAGTAGCCACGTCAGATGAACTTTTACATAAAGTTTCGCAATCATGATGCTTTGTATCATCCTCCACTGGGTCCCCAACAGCGCTCTGGCCTCGGAGCCTGTAATGACCAGAGCAGGTGGTAGGCCGTATAAAGCATTCCTCCTGTTATTATCATGTGGCATAGGGTCAAAATCCCAAGGGTGGGAGGGATGAGGGAGCCTGCAAATAAAACCGCTCTCCTGTCAATATTTCAGTGTTACTTCTTGGGGGAAAAGCAAGCTGGCTGGAAGCAACCCATTTGATTTGTGGAGACCCCCCCACTACAGGACCCCTACTTGGGTGTAAGATACAGTCCTGTCCTTTTTCCCTTTTATTTTATTTGAGTTGTATCAATGTGTGTGCTTTTAACATCATTGTAATATCTTGTAACCATTTTTATCACTAAAGCTCTGTAGTATTTCTAGGAATAAATAATACATATTTCCAGTTCTGGTTTTGTGTTCTTAGGATCTTTTAAGCCAAAGAAGAGTGGTCAGCGTTACCTTATTTTTATACTGTATTGTGTGGTCAGGAGCGAGCAAAGCCACTCCTTGCGCAGTTTTAAAGCACTAAAATCAGGCTTTGCTGGGGCAGTGTACCTCATAGAGGGGACTCGTGTATCCAAAGTGAACCCCAGTCACGCCCGAAGCTGCTCAGATTGACGTATCTGAACAGGCAACCGGTGGGTCCATGACATTTGGTGGCAAGCGGTGGGATTGAAAATTAGGTACTCTTTACCTAGAAGGGCGCCCATCGCGGCCATCGCGGGTATTGCATGCACTAAAAAATCAGGTGCGATGCGACCGACGCGATGCCTGCGATTTCCCATAGGGAACAATGTTAAATGTCTCAATTGACCCGATTTTCCTATTCAATGCCTCAATTGACCCGATTTTTCCATAGGAAACAATGTTAAATGGGCCACAGAGGCCAAATAGGCACCGTGAAGTGTGAAATGGCCCCCACAATTGTTAACGCCACCCCACGATCAACATGAACCCGAAGCGTGGCGAGCGCAGCGAGCCCGTGAGGGGCGGCGGTACGCGTCCTACGACCTTTTCATACCCCCACTATCCACGTCGGCATGGAGTTGAGAATAGAAAGTGTGGCGAGCGCAGCGAGCCACCGAGCCCGAAGCGTGGCGAGCGCAGCGAGCCCTGCTAGGGGACGCGGATACCTTCACAGGTATCCGCGTCCCCTCGCGGGCTTCACAGCTGTCCGCGTCCCCTCGCGGGGCTCGCTGCGCTCGCCACGCTTCGGGCTCGGGGGCTCGCTGCGCTCTCCACACTTTCTATTCTCAACTCCACGCCAACGTGGATAGTGGGGGTATGAAAAGGTCGTAGGACGCGTACTGCCGCCCCTCGCGGGCTCGCTGCGCTCGCCACGCTTCGGGTTCATGTTGATCGTGGGGTGGCGTTAACAATTGTGGGGGCCATTTCACACTTCAGGGTGCCTATTTGGCCTCTGTGGACCATTTAACATTGTTTCCTCTGGAAAATTCGGGTCAATTGAGACATTGAACAGGTAAATCGGGTCAATTGGGACATTTAACATTGTTCCCTATGGGAAATCACGGGCATCGTGTCGGTCGCATCGCACCCTATTTTTTAGTGCATGCGATGCCCGCGATGCCCGTGATTTTTTACTAACGATGCCCACGATCAAAATCGTGGACACTGTTCTAGGTAAAGAGTACCGAAAATTAATTTTCTTTTTAAGAACTTAAGTGAGTGTGGGTAGAATTTTGTGACAAATACCCACATCACCAGAATCAAAACTCAGAGCTTTACTATAATTTTAAAAGTCACACAGTGAGTGCAATCTGTTTTTCTTTCCTATCTTTTTTATTTGACAAGTGTGAGACTCATGACAGGGTATTGTCTAATCGCTGTGCCCAATTACCCCCCACAAATGACATAACTCTCTTGTTGGATAAAATTGGCCACAGCAGCCATCTTTATTGAAACAATACAATTTTTAAACAATAATCCAAAAACATTCCCACGGAAGGTGGTCCCCGAGGCCCTCAATAAATATATATCCACACCTCTAAGCACTTCCAGGAGCTCTTACCCCCAGCCGATAGCGATTGGCTAGAGGGCACCAATTGTACACACCCAGTGCTCATTAATTAACCTCACCCAGGGGAGTCCAGCCCCCTCATGGGGCCCTCCCCGCCGCATAATTAAGCCTCAATGCCACCAACCTCGAGGACCCCCCTCCGCACAGGCCACTGTGACAAAAAGACATCCTATCAAATATTCTACCTAAACTATAAAAAATAGGGAAGGGTGGGTGGGAGCTGTTGAGAAAATCTCCCAGTGACCCCTATTTCCCGCCTGAACCCTGCTTATAAACCCCTCCAACACCCCGTTAAGCCCCTCCCCTTATGACCCTCTCCTTAGACACCCCTCCTATGACTAACCTGCTAGTCAGCTCCCTACAAACCCTGTCAGGGGAGCCTACCCCCAGGCTTTGCCTCCAGTCCGGCTCCTACATGACAGGGTATTGTCTAATCGCTGTGCCCAATTACCCCCCACAAATGACATAACTCTCTTGTTGGATAAAATTGGCCACAGCAGCCATCTTTATTGAAACAATACAATTTTTAAACAATAATCCAAAAACATTCCCACGGAAGGTGGTCCCCGAGGCCCTCAATAAATATATATCCACACCTCTAAGCACTTCCAGGAGCTCTTACCCCCAGCCGATAGCGATTGGCTCGAGGGCACCAATTGTACACACCCAGTGCTCATTAATTAACCTCACCCAGGGGAGTCCAGCCCCCTCATGGGGCCCTCCCCGCCGCATAATTAAGCCTCAATGCCACCAACCTCGAGGACCCCCCTCCGCCACTAAGCACGAGGTTAAACCCTTAACCCCGTGCGCCCCCCCCACATCCGGAACGCTGTTTCTATTCCCTCTTGTAGTCCCAAAGACCAAACATCTATCCCCACAGCATTCAGGTGCACACCGTCACCTCTCCAAAATGCCCCGGCACCAGACTCAAGTTCCCTGTGCCTCACCACAACAGCCCCGTTCCTGGCCATAAAACGCCCAATCGCCCTGTTGACTTTAATCCGTGCCTTATTGAGCTTGTCAGCCGACCTCGCATCCCTCCAATAATGGCGTGGCACGATGTCTGACCAAACCGTGATTAATTCGGGAAACATTGCCCATAACCGTAGGAGATCAAACTTGATATCCCGTATCAACTCCCTAAATGGTCTGCCCCCAAGGTCATTCCCGCCCACATGCAAAACTAATATGTCGGGAACCCTATCGAGCCGAACAAAACGGTGAAATTCCTGCAGCACTCCACTCCATACCATACCGCGTTTTCCCAGCCAGCGAACCACTGCCTCCTCTCTATCCAAACCCAGCTGGCGGCCGTTCGGTCTGACATCAGCCCGTAAAGCTCCCCAAAAGACATATGAATGTCCTAAAATCCAAATCAGGCACGGAGGCTGCCCTAAAACAGAAAAAACACAGTCAACCTCAACAATCCCCTAAACGAACATAAGACCGAAAGCGAGACGATTCCCACCGCCCAATACGCTTAATCAACTCATCCCCAAATCCCATTCTAGCAGCCTCAGTTGCGGCCCCAATGCGGAAAGAGTGACCCGCGTATTCCTACCCCTTGAGGCCCAACGTCCGCAGGACTGCTCTAAACACACTTGTGAACTGAAACCGTGATAAAAAGGATCCATTCGCATGCATCAGCAAAGGATCCCTTTCCCTGCCCACTCTGACCTCCTTAAATATCCTCAGCCGTGCCACCGGGTACAGAGAAGAGAACTACCTTCTTCCCCCTCCCTAACTGATCCGTCTTAGACCTCCTCACCACTAGCTCCACCCTATCCGAGTATAAATCCACATCCTCTCCTAACAAACCTCCCGGCCTGGACACGCTTGGACTCACGAGCTCCCCAATCCGCAGTGCCCCGAAGAAGGCAAGCGAAAAAGCTACCCCGAACAACCTTTCCTCGAAATTGGAACTACAGACCTCCCCTAACTTCATGCCCATATTCTGTAACAACTGGAAAGACACCGGCCTTCTCTGATCCTGTACGACATGACCTCTCCTCCAACCTTTTAAAGCCTGCGCAATCAGGAAATTCTTAGTGACGTCAGGCCTGCCGCCTGCACGAAACCCAAAAGCCAAGCCCGCCATGCAGCGCGTGATTTTTGCCACTGACCAACCAATCTCCTTACAATGGCCTATATATAGCAAGACAGCCAACTCGTCATCATCCTCCTTCAGACCTACTACCTCACGCCATTCTAACCAGCTCCGCCATTCCTGATTGTATGCTGACCATGTATTCGGGGCCAAGGATTCCCTGATGAGCTGATCGACTACCCGTCCAGCAGAGCCCAGAGCCGACTCGGGAACCCGGTCCCCTCCCTGTCCGCCTCTGGTGCCAACTCCCGAAAACGCTCCCACTGTGAACGAGATAAAGCATCCGCAATGCCGTTAGAGACACCGGGAACGTGCCTAGCCACAACCCACAAATTCAAAGCCAGACATTCCAATACTAACTGCTGCAAAATAGTGACCACTGGCGGTGAAGATGCCGACAATTGGTTAATAGCCATGACAACCCCCAAATTATCGCAGTGAAAACAAATCTTCCTATTGCGGAATAGCTCCCCCCAAACAACTACTGCTACCAAGATAGGAAACAACTCCAACAATGCCAAGTTTTTAACCATGCCTCTCTGCACCCAAGACTCCGGCCACCGGCCTACACACCAATGTCCCTGGCAATATGCCCCGAACCCACCACTCCCGGCCGCGTCTGTGAAAAGGTCTAGCTCAGTAGCGACGCATGTGTCTGACATCCACAAAGCTCTGCCGTTAAAAGCTTCCAAAAAAGTTGCCCACACCCGCAAGTCCCCTTTCAACTCACTACCTAATCTGACAAAATGATGAGGAAGAACCACCCCTGCTGTCGCTGCTGCCAGCCTCCTGCTGAAAATGCGGCCCATAGGCATAATGCGACACGCAAAATTCAATTTGCCCAGCAAGGATTGCAATTCCCGCAATCTAATCTTCTTCAACAGCAATGCCCTCCCTACCTCGGCCTTCAAACCCAGCAATTTCTCCTCGGGCAAGCGGCACTCCATATTCTCGGTATCGATGACAATACCCAAAAAACTGATCACAGTCGCAGGGCCCTCCGTCTTACCTGGAGCAAGCGGGACCCCAAAGTCTGCCGACACCCTTTCAACAGTCCTCAACAATAAGTCACATACTCCGGTCCCCCCAGGACCAATACATAAGAAGTCATCTAGGTAATGAATAACTGAACTACACCCAGAGACATCCTTAACCACCCACTCCAAAAAAGAACTAAAGGCCTCAAAATAAGCACATGACAAAGAACAACCCATCGGTAAACAACGATCAACAAAAAATTCTCCGTCCCAACAACAACCCAACAAACGCAAACTGGTTGGGTGAACCGGCAGCAAACGGAATGCCGATTCAATATCAGTCTTTGCCAACCTGGCCCCTTTCCCAAACCGCTTCACCCACTGAACAGCCGCGTCAAACGATGTATAAACCACCGAGCAGATGTCAGGGTCAATGCCATCATTGACCGACGCCCCTTTTGGAAAAGATAAATGGTGTATAAGACGAAACTTGTTCGCCTCCTTTTTTGGCACCACCCCCAATGGAGAGACTATCAAATCTGGCCATGGTGCCGACCCAAAAGGTCCAGCCATACGACCCAGCTGCACCTCCTTACGCAGTTTATCCTGCACCACCTCTGGATGCTCCCTTGCAGACTTCAAATTCCTCCTCAAGCCCCCTGAAACCTGCACGTCGGAAGGTATCTTAAAACCTTCCCTAAACCCCTCCTCCAACAACACGGCTGTCTGCTGGTCAGGATACCTACGCAGATAGCCCAGCATCCTTTCCAGCCGAACCGGTGTCTCCCCCTTTTGAATTACCGTCCCGTGACTTCCCTCTGAAGCATTTATTTGCACCATGGGTCCCTCCACACGAGGAACATTCATGTTTAAATTTGCATTTTGCCCCAAAACGACATGAACCGTCATTAAAGGCAAAGCAGAGTCCCTTCTGCATGGCCGTCCCATTTGTGGCCTCCCTCGGCCCCCCCCCCGTCCCCACGAAAGGGCTGCCCACTTTTTGTGGGAGCCGTCACCTTTAACCATAAAGCAATATCCTTATGGTCCCAACGTATGTTAGGGCGAACAGCCTTCCTCTGCCTAAACTGCTCATCGTACCTGAGCCAAGCCAAGCCCCCATACACACGGTATGCCTCTCCTATCGCATCTATGTAACAAAACAAGCCTGAACGATTGTCAGGTGCCTTCTCCCCAATCACACTAGCTAAAATAGCAAATGCTTGCAGCCAGTTCGTGAATGACCGCGGTATCAGCCGATACCGCCGCCGTTCCTCCTCCTCCTTCTTCTCCTCCTTACGGGGCCTATCCAGATTAAAACGCTCTAAAGGGAGCAATGAAAATATATCAACGTATTCCCCTTTCCAAATCTTCTCCCTCACCTCCTGCTTCAGGTGGGCCCCCAATGGCCCCTCAAAGCATACATACACCTCCCCTTTTGCAGTGTCACTGAGCCTCCCACTCTCCTCCTGCGTCCCAACACTGCCCCCTTCTGCCCCTGCACTACTGCTACTTTGCTCACCGCCGGATACCGGCACCCCGCTGCTCACCGGCACCCCACTGCTAACCGGCACCCCACTGCTAACGGCACACTATTACTGACTGGCACACTAATGCTACCTGGTGTGCCCGCATTCTGCGGCACCCATGCTGCCGCCGGGGACGGCCCCGCCCCCTGCCGCAAACCCACCAACCAATCTGCAAAACCACTCAATAATTCAGTAAAACCTCTACTCATTTCCCCTTGGAGGGCTAACCCTCCCCCCCCCTGACTCTGCGCTAAAGCATTAACAGACATAGAGACAGACTCACCAGGCTGCCTGGGGGCTGTGAACCCAGCAGCCGCAGGTCCAGTGTCCTGACGAACTCCAGCCAATGAGGAAGGACCAGGTATTTCTCCATCATCTGCTGACGCTGCCATCTCTCTTCTCCTGTCATCCCGACCCTCAGGTACAGCACCAGCCGGCGTGACCTCGTTGGAGGCGGAGCCAGCTGTGCGGCTCTCGCTCCGTGTACCAGGCCCGCGGTCCTCAGCCTGTACTTCTGCCCCCCTGGCACGACTCACCCCGCGCTGGGCAGCAGCATGCCCCGCATGCCCCACCGCACCAGGTCCAGTACCACGCAACGCCGGATCTTCTTGCACGTGGGGGGGATCCCCCCCGCGCGGAGGGTTCCGCCTGCTGGTTGGATTCCTCCCAGACCTGGTCCTGCGGGTGGAAGGTGCCCGGCCCGCAGCCTGGCCTGGAGGGTCCCTAACGGGGCTCCGTGAACGGCGCTGAACCCTGGGGGACACAGATGGGCTAAAGCGCTCCGGAGGCCTGGACCTCCGAGGCCGTGCACCCGCTGGAGCAGCCTCCTGCGTTGCTGCTCCCAGTCCCCCCAGCAGACCTGACATCTGCTGCTGCAGCCACTCAGCCCCTCTGGTGCCAGCTGCCTCCCTGAGGGCAGCAAGCGCAGCGGATACCTCCGCATCAGCGTTGCCTGGGGAAGCCATGGGAGATGTCACGCTGCTTAGCTGTTGAGAAAATCTCCCAGTGACCCCTATTTCCCGCCTGAACCCTGCTTATAAACCCCTCCAACACCCCGTTAAGCCCCTCCCCTTATGACCCTCTCCTTAGACACCCCTCCTATGACTAACCTGCTAGTCAGCTCCCTACAAACCCTGTCAGGGGAGCCTACCCCCAGGCTTTGCCTCCAGTCCGGCTCCTACAGGATGGCTGATTACCAGCAGATGGAGAGAGATGACCTGGCGGTCATGTGTATGCAGAGGAATATCCCTTGGTCTGACCAGAGTACAGAATGTTTGATTTGGGCACTCGTGGATGCCAATCACTCTATTTGCTGAAGGAAACCAGTCCTTGGACAATCCTACCCCAGGGGCTCAGTCAGCACTGGATGTTACAACCGATGCCCTGCCAGGGTCAAATACCTCTGCTGGACCTAGCAAGTCTACACTGCAGAGTTTATACAATAGTAGCAGGGCTTGTCTACAATGAATGATTACTACAAGGTAATTGTAATAAAGTTTTTATATAACAACACTTAAAAATTATTATACATACAATACAATGACAAATAATATATTATGAAAAAAATAAGTATATTGATAATCTCACTCACAGGATTGAATACACATGAATATTTCAGGTAAGTGCACTTTACCAAAAAAAGTGTTTTCCACTCCAGGATTGATATTGGGACTATTTACTACAGACTTCCATCTCCAACTGGATCACTACCCTGAAATTGGAAATACTTTTGGGACTCATTGCCATCTCCCTCTCCCACACCACTTGGATGCCCTTCTGGTAGAAACCTCCAGGTGAGACTTTTTACCTCTAAACCAATACAAGAGGAAGTGGTATTGCTCACTGATCCGTATTTGCTGACCAATGGTCTCTACAATCTGCTGCAATATCAGTGAGTGAAAAACCGGGGTTCCCAGATTAACCACCTTCACAGATTCCTCCAGCGGATTCAATTAACATCACTGTATACTAGAGAGGACCTTTGTAGCACCAAGTGAGGCCTACCACTTGGGCTATTTGGAATTACAACTTTATCTCCACAGATTCCTCCAACAGTTCATTACAACTTCGTAATCATAGAGAGGATCTGTGGTACCTCCCAATCCAAGCAGGAAAAGCGATCCCCATTCAGTCCCCTCCTTTTTTTAGTAAAGTGCACTTACCTGAAATAGTCATGTGTATTCAATCCTGTGAGTATCTCACTCACAGGATTGAATACACATGACTATTTCAGGTTAGTGCACTTTACTAAATAATCTCTATCAATATACTTATTTTATTCATAATATGTTATTTGTCATTGTATTGTATGTATAATCGTTTTTAAGTGTTATTGTAAAAAACTTTATTACAATTACCTTGTAGTAATCATTCATTGTAGACAAGCGCTGCTACTATTGTATATACTTTTCCTTGGTTTCTACATAGGGATTGACTACCCCTATTTTTAGCAGCTGCTCTGTTGTGAACATCTCATATCTAGGCACCCTTATCTTTTTCTTTAAAGAACTAGATCCTTCTTTTTTCCTACACTGCAGAGTTACCTTCTAACTGCTATCAGGCAAATGAAGGATGTCAACCCAGCTTTCGCCTTACAGATAATGCAGCATTACCAGACCACTGCTGACAGAGAGGCTGAGGTTGCTTAGCGGAAAGCCGAGCGAGAGGCTGAGCAGTGCAGAGCTGAGCAAGAGGTTGCAGAGCGTCAGGCTGAGTGTGAGTACCAGTTGTAACTGGTGAGGCTCAGAGGCCTGATCGCTGTTGGTGAACCAGTGGAGGATGGCAAACCTTTGCGTTAGACTTTATCTGCCGTGGCTACTGAGTTAACAGGAGATGGGCTTCGTACTGAACTTTTACTGTTTGCAGTAGTAAATAATGTGCTGGATCAGGATGTGGACTCTGTTATCAATCATGGGGAGCCTAGCAAGGGACAGAGGTCCCAAAATGACCGCTAACGTGAATTTCACCGGACTGCGTCATCCACAGTTCCCTGTCTTGGAAGCAGACAGAGGAAGCCAAGTGAGTGTCAGCTTGGTTGTGAATAATGAGCTAACACCAGAAATGCACAGTGAGTATTCTGACCCATATGGTGATAATGATCCGTTTGACCTTATGAGCCCAGAAGAACTCGCTAAAGAATGTCAGCTTCAAGGTATCTCCTCCCGCTGGGAGATGGTCAAGCAGCTCACCTATGCACGAAATGATAAGAGCAATGTTTTCGGCATGTATCGTGCAGAGTTTCTGGCCTACTGCTGAGAGAACTGAGAGACTGTTTTGAAATAGCGCAGCAATATGCCTATGATTGTAAAAAGCTTGAAACCCCATGGTGGAAGGGTAGATGCTGAATGGCAGCTCCTGGAACAGCTTCTATCACCAGCTCTGGAACCAACGAACCAGCTTACCGGGGTTTCCCTCATGGAAATGGTACCCCGGCCTGCTACAATCGTTGTGGAACCTGCTCCAGAGACATCACCTCACAAGACCCAGTTTAAACTGCTGGGAGAAGCTGTGGATTCAGCCAGTTTGCCCCACCAGGGAAAGGTACTTCTGCCTATTACAGTCATCATGGAACCTGCTCATGAGACCTCACATCACAAGGCCCAGTTTAAACTGCTGGAAGATGTGAGCTGCAGGCTCCCACCAGTGGCCCCAGAATTGTTGCTGGAAGGGGCTGAAAGTTAAATGGACATGATCTTTGAGAAGACTATGTGTGTGGGGAGGGTGTAGGACCCATCTGTTTTGGCAACTGGCCACAGGTGTTTTAATTGTGACAAAGTGGGGCATATACTGTAGGTTGAACTAGATGGACGCAAGTCTTTATTCAGCCTCACCTACTATGTTCCCTGAAAAGAAGGAATCATCACTTGTTCCTGTGACAGACCACACAGGGAATCCGGTGCCCACTGTTCTGGGTTTGGAAGGACCCCAGGAACAGCCCTAATATAACCCGCAAGTGGATACGGTAGGCAATCAAGTAGTAGTTGGTCTACTAGACTCTAGTGCTGACGTGACTCTTGTGCGTTTAGCACTAGGAAGTCCCGAGAACTTTATTCCTGAGACTGTGGCTGAGAGATGTGTGGGTGGGGTACACCCTGAGATGCGCAGGGCTCAAGGGATATCTGGACTGGGGAGGTGGAAGAAGCCTCAGGGATGTCAGAATACTGGACAATGTACATGATACATTATTGTGGGACACTGATTGCACAAAGCAGACAGATCTGGGTGGGGTGCGGGTTTCCTGTGACTGACAATCGGGAAATGTTGTCAACATGCTCAGATAACCCTATTCCTTCTCAGAGACCATGGGATCCTGATATCATACCACTGTGTAATTGCAAGCCAGCAGATATGATCCCATGTACTGTTGAAAATACACATGTTAATTTGCAGGTATCCCAGGACGATTCCCCAGGTCATGAGCATGGTGTTAATGTTGATGATGTAATGTCTTATACTATGGGGAATGTTGCACCAGGTATAAAAAGTGTCCAGGTGGGACTGGTATGCAATGCGGTTAGAGCGGGTAGTGATGTGGCCAGGGTAACACTGGATGAGGGGTGTTTGTGGGCAGCTGTGGTTACTACTCTCTCCCAGCATGGGGTGAGACTGGCAAAGATTACAGCTTCAACCTCAAACCCTCCTCCTTCCTGCAGCCACACAAACACAGATACGGGAACACAGCAGGGGTTCCCTCCAGACCCTGAAAATCCCCCAGAGAGTGTATTTTTCCAGCTTAATTGGATAACAGAGATCTCTCAGGAGAAACTCAGTGACACCACCCCAGCCACAGAAGCTGCAGGTTTGGGAGGGAATGTCAGGTTAGGGAAGGTGTCCTGGACTGCCATGGAAAGCTTGGCTGTCCACGCAGAAATGAGAACCAAACCTGCACAGAATTCCCTGAACGTACCAGTTAAGCTCCCACTGCGGCTAACCCATACCTGGGAAGTGGGAAAGATACCCATATGTCCAGTAAAAAGGTTGTTTCCGTAATAGAGCCAGGGGCTTGTGGTGAAGCTGCTGTGTGTAAACAGAAGGGTGGGAGGGCCCACGGAGCACAGATAAACTCAGCTCCTTTAACCTCTGAAGGACTGGGCTGTGTCCAAGACAGGGGACAATGACCTGCTGGTATTCTCCCTTGCAGAAATGTGCCCCCCTTCACAATTCACTCACAGACACAGAGAGTGAATCTCCTCACACAAGCATAAGGTGAGGCGTTGAGTGCATGGACCTTCCCCCCAGTGAAGGGGAGGGGGTGGGGGTCAGTCAGCTCAGGAGAGGTACTGGGAAGAGGACATGTTTAAATATGTATATAGTGCTGGGAGAATGTCCCACACCTGTGGTATAGTTAAACATGCAGAGTTACGAGTCCCAGGGCGCGAGAGTAACAATGTTAGGGCCATGGCTGAAATGATTTCCATCATAATTATGGTTTACATGATGTTGTTTCAAGGAACTTTACAATCTTTGCTAGCATTGGCCCGAAGTCACCTTATGGCTGCCGAAGTTAAGTAGAGGTTCTGGAATGCTTACACCACAGGGGAATGCCCGTTTGGGGTTTGGCAGAAGGGGCAGGTACTGATCTCAGTGAGTCAAGCCAAACTAGCAGCTGCAGGGTAGAATCCGTGCCCAGGTGTCCGATGCACAGCTGGGGTGGGCTGTGTCAATGCCAGCCAGGTCAATGAGAAAGGAGAGGAGCATCCCGTCCTGTTCTTAAGTAAGAAATTGCTCCCCAGGGAAGTGGCCTATGCCACCGTTGAACAGGAGTGTTTGGCGATTGTGTGGGCTCTCCAAAAACTCCAGCCATATCTGTATGGACGGGACATTTTAATAATTACATATCACAACCCACTAGTATTTCTGAATAGAGTTGCCGGAGATAATGTTAAACTGCTAAGATGGAGTCTCATACTGCAGCAGTACACATTTCCCATCCAGCAAAAAAAGGGTGCCCACCACAGTAATGCGGATGGACTCTCATGGCGAGATAGTGAATAGCACACTGATGAGACGGTGACGTGGGTCACCGCCCTTGTGCGCCATTTTGAAGGGGGAGGTGTAACGACCAGATGAGGTGGTAGGCCAAATAAAGCATGCCCCCTGTTATTATTATCTGTGAGATCAGGGCATGTCTTGTATTATGCGTGTAAACTGTTGGTGACCCTGGCAGGTTGGGGTCTGTATTCCCTTGAAGTGACCATCTGTAGAATCAGATAAGATCTGAGACCCCTCATAAACCATGCTCCAGTGCAGGTCGCTTATCAGTGAAGCCCGTCTGCTATGCATCTCACTAGATAAGGAATGAGTATCAATCACTACTGTATTGTATGGTCAGGTGCGAGCAAAGCCGCTCCTTGCTCAGTTTCAAAGCACTAAAATCAGGCTTTGCTGGGGGCAGTGTACCTCATAGAGGGGACTCGTGTGTCCTAAGTGAACCCCAGTCACGGCCGGTGCTGCTCAGATTGACGTATCAGAACAGGCGACCGGTGGGTCCGTGACAGAGTCTCACCAGCTCCAGCTGGTACTCATGCTTGGCCTGACACTCTGCAGCATCTCGTTCAGCTTTGCACTCTGCAGTCTCAGCCTCTCATCCGGCTCTGCGCTCTGCAGCCTCTCGTACAGCTTTGCACTCTGCAGCCTCTCTGTCAACAATTGCTTGGTAGTGCTGCATTAGCTGCAAAACAAATGCTGGATCCACATCCTTCATTTGCCTGATAGCAGTTTGAAGGTAACTCTGCGGTGTACACTTGCTGGGCCCAGCAGAAGTATCTGACCCTGGTGGGGCATCTGTTGTAATGTCCAGTACTGACAGCCCCTGGAGTAGGATTGTTCATGGACTGGTTTCCTCCAGCATCTAGAGTCTGATCGGCATCCACGAGTGCCCGAATCAAACATGCTTTACTCTGGCCAGACCAAGGGATATTCCTTTGCATACACACGACCGCTAGGTCATTTCTTTCCATCTGCTGGTACTCAGATATCCTGAGTCTCACACTTGTAAAATAAAAAGATAGAAAAGAAAAAAAAGAGAAGGGAGGGGAACACAGACTGCACTCACTGTGAGAATTTTAAAATTATAGTAAAGCTCTGAGTTCTGATTCTGATGAAGTGGGTGTTTCACACAGAATTCTACCCACACCCACTTCCGTTCTTATAAAGAAAATTCATTCTCAATGCCAACGCCTGACACCAAATGTCACGGACCCACTGGTCGCTCCTCCAGATACGTCAATCTGAGCAGCTCCAGCCGTGACTGGGGTTCACATTGGACACACGGGTCCCTTATACAGATGGAGCCAGCTCCCTCTTGCTGGTGAATCGCCAGACTGTCACCACTGGCGATCCGCCAGCAGCTCGGCTCTCCATCTGACTGAGACGCGCGTGCGTCTCACGCGCACCTCAGTTTCCGTGCGGCGGGGCGACGGGACCCTGTCCATCTCCGCTTCAGGGAGACGGACAGGGTTGGGGGGGGGTGCGGGGAGGCGGTGGGGACCCCGGGTGACTGCCGACAAGCCGATAGGGACCCCAGGGGACCGTGCAAACGGGGATGTGCGCGCATCTCGTGCGCGCGCATCCCCTTTCGCAGATACAGATGGCGGGTGGCGGGGGATGGCGGCTTGCGTCGCCATCGCAATTCCCTGCAAAGCAAGCCCGGCTCCATCTGTATGAGGTATTCCGCCACCAGCAAAGCCTGATTTATCGCTTCTAAATTGCACAAGGTATGCCTTGCTTGCACCTTACACACAATGCATTATATAACAAAAGTTGTAGCGTAAACCGCCCTTTTTCATGTAAATCCTACAAACACAAGTCAGAACTAGAAATATGAATTATTTATTTCCAAGAATACTTCAGAGCTTAGGCCCTTATTCTAGTTCACTCTTTCGGATGCACGTTCGTTCAGAAATGACGCAACACACGTCGGACCGTCAAAGAACACACGCCTACTTGTCATCCGCATCCGTTCGGACGGACTTTCAAAGAAGAGGGAGTGTCTTCGGACTGCATCCACACGTCCGTGTGCGGTTGGAACTCTAAGAGTTTGCACGGTCCAACTGCGTCCGAATGGACGGGAAGCTGACCATATGCACCGAGTTGGCGTTTTTGCGCCCACCTCACAAATCTGTGTGTGCTGTTTCACATTAATGTAATCGCCAGATTTGCATATAGATTTGGGTAACACAGTTATGTCCATTGAGTGCAGTGTAAATGTGGACCAGATACCGACAATAAAGTAAATGTGTTTGCACCATATATTCAACTATTTTGTAGTGCCCCATTTAGCCAGCAATGACTTAGTGGTTCCAATTGAACCTGTGGAAAATGTTTAATTAATCACTAATGACCAGAGGACTGGACTGTATTGTGCTCAGCTGTGAGTATTTAAAGTGCGGGCGTACTAATTGGGCGATCCGAATGCCTAGCGCATGAACCATTGCCTTCCGAAAAGTGAAAGCTGCTTGTTTTCACCAAAGATTTCTGCCGTGTTGGTTCGCTTGCGCTCTGTGTCTGGTCCGAATGCATGCCTACCACTGTTCGTGCACTCCCACATCTACGCCCACATTAATGCCCAGTTTCGCCCACATTGAAACCGCTCCTTTATACACACCCACATGACACTCATATTACACCCATATTTTCCGAGAGTGTTCGGTGGACATTTTTAGACTGTATTGTTGAGAACAAGTGCGGAGACACAGCGTTGCACATGCGCATTGCGTTGCTTACACATGCGCAGTTAGCTAAAAGTCGCCGTCCAAAAGAATTTGGAACGGACCACCTTAACCAGAATAAGGCCCTTAGTTATAAAAATGGTTACAAAGATGAATATAACGATTTTAAATGTACACACAGAAGAATACAACTCAAACAAAATAAAAAGGGATGAAAATCACAGAACTGTATCTTACACAAAAGTGCTGGTTCTGTAGGGGGGGATTTCACATGAAACACCGGGCCGCTTCCAGCCTGCTTGCTGATCCCCAAGAAGTACTGTACACAGGCTATAGCGAGAAGAGTACATTTATATGTGCAGATTCCTCCCCCCACCTTTTGGATTTTGACCATTTCCCTGCTGTCCCTACATAATTGATCTTTCTACATGAATCCAAAACTATACTGGTAGGTTAATTGTCTCGCAACAAATTAACCCTAAAAAAGTCTGTGTGTGCATGTACATGTGGTAGGGAATATAGATTGTAAGCTCCACTGGGGCAGGCACTAATGTGAATGTTCAAATATTATCTGTAAAGCGCTGCGGAATATGTATATGCTATATGATACCATGCCTGAGGAAGAGACCTAAGAAGTCTCGAAAGCTTGCATTTTAACAACTTTTATTTTTGTTAGCCATTAAAAGGTATCATATTTGCTAGATTGCTATTTTGTTTTTCTCACTGAGGAACAATAAAACTTTTCTTATGCTATATAAGAAACTGTTAATAAATAAAAGAAGGATGAGTCCACTGCTTTTAAGTGACTTGTACAACTTCCTTACACTCATGTAGAAGGATCTAATCAGAAAGGATGCCAAGTCTGATAAGAGATCTGTAATGGAGGGTGGGGGGTGGGGGGCACATCTGACCTCTCTCTCTGGGCAATGTTGATCACTCTGGTTTATGAGGGGTCTCAGATCTCATCTGACATCCTAAATCCAGAGAACTCTACAGATTGTCACTCCAAGGAAAACAGAACCAGTCTCATAGTCAACCCCCATGGGTCACCAACAGTCCACAAATACTGAAGAAATACATTGATAGCACACATAATAATAATAACAGGCGGTGACCTACATCACTGTCTCATCAGTGTGCTATTTATTACATAAATAGCTACCCTGATGGGTAGCAGTGGTCTCTGCTGAGACAGACTGACACAGTTCTCATGTTATTATAAGCGCTACGGGTGTGACCCATGAACTCCAGGACTCGTGTATCACCCATAGGCTCTGCATGTCACCCACCTGGTACCAGTGTGCCATTGCGTGCTGGCTGTCTCAGGGGTGTTTCGTTACCTGTATATTCCTGATTGGTACCTAGGTGCATTTTTCCTGGCCTCCCTGCAAAGCAGGTTTGGTACGGGTGCGGGGTGTCTGACCACTGACTCTGCTGCATTTCTACCAACACTTTCCTATACTTGGCCTCTGTCAGGGTACCACCTAATGCCTCAGCTGCGCCTAGGGCAAGCAAGGGGCCTGGTTCCTGCTCCTCTCCCAGGGGACGGCAAACTGCAGGCGCACAGATGTCCCTGCCGCAGTAGTCAGTGTGCACACTGATATAGTGGAAACTGTGTCCATCGTCGCTGGCAATGTCACAGCCCATCCCAGATGTGTGCTGGACTCTCAGGCATGGAGTCTCCCCTGCAGCCGGCAGTTTGGCTTGACTCACTGAGATCAGTACTAGCACCTTCTGCCATGCCCCAAATGGGCATTGCCCTGTGGTGTAGGCATTCCAGAACACCTCTGACCTCTCTTTGGTCAATGTTGATCTAATCCCCAATCTGGTTTATAAGGGGTCTCAGATCTTATCTGACATCCTAACTCCAGAGAACTCTACAGATTCTCACTCTGAGGGAATACAGAACCAATCTCCTAGTTTCCCCCCTGGGTCACCAACAGTTCATAAGTACTGAAGACATAGCACACATAATAATAATAATAATAATAATAATAATAATAATAATAATAATAATAATAATAATAACAGGACACAAATTTCTTTGATCCATCACATGGTCAAATCGTCACTGAATGGTTTGCAAGCTTAGAAAACAACATCTCATTACGCAGTCATTGGCCTCGCCACTCCTGCAAAATGGTGGCCGGCAACTGATCGTAATGTCCACTGTGTATTTGCAGGGCCAACACTATGAGGAGGAGAAGAGAGCTCTGGGACATGAGGTGATAGCGCTGAATAACCATTTGCTGGAGGCCAAGGTGACCATTGACAAATTATCAGAGGATAATGTAAGTATGTTATTGTTTATAGGCTCATTAGAATTTGTCATGCTAATATCTATTCTCAACCAAAGAAAGTCTGTAATAATATAACGCTGCATAAACCATAATGAACATAATCAGGACAGGTTATATAGTAGCTACAGTACATTTAAAGTGGCTTTTTATTTTTTAAAGGCAAAACCATTACAAAACTAGAAACTAAGGGGGAAATTTACTAAAGGAAATTTGTAAAAAAAATAGGTGTATTTGTTTTTAGAAATACACTTATTTTTTACACTTACTATCCCAAAAATACGGCAATTCGTATTTGTATTGATGTGCTATCAATACGAATACGAATTGCCATATTTTCGGGATAGTAAATGTAAAAAATAAGTGTATTTCTAAATACAAATACACCTATTTTTTACAAATTTCCTTTAGTAAATTTCCCCCTAAATCTCACTGCTGCTGCTATTGTAGGAAATTATGTTTCTATTGACCGTGGAGCTAGGGACACAAAGCTACTTCTGCTGAGTAAAACGATATGTGGCATGATTATTTTAATTCCAGAATTCTGTTACAATCCCTGCAGGACACACAGCATGCTCATGCTGTATCTGTTCATCCCTGCACGACATACAGCATACTCAGCCTGTATGCTCTTCCCTGCAGGACACACAGCATACTCAGGTTGTCTGCTCATCTCTGCAGGACATGCAACATACTCAGCCAGTCTGCTTATCCCTGCAGGACACACAGTGTACTCAGACAGTTTCTGCTTATCTCTGCAGGACACACAGCATGCTCAGAGTGTCTCTGCTCATCCTTGCCAGACACAAGGCGTACTAGGCAGGACACACAGCATACTCAGCCTGTCTCTGCTCATCATAGAAACATAAAAACATAGAATTTGACGGCAGATAAGAACCATTTGGCCCATCTAATCTGCCCCTTTTTTTACCCTTTTTAATCCATATTTCTTTGTAAGGATATTCATATGCCTATCCCAAGCATGTTTAAATTGTTCTACTGTCTTAGCCTCTACCACCTCTGATGGGAGGCTATTCCACTTATCCACTACCCTTTCTGTGAAGTAATTCTTTCTAACATTTCCCCTATCCCCATTATCCCTGCAGGACACACAGTGTACTCAGCCTGTCTCTGCTAATCCCTGCAGGACAGACAGCATAGTAAGCCTCTCTCTGCTCATCCCTGCAGGACACACAGCATAGCCAGGCTGTCTCTGCTCATCCCTGCAGGAAACACAGCATGCTCAGCCTGTCTCTGCTCATCCCTGCAGGAGACCAGGGTATTGAGCCTGTTTCTGCTTATCCATACAGGACACACAGCATGCTCAGCCTGTCTATGCTCATCCCTGCAGTACACACAGTATACTCTGCCAGACATCTTACTCAGCCTGTCTGTGATCATCCCTGCAGGACATTCCAGTGCCGTCTTTCCCATTGGGCACGATGGGCAGTTGCCCGGGGGCCCTAGGACCTAGGGGCCCCCGGCCCAGCCCAATGGGAAAGATGGTGGCTGGGGTCCGGGAATCCGCTCACCCTCGCTGGGGGATCCGGGCAGGGGGATCAGGGCGGTGGCGGCAGAGGCGTAGCGAGGGCGGTGCCGGTGGAGCACCAGCTCCGGGCGATGGAAGCTATCCTGGCGCCGGAGCCGTCCCAGCACTGCCAGCTCGCCCGCTCCATCTCCCCCGCTAGCTCCCACCGCGGCTCGCTGTGTGCGGGAGACGTGATGCTATTTAAAATTCACGTCTCCCTCTGGACCGCCAGCCAATAGGCGCTTGCGGTCCAGCAGCCAATCAACTGGTGGCTGCTGGACCGCGAGCACCTATTGGCTAGCACGGTCCAGCGGGATATGTGAATCTTAAATAGCAGGCGCAGCAGCACACACTAGTGCACTGTTACAGCGGGGACTGGGAGCGCCTGGGCAGCGGGCAGCTGGGGGGTCCCCACTGTCAGATGTTGCGCGCAGGGGCAATCCGCGGCACTGCTACTGCTCCCCTCTCGTGACAGCCATCACAGCCGCAGCAGCTAACATCATCATCCCGCCCACCCGGCTCCCAATGTGCTGGTAAGTTGTGGCCATCAGAAGGGGGACCATGCTCGAGCTCCAGTATAACAAACCTAAAAGAGGTCCAGACTCACCACCCTGGTGTTGGATGGTATGGGTATGTTGGGGACAGTGAAAGAGTAGGGTGTGTAATTGGGAGTGGTGTAGAGGAATAGGGAGTGAATGTGGCACAAACAGGGGGACTAGGGTGTATATGTGAGTAAAGCTTTATAGGGGGTCTGTGGGTGGAACAGGGTGTTTGTGGTGGGGATAGAGGGTTATGGGGTGTATGTTGGGGGACAGGGTGTTTGTGGTGGGGATAGAGGGAATGAGGTCTCTCCTCTTATATGGAATCAGTATGGGAATTCTGTAAGGGGCAGTAATATGGGCAATGTTTAAGGGGCACTACGAGGGGAATTATGTTTGCAAGGAAGAGGGAGGGTATGGATCCGCACAGACTAATACATAGTTTTTATTATGATATGAAAAGCATTCAAAAAACCAATATACTGGACTACTCATATAACATCGAGGTAGTCTTGGATTGGTGGTGCGCCCAACACATTCAGTATTTGTAACTGAGTAAAGGGAGGTGTTTGCAAGAAGCAAACCAAAAGACAAATGTGCCTTTTTGGGCGCACTCTTTATTGTATAGATTAGATATGATTATTACATTAAAACGTAACTTTTAATGGGCTTCTTATGCTAAAATATTGAGAGTATTCCTCATTTCGTGATCAGTCGTTTAATACATGGTTGACTGTCAATCAAAAAAATTCACAAAAATATCACATATAACATTAAGATACCACATGGACAAACACACATTTCAGAGACATGCTATGCTACTGGCTTGTCCTGATGTCCATCATAGTATTGCTCTGATATCTGTAATGGTGTTGGTATGATACCAATTGTTCTGGTTATATAATCAGAAGATATAATAAATGTTGTTATTAATTGCCTTAGCAAAGAATATCAAAGATATCAACTGATGACTCAGCCGCTTCAGCCCGGACCATCACTCATGCTCTTTAGATTGAAACACCGAATAACTTGCTGTCCCTTATGGTCAAGTGGAGAGGGGAGGTGTCACTGGATGGTGATTAAAGATATTGCAGATGAAGACGGGAAAGGTCCCTAAGTAGTGATTGAAAATCAATAAAGAAGTATATAAGAAGAAATGCCCCCGTGAATAGTGCTCCTCCAACCGGTGGCTCCTGTGTATCTACTGTTCATACACCCGTCTAAGTTACCAACCAGTCAGTTCACCAGGAGTCTCCTCTCTGGTCAATGAACTGGCCCCATCCAGGCACCGCTGGAATATGGCCTATACGGGGGTATAGGTAACCTATTGGACTGAGTGTTGAGTATGAATACCAGGTTGGTTGTTATATTGGAGTTAAGGTACAGTACACTTCTGCTGTCGATTTCAGCTTCGTGAGTCCCCCTGGTGCTTTTCAGTATTGCAGGGAGACACTACGGGCTGAGTGGATGAGAGAGTGTTTTGAAAAGAGTGAATCCCAGTATTAAGTTGTCAGCTGACCAATTCATCGGGCTTCTGCTTTCAGAGATCTGCAAGCATCGAATCTCTGATGAGAGAGTCCCAAATGAATGGCTGCCTAACTGACATTTAATTATAAGGTATAAAGATAGACTGGAGGTAAGATTGAAATAAAGAGAGAAAATTTTTTGGAGAAAATCAAATTAAATAGTGATAATCACCTGTAACTAATAATAAATGCTGTTGTTCTCTAGAAAGTTGAAATCCAGCACAACTACAGATCTCCCCGTGTGTACCGGATGTCAGCCAATCGCTTATTGCTCCCTTGTTAGAAAAAATGTGTCCCCAAAGGGGTATAGCCAGTATAATGGCTTATAGTGAATGATCTATTGCTCAGGTGATAGATCAGTGCTTTATATCAACAATGGATACAGTGTAACCTCTATGTATATGTTCCGACAGAAAGTATCCTTCTCCTGGAAACAGTTACATTTAAGTATTTACTGACACTTATATGTATCTATATTAAGTAACTGTTTTAGAAGGAGAATCAGTAAGTGCACAGTAAAAGAGGCATATACATATATCTTGTCTCTGAAGTTTTCACTGTAACCACACAAGTTTGAACCAAAAGAAAACAGTTTATACTGCTGTTAAATTACCAAAACACAGAAAATAATCAATAAATCATATTAAACCAATTGCTGCAGAATTATACTGCCGGCCATCTCACAAATGCTGCAGGGAGAGTAATTACATATATTGGCACTAATTTTGCAAGATGTAGTGTAAAAGGTTAATACCAAAGCTTTAGCTATCAGTGTGTAGCAATTGGATTCCGCTCACATACACATGCAAAGACATATGTGAGTTAGATCAATTATCAAATTTACCCAAACATACTGCTAGTACCAATGCACAAGCACAATGTATATATGCATATAGGGACACGTTCCAATTATAATTTATAGCGCAGAGAAAAGAGAGACTGGATAAAATAGTATAACACAATGAATGTGACTGTGCGGTGTATAGCGCAGATCAGTTATCAAATTAACACAGACACACTGCTAGTACCATTGTAAAAGCACAGTGTATATATGCATATAGGGACACGCTCCAATTGCAATTTATAGCGCAGAAAAAAGAGAGAGACTGGATAAAACAGTATGACACAATGAATGTGACTATGCTGGTGTATAGCGCTCGCAAACTCAGCTGAGTTGCGGCGCAGGTTACCTCCCGTATGCGCTTGTATTTCCCGGCCGGGAACAGCGTCTCCAGGGTACAGCGGCTGGCGGTGTTTGCTCTATTCCTCCTGTCGGTGTGTGAGACAGAGGATGGTCCTGGTGTTGGCGGCTGGCGGTGGCGGGGACGCGTTTCGCCTGGGGCTTCCTCAGTCCGCCATCATGCTTGTGGGCACCTGCCCACTTCTTATCTCAGGTCTCCGGATTAACCATTGGTGGAGAGCTGTGATTGACATCCCCTTGAGCCTGTATGTTTATGGCTCAGCGCGTATGAACCTTAGCGTAGGCCTGAACCTTATTGAATGAAGAATACTCATTACCAGTGCAGTGACACTGTTGTGTTAGTTAAATAACTATGTATCCATAAATGATTCTGATCCTGCTCTAGATATTTAGAGTTATAACCCTTATATGGATTATCTCATTTAAACAAAGGGGCTCCAGCGTGATGGTGAGTAACTTATATTGAGATTAATCTCAATTGCGATTGAAGCTATAATTCGCAGATTTAATTGGTTAATATACCATTGCTCATATATTGTTTTGTCTGCGCAATGGTTTGGTCGACATGATAGATGATGCCCTCACACCTGTCAGCATTGCTGAAAAACGTGATAGGACATGGAGACTCAGAAAATACTTATGATGACAGATATGATTTCTACCTGGGGGTAACTTGATAGGTCTAGTCGCATGATGGAGTCAGGCATTAGCTGTTCATATATAACTGCTTCCGGATGATATCAATTTTTATCTCTAATTTAAGGTTATATAACTGCTTCCGGATGATATCAATTTTTATCTCTCATTTAAGGTTATAAGCCCCAAATCAAATATGATTAAATGGCAATAATAGTAAGATGAGAGGGTGAAGAATGCTCACTATACTGCTGCTACCACTGCAGTGCATTTAGACAAACAGACATATACCTGTAGGGTACGGTATGAGGAGACAAAAGAGTGTGGGGATGACACTATTGGGGTTCCTTAATGCTGAGCAATTGCTAAAAGCAGCATGGCTTATGTTAATGATAAGAATCGAATTACATTCCTGGAAGAATGCTAAGTTTGTGAGAAAAAAGGAGTGAACAGGAAAAATGACATGTGAGGAGTGAGAAATTAATCACTGGAAATTATTAGCGCAAATTTAAGAATTATACACACAGTAGAGGGAAAGAGTGAGAGGATGAACCTATTCATCAAGGTACCATCCGTGGAGGGATGTGAGTAAGCAAGATACCAATTGGTGTAATTGTGTATTTAAGAGCGGGTCACAGTTTTAACCGTGAGCCTTTATTAATGAAGATGGCTTATTGCCGTGACTGTAAAAATTATTGTGAAACTATTATTAGTTGTATTTGCTTAGTGATGCTTGTACTGTGGAGTCATAAAAAAGTGCGTAGAACAAACTAAACCTGAAAACTAAAGCCACTGCAAACCGTGCGCAACAAAGTAACAACTGGTGAATGAATAAACAAAAGGGAAAAGTTTGAGGATACCGAAATATAAGTCCAAATATTCTATGATATAAATATTTAAGGAAGTGATGAATAATGAGATTGAAATCAAAATAAGTGTAATTAATTCAGGAATGCTGCATAGTTGATATTATCGTTCAAGCCTCCTGGTGTCAAGGACCCCAAAAGAAAAATCCACTTGCTCTCTCTTTTTAGGAGTGCTTGCATGAGGTCTCCTCCTCTTAGACCCAATTTGACCTGTTCTAGGCCCCAAATCTGAAAGCCAGCAGGTTTGCCCGAATGTTTGTGCAGGAAATGACGTGCCACTGTTGTTATCTGCCTCATTTTAGCCTGATTCGTAGTGGCATTCCTTATATTGCCTAGATGTTCCAAGGCTCTTTGCTTTAGCATACGTGACGTCATCCCCACATACATTAGGTGACAGCTACATGTTAGGCAGTAGATCACATTTTTACTTTTACAATTAAAGTAATCTTTGATCGACATGTTATTGCCATATTTGTCCACCATTTTGGTGGTTTTACTTATGTATGGACAAACCTTGCAGCCGCCACACGGATAGCTGCCTATTGTCTTTTTTGTTGTAGTGGTTGGTACATTATTGTAATGACTTTGAACCAACTGGTCCTTCAGACTGGGGGCCCTCCTCCAGCTCATGTTGACCTTTGGTCCTAGTTTTTCCGCAAGGTCCTCGTCATTCAACAGAATAGGCCAATGTTTTTGCACTATTTGCTTGATTTCTTTCCAATCTAAGCAAAAATTTCCCACAAATCTAATGGAATTCTGTTCCTTACTGCTTAAGGGATCCTTTGATTTATAGAGAATTTGTTCTCTAGTGGTCACTAATATGGGCAATGTTTAAGGGGCACTACGAGGGGAATTATGTGTAAGGGACATTACGCCGGAAGCTGACTGGCTGCCGCACGGAGCCAGAGAGGTGAGGGTTGGGGAGGTGACTGTGGGCTCCTGGGCAAACTAATTTGTGGGGGGGGGGGGGGGTGTCCAGTGAACTAGGTTGCCCAGGGGCCCTTCCTAATGTTAAGACGGCCCTGGGACATTCAGCACTGTCAACCTCTCTCCTCTCATTGATGCAGGACACACAGCGTACTCAGGCTGTTTCTGCTCATCCCTGCAGGACACTCAGTGTACTCAGCCTGTACACTCATCCCTACCGGACACACAGCGTACTCAGCCTGTCTACTTATACCTGCAGGACACACAGCTTTCTCAGTCTGTCCGCTCATCCCTTCAGGATACACAGCGTACTTGGCCTGTCCACTCATCCCTGCGGGACACTCAGCATGCTCAGTCAGTCTCTGTTCATCATCTGTCCGCTCATCCTTGCAGGACATGTAGCATGTTCAGCCTGTCTCTGCTCATCCCTTCAGGACACACAGCGCTCTCAGCCTGTCTCTGCTCATCCCTGCAGGACACACAGTATACTCAGCCTGTCTGCTCATCCTTGCAGGACACACAGCGTGCTCAGGCTGTCCCTGCTTATACCTGCAGGACACACAGCTTTCTCAGCCCCTCTGCTCATCCCGTTAGGATTCACAGCATACTTAGCCTGTCCGCTCATCCCTGCAGGACACACAGCGTACTCAGCCTGTCTCTGCTCATCCCTTCAGGACACACAGCATAATCAGCCTGTCTCCTCATCCCTGCAGCAGCGGTGTAGCTAGGTGCCAGGGTGCCCGGAGCAAGGGCATGTTTTGACGCCCCCCCCCCTCCCCCTCCAGCTCTCAGATGGCTGCCCCCCCTCCTTCTGAGAGAAGTTAGATGGAGGGGGAGGGGTGAGAGGCAAATGGAGAGATTGCAGCAGAGAGAGAGAGAGAAAGATGTTAGATGAAGAGTGAGTGAGAGGCGGGTGTAAAGAGAGAGAGAAAAGGTTAGATGGAGCAGAAGGGGGAGAGAGAGAGAGAGGTAGAGGTTAGAGAGAGGGGGAGAGTGCAGGAGAGAGAGATAAAGAGGATAGATGGAGGGGGGAGAGTGCAGGAGAGGGAGAGATAAAGAGGATATATGGAGGGGGAGGGGGTGAGAGAGAGGCAGGCAGGCTGGCAGAGAGAGAGAAGTTAGATAGAGGGGGGAGAAACAGGGGTAGTGCACTTTATTCCTTCTATTCTCAATCTCTCCCCTCTACCAGCTGAGTACATGCTGTGTTGTTTTGTGTGTCCCTCCCCCTCACCCTCATCCCCTCACCCTTAAGCAAGCAGGAGTGCTGCTGTATATGTCCTGGTCGGCGCTGGGTCCTTCCTTGTCAGCGCTGGGTGCTTCCCTGGTCAGTGCTGCTTCCCAGCTTTGCCATCTCTCCTGCAGGTTGGTCAGCGCTGGGCTCTCCTCGCAGCAGCAGCACGCCGCACGGGTCCTGCGTGCTTGATTCACGCCGGGGCTGGTCACTAGATAGTGGCGTTGAGCCCCGGCCGGCAGCATCAGAGAGGGGAGAGGGGAGAGGAGAGGGGAGGGGGACAGGCAAGGAGGCTGGATCAGCCAGACAGCTAACACTGCCGTGCTGACTGGGAAGGGGAAGGCGGAACAGCGCCGCCGACAATGCTGCCCATGCAGCATCATTTAAATAGATTAAAAGGCTGCATATTGACGCCACTGCCTCTCCCCCTGCTGCCGCCGTCAGCACAGAGCGGCAGCAGGTTCTCTCCGGCAGCGGGTACTTATGGCACACAGGGAGGGCAGGGATGCCATTGCGATGCACGGCTCCGGCGCCTTATGACCTTTCTGCGCCCGGAGCTTGCGCTCCGCCGGCTCCGCCCTCCCTACGCCTCTGCCCTGCAGGACACACAGCGTACTCAACCTGTCTCTCCTCATCCCTGCAGGACACACAGCGTACTCAGGCTGTCTCTGCTCATCTCTTCAGGACAAACAGCGTACTCAGCATGATCGCTCATCCCCGCAGGACACACAGCATACTCAGCCTGTCTTCTCATCCTAGTAGGACACACAGCATGCTCTGTCTGTCTCTGCTCATCCCTGCAGGACACACAGCATGCTCAGCCTGTCACTGCTTATCCCAGCAGGACACACAGCTTGCTCAACCTGTCTCTGCTCATCCCTGTAGGACACCCAGCATAATCAGCCCGTGTGGTGATCCCTGCAGGACACACAGCATACTCAACCTGTCTTTGCTCATCCCTGCAGAAAACACAGCATACTCAGCCTGTCTCTGCTCATAAACCAGCAGGACACACAGCATACTCAGCCTGTCCACTCATCCCTGCAGGACACACATTGTACTCAGCCCACCTTTGCTCATCCCTGCAGGACACACATCATCCTCAGCCTGTCTCTGCTCATCCCTGCAGGACACACAGCATGCTCAGCCTGTCCCTGCTCATCTCTGCAGGGCACACAGTGTACTCAGCCTGTCTATGCTCATCCCTGCAGGACAAACAGTGTCCTGCATGCTTGATTCACTCAGCATGATCGCTCATCCCCACAGGACACACAGCATACTCAGCCTGTCTTCTCATCCTAGTAGGACACACAGCATGCTCTGTCTGTCTCTGCTCATCCCTGCAGGACACACAGCATGCTCAGCCTGTCACTGCTCATCCCAGCAGGACACACAGCATGCTCAACCTGTCTCTCCTCATCCCTGCAGGACACACAGCGTACTCAGGCTGTCTCTGCTCAACTCTTCAGGACAAACAGCGTACTCAGCATGATCGCTCATCCCCGCAGGACACACAGCATACTCAGCCTGTCTCTGCTCATCCCTGCAGGACACACAGCATGCTCAGCCTGTCCCTGCTCATCTCTGCAGGGCACACAGTGTACTCAGCCTGTCTATGCTCATCCCTGCAGGACAAACAGTGTACTTAGCCTGAACGCGGATCCCTGCAGGACACACAGCATACTCAGCCTGTCTCTGCTCATCCCTGCAGGACACACATCATACTCAGTCTGTCTGATCATCCCTGCAGGACACACAGCATTCTTAGCCTGTCTCTGCTCATCCCTGCAGGACACACAGCATGCTCAGCCTGTCCCTGCTCATCTCTGCAGGGCACACAGTGTACTCAGCCTGTCTATGCTCATCCCTGCAGGACAAACAGTGTACTCAGCCTGAACGCGGATCCCTGCAGGACACACAGCATACTCAGCCTGTCTCTGCTCATCCCTGCAGGACACACATCATACTCAGTCTGTCTGATCATCCCTGCAGGACACACAGCATTCTTAGCCTGTCTCTGCTCATCCCTGCAGGACACACAGCGTACTCAGCCTGTCCACTCATCCCTGCAAAACACACAGCATCCTCAGGCTTTCCACTCATCCCTGCAGGATACACAGCATGCTCAGCCTGTCTCTGCTCACCACCTGTCGGCTCATCCCTGCTGGACACACAGTGTACTCAGGCTGTCTCTGCTCATCCCTGCAGGGCACACAGTGCACTCCGCCTGTCTCTGCTCATCCCTGCAGGAAACACAGCAACTCAACCTGTTTCTGATTATCCCTGCAGGACACTGTGTACTCAGCCAGTCTGTTTATCCCTGCAGGACACACAGCATTCTCAGCCTGTCTCTGCTCATTCTTGCAGGACACACCACATACTCAGCCTGTCTCTGCTCATCCCTGCAGGACACACAGCTTACTCAGTCTGTCTCTGCTTATCCCTGCAAGACACACAGCATTCTCAGCCTGTCTTTGCTCATCCCTGCAGGACACACCGCGTACTCAGGTGCAGGACACACAACATACTCAGGCTGTCTCTGCTCATCCCTGCAGGACACACAGTGTACTCATCCGTGTCTCTGCTCATCCCTGCAGGACACACAGCGTACTCAGCCTGTCTACTCATCCCTGCAAGACACACAGCATACTCACTCGGGCTTTCCACTTATCCCTGCAGGACACACAGCATGCTCAGCCTGTCTCTGCTCATCACCTGTCGGCTCATCCCTGCTGAACAAACAGTGTACTCAGGCTGTCTCTGCTCATCCCTGCAGGACACACAGTGTACGCCGCCTGTCTCTGCTCATCCCTGCAGGACACACAGCATACTCAGCCTGTCTCTGCTCATCCCTGCAGGACACACAGCATACTCAGCCTGTTTCTGTTTATCCCTGCAGGACACACAGTGTACTCAGCCAGTCTGTTTATCCCTGCCGAACACACAGCATTCTCAGCCTGTATCTGCTCATTCTTGCAGGACACACCGCACACTCAGCCTGTCTCTGCTCATCCCTGCAGGACACACAGCGTACTCAAGCTGTCTCTGCTTATGCCTGCAGGACACACAGCGTACTCAGCTGTCTGCTCATCCCTGCAGGACCCACAGCGATCTCAGCCTGTCCGCTCATCCCTTCAGGATACACAGCATACTCAGCCTGTCTCTGCTTATCCCTGCAGGACACACAGTGTACTCAGCCTGTCCGCTGATCACTGCAGGACACACAACATACTCAGGCTGTCTCTGCTCGTCCCTGCAGGACACACAGTGTACTCAGCCTGTACACTCATCCCTACAGAACACACAAGCTGTCATACTCAGCTTGTCCCTGCTTATCCCTGCATGACACACAGCATACTCAGTCTGGGCGAGATGTATTAAGCCATCAAAAGTGATAAAATGGAGAATGATAAGCCACCAACCAATCAGCTGCTACCTGTCATTTTTCAAACACAGCCTGTGGCATAGCAGGTAGGAGCTGATTGGCTGGCTGTTTATCACTTTTCAAGTTTAGTACATCTGGATCTCTGTCTCTGCTCATCCGTGCAGGACACACAGTGTACTCAGCCTGTCAACTCATCCCTGCAGGACACACAGCATACTCAGGATGTCTCTGCTTATCCCTGCAGGACACACAGCTTTCTTAGCCTGTGCACTCATCCCTTCAGCATACTCAGCCTGTCTGCTCATCCCTGCAGGACACGTAGCGTACTCAGCCTGTCTCTGCTCATCCGTGCAGGACACTCTGTCCTGCAGGGATAAGCAGACACAGGTGAAGCAAACAGTGTACTCAGCCTGTCTCTGCTCATAAACCAGCAGGACACACAGCATACTCAGCCTGTTTCTGCTCATCACTGTAGAAAACATGGCATACTAAGTCAGTCTCTTCTCATCATCTGTACTCTCATCCTTGCAGGACACACAGCATACTCATTATGTCCCTGCTCATCCCTGCAGGACACACAGCGTAGTCAGGCTGTCTCTGCTCATCCCTGCAGAATAAACAGCATACTCAGCCTGTCTGCTCATCCTTGCAGGACACACAGCATACTCATTATGTCCCTGCAGGACAAACAGCGTACTCAGCGTGATCGCTCCTCCCTGCAGGACACGCAGCATACTCAGCCTGTCCGCTCATCCCTGCAGGACACACAGCATAATCTGCCTGTCTCTGCTCATCTCTGTAGGACACACAGCATACTCAGCCTGTCTCTGCTCATCCCTGCAGGACACCCAGCATACTCAGTCTGTCCGCTCATCCCTGCAGGACACACAGTGTACTCAACCTGTCTGGTGATCCATGCAGGACACACAGCATACTCAGCCTGTCTCTGCTCATCCCAGCAGGACACACAGCATATTCAGCCTGTCTCTGCTCATATTCCAGTAGGACACACAGCATACTCAGCCTGTCCGCTCATCCCTGCAGGACACACAGCATACTCATCCTGTCTCTGCTCATCCCTGTAGGACACACAGCATACTCAACCTGTCTGCTCATACCTGCAATACACAGTGTTCTCAGCCTGTCTGTTCATCCCTTCAGGATACACAGCGTTCTCAGCCTGTCCTCTCATCCCTGCAGGACACACAGCTACTCAGGCTGTCTCTGCTAATTCCTGCAGGAAACACAGCATACTCAGCCTGTCTCTGCTCATCCCTGCATGACATACAAAGTACTCAGGCTGTCCCTGCTTTTCATTGCAGGACTCAAAGCATACTCAGCCTGTCCGCTCATCCCTGCAGGATACACAGCATAATCAGCCTGTATCTGCTCATCCCTGTAGGACACACAGCATACTCAGCCTGTCTCTGCTCATCCCTGCAGGACACACAGCATACTCAGTTTGTCTCTGCTCATCCCTGCGGGACACACAACGTACTCAGGCTGTCCCTGCTTTTCATTGCAGGACACACAGCTTTCTCAGCATGTCTGCTCATCCCATCAGGATTCATAGCGTACTCAGCCTCTCTGCTCATCCCTGCAGGACACACAGCATACTCAGCCTGTCCGCTCATCTCTGCAGGACACACAGCATGCTCAGCCTGTCTCTGCTCCTCACTGTAGGACACACAGCATACTCAGTGTCACTGAGCCACCGGTCGCCTCTCTAGGTACGTCAACCTGAGCAGCTCCGGCCGTGACTGGGGTTCACTTTGGACACCCTCTATGAGGTCTTTGGCTTAAAGGTCCTAAGAACACAAAATCAGAACTGGAAATATTTATTCCAAGAAAATGCTACAGAGCTTTAGTGATAAAAATGATTACAAGATGTAACAAAGATTTTAAAAGTACACATATTGATACAACTCAAAATAAAAGGGAAAAAGGACAGAACTGTATCTTACACCTAAGTGCGGATCCTGTAGTGGGGGTCTCCACATGAGATATCTGGTCGATTCCAGCCAGTTTGCGGTTTCCCCGAAGAAGTAACAATTTGTCCACATCGTGATCCAACACATTATTTACTTCCACAGACAGTAAAAGTTCAGTACGAAGCCCATTTCCTGCTAACTCAGTAGCCACGGCAGATAAAGTCTCACGTAGAGGTTCGCCATCATAATGCTCTGTATCATCATCCACTGGTTCACCAACAGTGATCAGGCCTCTGAGCCTCACCAGCTCCAACTGGTACTCACGCTCTGCAACCTCAGCATCAGCCTTTCGTTGGGCTCTGCAATCCGCAGCCTCTCGTACGGCTTTGCGCTCCGCAACTTCTCTGTCAACGATTGCTTGGTAGTGTTGCATCAGCTGGACGGCAAATGCTGGGTTCACATCCTTCATTTGCCTGATAGCTGTTAGAAGGTAACTCTGCAGTGTAGACTTGCTGGGTCCAGCAGAAGTATCTGACCCTGGCAGGACATTGGTTGTAATGTCCAGTGCTGACTGAGCCCCTGGGGTAGGATTGTCCATGGACTGGTTTCCTCCAGCAGCTACAGTCTGATTGGCATCCACGAGTGCCCAAATCACACGTTCTATACTCTGGCCAGACCAAGGGATATTCCTCTGCATACACATGACCGCCAGGACCTCTCTCTCTCCATCTGCTGGTAATCAGCCATCCTGAGTCTCACACTTGTCAAATAAAAAAGATAGGAAAGAAAAAAAAGAGAAGGTAGGGGAACAGAGATTGCACTCACTATGTGACTTTTTTAAAATTATAGTAACGGTCTGAGTTCTGATTCTGGTGATGTGGGTATTTCTCACAAAATTCTACCCACACTCACTTAAGTTCCTAAATTAATTCTCAATCCCACCGCTTGCCACCAAATGTCACGGAAAAACCTGGTCGCCTCCTCAGATACGTCAATCTGAGCAGCACCGGCCGTGACTAGGGTTCACTTTGGACACACAAGTCCCCTCTATGAGGTACGCCGCCACCAGCAGGCTTGATTTAGTGCTTTCAATTTGCGCAAGGTACACCTTGCTCACACCTGACCACACAATACAGTATAAAACAATCATAACGTTATTTACTATTCTTTGGCTTACAGGTCCTAAGAACACAAAATCAGAACTGGAAATATGTATTATTTATTCCAAGAAAATACTTCAGAGCTTTAGTGATAAAAATGGTTACAAGATATTACAATGATTTTAAAAGTACACACAAGAGAAGTATAAAATTACAGAACTGTATCTTACACCCAAGAACTCATTCTGTAGTGGGGGGTCTCCACAAGAAATCTCCGGTCACTTCCAGCCAGTTTGCTGTTCCCCCAAGAAGTAACACTGAGATAAGAGAAGCAGATATACCTGCAGGCTCCCTTATCCCTCCCACTTTGGGATTTGGGATTTTGACCATTTCCTTGCGGGTCACTAGGGAATGTCTCCGGATGAATGAAGAATTGGTCCACTGCTTTGAAGTGGTTTGGTACACAATCCACAAGTGATGAGATCTTAGTAGAGGGGGGGAGCTCCTTTGGACTGTTGCCTAGGCACTATTGCTCTAACCCCCAATCTGGTTTATGAGGGGTCTCAGATCGTATCTGACATCCTAATTTCAGAGAACTATACAGATGGTTACTCTGAGGGAATGTCCACCATGCTTACACTCTGCAGGGGGAAATGGCAGGCAAACCCCCCCCCCCCCTTTAGGTCACATTAAGTTTACACCCATAATACAAGACATGCCCTGATCTCCCACATAATAATAGAAGACACGATTTTACAAACAATACCATAAATACATTGATCTCACACATAGTAATAACAGGAGGCATGCTTTGTTGATCTATCACCTGACCGGATCGCGACACTCAGTCTCTGCTAATACCTGCAGGACACACGGCGTACTCAGGCTGTCTCTGCTTATCCCTTTAGGACACACAGCTTTCTCAGCCTGTCCTCTCAACCCTTCAGGATATACAGCATACTCAGCCTGTCTCTGCTCATCCCTGCAGGACACAGCTTGCTCATCCTGTCTGGTAACCACCTGTTACTGACTCCCCTCACAATGCAGTGGGCAGGTATATTGCTACATCAAGTGTTCTCGGTCACACATACTCACCTGGTCCATCCAGCAATGTCCTCTCTTCCGCTGCTCACTCAAATCTGTAAGCCGCCACACTGTAGTGGAGATGAAGACCTGGCGACCTGCGTGTAATGGTGCTTACAGAGCATCTTCTAATGAAACATTCTGTGCTATAAGAAGCATTAGGACTGTTTCAGGATACTGGCACCAATATAATCTTTGTTGTCCTAGGAGTGAGTTTGCTGTTTATGTATTTATATCTAAGCTTACATATTACTGACACACATTAATATGGACAGTGATCCTTTTAACTTTGCTTTGCAATTATTTTAGGAACTGTATAGAAAAGACTGCAATCTGGCCTCTCAGTTGCTGCAATGTAGCAAAAGTTACTACAGAGCACACAAGCTATCAGAGGTAAGTTACACACATTGTCACACTACCTCCCCAACATCACACATAAAAGACACTGATCTTACTGTAATGGTGTCTGTGGGGCTCATTTATCAACAAGTGATAAAAATTGTTACATATAATAAATTTAGCTGCAGCCAATCAGATTTCATGCATCATGTCTTATGTTTAAATAATGACAGTTAGGAGCTGACTGGAGCACCATTTATCATACACCTCCGTTTTTTGCATTGATTAATGAGCACCTTGATCTCATTTATTGTCTTCTCCCCTCATAGATCCTAGTGACTGTTAGGGACAGAAGAAAGGCAGAAATAAGTCATTCCTGGATGAGGTGGAATTGCAAAGAGTTGGGGTCACAGGAGAGAGAGGACCAGGTGGTATGGTTCAAAGGGAAAAGGTGGTATGGTTCACAGGAAAAAGGGGACAAGGTGGTATGGGTCGCAGGAGAAAGGGGACAAGGTGGTATGGGTCACAGGAAAGAGAGACCAGGTGGTATGGGTCACAGGAGAGAAGGAACATGGGTTAAGGGTTACAGGAGAGGGATAAGGGGATATGGGTCACGGGAGAGAGTAGCCAGGGGGTATGGGTCACAGGAGAGAGGGGACAAGGTAGTGGGGCAGAAGGCAAGATCACAGGGCCAAGATAAAGGGTCACAGGAGAGAGGGGACAAGGTGGTATGGGTTGCAGGACAGAGGGAACAGGAGAGAGGTGACAAGGTAGTGGGGCAGGATCATAGGGCCGAGAGAAGGGGTGGCAGGAGAGAGGGGACCAGATGCTATGGGTCACAGGAAAGAGGGACCAGGTGATATTGGTCACAAGATAGTGGGACTAGCCAACTCCAGTCCTCAAAAGCTACCAACATTTAAGGTTCTCCAGGTCTCCTCACAGAATCATAAGTGAAGTAATTAGCTCCACCTGTGGATCATTTATAATGTGTCAGTCAGTAATGCGTGCACCTGTGCCTCAGCCAGGTGATTAAAAATGTGAACTGTTGGTTGGTCTCGGGGACTGGAGTTAGCTACCACTAGACTAGGGGGTATGAGTAACAGGATTGAGGGGACAAGGTGAAATGGGTCACAGGAGAGAGGGACTGGGTGGTATGGGTCACAGGAAAGAGGGACCAATAATATGGATCACAGGAGAGAGGGAGCAGAAGTTATGGGTCACAGGAGAGAGGTACCAGGGGTTAGGGATCACAGGAGAGAGAGACCAGTTGGTATGGGTCACAAGAGAGAGGTGACAAGCTAGTGGGGCAGGATCATAGGGCTGAGAAGGGGTCACAGGAGAGAGGGTACAAGGTGGTATGGATCGCAGGACAGAGGGACCAGGTGGTATGGGTCACAAGAGAGAGATGGCAAGGTAGTGGGGCAGGATCATAGAACCGAGAGAAGGGGTCATGGGAGAGAGGGGGACAAGGTGGTATGTGTGGCAGGAGAGAGGGACCATATGCTAAGGGTCACAGGACAGAGGTAACAAGGAGGTATGGGTCAAAAGAGAGAGGGACCAGGTGGTTTGTGTCGCAGGAGAGAGGGACAAAATGCTATGGGCCATAGAGGGACCACAATGTATGGGTCACAGGAGAGAGGGGACAAGGTAGTGGGGCAGAAGGCAAGATCACAGGGCCAAGATAAAGGGTCACATGAGAGAGGGGACAAGGTGGTATGGGTTGCAGGACAGAGGGAACAGGAGAGAGGTGACAAGATAGTGGGGCAGGATCATAGGGCCGAGAGAAGGGGTGGCAGGAGAGAGGGGACCAGATGCTATGGGTCACAGGAAAGAGGGACCAGGTGATATTGGTCACAAGATAGTGGGACTAGCCAACTCCAGTCCTCAAAAGCTACCAACATTTAAGGTTCTCCAGGTCTCCTCACAGAATCATAAGTGAAGTAATTAGCTCCACCTGTGGATCATTTATAATGTGTCAGTCAGTAATGCGTGCACCTGTGCCTCAGCCAGGTGATTAAAAATGTGAACTGTTGGTAGGTCTCGGGGACTGGAGTTGGCTACCACTAGACTAGGGGGTATGAGTAACAGGATTGAGGGGACAAGGTGAAATGGGTCACAGGAGAGAGGGACTGGGTGGTATGGGTCACAGGAAAGAGGGACCAATAATATGGATCACAGGAGAGAGGGAGCAGAAGTTATGGGTCACAGGAGAGAGGTACCAGGGGTTAGGGATCACAGGAGAGAGAGACCAGTTGGTATGGGTCACAAGAGAGAGGTGACAAGCTAGTGGGGCAGGATCATAGGGCTGAGAAGGGGTCACAGGAGAGAGGGTACAAGGTGGTATGGATCGCAGGACAGAGGGACCAGGTGGTATGGGTCACAAGAGAGAGATGGCAAGGTAGTGGGGCAGGATCATAGGACCGAGAGAAGAGGTCATGGGAGAGAGGGGGACAAGGTGGTATGTGTGGCAGGAGAGAGGGACCATATGCTAAGGGTCACAGGACAGAGGTAACAAGGAGGTATGGGTCAAAAGAGAGAGGGACCAGGTGGTTTGTGTCGCAGGAGAGAGGGACAAAATGCTATGGGCCATAGAGGGACCACAATGTATGGGTCACAGGAGAGAGGTGACAAGCTAGTGGGGCAGGATCACAGGGCCGAGAGATGCGGGTCACAAGAGAGAGAGGACAAGGTGGTATAGGACAGAGGGGACAAGGTGGTATGGGTCACAGGAGAAAGGTGACAAGCTAGAGAGGCAGAAGGAAAGGATCACAGGGCTAAGAGAAAGGGTCACAGGACAGAGAGGACAAGGTGGCCTGGGTCGCAGGACAGAGGGACCAGATGGTATGGGTCACAGGAGAGAGGGACTAGGGGGTATGGGCTACAGGACAAGGTGGTATGACCCATACCACCTTGTCCCCTTTGACCCATACCTCCTGGTCCCTCTGTCCCGCAACCCATACCATCTGGTCCCCCTATCCTATGACCCAGGATCACAGGACCTAGACAAGGGGTCACGGGAGATAGGGGACCAGGTGCTATGGGTCACAGGAGAGAGGGACCAGGTGGTATCGTTCGAGGGAGAGAGGGGCCAGGTGGAATGGGTCGCAGGAGAGAGGGACCAGTTGCTATGGGTCACAGGTGAGAGGGGTCAAGGTGGTATGGGTCACAGGAGAGAGGGACCAGGTGGTATAGGTCACAGGAAAGAGGGACCAAACAAGGTGGTATGGGTCGCAGGATAGAGGGACAAGGTGGTATTGGTCACAGGAGAGAGGGACCACGTGGTATGGGTCACAGGAGAGAGAAGTAAAACTGCGGCACAAATAGGGGAAAGGGGAGGAGTTTAGTGAGAGAGATGGGTTTGAAGAGCGAGGAAAACCATATTATACAATACCTAGCAACCTTAATATCTATTGATGCCATAAACCTTTTTCTTGCCTTCCATGCAATTAACAACAGTTCTTAGTGAACCCACCCGCCATCTTCTTTGTCTATTGGAGATCTGCTTGTCCATACCATGGTTATAATGATGCACTGAGTGATTACCTGTCTTCTTAATTGTCTTTTGGTGCTTTTCAAGTCTATACCAGTGTTATAATGCACTGAGCGATTACCTGTCTTCTCCATTGTCTACTGGAACTCTGCCTGTCCATACCATGGTTATAATGATGCACTGAGCGATTATCTGGCTTCTCCATTGTCTCGTAGAGTTCTGCCTGTCCATACCACTGCTATAATGCACTGAGTGATTACATGTCTCCTCCTTTGTCCACAGCTGCCCACTGACTTCCAGGACAGAGTAAGTGAACACTTGGAAAAGCATGGGTGTAACCTAAGTGCGCCACTTTCTAGCACCTCATATGCTGATAGCATTCCTACTTGTGTCATTGCTAAGGTGCTGGAGAAACCTGACCCCAGCAGCCTGTCTTCACATCTATCAAGTGCTTCTATGAGAGACCTCAGCTACGAAGATGGAGCTCGAGATTCTGAAGACAAACTCTGTCAGAGGCAGCAGTTCAAGCCTGAGATCTACTGCAGTGACACAGCACTCTACTGCCCAGATGAGAGGAAAAGAGACAGAAGGCAAAGCTTTGATGTGCAAGTCAAACAGGATGTCTTCTTAAGATCTCAGAACTCTACTGACAGCACGGTAGAAGATGGGTTCCACTCCAGCTTCTCACATGAAGCCTTCAATGAATATGTAGCATCTTTACCCACATCTAGTTCCTATTCCAGTTTCAGCGCTACTTCAGAAGAGAAGGAGAACAACCAGGCCAATACTATGACAGCCTCACAGCAGGCCATCTACATGGGAAACAGGGATGACCTATTTGAAAGGAAGTCCACCACAGGTTATGAGAATGCACCAAGTCCTAGGTTTGTAAAATCTTTGTCTGTCCAACACATGGAGCGCAACCCTGAAAACACAGCATCTCCCAACTTTACAAGGTCCTCTTCCTATGTCGAGGAACCTTTTCAGTTCTCCAGAATGCGTTCCCAGCAGGCATTAGGCACTAACAAGTCGCACAGTGAATGCAGGAGCTCCCACCTGTCAGAAGATGACCTGCCAACACAGTGGAGGCAATTAAGTGTGGAGGATATTGGTGCATATTCTTTCAGCAATGATGGACGAATGTCACAGTGTGGTTTTACAGAACAATACTTTGCATCCAGCCCAGTTAAACAGTTGGAGAGCAGGATGAGCCCCTTGTATGGAAGCTACAAACAGGACAGCTTTTCTGAAGGAGAGGAAGTGTGTCAGAGCAGAATGGGCGACTCCTGCTTCCTACGAACAGACTCTGGTTTGAAAATTGACATCAGCGCTAGCTGCAAACAAGAAATGTTATCTAGCTTTAAGTCTAAAGAGGCAAGAGAACAAAAATGTGAGCGGATGTCAGCTCAGATGGGGAATAAGAATGCAGACACAAATGTGGCAGCCAAGAGAGAATATGTGGACGTCAGTCCAAATAGCTCTACAGAATCTCTCAGTCCAAGCCCTCTGGAGGCTTCAGATGTACTCCAGTCTTCCATTGATCAAGGACATACAAGCTTTCAAGGGAAGCCCCAGCAATTCCAAAGAACTGGGAGCATTGGGTTAACTAGGAAAGATAGTCTAACAAAAGCACAACTATATGGGACACTTCTGAATTAATGATCTTCCAAAATGCAATAAGCAAAATTATGGAGGGTATAGGCATTGACACAAGGCAATGACAATGCTGTTGGTTCCTCATGTTTCTGCTGTGCCAATATTAACATTTACTTACTACATTTATGTGTGTGTATATATATATATATATATATAAATATAAAAAGATGGGTTTATCGGAGAGCGCTGGACTTAGTACCACCTACTCAGTTAAACAGCAATTATTAAAATCTAATTGATCACACTTGATATGACAAAACCTTTTCCCCTTCCAGAATGACACAAGAAATTTGTTTGGGATAAAAGTTCTTTATTGAAACCCTAGGGGTTAATAATAAAATTATTATGATTTTAATAATTGCTGTTTAACTGTCTAGGTGGTACTAAGTCCAGCGCTCTCTGATAAACCCATCTTTTTGTGTATCTTTGCTGTCAGACTCTCACTAACAGGAGAGTCTTATCGGAGTAGCAGCTTACTAAAATCATTTAGCGCAATACTGAGGCCATATTGTATTTATACATGGCTATTTTTCAGCAGGCTCCAGCAGGAACTAAGGCCCTTATTCTAGTTCACTCTTTCTGACAAAATATTTCTGAGATGGACAAAACCATGTGCACTGCAGGTGAGGCAGGTGTAAAACCCCACCCAAATCTAATTATCTCTGCACAAGTAACACCTGCCTCACCTGCAGTGCACATGGTTTTGTCCATCTAAGAAATATTTTGTCAGAAAGAGTGAACTAGAATAAGGGCCTGAGTTCCTGCTGAAAAATAGCCCTGTATTTATATATATATATATATATATATATATATATATATATATATATATATATATATATATATATATATATTACTGGTGAGACTCTCCAAACGGTGGTGTCAATGTCTGTGGGTGCCTTCTGGAACAGTAGACTGGGATGTAAAAACAAACAGCGGCATCACTGTGGAGTGATGGACACACTGTTTGTTTTTTCTCTCTCTCTCCCTCTCTCTCTATATATATATTATACACACACTACCAGTCAAAAGTTTGGGGTCGTCCAGACAATTTTGTGTTTTACATGAAAACTGACTCTATCAAATGAGTCTCAAAATGAATAGAACATATAGTCAAGGTTAGAAATAATGGAGCAGATGTATTAAGAGATAAATGCAAGGGTGATAAGGAGAGATAATCGTCCAGCCAATCAGCTCCTTACTGACTTTTTCAAACACAGCCTGTAACATGGCAGTTAGCAGGTGATTGGCTGGACGTTTATCTCTCCTTATCACCATTGGATTTATCTCTTGTTAAGGCTTAATACATCTGCCCCAATGATTTTTATTTTAAATAATAATGTTGTCCTTCAAACTGTTCTTGTCCAAGAATGTTCCTTGTGCAGCAATTACAGCATTGCAGACCTTTGGCAATCTAGCTGTAATTTGTTGAGGTAATCTGAAGAAATTTCACCCCATGTTCCTGAAGCACCTTCCACAAGTTGGATTTGCTTGATGGGCACTTCTTGCGTACCATATGGTAAAGCTGATACCGCAACAACTCAATGGGGTTGAGATTTGGTGACTGCACTGGCCACTCCATTACAGACAGAATTCCAGCTGCTTGCTTCTTCCCTAAACAGTTCTTGCTTTGAATCATTGTCCTGTTGGAGGAGGAAATTGGCTCCAATCAAGCGCAGTCCACAGGGTATGGCATAGCATTGCAAAATGGAGCGATAGCCTTCCTTATTTAAATTCCCTTTTACTTTGCACAAATCTCCCACTTTACCAGCACCAAAGCATCCCCAAACCATCACATTACCTTTACCATGCTCAGACATATTTTCATTTGTCTGCATCTCTCAAATGTTCTTGTGTGATCCAACCACCTCAACACTTTTACACACTTCCTCTGTCCAATGTCTATGTTCTTTGGCCAATAAAAGGAAAAGAATAATATTGGCAGTCTCAGATATGGCTTTTTCTTTGCCACTATGAAAAGAAGGCCAGCATCACGGAGTCAGCACTTCACTGTAGACATTGACATTTTGCTGGTATAATTTAATGAAGCTTAAAAATAAAAATAAGAAAATTTCTGAATGACCCCAAACTTTTGAACCGCTGTGTATGTGTATAATGGGTTGGGATCATTTGGTCTACAGCATGATGGTCGACATTGGAAAATGTCAACATGGGTCTAGGTCGACATGGGAAAAGGTTAACATGGTTCTAGGTCAAAAGGGCATTAGTTCGACAGGTCATTAGTTCGACAATGTCTAGGTCGACAGTCAAAAGGTCGACATGGTGTTTCTCACTGTTTTTTTTACCTGAATGTCAACACAGTCGACTTGGACACAGTTAAAGGTGCACCGCATCCCCTCGCTGCACTCGCTATACGTTGGGCATGGTGCATCGCTATGCTCGGCACACTATTTTATTCTCCCACCACGCCCTAGTGGATGGTAGGGCCCGAAATACCGTCGACCTTTTCACTGTCGACCTAGACACTGGCATACTAACAACCTGTTGAACTAATGACCTTTCTACCTAGAACCATGTCAACCTAATGACTGTCAACCATCATGCTGTAGACAAAATGACCGCATCCCATGTATAATATATAACACTTTTGTGAAAAGCTTCCAATATAACAAAAATGACTGTATAGGCCTTGTCTGGATGAGAGCGCCCTCATTTTATATTTTTGCACAAGGCTATTTGAAGAATCAAAAAAAAGATTTGTACAATTTGTTTTTAAATAATGTAAACTGTTATTTATAGGGCCAGGATAAGGGTCAACACGTATTGTAACCAAAGTCTTAATAAGGACTTCTTGCTTAGCCATCAAATCCAAGACTACAGAAGGAAAGTTATTATTAGTAAAGTGATTGTTCCATAGCAGGAAAATATGACAATTTCAGGTTTTCAGCTCTACAATGTGAGTTCTGCCCAGTTTACAGGACCTTTTGCATGGTGTCCGCGGTTTAGCCTTTGTTTTTACCATAGATCTGGTTTGGGCAGTGTCTACTTCTTCAGTTGTTACTAATGTACTTGTATTTCCACAGCTGGAGAACCACAGGCTGCTTATATATTCCTAAACTTGTATCCCTATGCACTGTTTTTTCTCCTTTTTTAAAAATATATATATAAATCCAATTCTGCTTAAAACCAAAATTATTTTTCTAGGATTATTCATTGGCAAGATCCCATTAACATGAATTTTGGGCCTCCAATTTGTGATCAGAGCAAAGGCATTAGATTAAGCAGATTGCATTGATTTACCAATTGCAATTTTATATACAGTAGTAGTAGAAACCCATTCATTGAAACTACATAGCACAGTGATATATGTGTAATATGCACCAGCATGACTGGCTGGTTCATGAATGGGTGTATGATGTCATATGACTCCAGGCTGCAATATGCAGTGTTCGCTCCCAGCAGGCCTGCTTTCTCTGACTACAGCAGAGTGTTCACTCCCAAAAGGCCGGCTTTCTCTGCATATTGCAGGCTGGAGTCGGAGAAAGCCGGCCTCCTGAGAGCGACCACTCTGACTTCAGCCTGCAATATCCAGAGAAAGCCGTCTTGCTGAGAGCGAGCACTCTGCATGTTGCAGACTGAAGTCAGAGAAAGCAGGCCTGCTGAGAGCGAGCACTTGGACTCCAGCCTGCAATATGCAGAGAAAGCCGGCCTGCTGAGAGCGAGCACTCGAACTCCAGCCTGTAATATGCAGAGAATGCCAGCCTGCTGGAAGCGAGCACTCGGGTTCCAACCTGCAATATGCAGAGAAAGCCACCCTGCTGGAAGTGAGCACTTGAACTCCAGCCTGCAATATGCAGAGGAAGACGGCCTGCTGAGAGCGAGCACTCGAACTCCAGCCTGTAATATGCAGAGAATGCCAGCCTGCTGGAAGCGAGCACTCGGGTTCCAACCTGCAATATGCAGAAAAAGCCACCCTGCTGGAAGTGAGCACTTGGACTCCAGTCTGCAATATGTAGAGAAAGTCGGCCTGCTGAGAGCAAGCACTCCAGCCTGCATTATGCTACACTGCTGGGTGTGGGAATTCCCCTATAAGTGTATTAAGTGTTATCTCACCTCTTCTGTATCTGGCAATGAGCAGAGTGCATTATGCTGATAGGGTCTGGGCCAGTGGCTTACGAAAGTAATTTTTTTATCAGTGCAGACAAGACCCTAAAGGTGCTCATACACTAATATGATTTGGGCCTATTACACCCGATCCCATCGGCCCAAATCAGATGTTTTTGATGGCCCCCGTCGGGTCCGATGCGTGGCCCCTTGCGTATCAGACCTGAGCCAGAGGTTGAACCTGCTGCCCATCCAACCTCTGACTCGGCCCACTCCCGGCTGCGTGGAGCGGGCTGCATCTGATACATTGCATGTGATGTATCGCATGCAATCCTGCCTCCCGGGGAGGTCCCGGGTGGCTCAGATGGCCCATGCTCTGCTGCGATACATCGCAGTAATGTATGGGCATCTTAAGTGCCCCTCATGTACTACTTCAGAAGTAAGTGAGGGGCTCTTTGTTAATATGTTTTCTATAAGCTTGCATTTATATTGGTAACGACGCATGAACTGTCCTTAATAGTGTTGTATTTGGCATAACTCAATGAAAGCAACAAGTTGAAATATTGAATTTTTTTATGAGTATGTCTTTCTAAGAACTGGTTTGTAACCAATAGCAGTCCCAATGGACACCACGTCTGCGAGGACAATTCCTTCCTGCATTGTGCTCCCTACAGCTGGACGCCTCTGTTTTGATTGCCACAGAGTTGTGTGGATTCAGCACAAGTTGGCTCCTCTGTTAAACCCTCTCTCAGGAATACGTTCTCCCATCGGACATCTGCAATGCCACTGAATAGACGTGGCCGGATTAGAAATCATTTTGTATTTCTATGGTTTCTGCCAGGGGCCGTGCACATGAATGTGATCACGGCAGGCACGGTGTAATAGGCGAGAGTCTGTGTGTGCACCATCATTGTTCAAGGTTTGGTTCCCTAGGAAACTGCTCCATGCAAGAAACAAATCAATGATTCTAGATTTTGCTGCCACATTTTCTTCCCCCTATGACATCTCCAAATGTATATTCTTTTAGTCTTTTAAATGTAAACTTTTGTTTTCTGGGGGGAAAAGCAAAAAAGATAACATGAAGAATGCATTTTTAAATATTTTGTAATTTTCAGCAATGATTAAGAAGAATAAAAAAAAATAGTGTTCAAGATGATGGTTTGGGTTTTTGTGATATGTGGAAAGGGAAACTGGAATCTACCATCTGCTTATGAGGAAAGTGGATGAACTTTTGTCCATTTCCAGGATCAGGAGCCCTGCTAGAGACTATGTGGGGGTAAGTGGCATCACTGGGCTCCTTTCTGTCCTCTTGTCCTGGGACGAGGCAAGGCTGTAAATGATGCTCATTGTATTATGTATGTGGCACCATGAGACAGACTGAGTCCCTGTATGAGTGAGGTATGGCCAGACCACACTGTGAATTCCTGGTCCCTTTCCAGCCTTTCCAGCCATGTTTCTTGCAAGCTCGGTCCTGTTGCCAGATGCATAATACAGAATATTTAGCACTTCAATTCTCACTCTATTGATGGATGCTAAGTTCTCTAACACGCACAGAATAATTTTTGCCTGATTGAAAACACAACTGATGAGCACAGAAATGAGAGACAATGGGGCCCATTTATCATTCTATATTGGTGGCTAAATCCCTGAAAACGGATAGCCGCAAATATTAATCCCTGCTTCGATCCCTCCTGCACGCCACTGGCCGCCTCCCCCATAGTTTTCTATTGTGGCCTATTGTGGCATGTAGGGAAGCAGAGGAAGTGTCTGTGTACTACCAGGGGCAGCACCGTACATAGGGCACACATTAAGAACAAAAAAGGGGACACAGAACATTATAGTGATTGAGACAGTACAATAGCATAGGTAACTGCAGCACAATGCTCAGTAAGTCACGTCTGAGGGGTGACTTTGTACTGAGGCTGGAGTGAAACGGATGCATGTACACAATGCTAACCACTGAAAGCAATGAAGAAGGCCAAAGGTGTGAGTGTTGAAGTAGTCACTGAAAGACTGGAGGACTGAGGTAAGTAGAATAACTTAAACAATGTTCGGCTTCAGTCGATGTAAACCAGTGGTTCCCAACCCTGGTCCTCAAGTACCCCCAACAGTGCACATTTTCCCAGGTCTCCACACAGGATCACAAGTGACATAATTAGCTCCACCTGTGGATCTTTTAAAAATGTGTATGAATAATGAGTGCACCTGCTGGGTGACCTGGAAAACATGCACTGTTGGAGATACTTGAGAACCAGGGTTGGGAACCACTGATGTAGACCATCAATGGTGGAGGATATGATGTGAGCACTGCAGGTACAGATGGGGCAGGCTTCTTCTTTGCAGGCGAATTGCCAGAATGTCAGCGCTGGCGATCCGCCAGCAGCCTCGCTAACCATCAAGCTGGTACCACTAACACAGACACTGGAGAGTTCCACCGATGAGGACTGTAAACGATGGTATACACCGATGGTGGTGGTATCGATGTTGACTCTGAATGTTTGCTGGTAATGGATATGCGAGCAGGTATTAGTAGAAGTAAGTAGAGAAGGTAGCAGGAATGATGAATGATCGATGGTAGTGGAAACAATGAAGCTTGTACTGGACTTGGTAGACCCAAGGCAATTTCCCAGTCTGGACACTGGAGGGAGTCAGGCTGCAGCAAGGTGGTAAGCCAAAGTTGCTTTGGAAAGCAGGAAGCACTCAGAGGTAACAGAATACACCTACTGTTTGCTTGGCCCAGTTTCAGCATACTTCTAGGCAGAGAGTGCAGTGGATTGGTTGTAGTGGAGTGACGTCATAATAGCCAGTCCAGGATTGGCCAAGGAGGTCCTGTGAGTCAAACCAATATGGCTGTGCCCATGTTGGAGACAGGAATGATGTTTGGTGTGTATGTGGAAAGGGTTATAATAATAACTATTCTGGTTCTTCTGTATGTGGAAAGGCCTGAGGCCTGTAATGGAAAGAAGGCCTAGTGCTGGGAGTTTGTGAGCAACAAGGCCGCAGACTGTTTTCAGCGGTGCCTGCTGAGATAATATCGCAGGAGAAGCTGGCATCAGCTGGACACTGGAACGCCACAGCGCAGACCTGGATGATAGTCTCTGAGCAAGCCTAGAATGTAAGTGTTACACAGTACAGATGGGATAGAGGGAAGTCTCTGAGCAAGCCTAGAATGTAAGTAAGTGTTACACAGTACAGATGGGATAGAGGGAAGAGATTTCTGTGTACTACAAGGTGGGTCATCTTTGGTCGATACAAACATTTACAAGTGAGGAGGAGAGAGCTGTAACTGAGGTGCAAGAGGGCCCTGCTTCAAGGATCTTACAGTCTAGCGGGAGGGGAGACAGACAAGTGACAGGATGTGCAGGCAAGGAGGCCTGGAGGCAGAAAGCGAGCATGGCAGGGATGGCCAGGACAGGAGGCGGCAGGTAAGGAGAGTAGCCTCAGTACTAGTTTATGAAGGAGGGTATGCTTTGATGAACAGGTGGGTTTTCAGTGAAAGTTTGAAGCATTGCAAGGTTGGGGAGAGTCTTAAGGTACTATTAGTCAATGTCCGACACTGCATCCCATGAGCATATACAAGATTTTGCCTGCTCTGCCTCCTCACTGGAATGAATTATCTCGATTTATATAGAGACTCTGGATGGAGGGAAGATGAGGAGTTTGGTTTTGTCTATGTTGAACTTCAGGGAGCATTCAGACATACAGGAGAAGATGCAATGTGGTTAGACGGTTTACAATAAGTGTGCTTCTCTTGCAGCCAGAAATACCCTCTCAAAAACTGGTACAATCTCCAGTTAACAATGGTATAGCATGGGAACGCCGGTGCATACAATTAGTGACATTAGCGCTCTTTTCACCATAAGGAAGAAGGGATTTTTGTTTATTTATTATTTATTAACGGTTTCTTATATAGCATAGCAGATTCAGTTGCGCTTTACAATAGTAGACAGTGATAAAACAAACTGGGTAACAACAGACAGACTTGGAGGTTAGAGGGCCCTGCTGCAAGCTTACAATCTATTGAGGATTTGATGTCATGTGATGTTTTTTGTTTTATTTTTTGGACACTGATGGTATTTTGGACAATTGGTCTTTTTAACTACCATTTTTACCTTGCTTATGAAGAAATAGATGTGACTTTTTTAATTTAATTTGTCTTTCTACATTTGAGTTTCCCCCTCATTCCCATGCTCTACAGGAGGAGATGGCAGATGGGATAGATGGGAAGGGGTCAGGTGAGGATAGTTATAGTTGCTTGTCGTCTGCATACTGTAGCTCAAAAGGAGTTTATGTGTGCACCAGGGAAGAGGAGTACAGGGAGAGGAGAAGGGGGGATACGACAGAACCCTGGGGGTCCCAGACAGGTAGGATGAAAGGAGGTGAGGTGGAGCCAGAGGCAGACACTTTGAAGGAGTGGTTAGTGAGGTAAGAGGTGAATGAGGCCAGAACAATGTGAGATAGGCCAATAATCTGGAGGCGTAGAGAATGATCTTCATTGTTGAAAGCAGCAGAAAGATCCAGTAGGATAAGTAGTGATAAGTGACCCCTAGCCTGGTCATTTGTGACTTTGACCAGGGCAGTTTCAGTGTAAGTGGTGAAAGCCAGACTGAAGAGGATCAAGGATGGAGTTGTCAGAGAGGTAGCAAGTAAAAAGTTTGTATAAAAGCCGCTCAAGTAGTTTGGAGCAGAACAGGAAAAGAAAGATTGAGTAGTAGAAAGAGGGTAATTACGAGGCAAGTGTTTTTCTTAAAAGAATAGGTGAGACAAACATGTTTAAATGATGAAGGAAAGATGTTGGTTGAGAGTGCTAGGTTGAAGAGTTGAGCAAGGTGAGAGCAGGCAGTGAGGGAGAAAGGGCAGAGGAGGCGACTGGGTAAAGGGGTCCAGGTGATGTGTGGAGGGGGGAGAGGATAGGGTGAGAGAGGACTTCCTTGTTTGTAGTGAGATGGAAGGAGCACAATATGGGAAGGATGGAGGGAGAGGATAGTGGAGGCAGCAGAGTTGCAGAAAAAGGCCAAGGTAAGAGATTTCATATACAAATTAATTTGCAGTGAGGGAGGATGGGTTTGAGCAAAGGAGAGTGTTCAAAGAGTCAGCAGGGACTGTAGGACTGAGAATAGACAAGTGTTTGGGAAAGAAGAGGGCAGAGCTGTAGGAAGAGAAAATTATCTTGAAATTAAGAAAATCCGTCAGAGTGAGGATCAGATAGTGGGGTCCAGACCTTTGCGATTGCATCACGTGAGGAAGTCTAAGCATAGGGAGGAGATGGTGGTCAGAAAAGGGAATGGAGATAGCTGGAGAAGTCAGAAGGTGTCACACGCAGCCGCGGCAGGCATATTACTCACCCGTTCGCTCCCGCCGTCGGCTAGCGTGTAGTGGTCTCCGGGTCAGCGGCAGCGGGCAGCGGCAGTCTGGTGGGCAGCAGGCAGCGTGGGACGCCGACAGGTGTAGCAGTGTGTGCTGTAATGGCGCCGGGAGGCCGGCGCCGCCATCTTGGTTAAGGGCAAATAGCAGATTGGCCCAGGTCTGAGGTTTCCGCCCATACTGACCTGACAGCCAATGGCAGCCGCCCTCTTGGGATATAGGGGATCTGCCTAGGGCTGTTCAGTGTCAGTACAAAGAGTCTCCCGAGGCGTTCACAGCTCCCAGCTGACTCCGGCTCTCTGACTCACCTCTCCTGACCTTGGTGCCTTGCTCGTGCTCTGTGCTGGTCTAGGCTACTGCTTAACCCCCTCGCTGCCAGTTCTCTCCACAGTCTGGCCTCTGCCTGTATCCCTGAGCTTCCTGGCCTAGCTCTTCAAGTCTCCTGCTTCCAAGCAATTCTGCAATCTTCATTTCATCATTCATCTTCTTCCAGTCTTCAAGGATTCTTCATTTACCATCAAGTACATTCTCTTTCCCGATCCTCTTATTCTTCAAGACCCCTGCCTGTCGTCCTGTGCTATTGAACTGTCATTATTCAAATGAACTTTCTTCTTCTAAAAGTGCCTTGCTGGCTCAAGTATTATTTACCACTAACTGCCACTTAAAGAAAGTATTCAAGGGTGTATTGTTTCCATTGATGAATTCTATTATTAAACCTGCACGATTTAATCCTTCCTCCTCTGGTCCGCCTCCGGTTGCTACACACCACACAACTTCATCCAGCCCTTCAGTTGTGACAGAAGGGTCACACCGATAAGTAAAGACCAGCTCAAGGGAGAGGTTGAGTTGGTGTGTGTTGGGGTGGAGGAGGTTCACTGAGTAATGTCAATAGGGATGTTTAAAAAAGAGGTGGTTTTCTTACACAAGGTAAGAAGTGGGCGCCAGAAAAATGGGGTGTATGTGGTACCAGCTGCTCACACCAAGGAATGTCAATTCCTAGAAATAGAAAGACGATGGACAGAGAAAGGAATGTCTCTGTGTGGCGCAATTCCTAGAAATATATGTGAAAAAGAAAAAGGAGTTGTGGAGCGCTTGGAAATAATTGTAGATGGGTTGATATTATGAATTATAATTAAAAAAACTAAAAGGTCAATAGGGTATCACAATTCATGTACATTTATTAAGACACTAAAAAGTTAAGTAAGTGGAATAATGCACTTAATCACATAAATTTAAAACAACACAGAAGTAATGCAAAAAAGATACAAAAATAGTATTAATAAAGGAATTGATAAAAGAAATAGGACTGAGCCATATACTTATAGCGTTCTCCCTTTAGTCCAGTAACTGGTTCCTTTGAAAAAGTTACCATTATAGGTAACGAAACGCGTCAGTATTACTTATACCCTGGACTTAGAGCCATATTGTGGGACACTCCCTACACCACCAATTGTCTGGTACCAACCTCCGATCTACACAATATATTTGATCTTTGCTATTGGAAGGAAAAATTTCGGGACACCACCACCATCTCATTATTGGGAAAATCCACCACTAGCCTACAGATACCTGTTACTCCATCTACAGAGGCAGCAATTCTTATAAACAAAGTGGCTACAATTATCCCAGCATGGTTCATGGACACCCAAACTACTAAACTTCCAACCACTAAGGAGGACAGATCGATCCAGTTACTGGACTAAAGGGAGAACGCTATAAGTATATGGCTCAGTCCTATTTATTTTATCAATTCCTTTATTGATACTATTTTTGTATCTTTTTTTTCATTACTTCTGTGTTGTTTTAAATTTATGTGAATAAGAGCATTATTCCACTTAGTCAACTTTTTAGTGTCTTAATAAATGTACATGAATTGTGATACCCTATTGACCTTTTAGTTATTTTTATTATAATTCATAATATCAACCCATCTACAATTATTTCCAAGCGCTCCACAACTCCTTTTTCTTTTTCACAGGGATGTTTAAGTTGCTCAGGATGATGGAGGGGAGGAAGTGGGGGAGCCAGACAGCAAAGTTGTCAAGGAATGGGAAGGGATAGGTGGAGAAGGCGAGAAAGGAGCACAAAATGACACAAAAGGAGCAGTTTTGTTGGAGGAGGATGCCCACTCCACCACCTTGGTGGTCATCAGGCCTGGCAAAGTGGGTAAAAAAGTGAAACACCCCCCCCCCCCCCCATAGAAGAGGAAAAGAGGAGAGGTGGGGTTTCAGGAAAAGTGGCAGGTTTTGGTGAGAAGGTTAAAAGAGTTGGAGATAAAGATGTCAAGTATAGCAGCAGTTTGTTGCAGATAGTGCACAGGAGAAAGGGAGGTAAGGGACAGGTGAGATGTGGATCAGATTGGCAAGGTTGTGTGTGTGTGGGAAGTCTGAGGACAGCACTTGGCCTCGTTCTGCGATGTAGATACAGAATGCCAGCATTCCATATCACAGACCTTCCCATATTGTATATAGTATATAATATTCCCATATTGTATATAGTATATGTTTTTATATTTGTATCATTAAAGCCATATAACAATATCAAGCTTTTTTAATTTGTAATGAGCATTCATGCTGGTGAAAATGGTGAGCCAATGAGGACCTACGGTTCCTGGTTGTCCAAAGACAGGATTGTATCCTCTATGTGCACGTTGTCTATTATCTTGGGTAGACTATTCCATATGGTATGGATTCATTTACATATAGAAAAAGACACACAGAGCTGCTCATTAGTGATGGTATTGCACTTGTGTGTGGTCGCATCTCAGGAAGTCTCTACGTGAGCTTTTTTTTCTTCAAGTCATATCTAAACCAGAAACTCATTGTTATTGTTTTGTATAAGTTTCGATGTGGATGTCTGGAGACATCTTTCAATAGTGTTCTAGTTTGGCAGCTTCAAGCACATACAATTATTTCAGTATCTTGGTTTCTCATATTTATGGCTAACATTCCATCCTGACACTTTCTAGTGTTTGGACAGGCTCCCACTGGTGTCTGTGGCCATAGCAACTGAACCTTAATTCATATTGACAGATAAACCTTTCTTTTTGTTCCTCAAATGTTGCATTGTAGGGCTCGTATCCAGGCTTTCTCGGGATGGATAGGAGTGGCTGGGGGTGGTACAGTGAATGTGTGTGCAGCACATCAGGGGGACAGGATGGTTGGGACTGGCTGGGAGTAGTACAGTAAATGTATATGCAGCACATTGAGGAGAAGGGAACATGAGGGATATGACTGGCTGGGAATGGTACAGTAAATGTGTGCAGAATATTTTTTTGTTGGGGGTTGTATGGACCAAAGTGGCTAGTAGTATTATAGTACTGTATGTGCAGAACATTTTTTGGGGGGTTTTATGAACTGAACTGGCTAGTAGTATAGTAAATATGTGTGTCGTACATTTTGGGGGGTGGGGAGCAGTGGATGGACAGGGATGTCTGGGGGTGGTAAACTGAATGTGAGCAGTATATTAATTGAGGGGGGGGGGGTATATAGGGTGACTGGAGGGGCATATTGTTGCAGATGTATGAAGTGTTACTGCTAAGGTATTTTTGCAGGTGCAGCACCCTGGTCATTTTATAGACTCCTGAATGCTGACAGCCCGGGAAGAGACATCAGGGGAGCTACACAGTGCGGATGCCCAGCCAACCCAGACACAGGGCAGTGAGGACACTGCACTGCTCCCACTACCTATACCGGCCAGAGAGATAAGGAGCCATGCGGGAGGACTTAAAGGCCAGAGCCGAGGGGGAGGAGCCTGCTGGTGAGGGGATTGGGTGAAGAAGGAAAGGCTGGTGAGATGAGAGGGGGGGGGGGGGGGGGGGCGGAGAGGAGGCTGGAATGAGGGGAAAAGGAACGGTGTGTGTGGGGAGGAGTGGGTGTACGGAGGCTGAATGTATGAGGCACCTTGCGCTGCATGGTGTATTGGAGCTGGATGCATAAGGCATCTTACGCTGTGTGGTGTACTGAGGCTGGATGTATGAGGCCCCTCTTGCTGCATGGTGTACTAGGCTGCATGTAGGAGGCAACTTGCGCTGCATGGTGTACTAGGCTGCATGTAGGAGGCATCTTGCTCTGACTGGTGTACTGAGGCGGGATGTATGAGGCATCTAGCTACACATGGTGTACTGAGGCTGGATGTATGAGGCATTTCCTACTGCATGGTGTACTGAGGATGTATGTATGAGGTACTGTATCACGCTGCATGATGTACTGAGGCTGGATGTATGAGTCAGGAGTGGGTGTACGGAGGCTGGATGAGAAGAATCTCGCACTGCATAGTGTACTGAGGCTGGTTGCAGGAGGCATCCCGCGCTGTATGGTGTACTGAGGCATCTTACGCTGTGTGGTGTATTGAGGATGTATTAAGCCTTAAGAAGAGATAAATGCAAGGGTGATAAAGAGAGATAAATGTCCAGCCAATCACCTGCTAACTGCCATTTTACAGGCTGTGTTTGAAAAAAGTCAGTAAGGAGCTGGACATTTATCTCTCTTTATCACCCTTGCATTTATCGGTACTTGTTTCCTAGCACGGCCACCACGATTTATATCGTGGTGGTCGTGTCGGAAAAAAATTGCGTCGGTCGCATACCAAAACGCACATGACGCGACCGACGCGATGTACCCGATTTCTCCATAGGCTTCAATGTTAAAATAATTTAACATTGGAGCCTATGGAGAAATCGGGTCCATCGCGTCTCCATAGGCTTCAATGTTAAATTATTTTAACATTGAAACTGAGTACATTTAACATAGAAAAAAAAGTTAAATGGCCCAATATGGGCCATTTCTCATTGGCTATGGCCCCGGCATGTGTGTAAAAAATAATGGCCCCCCATTGTGGCCGCCACCCCCTCGATTGACGCGAACCCGAAGCGTGGCGAGCACAGCGAGCCCGCGAGGGGCGGCGTTGCGTGTCCTCCGACCTTTTCATTCCCCTACTATCCACGTCGGCGTGGAGTTGAGAATATATAGTGTGGCGAGCGTAGCGAGCCACCGAGCCCGAAGCGTGGGGAGCGCAGCGAGCCCCGCGTGGGGACGCGGATACCTGTCAAGCCCGCGAGGGACGCCCCTCGTGGGCTTGACAGGTATCCGCGTGCGCTCGCCACCCTTCGGGCTCGCCACACTATATATTCTCAACTCCACGCCGACGTGGATAGTAGGGGAATGAAAAGGTCGGAGGACGCGCACCGCCGCCGCTCGCCACGCTTCGGGTTCGCGTCAATCGTGGGGGTGGCGGTCACAATGGGGGGCCATTATTTTTTACACACATATGCCGGGGCCGTACCCAATGAGAAATGGCCCATATTGGGCCATTTCCCATTTTTACCTATGTTAAATGCACTCATTTTCAATGTTAAAATATTTTAACATTGAAGCCTATGGACAAATCGGGTCCATCGCATAGGCTTCAATGTTAAAATATTTTAACATTGAAGCCTATGGAGAAATCGGGGGCATCGCGTCGGACGTGCATAGGCTCCAATGTTAAAATATTTTAACATTGAAGCCTATGGGGAAATCGCGGGCATCGTGTGCCTTAAAGTTAAGGCACACGATGCCCGCGATTGTGGCCGTGCTAGGAAACAAGTACCCATTTATCTCTTGTTAAGGCTTAATACATCTGCCCCAGTATTTGAACATCTACATCTGTCCCTGCCCCAGTGGAGCTTACAATCTATATTCCCTACCACATGTATACGCACACACAGGCACTGTAGGGTTAATTTCGTGGGAGTCAATTAGCCTATACGTATATTTTTGGATTGTGGGAGGAAACTGGAGTACCCGGAGGAAACCCACGCAAGCACGGGGAGAATAAACAAACTTCGCTAAATATGTAAATAACTAAATATGTAAATAAATATGTTACTAAATGAATAGAATAAATTAATAGGACACTTGTATTATCAAGGTGCCCATACACTGAGCCGATTTCACCGAATTGTGCCATGAAATCAGCCCAGTTTGATGTCCCCTCAGGTCCGATGCGCAGTCCCGTGCACATTGGACCCGAGCAGGTGGTCAGACCAACCACCCGACCTGGGCGGGCAGCTCATAGTAGTGGTAGGCAACAGGGTCTGTCCAGTGCCGGTGCGAGGCACCGGAGCGCCCCAGGCGGGGGTGGACGCTCCGGTGCCCACCCGCCCCCCGGACGCTGTACAGGAGGAGGGGAGCTGGTGATTGAGGCGGCAGGCCGCCGCGACGCTGGGGGGGGGAGCTGTGATGCTCACCCGGCCGCTGTACACGTGGGGTGCCGGTGATTGCGCCGGCAGCCCACCGCTGCGTTTTGGGGCGGGGGGTGATGCCCGGCATCATTTCCCGGGGCTGGGGGGTGGCGGAAGGTATAGGAGGTGACACTCACCTCGCTGGTGCCACTCACCGCTGCACAGGTCAGGACCCGTGCAGCGGTTCCTTCTTCTGCGACTGGCGGGGAGATCCGTCCCTAGTCCCTGCTGCAGCCACTGACTGCGTAGCGCTGCTGCCACAGAGGCACTGTTCCCCACTGACGCCAATGGTGAGGGGCAGGTCGGCATCTTCTGGGACCAGTGTCTCACCACCAGCGCTAGGCAGCCATCGCCAGCAGCAGGGACAGTTTTTAGAATGCTGCTGCTGATTTAATTGTTGGGCTGAAGAGGCGCCCTCCAGTGGCCGGCGCCCTAGGCAGCTGCCTAAAGCTGCCTAGTGGTAGCGCCGGCCCTGGGTCTGTCTGAGCGGTGTTGGCTGGGAGGCTGCTGAATATTTATAATATTTTGAAATGACTGGCCGGACGTTGATTGGATGAGATTCAACCAATCAATGTCCTGACAGACATTTCAAAATATTCAGCAGTCCATACCGCCACCCAGCAAAATGCTGCTACAAGCTCCAGCCTCCACCACCAGCTGGCCGGAGCCCGCTGCCAGCCCCCCAAAGCAGCCCCCCGGGAGAATTACATGCAATAAATCGCATGTAATTTATTGCATATAAAAATGGCACATCAAGTGCCAGATCGCATGTGAGCCTCCCGGGGAGCAATGGGGGGGAGCAATGTACTTTCTATTCAATCCAGATTTGATCCTGTTTGAATCAAGATAGAATCACATGGCGCCATGTACATCTCATTCAATTTAAACTATATAGTACAGATCTGCACTGGACTATGCAGCGCTGGTGTTCCTATATAGCCTCTAGCAGGTCTATCTCAGAGGGATATAAGCGGATGATCGGTGTTCAGTATTCCGTATGAGCGCTGGTGTGTCTAATTAGCCTCTAGCAGGTCTACCAAAGAGGGATACAGATGGATGACCGGCATTCGGTATTCCGGTATGAACGTTGGTGTGCCTATATAGCCTCTAGCAAGTCTATCTCAAAGGGATATAATCGGATGGCCGGCGTTCGGTATTTCAGCATCGGAATCATATTCTGCACTGAGCTATGCAGCGCTGGTGTGCCTTTATAGCCTCTAGCAAGTGTATCTCACAGACATCTCAATGCTATGGAGTCACCTGTGGCTGAGCAAGAAGTATGTGGTCACTGCCAGATCCAGATCTGTCCATCCCAATAAGATGCTGCCAGCAGTGATGGCAGAATCGAATGGTAAGTGACACTGACGCACGCACTCCCATTGCCGGGAATAGACTGGATGATTTTGGATGTATGGTAGCTGTAGAAGAAAATGGTCCCTTCTGAACTTCCCGTAACAATAAGGGATCCATCTGGGGAGAATTCACAGCCCACTGAGAATCCTTCCACCTGTGGGAGAGACAAGACAATACATAAGGGGAACTTCCAACACCACTGCAAGGACATGATTACATTGTGAATACATGATGCATATTCTTCCCCTTACCATAACTAAAGCCCCATTCACACCAGTCCATATGCTCTATGCACAATATCGGCAGTGATTCTCTCTGTACTCCCAACAAATTATGCTCAGTGTACACACTGAACGATATCAGTAAACCTGCCATGTATGCGGCTCGTTGGCCATATTGCCAATATCAACCTGCGTGTTATGCAGAAGTGGGAGCGGGCGTCATTGCACTGCAGCATTTTGTTTATTATTACATTTCCCCAGTATTGTGCATCTCACATCTCACAAAAGACCATGATCTTTCTCAAAACACACAAATGTCTGGCTCCACTGTACTGTACATGTGGCACTACGGGCTACCATGGCGTTTCTGTTCCTGCAGAAGAAAGCAAAGGAAATCCATCAGTGTATGATGCGAAAACATAAAGGGGGAAATTTACTAAGATGAATTAGATTAAAAAAATTGTATTTTCATAAGAAAATACGATTTTTTTTGGCGTATTCGTATTTTTTGCATTTACTATGCCAAAAATAAGATTTTTCGTATTTGTATTGATGGGACAGTCGTATTTGTATTTACAAATATGAATGAATTCACCATCGATAGAATACGACAGGAATCACCATTCAAAAGAATGGTGATTCCTGATTTACTAAGCGGCCATATAGAAAATACGGCCGCTAACTGGCGTAAAACGGCCGCGTATGGCCGGACAAATACGCAAGGAATATACACTTTATTTTCCTGTCGTATTTGTAATCAGTAAGATCCGTGCAGGCTTCAGTGTAAAAAAAGAATGGAAAAATAAATAAATAAAAAAAAAACGGCATGGCGTCCAGGCTGAAAGAGCCAGGGCTGGTAATGAAAAATCAGGAAACCCGGCAAATAGGGGTTCCCCGATTTTTTAAAACCAGCCCCAGGCTCCAGGGCCAGTTCCCAAAATATGGGGACAAAATGAGTAGGGTTCCCCCGTATTTTAATAACCAGCCCCAGGCCCAACCAGCCATAGGGTGTCCCACCAGCCATAGGGCTTGCCGGGTTTCCTGATTTTTTACCAGCCCCGGCTCTTTCAGCCTGGTGCTGGTTACGGCTGTGGCCCCACGACGTGTTTTAAATATATATATATATATATATTTTTTTCACATTGCAGCCTACACGGATCTGACTGATTCCTGCAGACTGCCCAGACACATTCGTATTAGAGGCCGTATATGGCCTCTAATACGAATCAATAGGACATTGGAGGTTTACAAAGCAGTCATATTTGACTGCTTTGTAAATAACCCTCCGTAACACATATTTGCATATGGCCATATTCTGTCGTATTCATTCGTATTAAGAATACGATATATCGTATTCGTAGTAAATTTCCCCCACAGTGACAAGCGCCCTTCTTAAGCCAGGTGTGCCTACGATCAGCGTGGAGATGCAGATGTGACCAGATCTGGCAGGCCTTCAGCAGTGACCACAACTGGAAATATTGATTGTGTTCATGACTTGTTATTGACAGATCGGTGAATTTTAGATATCCAGGGTGCATGTTGGACTCATGGATATGCAGAAGAGGTCAGTGGGTGCCCAATGTCTGATCGCAGATGAGAATTATAAAATGAGTGGACACTTCCAACATGGTTTTGCAGCAATTTGAGTTCCCGACAGTCAAAACACCGACAGCCGGGTTCCCGACGGCCGTCTGCTATTTTCCCTCGTGGGGGTCCACGTCCCCCATAGAGGGAGTATATAATAGGTGGCACGCGTAGCGAGCCACCGTACCTGCAGCATGGCGAGCGCAGCGAGCCAGCAAGGGCCTAGTTGCGCTCACCATGCTGTCTGGGTCCGGCCAGTCGGGATCCCAACATTGGGCTAATGATCCCGACTGTCAGACCCTTGTACCACACACCTCAAAAGGTATTTTACTGACCGACTATCTCCTGAAGGGCCGAACAGTTGCTGCTGAATACTTTTCTTACTTGCGGTGCAGACAGAAGCAAACGTAGCAGGAAACAAGGCAATGGAATTTGTGGAAAGGTGGTTTATTATTGCAGGACAATGCGTCTGACGTCAGTGTGTTGCGCCGGAACTGCGCATGGTATCGGTGTCATGGACAGTTTGAAGGGTCTATTTAGGTAACTCACTACTGCCCTTTGTACTTGTACACCCTGATGGAAATCTTCATTTAGAAGCACTGAGATGTTGCTGGATACCATTTCTATGGTTTTGTTTTTGCTGCGAATGTCGCCTCACACCTTTTTTCTATATTTTATATTATAAACACACACGCACACGTCAATCACAGTAAATATTACATTTTATGATTACACCACACAAGCAGTGTCCCAGCCACAGGCAGAACCAACACAGAGGAGATTTGGATGAATAATATATGAGTAGTTACAAAAAGCTCTTGCCTACAACCTGCAGCAGTGACATGATGTACAGGATTGCACCGGATGCAGGAATTACAGGCAATAACTGGAAGTCACAATAGATACAAGAATGACTATAGCTGCTTGCGCTTACAAAAAGGTTGCTGCTAGGAGTAACCACAAAAGTTGGGATACCAAACCCAAAAAGTTTACACCAAGAAAAACCAAGACGTGGAACTCCTTAGCGCTACCTCCGGCGATCTCTTGATCCCTTTTTGTATACGTAGGGGGAGAGTGGTACTCTCCGAGTGTATATAGGGAAAAAAACAACACAATTTCCTTATTAGTGCAAATCAATGTGCAATTTTCTATAGGTATTCCGTCCCAGATTGACTCACCTAGTCAAGCTAGGAGATGTTCCCGTAGCAGTTTCTTTTATAAGTGGACAAAATATACTCTAAATAAGTTCGAGAACTCACCAGGGGGCAATGCCCTATGTTCGTCAAAAGGTTTCTTTTTATTTCAGCAATCGACAGGCCAAAATCATACGTATATTCAGAAAACAAAGACTTTTATTCCATTTAAAAGCAGGACATCCACCCTTTCCACAACACAGGATTGGCCTTTCCCACCCGGAATGAGAAAGTAGAGACCCAGGTTGAGCGTGGTTGGTAACTTGCACAAGGTTAGGGGTTCAGTCCAAAGTTTAAAAGGTCCTTTAACACCCACGCGTTTCGAACTTTTGAAGTTCTTCCTCAGGGTGTGGAGCACCTCTGCTCCACACCCTGAGGAAGAACTTCAAAAGTTCGAAACGCGTGGGTGTTAAAGGACCTTTTAAACTTTGGACTGAACCCCTAACCTTGTGCAAGTTACCAACCACGCTCAACCTGGGTCTCTACTTTCTCATTCCGGGTGGGAAAGGCCAATCCTGTGTTGTGGAAAGGGTGGATGTCCTGCTTTTAAATGGAATAAAAGTCTTCGTTTTCTGAATATACGTATGATTTTGGCCTGTCGATTGCTGAAATAAAAAGAAACCTTTTGACGAACATAGGGCATTGCCCCCTGGTGAGTTCTCGAACTTATTTAGAGTATATTTTGTCCACTTATAAAAGAAACTGCTACGGGAACATCTCCTAGCTTGACTAGGTGAGTCAATCTGGGACGGAATACCTATAGAAAATTGCACATTGATTTGCACTAATAAGGAAATTGTGTTGTTTTTTTCCCTATATACACTCGGAGAGTACCACTCTCCCCCTACGTATACAAAAAGGGATCAAGAGATCGCCGGAGGTAGCGCTAAGGAGTTCCACGTCTTGGTTTTTCTTGCAATAACTGGAAGTATTTAGCACACACATAGGGCCTTATTCTAGTTCACTCTGACAAAATCCTTCTTAGATGGACAAAACCATGTGCACTGCAGGTGGGGCAGATGTAACCTGTGCAGAGATAATTGGATTTGGGTGGGGTTTTACTTCAAAGTGAGATCGATATTGCAGTGTAAAAATAAAGCAGCCAGTATTTACTCTGCACAGAAACAAAATAACTAACCCAAATCTAATTCTCTCTGCACAAGTAACATCTGCCCCACCTGCAGTGCACATGGTTTGTCCATCTAAGAAGAATTTTGTCAGAAAGAGTGAACTAAAATAAGGCCCATAATAACATAAATATGGCCCAGGATTGCGAATAAAAACAGGGAACAGATAGGTGGGAAGTTACAAGCAGGACATGCCTTTTATTGGGTGTACAAAGGGATTTACAAGTGTTTAGGGTACACACCTCATGTCTGCTCTCTAACTTATACAGCTTTTCTTTGCATTATTTTATAAGAACTGTGGTGTATATAGGAGGACTAGCGGTGAGTGCAAGTCTGCTGTACAGTACGTATTGCAACTGCAACATACAGATACACACATATACGGGAAGCGGTCATCTATTAGAATGAACTTAGGTCTACAGACATTAGGTCGACCCCACTAGGTCGACTGGCAGGAAGGTCGACCTGACTTAAGGTCGACATGGGCCAAGGTCGACATGACGTAAGGTCGAATTTGCATAAAGGTCGACATGAGGAAGGTCGACTGGTCATAAGGTCGACATGGGTTTTTCACTGTTTTTTGAGCCGAAATGTGCTGACAGGCGGTATTTCATGCCCTACCATCCACTAGGGCGTGGTGGGAGAATAAAATAGTGTGCCGAGCGCAGCGAGGCACCGTGCCCGAAGCATCGCGAGCGAAGCGAGCGCTGCGAGGGTCCGATTCTCATTGCCAACTGTGTCCATGTCGACTGTGTCGACATTCGGATCAAAAAACAGTGAAAAACCCATGTCGACCTTATGACCAGTCGACCTTCCTCATGTCGACCTTTATGCAAATTCGAACTTAAGTCATGTCGACCTTGGCCCATGTTGACCTTAAGTCAGGTCGACCTTCATGCCAGTCGACCTAGTGGGGTCGACCTAATGACTGTAGACCTAAGTTCATTCTGACAGATGTACCGCTTCCACATATACATACAGAAACACAGACAAACACATACACAGAGACACACATCCAGAGACACAGAGATACATACATATACACATGCACAGAGACACATACAGATAAACATGCATATACAGACACACAAACACAGAGACACATAGAGATCAGGGTTGCCGACCTTCTTATTCTCCTCTCCGGGAGAAGCCCGTAGAGGAGAGTTTCAGTAGCAGCTCAGGTGGCGGGGCTTAAGCGTGACTTCACTTAGCCCCGCCCCCGTGCTGGTAAACCAGCAAATTCAGGGATCTCCATGGAGGGGGCGGGGCTAAAATGACACGAATTGTGTCATTTTAGATCCGCCCCCTCCTCTGAGACCCGAGGATTGCGGCATTTTAATGTCCCTCCTGAATCCGGGAGGGTTGCCCACCCTTCCGGGGGGCCGGGAGGGGGACCCGATTTTCGGGAGACTCCCGGAAATTTCGGGAGGGTCGGCAACCCTGATAGAGATACAGACATATGCATATAGATACACACATACAGACCGAGGCACACACCTACATACAGATACACAGAGACACAAGGCGAGCTCAGTGAGGAAAAAGCCTCCCGTGGAGCAGAAGGGCAAAATTGTCTACTGTTGTAAAGCTCAACAGAATCTGCTGCACTATATAAGAAACTGTAAATAAATAATAGATACAGACACACCCATGCATACAGACACACAAACACATATACAAACACAAAAACAGAGACACATACATATAGACACAGACACACACATACATACATACAGATAGACACACACATATACAGACATACAGAGAGAGACACATCCCACCCACTTAGTTACAGATACACACAAATACAGACACACAAACCCAGACACATACAGATACACACTTATAAAGACACATAAACACAGAGTAACGGACACACAAATACAGACACACATACAGTACACACATATACAGAGACACACACAGATACATATAGATATACAAATATACAGACACACAAACAGACACACATATAGATACAGACACAGAGGCACATCTAGATACAGACACAGAGACACATACATACAGACACACAGTTCTATAAACACACAGATACACATACATACAGACCCATACCAACTAAGGATGTGTATCGGACACGTTTGGTGCTTTGTGAAAGGCGTTTTGGGTCAGTATCTCAGGCAGTGTTTTGGGTCTGGATCTGTTCCAAAATACCACTATTTTCGTGTTTTGGATCTGTACTTTTTGCCAAAAAACTTAAAAATCACTAAAATCGCAGAATTTTATTTATTTTTTTGCTCCTACACTATTATTAACCTCAATATCATTCATTTCCAATCATTTCCAGTCTACAGTATACTGAACACCTCACAATATTGTTTTTAGGGCTAAGCCACACAAGTAACATAACATAGTAAGATAGTAATTAAGGCTAAAAAAAGACGTTAGTCCATCAAGTTCAACCTTAGCACAAACACGTGGCTCATCTAGAAGTGGCACTGCAGCGGCAGACAGGATGGCAGTTTGAAAAACTAGGCTCCATAAAGCACATAATGGTAAAAAAAGAGGTGCAAGATGGAATTGTCCTTGGGCCCTGACACCCACCTATCTTGCACCTCCCACCCACCCACCCTTATGTTGCGTAAATGGGACATGCACATTATACCAAACCAATCATTTCAGCAACAGGGTCTGCCACACGACTGTCGCTGAAATGATTGGTTTGTTTGGGCACCTACAAAAAAAGAAGCAAGTCACCTCTCCCTGTACAAACTCTATAGAGGCAAGATGTCGTCCTCATCTGCCGATTCCTCACCCCCTTCAGTGTGTACTTCCTCATCCTCACTGATTATCAATTAATCCCCACTGGACTCCAAAATCACAGGTCCCTCTGTAGACTCTGGAGGCAATTTCTGGTTTTCATTCAAGAATTGATAATTCATTTTGATGAACATCATCTTTTGTACAGGGGCCTCCAAACTGCCTTTTTTCCTGCCAGTAGAGATATGGACTGGACTGTCTATTTGGATGCTGTCACCAAAGTAATCCTCCACCAGTTTTTCAATGGTGACAGCATCCAATGCAGCAACAGTAGACATGTCAGCAATCGTTGGCAGGTTCTTTAGTCCAGACCAGATTTCCAAACTCCCTCCTGCCTGCCCTGCATCCCTGCCAGCGGGTTGTGTTGGAAATTTCAGCTGTTTCCTCGCAGCCACAGGTATGGAAGAAAAAAGGGATTTTTGTAAGAACTTACCTTTCGAATCCTTTCTCTGATATGGTCCTGGTGACACAGCTCAACATTGGGATGTAGGAGGGTCCGTAGGAGCCAGGCACCTATACTAAAGATTTCAGAGGGGTAGGCTCCTCCCACTGCATCCCAGAATCCTCAGTTCAACTTGCAAAGCCACTGGAATACATCAACTCAGTACAAACGCCTGAACATATTATATGCACAACTTTAACATTTCTTTGTAACCATCATAACATGAAACATCATGAACACTGCTATACTTACTGAGTGTAAGGGAGGGATCACTGTGTCACCAGGACCATATCAGAGAAAGGGATTCGAAAGGTAAGTTCTTACAAAAATCCCTTTTTCTCTTTCAATGGTCCTGGTAACACAGCTCAACATTGGGACGTTCAAGAGCTGGTCCTTTGAGAGGGTACGCTCAGGTCTGCAGCTCTCATCACTGCTCTCCCGAATGATGCGTCCTCCGACGCGAACTCATGGAACCTGTAGAATTTGGCAAAAGTGTGAACAGATGACCAAGTGGTGGCCCTGCATACTTGCTCAGCTGTAGCCCCATGGTGAACCACCCAAGAGGAGGCAACAGACCTGGTGGTATGTGCGTTGATCTTAACCGGAACAGGTCTACCAACCTTAGTATACGCAAAAGCAATAACTGACCTCAACCACCTGGCAATCGTCTGCTTAGAAGAAGGCCAACCTATCTTGTGAACATCGTACAAAACCAATGGTACTTGTTTCCTAGCACGGCCACAGCGATCATGATCTCGGGCATCGCAGGTAAAAAAATTGCGTCGGTCGCATCGCATGCGGGCTTAAAAATCGCATGCGATGCGACCGCCGCAATGCCCGCGGACAATGTAAAATGCCTCAATTTACCCAAATCAACATAGGGAACAATGTTAAATGGGCCAGAAACCCCAAAAAACACCCCTGAACAGTGAAATGGCCCCCCAAAATTAGTTAACGCCAAACCACGATGAACGTGAACCCGAAGCGTGGCGAGCGCAGCGAGCCCGCGAGGGTCGGCGGTACGCGTCCTCCGACCTTTTCATACCCCCACTATCCACGTCGGCGTGGAGTTGAGAATAGATAATGTAGCGAGCGCAGCGAGCCACTGAGCCCGAAGCGTGGCGAGCACAGCGTACCCCGCGAGGGGACGCGGATACCTACACAGGTAAACGCGTCCCTTCACGGGCTTCACAGTATCCACGTCCCCTCGCCACACTATCTATTCTCAACTCCACGCCGACGTGGATAGTGGGGGTATGAAAAGGTCGGAGGACGCGTACCGCCGCCCCTTGCGGGCTCGCTGCGCTCGCCACGCTTCGGGTTCACGTTCATCGTGGGGTGGCGTTAACTAATTTTGGGAGGCCATTTCACTGTTCAGGGGTGTTTTTTGGGGTTTCTGGCCCATTTAACATTGTTCCCTATGTTGATTTGGGTAAATTGAGGCATTTTACATTGTTCCCTATTCACCCTGTAAATGCGCAAGGTGCGCAACACATCCAAATTCCTTAATTTGTCCTTTTTCTTCGAACCCTTGGGGGGGTTGGAACACAGGTAGAACAATCTCCTGATTCAAATGGAAGCCCTATCATCATGGAATATAAGGAAGGGAGGCTTACAGGACAAAGCCCCCAGCTCCGAAACCCTCTTAGCAGAGGAAACAGCCAATAAAAACACCAATTTCCACGTCAGAAACTTAAGGTCAGCCGACCTTAATGGCTCAAATGGTGGCTTTTGAAGGCACTCCAGCACCAGAGACAAATCCCAGGGTGCCACTGGTTGCTTGTATGGTGGTTTCAACCTGGAAACTCAATGAAGGAAGGTCTGCACCTCCGGAACACCGCTATCCTCTTCTGAAAGAAGATTGACAGAGCTGATATCTGTACTTTAAGCGATTGGAGGCTGAGACCTGAAGAAAAACCATCCTGAAGGAATTCAAGTAACTTTGAGAGACGGAACCTCGATGTATGAGATTTCTGTCTCTCACACCACCTAATATAGGTCTTCCAGACTCTATAATAGTTGGCCGAAGACACTGACTTCCTGGCCTTAATTATGGTATTCACCACCGCCTATGAGAAACCCTTGCTTTTCAAGATGGCGGTTTCAATAGCCACGCCGTCAAATTCAGCCAAGCTAAATCCAGATGGAAGAATGGGCCTTGATTTAGTAAGTCTGGTCTTAGAGGCAGGTGCCACGAGTCCACTGACAGTCTCCGAACACTCCAATACCAGAACCTCCTTGGCCAATCCGGAGCTATCTGAATTACCGGAATTCCTTGAGACCTGAATCTCTTCAGACCCCTTGCAATCATCGGAAAATGCGGGAAAACATACGCCAGACTCCCTGTCCAGGGAACGGTCATTGCATCCACCGCCGATGCTAAAGGATCCCGTGTCCTGGCATAAAACCTGGGAACCTGATGGTTAAACCGGGACGCCATGAGGTCCACCTCCGGGGTCCCCCAATGAGATGTTAACTGCTGAAAAAACTGTGGGTTCAACCTCCATTCCCCCTCGAGCAGTTCCTCCCTGCTCAAGAAGTCTGCCTCGACATTTTTCACCCCGGGAATGAATATTGCAGATAAGGCCGGAACCTTTTGCTCCGCCCACGTGAAAATCCGGGAAACCTCCCACATGGCCAGCCTACTGCATGTGCCCCCCTGACGATTCAAGTATGCCACAGCCGTGGCGTTGTCTGACTGAATCCTTAAGGGAAGACCTTTCAGCCTGTCCTCTGCTAGGGATAGTGCCATTCAAACAGCCCAAAGCTCCAGAACGTTTATCGGCAGTGCTGACTCCTCCGTAGTCCACAGGCCCTGAAGCCTTAAGTCCAGGACTACCGCCCCTCAGCCCCTGAGACTGGCGTCGGTAGTGACTACCAGCCAGTCCCAAGCCTGAAGAGGCCGACCCCACTGCAGGGAATCCACATCCATCCACCATCGGAGGTAAGATCTGGTTTCTGAAGTCAGCTCCATCCTCTCTGTTTTCATGGTCTGAGTATTCCCCGACCAAGATGTCAGAATGTTCCATTGGAATACCCGGGAATGGAACCTGGCAAAACTGTAGCGTCTCGAAAGTCGCTACCATTTTGCCCAGCAACTTTAAGCACTTCCAGACCGAGGAATTCGGTGAATCCAGAATCGCCCTTACCAAGAGAGACATGTCCTTGGCCTTTGTCTCCGGCAGGAATACTCGATGTAAATGAGTATCCAGGATCACCCCCAGGAACTGAATACTCTGTGATGGGACAAGTTGAGACTTTTGTAAGTTTGAAAGCCAACCGTGAACTTGCAAAAACTGAATAGCCTCCGCTAGGTATTTCTGCAAAGACTCTGCGGAATTTGCTTTGAACAGCAGGTCGTCCAGATAAGGTATTACGATGATACCCCTCAATCGGAGAGCAGCCGCCATCACCGACATGATTTTGGTGAACAACCTTGGAGCTGTGGCCAGTCCAAAGGGCAACGCCTGGAATTGGAAATGCCGGTCCCCTATTGCAAACCTCAGGAGTGTTTGGTGCTCCTGGTGAATTGGGACATGTAGATATGCGTCCTGGATATCCATGGATGCCAAAATTTCTCCCTGGTCCAGGCTGAGAAGCACAGACCGCAGAGACTCCATCTTGAAGTGGTCCACCCACAAGTGGAGATTTAAAGATTTTAAATTTAAGATCGGTCTGAAGGTACCGTCTGGCTTGGGCACTAAAAACAGATCGGAGTAAAAACCCTTTTTTTTTTCCATTCTACCTGAGGGACCGGGATCACCACTCCTTTTTCTAGAAGGGACTGAGCCGCCCCCAAAAGAGCAGTTCGGAGTCGAGACTCCTTTGGTAACGTGTGGGCAAAAATCTTCTCGGAGGAAGACCTTTGAAAGGGATTTTTTTTTAATTCAAACGTTTTTTATTGAATTTTGCAGGTTAAACATGAACAACACCAGAACAGAAAGAAAGACAATAAGAAAAGTAAAATAAAAAAATAAATAAATAAAACATATCAAGAAGCATGTATAACATCATTCCAGAGAATATGGTGTATTTATGGAGTCGGCAGGATTTGCCCGTAGAATGTCTTAAGCACTCATCTAACATTTATTGCGAAGTGTATGACATGATGTTATGAGAATAAAACAGTACATTCATAAAGTAAAGTTTATCATTTATATAAGTAACATAAGTAACCACGTGGCTCCGTCCCATAATATAAGCTTGAAGTATAAGTACAGTGTTCGGGGTCTAGGCATCATGGATCCCGAGTGTGATGCATGGGGGGGTGAGAAGCATGTTGACAAATAGGTCATGTCGCATGGGCCCGAAAATATGTTCCTACCCGTATATCCCATTTGGGCTGTAGTCAGTGGTTTTATCTGAGGCAGCCCCATACAGACACGAGAGCAAGGTTGTGGCATCTAGACGTCAGGCGCTACTATCCCTGAGTATGTGGATTCGAGCCACCTGGACCATATAGAGTAATATTTTTTCTCCGCCTTCCTGGCTAGATACACAAACTTTTCGTGGCTCAGCACCTCATTCACCAGGGACACCCAGGTGTTTATGCCCGGGGCCTCTCCAGCCAACCACAATCTAGCTATACATACTTTGGCCAGAGTGCACAAGTTTAGGAGAGTCAGAGGGGGTGTTTTAAATTGTGTGTTAAGGGCGTGTCGCATCTGTAGATATCTGTAAAATTGTGAGTTGGGGATTGGGAATTCCAGTTGTAAATCTTGAAAAGATTTCAAGGTGTTGTTCGCATACAAGTTTCCCAGTGTACTAACACCCCAGCTATTCCATGTCTCCCGTACCTGCAAAGAGGAGAGTTCTGGTAGACCCCCAGGGTTGCATATAGGAGTGTCAGGATCCCACCCCCGACCTCCCATTAGCTTATGTACCCACTGCCATATGGTAGTTGCCTGTTTAAGCATAGGGATTTTAACAATCTTTGCATTGTTGCTTAAAAATGCCTGTAGGGGGGTCAAGTCAGGGGAGACGGTCATTATCATTTGCATATGTAAAGAGGCATTGTCAGTCTCATTCAGCCATTCCCAAATGTATAGTAATTACGACGCATAATAATAATGTTGGAAGTTGGGGAGCGCCAGACCTCCGTTGCCTTTAGATCTGGTTAGTGTTTGTATGTTGATCCTTGGTCGTTTATTGGCCCATATAATAGATGATAAAAGGCCGTTAATTTGAGTGAAGTATTTTTGAGGGATGTAGACTGGGAATTGTTGGAGGACGTATAATAATTTGGGTTGGAAAACCATTTTAAGTAGATTAACCCTTCCCGTAAACGTAAATGGCAGTTTGCTCCATATTGGAATTTTGGAGCGTAAATATGAGATTTGTGGGAGCAGGTTCAGATGTAAATACGTATTTGGGGTATTAGAAACCCAGACACCCAGGTATTTGAATTTGTCTGCCCAAGGGAGCTGAAACTGATTGGACGAGGGGTCTGGGGCTTGCCCTCTCAATGGGGTAATTGAGGATTTGGACCAGTTTATTAGTAAACCCGAGAAGTGTCCAAACATGTTAATAATTCCAAATATTATAGGTAGGGAGGGAGGGTAGTCGTGAATAAATAGAAGGATATCATCAGCGTACAACGCTATTCTATCCTCCCTAGATCCCACCATCAGTCCTTTGATTGAAGTGCAGTCTCTGATCAAGCAAGCAAGGGGTTCAATGGCTATAGCGAACAAGTGTGGGGACAGGGGGCAGCCTTGTCTCGTGCCCCTATAGAGGGGGAAGGAGCCTGACACATACCCGTTAACCAAAATCCTGGCTGTCGGGGTGGAGTATAAAGTTTGTATAAGTCTGATAAACTTAGGCCCAAAGCCAAATCTATCTAGCACCTCCCAGAGATAGCCCCACTCCACAGAGTCGAAGGCCTTTGCTGCATCTAATGAGGCAATGGCCGATGTAGATGTATCTTCTCTGGGAAACTGCAGGTATGTGAATAAACGTCTCAGGTTGACAGAAGTGGATTTGTTGGGCATAAAGCCCGTCTGGTCGGGATGTATAATATGCATGATAATCTGTGTCAACCTAGTAGCCAGGACCTTAGCAAGAATCTTAACATCTGTAGGTAGTAACGAAATAGGGCGGTACGATTCGGGGTGTTTAGGATTTTTGTCAGGTTTTGGTATGATAATTATTATAGCTTCAGACATGGAGCCTGGGAGGGTCCCCGTGTCATATATTTGTTGGAAGACTGAATGCAGATGTGATGCAAAGAAGGTGATGTGCTTCTTATAAAGCTCAGATGGAATACCATCAGAGCCTGAGGCCTTAACGCAAGGGGAAGCCTGTATAGCCGCATTGATCTCCGTAATAGAGAGGGGGGAGTCTAGGAGGTGTCATTGTTCACTGGTCAGTGAGGGTAGTGGGATGGTATGTAGGTAAGCGTGAAGGACATCCAGGGCATAAGTGTCCTTAGATTCATACAGTGTACTGTAATAGGACATAAATTCACCTGTGATATCAGGGGTTTGTGTGACTATATCGCCCCGTGAAGTCTGTAGCTCAGTAACTGTACAGGCCCTGCGCTCATCTTTTACTATTTGAGCCATAAAGCTACCCGGTCTATCACCAGATGCATACACCGAGTGGGAGGTATACAACATTTTATAACGTGTCTTATCCAACAGGCAGTTCCTCCACTCCCTCTGAGCATCCAACCAAGAGGATTTGGAGGAGTCCAGACTATCACTTAAGTATCGCAGTTCTGCTGCAACACAATCAGCGTCTAGGGCAAGCTCCCGTATTTTAAAGAAGGATTTTAAGCTAGAGATCCTTTGAATTAATGTTTCCCGAAGGAATGCCTTAAAGGCATCCAATAATAGTCCCACAGACACCCCTTCTGAGTTATGCTCAAAAAACTCCTTCCATGCAGCCTCCAGTTCCAGGCCAGCCCCCATATTCGTAAGCCAGTATGGGTTGAGCTTCCAGACCGCCTGGCCCCTCTGACAATCGAAGTCCAATCTCAATGACAGGGGAGAGTGGTCCGAAACACCCCTACTCTCATACCTGGAGGAGCGGACTCTGGGTAGTATATCTAATGTAGCGAGAGCTAAGTCTATCCTGGAAAATGTCGAGTGGGAGTGGGAAAAGCACGAGTATTGCATATCAGTTGGGTGTCTGGATCTCCATATGTCGACCAGTCCCATTTCTGCAATAACCTTGGCAAAGGGGGTTATTTTTGGTCGCACATGGGGGTTTTTCATGGAAATCCTGTCTAATACAGGGTCCAGTAGATTGTTAAAATCGCCCAGACACACTGTGGGAACCCCTGGGTATGATGCCATAAATTCTGCCGCTTTTTTTTAACACAAAGGGGGAGTATGGAGGAGGAATATATACCGCCATGAGAAGGATTGGGATAGACTGGCTGAAGCATTTTATAAACACAAACCTACCCCATGGGTCCGTCTGGACGGTATCTAGGGAAAAGGATACAGTTTTCTTAATGAGAACAGAGACACCCCTAGATGCAGAAGTATGAGTAGAGTCGTAGGCCCATCCAACCCACGGCTTTTTTAATGATAGAATTTTACTACCCGCGAGATGGGTCTCCATGAGACAAATGACATCAGAATTGTATTGCCTCAGCTGTCTAATAACCAGGGATCTTTTTATCTTGTCGTTAATGCCCCTCACATTCCACGTCAGAAAGTTAAGCGTACCCATTGTCACACCCAAACCATTTCACACTGCACAAAAATACGGTTGAGAAAGCCACACGGTCATAACACAGGAGAAAAAAAAAAAAAACCACAGAAAAGACACAGAGAAGTGAAAAAGAAACACAAGGTGCAGGTGCACCCAAAAGAGCAGTTAAACCCATTCCCCCCACCCCGTATACCATTACCCAACTGCGGCACACCTGGAGCCCCGAGAAGTACCATAGAAAAAACCCTGTATCTATCGGTAAATCACCACATAGATACCTAACTGTCCCCCGGCTCTAAAACAAAGGCCAAGGGGATAACATGACTATAAAGAGTGACTAAATGAACAAGTATACTTAGGGTATACCTATTGTACTAAACACAAATTCAAGGGGACAAAGAATTTAATGACCTAGAGCCTGAGCGGCTTCCCACCTAGGTCATATATATATATATATATATATATATATACACACAGCCTCCCGGGGCTGTGAAGGTATACACAGACAGTGCACCTCTGTATCTCGGGTACGGAGCACATTTAGATGTGCTCCTCCATGGCAGGATGGAGTGTGCACTATATGAATGATAACAACAAACAAGAACGGTATTATGTAAACATTTGCATAGGCCTCTAATAGAGAGGAGTGATATCAGCCATCTTATATATGCATATACTCATCAGTTTTTTTCAAAGAAAGGAAAGTATAGTCATTCAGGCGCCAGGGCGTGACGCTGCGGTCGGTGTCTGTCCAGCCAAGCCGCAGCCTCCCGCGGTGTTGCAAAGAATTTAGTCTCTCCATCAGCGACCACACGCAGCCTAGACGGAAGGAGCATAGCATACGGAATATTAAGCTCCCTCAGCCTCCTTTTGATGGGTACAAACTGGGCCCTGTCCTTCTGGACGTCAACAGCAAAATCAGGGAAAACTGAAACAGGAGAGCAATTCCACTTGAGAGGGACCTTGGTCCGGGCCAGCCTGAGGACCACATCTCGGTCACGGTAATGCAGGAATTTGGCGATGAAGGTGCGGGGTGGGGCGCCTGGTGGTAATGGACGCATAGGCACACGGTGAGCACGTTCAACAGCGAAATGCGCAGAAAACTCCTCTGAGCCAAATGTGTCGGTGAGCCATTTCTCCAGGAATTGTTCCGGGGAGCCACCCTCCTCTTTTTCAGGGAGGCCCACAAAGCGGACATTGTTTAGTCTGAGGCGTCCCTCCATATCCATCAGTTTTTTGTTGATTCCTTGAAGTTGGGATTCAACGGCTGTGGTGCGCCGGTCCAAAAGGGCTACAGTATCTTCCAGTGTGGAGATTCTAGTCTCGACCTCTCCAACCCTCTCCCTCACCCGCTGCAGGTCGTGATGTATAATGGATAAGTCCGACTGAACCTGGGCAATTTTGTCCGCCAATTTTCGGTGGCCGCAACTGCGTCCAACAGTCTCTGGAAGGGGTTTACTGGTTGTTCAGGTGGGACAGATTCAGCGCCAGGAGGGGATTCGGGCTGTAGGACCTCAGGAGGTTTAGCCTGAGAGGGGTTTCTGGAAAATCTCTCCAGTTTTGCCGCCGTTGTAGCTGGGTTGTTTTTCCCCATTCTACTTGTGGTGGGTGTCACGGATAGGAGGTAGGATAAGCAGCCGGAGGTATAACAGTAGTGGTCTGCAATTGGGTATTACTAGGTCCCAAAATATTAAGCTAGGGTGTAGGGGATTGACTGAGGGTCAGAGGTGGGCAGTGTCCATATAAGAGGTATAGATCAGAGCATGCACATAAAGATGCGTAGTGAGTGCAGACCAGGCCCTCAATCAATCAAAGGGCACCACCCGGCTGGCCCAGCAATGGCGTCAGCTCAGTCAGTTATTTATGGCTGCCCTACAGGGGATAAATTGCTGTCAAGGTGTCAATCTGCTGCTTATTTACTGCAGAGCAAGGTCTCGGGGGGAGAGGGTGAGCCCCTGCCAGTGCTGGAAATGGAGTCCTTGCTCCCCTCAGAGATCAGCAGGGGGGAGAGTGCCTCAACTGACCAGAGCCCCGCTGCCACTCCGGGTCAGCGCCGGAGGTAGGGAGGGGGAGAGGCAGATGCCGTTGTCCCAGCTGCTCTCCGTCTCCAGTGCAGGATCTAGGGGAGATTACCCCAGCGGGGATGGAGCCCGGCGCCACTCAGGGCTATTGTCAGAGGCAGGGGGGAGGAGACGCGGCTGATCCGACCGCTTGTCACGTCTAGTGGCCGGGAGCGAGGAGAGCCGCACGGCAGGGTGGAACCCCGCCGTCACTTCAAGTCAGCGCCGGAGCGGGGGAGAGGATATGCGGCTAGCTCAGCCATCCGTGGTCACTCACCCAAGCATCAGGACCCGGGCGGGAGAACAGGCAGGCGGGCTTCCGGCGGTGAGTGCGTCTCCTTTAGTGTCTTCGCGCCACAGGCCCCAACACCGGTGGTGAGCTGCAGGAGTCCCGGACTGAACGGATGGGGGTCACATCTAGGGCTGCAGGTACCAGGGCATAATACTGCTGTGCCAGTGAGGTTTTTGCCCCAGGAGGGCAGCGCAGGATGGGTGTAGACAGGATTAGGGGGAGGAGAGCCTGCACTATGCGTGCTACTCCATGCTGATCTCGGCCACGCCCCCTTTGAAAGGGATTTTGTATCCCTGTTATACAATGTCCAACACCCAGGGATCCCGCTCCAACAATGCCCAAGTGTCCCGGAACGATAGCAGACGACCCCCCACTTTGACCACAGATGGGGGGCTCCCCAGGCAGTCATGCCGTGGGCTTCTCATCACCTTTGGTGTTCGGTTTCTTATGGAAAGAACCGAATTTTGACTTTGGGGCCTTACCCTTAGATGACTGGAATTTTCCCCCGAAAGACTGTCCTCCAAAGGACGCACCCCCTCTAGGGGAGGCCCGAGAGGAAGGCCAAAAGGTTGAAAACCTCAAAGCATGCTTAGCTGCGGGTGCCGGCAAAAAAGTGCTTTTGCCTCCCGTGGCCTGTTTAATAATCTCCTCCAACTCAGATCCAAATAACAATTTCCCTTTAAAAGCCAACGCTTCTAAGGCCTTTTTGGATTCGTTATCCGCCTCCCAGGCTTTGAGCCACAGGACTCTCCTGGCATTAATGGACACAGTGGATACCCTAGAAGCCATCTTGATAGCTTCCTCCTCTGCCTCAAACACATATTCAGCAGCTGCCTTCAGCTTTTTAGCCAGCAGCAACACACCTGGATCAGCGTGCAATATAGTACACAAATTGCTCGCCCAAACAATCATAGCTTTAGAGACCCAAGCTGATGCAATAAGGGGCCAAAGTGTAAACCTCACCCCCTCAAACATGGCTTTACGGTATCCTTCAAGTTTCTTGTCCACAGGGTCTTTTAAAGCCGCACCCCCTTGGACTGGTAGCACAGTAGCTTTTGAAAGCCTTGTCACAGAAGCATCTACTACAGGCACTTTTTTCCTAGAGGTCTGCATGTGCCTCCGACATAGGATACAAACTCAAAAATCTCTTTGGCATCTAAAGCCTCTTATCGGGCGGTTTCCAGGCCCCTTCCAACATATCCTGTAAACCTTCATCTGCCAGGAAAGTAACAGCCTCTCTACGCTGTAGCTTAAACACCCCTTTGACAGGAGTCTTGTCCTCCTCAGACAAATTAAAGCCTGCTTAACAGCAGCAATCAAATCCTCCATCCCAGGGGCCGAGGTATCCTCAGAATCATCACCCTGATCCCAGGGAATGTCTGACGTGCATTCTCCTTCCTCACCAGACTCAACAGCCAGCCAAGGAACCGAATAAAACCTTTTTGGGGTCCCCACGGCATCATTATCAAATCAAATCATTAAATCTGCTAATAACCTTAGCAGTGTCCTGCATCACCTGCAAGAGGCCAGGATCTGCTTGGATCAGAGACAAGGAGCCTGAAGACTGCTGAGAGGATGACATAAGTTTTGGGGAAGATACCATAACATCACTCTGCCTGTCTAACAGTTGCACTAAGACATTAACAGACCTGCCCAGGGCACTGGCCCACGCAGGCTCCGGTTGCTCTACCCTCTGGGGTTCACTGCCCATGGGTCTCACACCAGCGCAAACAAGACACAAACCTTGCCCATCTGTTCAGGGGAAAATTTGAGTGTACAAACACTACATGCGCTCAATGTAATAAGGACTCCCTCCCCCAAAGCCACAGACTGTTGCTCTGACATGATGCAAAGAAATCACACAGTGCACAATGAACAGGCGTTATACTCAGTGCTAATGTATATCACAGCCACTTATCTGACTGAAGCTTCTTCCAGAGAAGGGGGGAAGTGATGTCCAGGAAATCCACAAACTGTTAGGATACAGCCACTTCAGCTCCGCAGACTGCGTCTCCCGAATGGCGCCAAACAGAGTGAGGGAAGAGACCAAAGTCCCCGCTGCTGCGGGGTTTGTAGCTTTTTTGGCGCCAACTACCCCGTCAGCCGCACCCACTAACTGATTTCCTTATTCCTAGTGTCTCCCCCTCGCCTGGGGACAACTTGGAATGCACCTGTGACAGGCTGCTGTCCTCTTGGGGAAGGAGTACAACGTGTAAGCTCCTCAGAAAATGGCCGACGCCATCACGGAGCGCCTGTCCCCCATGACCCCAACCTAGCGTGGAGCTGGCTTCAGTGCGCTCCGGAGCCCAGGCAGCTTCTTAGTAGAAGCTGTCAGCGCCGCACAGGGAGACCAGACAGTGTCTCCTCTGTGCGCAGTGAGCTGACAGGACACGCTTCTGTCAGCTCCTGCAGCGCTGTCAGTGTGAGGATTAAATGAGAATCCTCACACTGTGCCTACCTGACTAAGTGTAAAATTAATAAAATAAAAAACACCTAATCTATCTCTAAACCTTCGGCTGCTCAGCAGCCTCTTCAGAATAGCACCCACTCCGGTGGGCACCTAAAACGAACTGAGGATTCTGGGATGCAGTGGGAGGAGCCTACCCCTCTGAAATCTTTAGGATAGGTGCCTGGCTCCTACGGACCCTCCTACATCCCAATGTTGAGCTGTGCCACCAGGACCATTGAAAGAGAAATGAGCTGTTGCCATGTCACAGTCCACTTTAGATGACATTCTCCTGACCAGCAGGTCTTTGCACCTTTGTAGACATGTGTCTGCCAGAAATAGAGACATAACATACGCTTTAAACCAAGGATCGAGCACGGTAGCCAGAATGTATTCCTCTGACTTTAACCCCTTACCGCCGCAGCCTGTTTTTGCCTTCCTGACAGAGCCCTTTTTTCAAATCTGACATGTATCACTTTGGCCCTTATTCTGATCTGTGCGGAAATTCCCGCATTCTTACGGAGCGGTCCGCACGCCACGGCGTTTTGCCGCATGCGGCCATCGTCCGTCGAAACGCCCACGTGTCCTCCGCATTCGGACGGACTCACTCTTTAAGAACAGGGCGTGTTTACGGACGACATACAAAGCATGCGTGTGCGGGAGAAACACTCCGATTCGGCACGGTATTACAGAGTATTACAGGTATGCTCGGGAATACCGCATCCGAACGGGAGCCAAGCGGTGCTACCGCACGTAAGCGGAGTATTTACGCCAAACAACCCACTATGAAGTATCTTCTGCAATACATCACATGACCCACTTATTCAATTACCTATCCTCATAAAAAACTGCTTATTTGGAATTGGAATCAATTAGATGCCAATATATCCTTACAAGCATGCCTAACACATGCATTGCACACATTAACCCTTACAGCAATGTAAGTGCATGAATATAAATAAATGTGTTTACTTTACCCAAAATGTGTGGTTTCATGAGTACATGTCAAATACACATGTGTATTGCTAGTATTAATATTCTGTCATGTCCATTGTTAGCAGTTTGAAAGTGTCTGACAAGTACAGCATATGTGGGTGTTTAGTACGGGTTCCTTGAAGCAGCAATGGTTTCAATTAAAGCACTGACAAGCGTCCTATTAGTGAGTAATGAGTAAAGGAGTAGATTCTATTGGGTTCAGGTGTTAATGGTTGTAGTCATTAGGCGTACGTTCGCCTACCGCATGAACGAGTGGTGTCCGCAAAGCAATGGTACACTTGTGGACACCGCACATTTCTGCCCTTTTTGATCGCGTGCATTCGGAGTGGTTTCCGAATGTACGCCCCCCAACATAAGTGTACTCCCCCGTGTCCGCCCATGTTTCCGCCCCGTTTTGCCCACTTTGAAACTACGCCCATGTGTCATTCCGCATGACGCCCATAATACGCCCCTATTTCCCGACTGATAGCGGTGAACAGTTTTGGACGGGATTTGGCCGAACTGGTACCGAGTCAAGGCGTGGCACATGCGCGTAGCGTTCTCCACGCATGCGCAGACGCCATAAAGACGCGATCCGTAAGTACGCGGTAAAGTCCGCGTCAATCAGAATAAGGGCCTTTATGTGGGGATAACTTTTTTTTGCTTTTACTTATCCCAGTGATTTTGAGATTGTTTTCTCGTGACACATTGTACTTCAAGTTAGTGGTAAATTTGGGTCGATACAGTCTGTGTTTTTTTGTGAAAAATACCAAAATGTCGTAAAAAAATTGAAAATTTTGCAATTTGCAAAATGTTAAATTTTCTGCTTGTGAGACAAATAATCATACCACTCAAAATAGTTAATAACTAACAAAGACCATATGTCTACTTTATGTTGCCATCATTATTTCAACCTCCTTTTAATTTTTTTGGACACTAGGAGGCTTAAAATATGAATAGCAAATTCTCAAATTTTCAAGAAAATTTCAAACACTGATTTTTTTAGGGACCAGTTCAGTTCTGATGTGACTTTGAGGGACTTGTATGTGAGACACCCCCATAAATGATGCCATTTCAAAAACTGCACCCCTCACAGTATTCAAAACAGCATTTTGGAAGTTTGTTAACCCTTTAGGTGTTTCACAGGAATTAAAACAAAGTGTAGGTGAAATTTCAAAATTTCATTTTTTTTGCAGATTTTCAATTTTAATACATTTTTCTAAGGAACACAGTAGATTTTACTAGAGAAATGTGACTAAAAATTTATTCCCCCAATTCTTTTGTTTTCATAAATATCCTATATGTGGCCCTAGTGTGCACGTTGACCAAACCACAGGCTTCATAATAGAAGGAGCACCTACTTGATTTTGGAGCCTCCTTTTTATGAGATTATTTTTTAGGCACCATGTAGGTTTCTAGGCACCATAAGATGCTAAACCCCCCCACAAGTGACCCCATTTTGCAAACTACACCCCTCAGGGAATTCATCTAGGGGTATAGTGTACATTTCAAACCCCCAGGGGTTTCACCAATTTTGGTACAACTGGGCTGTGAAAATGAAAAATTACATTTTTTTACACAAAATGCAGTTCTGGCTCAAATTTTTTCATTTTCACAAGGAATGAAGGAGACAAAGCACCCCAAAATCTGTGCCGCAATTTCTCCCGAGTACGGCAATGCCTCATATGTGACCAAAAAATACCATTTGGGTGCATGGCAGGACTCAGAAGGGAAGGAGTGATATTTGGATTTTGCAGCACAGATTCTGGTGGAATGAATGGTGGGTGCTATGTCGCATTAGCAAGACCCCCGAAGCACCAATACAGTGGAACCCCCCCCACAAATGACCCCATTTTGCAAACTACACCCTTCAGGGAATTCATCTAGGGGTATAGTGTACATTTCAAACCCCCAGGGGTTTCACCAATTTTGGTACAACTGGGCTGTGAAAATGAAAAATTACATTTTTTTACACAAAAATGCAGTTCTGGCTCAAAATTTTTCATTTTCACAAGGAATGAAGGAGACAAAGCACCCCAAAATCTGTGCCGCAATTTCTCCAGAGTACGGCAATGCCTCATATGTGACCAAAAAATACCATTTGGGTGCATGGCAGGACTCAGAAGGGAAGGAGTGATATTTGGATTTTGCAGCACAGATTCTGGTGGAATGAATGGTGGGTGCTATGTCGCATTAGCAAGACCCCCGAAGCACCAATACAGTGGAACCCCCCCACAAGTGACCCCATTTTGCAAACTACACCCCTCAGGGAATTCATCTAGGGGTATAGTGTACATTTCAAACCCCCAGGGGTTTCACCAATTTTGGTACAACTGGGCTGTGAAAATGAAAAATTACATTTTTTTTACACAAAAATGCAGTTCTGGCTCAAAATTTTTCATTTTCACAAGGAATGAAGGAGACAAAGCACCCCAAAATCTGTGCCGCAATTTCTCCAGAGTACGGCAATGCCTCATATGTGACCAAAAAATACCATTTGGGTGCATGGCAGGACTCAGAAGGGAAGGAGTGATGTTTGGATTTTGCAGCACACATTCTGGTGGAATGAATGGTGGGTGCTATGTCGCATTAGCAAGACCCCCGAAGCACGGTGAAATGATGAACCTAATAATCCAAAGATGTGTGGTATATTTTAAAACACTCCTTCATACATAGGCCGGGTTTGTCGGGGCAAGTTTCACAGTGGAAAATAGTTTGCTTTCTTATTCCCTTTTTATAGCAAACTTTGCACCTTTTTTGTGTCCTGCCCTTTTTTCCAGTGGAGGGGATTTCGTTAGGAAAATGCTGCCCTGATACAATACGGGGGCCAGTACTAGAAGTACTGGGGCCAGTACTAGAAGTACTGGGGCCCTCTGCCTGCTGGTTCCCAAATATTAGGCCCTTTATGACTTCCTCTTGAAAGTGCATAAATGTCCCCGTCTGGCTGGTAGAACGGAATAGTACGTAAGCGTTATACAGTGCCATCTGGATGATATACACGGCCAGCTTCTTATACCATATTTTTGTTTTCCGCAGGGCACTGTACGGCTTCAGTACCTGATCTGAAAGATCCACTCTGCCCATGTACTTATTGTAATCTAGGATACAAATAGGTTTTGAGGTGTGGGTACTGGTACCTCGTACAGGGACGGAGGTGGTACTGTCTCCGTGAATTGTTGTCAGTATAAGGACATCCCTCTTGTCCTTATATTTGACCAACAACATATTTTCGGTGCATATTGCCCTGCTTTCACCCTTTCTCAGTAATTGGGCAACGTGCGTTTTTGGGAGGCCTCTTTGGTTCTTGCGCACAGTACCGCAAGCTGCTGTACCTCTTGAACCAAGGGCCTTAAACAGGGGGATGCTGGTGTAAAAGTTATAAAAATAAGGGCATATGCCTCCTCCGCTGAAAACAGTCTTTGCGATGATTGGGACATTTTTATTATTTTTGTGTTTGTGTAAGTGTAGTGTTTCAACACGTGTATAGTGTAGGGGGGGGGGTACAAACTTTATTTCAACACGGGGGGTATGTAGTGTGTATGTAGTGCTTTAACACGTGTAAGTTAAAAGAAAAAAAAAAAGCTCCTGCGCCAAAAATTGAGCACAGATGTTGGTCAGTAACGTCCGTCACTGATCAGCGCTCAGCGGCCACAGGACACCCACAAAATCACCGTGGGTGTAAAAAAAATTTAAAAACTAGACCCCACAGCACCCTCCAAAAAAATAAAATAAAAAAAAACTGCTGATGAGTCAAAGGCAACAGGAATTTGATCCCCCCCAAAAAAATTAGATCAACCCTGTGCCAAAAATGCTGATCAGTGATGTACGTCACTGATCAGCGCTCAGCGGCCACAGGACACCCACAAAATCACTGTGGGTGTAAAATTTTTTTTTTTTTAAAAAACCCACAGCACCCTCAAAAAAAAAAACCTGCTGATCAGTGATGCAACACTGATTAGCAGTGAGGGGCAGCAGGCACACAACTTTTGGTGCAACCTGACAGGGTATATATAAAAAAAAAAAAAAACCTGCACCCCAAAAAAGTTGCTGATCAGTTAATTTATACTGATCAGCACAAAAGGGGGGCAGCAGAGACAAAATTATATCACACAATATTATATTCTCTGACACAATGACGCTGCAGCAGCAGCAGCACAAGCACCAGGAAGCAACAGCAACCACAGCAACCAGGAAGCACCAGCAGCTGGCAGCACGGATGCCACCAATGCTGATCAGGTCAGTATAAGGGGACAGATGGGCACGGAGACCGCTCTGCACGCTGTTCCTGACCGGAATGGCGGCTGCAGGGCTGTCTCCGTTATTTTCTTTGAGGTGTAATGGCTGTGATTGGTCCGTCGGTCCGACGGACCAATCACAGCCTTGGGGGCAGGTGGGGTGAGGTGGGGTGACCACCAGTGAGCCCTTTACACCCGGTGGTGATTGGTGCTGTACTTAACAGCACCAATCACCACCAATCCCTGTGTTACCGAGCGACGTTATTCGCCGGTACACAGAAAACGCTGTAATTGGCTGTTCACATTTGAACAGCCAATCACAGCGATCGCCGATGGGGGGGGGGGGGGGCATCGCTGCCCCCCCTGGGCCACGAGGGAAGATGTCTGCCATCGTCCCTCTGTCACCGCGTCTATAGACGCGGTGACAGTTTACATTTATGACGTACATTTATGCCATGTGTCGGGAAGTACATCCCGACCATGACGTAAATGTACGTCAAATGTCGGGAAGGGGTTAACAAAGTGACCACCCTCGTATCCTGGCAAAGCGTATGGAGGGATTCATCAACAAGAGCTACATGCTTTGTGGAATCGCAAAGCTTTAGCTCCTCCTTCACTTTTTCCAGCTGCTTCTGTTACAGTATCCAGACTGATACTCCATCTTCTGCAGCATATATAGGGTGGTGTTGGAAATTGCCTATATGTAATGCCTGTACAATGTTACTGGCATTGTCCGACTCCACAAATCCGCAGGAGAGTCTAAGTATGGTAAGCCAATGCGAGATAATTTCCTTCACTTTTTCTAAGAGGGTGTCAGTGTTGTGCCTCTTACTGAAACCGGTTATACACAGCGTAGCCTGCCTTGGAAGGAGCTGGCATGCAGGAGATGCTGCTGTGATGCATTTACCCAGTGGGCTGTCACAGTCATATAGGCCTTAGTTTGCCCTGAACCACTTGTCCATGGACATGACTGCATTTTTCAGGGCACCGAGGACACTTTTTTGGATGTCTCTGAACATCCTTGGTATCGCCTGCCTTGTTAAGGGGAATCTAAATAGGATTTGGTACCGAAGACACAATACTTCCATCAACTGACTAAATCCCACTCCAATGATGGCGAACACCGGACGCACATCTAACACCAACATAGCTGTCAAGGCTGCAGTTATCCGCTTTCCATAGGATGACTGCTGACTTATTTCGTCCTCATGGTGACCGACTGTAGGACAGTGAATTGCTTATTGAAAGATATAGCGGTCTTATGACTTCCCCTCTGGGACAATGACAGACTTCCAGCAGCAACAGCAGCAGTAGTAAGCTAACCTCCGGAGGAATCCTGAATGGAAGAGTCAGTCATGCCGGTGACATGGCCTGCAGGACTACCTCCGATCCGGATGGAGGAGGAAACTGATGACTTGCTGGTGTGGTTTTCAGGTGCTTGGATACAACAGGATCAAGGTATTTAGGTGTGCCTGGACTGCTTACGGTCCTAGCCACAGTTTCTAAACTAACTTCAGGTGACGCATAAGCGAGGATGTCCCTAGGTGGCCAACGGCCTTACCCCTGCTTATTGTAGCTTTATATAAGCTACATATGGCGAGACAATTGTTGTCCGCATCTGGAAAAAAATAATTCCATACCAAAGAGGTGGATTTTTTGGTCTTCTTCCCAGGCATGGTGATGTCATTTTGCATCCCACGGACAACAACTGTCTCACCCGGTGCCTCATGTAAGCAAACCACATCACTATCAGCAGAATCCTCCTCCTGGTTCATCTTCCTCCTAAGTGCCAGCTACATCAATTTCCTCCTCCTGGTGTACAACATTGACAACTTCAAAATCATGAACTGGACTGTGTACAACATTGGCAACTTCAAAATCATGAACTGGACTGGGGGTGATCCTTCCAGAATATGCAGAGGGCGTACTGCAATTGGTGGAAGGAGCCACCTCTTCCGGTACAGCGATGCAGAGATCAGGCCTCACAACCGCCAACACCCATGGACTCTCCTTGAGGATTTGTGATACCATGTCTTTAGAAGGCAGAGTTGTTTGCTGTGTTTTTGTTGACAGCTTAACTCTCTTTACATTTCTTGGGGGGGGGAGGGCCGTGATCATCGTGTGAAGCTGAACCACTAGTCAAGAACATAGGTCAGGGCCTTAACCGTTCCTTACGTTTCTCCTCCAAGGATTTACATTTATTTATTTTCCTCAACGTACTGAACTTTGCCATTTTGGATTTGACATGCCCTCTACGATGACATTTGGCATTGACCTTGGCAGATAACGATGACGGCATTTCATGTACTATGTCTTGACTAGTGGCAGCAGCTTCAGCACTCGGAGGGAGTGGTTCTTGTTCTTTCACTATTGGAGCCTCCATATTTTTGTTCTCCATTATCTTTCTGGAGTTAAATATATGCGGCACAGGAGAGTAGTGTACCCCTAAATTACACACACACACACACACACACACACACACACACACACACACACGTCAGTGACAGAAAAAATTTAAGGGATTTTTAATAAGTACTTCATTGGAAAAATATTATGTGGCCTGCACAGGAGAGTAGTGTACCCTGTCCCTTACACACATTATGCTGGTGGCAAAGGAGTGTAGTGTACCCCTAAACCACAAATGCGAGACAGAAAAAAATTAAAGGGATTATATTAATAACTCCTTTATTGGAAAAATATTATGCGGCCTTCACAGGAGGGTAGTACCCTTACACACACACGGAAGAGACAGACAGAAAAAAATCTGAAAAAATAAATAAATAAATATATATATATATATATATATTTTTTTTTTACAGTGTACAGCTGTACCACTGGACATCAACTGGACCACTGGACTTTAACGTCAGTGCTACTGGACTTAATCAGCAATATATATCAATATCAGTGATCAGTGCAGCAGCAGTGCAGTACTACCCAAATGGACTTTACGGGTGGTGCCACTGGACTGGAATCAATCAGCAATATATCAGTGTACTTAATGGCAGTATGCACTTATGCAGCAGCAGTGCAGTACTACCCAAATACACTGTCAGTGCCACTGGACTGGACTACAGAACTGTACCTAGTAGTTAAAACTACTACAGGACCGGTAAATATAATCTATGAGGCACAGACTGTCAGTGTAACTAGACTGGACTACCGAACGGAAGGAAGGAGCTGTAGTAGTTAAAACCAGTGGCGTAACTATGGAGGGTGCAGGGGGTGCAACTGCTATGGGGCCCGGGCCTTTCGGGGGCCCGAGGGCTAAGCAGGCATCCCCTGCACCCATTAGACATTTTTAATTATTTAGTGCCTCGGCAGCCGCAGCGATGTCCCGTCCCTCCTTTCTTCCCCTGCTCTGACCGCACGCCGTGCCTCGTCTTCCCCCCCTCCGGCAGCAGCACCTTGGTCTGGCCAATGAAGGGGAGGAGCTAGTCGGCTAATCCAGCCTCTGCTCTGCTCTCCCAGACTCCCCCCTGTATCTCTAACGCTGACGGGGCTCAACGTCACTGTCTGGTGACCAGCCCCGGCGCGCAAAAAGAATAATGCTGCTGCTGGCAGTGAGCTGGCACCAGATATGCGCGCCGCTGAGGGGATGCCACTGATAAGATCCACTGCTGCCGAGGGCCCGGCGCCGATGTGCAGTGCAGGTAACAAGCCATCTCTCTGCCTCTGTCTCTCTCTCCCCCTACCCATCATTATCATCCTCCACTTGTCTCTTCTCCTTTTTTCGCTCTACTGTTTTTTTTCCCCATTCACCTGCTTTATTTCAACCCTCTCTTACTCCCCCTCCATTGCTCTGCCCCTATTCTCCCCCCCCCCTCTCCTCCATTTCCCCCTGTCTCTCCCCCCCCCCTATTCTGTCGCTCTACCTGGCACTGTCTCTCCCAGAATCTCTCCCTCCCTCCAACATTCTTTCTCACTCCTGCTCATACCCCTCCCTTTCTCTCTTGCTCCTCTCCTTCTCTTTTCCTGAAAACCCATCTCACACCAGCATCATTTTTGGCTCCCAGCGGAATGATTGGATGGGGGGGACCGAAAGCAAAATTTTGCTATGGGGCCCAAAGAGTTCTAGTTATGCCTCTGGTTAAAACTACTACAGGTAAGCAGCTATCTATGAGGCACAGGTACACAGGCAGCGGGCGGGAGAGTGAGCACACGGGCAGGCAGGCAAATGGCCAGGACGTGCTCCCTCTTCAATCTCCAAGGCTGGAGTGAAGGGTTTGGATCTCGCGAGACCTGACAGCGGGATCTCGCGAGCTCCGGAAACGCATGCTCTGAGTCTGGGTGGGAAAATTAGAGCAGGCTTGGAAGCGGGTTCAGATTGGGGGTGTTCAGGGGTGCTCGGGTTCCCCCAATCCAAATGTGCTCATCTTTAACGCCAACACACACACACACACACACATACATACATACATACAGACACATATACATAGAGACAGACACACACATATAGACACAAACACACACAATACCTTGTGTCCTTCAAATCGCTTTTTCTTATTCATAGTGTAAGGACGCTGGGTAGAAAAGATAGCAATGTAATCACCATTAGTCTGAGCAGCAAACACAGGGTCATTCGGGTGCAGGGTGAGGCTCGGGCACGTGTATCGTTCCTAATACAGTGAGGAACAAAAACAAATGCAACAGTCATTGTATGTTCTGGTTTTAGGGTTCCTATGTTCTATAGGTGACATACAGACAAATTCAGAGGCGCACGCATTCGCACCCGACCTATTGGATGTTGGAAGTGCAAATCTACTGTATATAGAAAATGTAATACTGTAGGAGCGCTTGTGATTTTAAAATCAATTAAACTAAAATAAATTAAATGATAACTAATGAAAGTCCTTGCCTTTACGGAAAAAGGAAGGGATCGAAATGCTTTGCACATTGTTTGCAGCCCTTCTCTGAGTAGCTGTGTTGTTGGGGGAGCGATAAGCGGGGTGGCACTGTGGATCACAAAATGTTGACAGCAACCTGCACTTTCCCTACAATACCTCGTGTCCGTTTGCAGGGTCCGTGCGGTGCAGTTACAAGTTCTTCTATGAGTCTCCATCTCCCATCTGCAGCGCGGCTTGAAGCCTGACATTTTTGTAGTGTGTTTCCGGATACAGAAGCCCAGAGCCCCGATCCACCATCTGGAAACATGCTACCCGAACTTCCGGCTTCAAGCCGGACGTGAGCATATCGCTCCCCTACCAACACAGAGAAGGGCTGTAAAGATTTGATAATGCGCAAAGCATTAACTCATTCCTTTTTCTTTAAATGTAAGCATTTTCATTACTTATTATTTCATTTATTTTATTTCCATTCATTTTAAAAGTGCTCCTATTTAATTTTATATATAGATTATTCCAAATAGATGAAGCTGCTCAAACATAGTGCAGTAACACATGTCTTTTAACGCTAATGCAAATCATCATCACAACAACACGTGTGAAAAGCTGAAAAGAAAAACCAGACAGCTCTGGGTCTTTATTGATGCGATACAAACAAAAAGGGATTTTTGTAAAAACTTACCGTTCGAATCCCTTTCTCTGATATGGTCCTGGTGACACAGCTCAACACTGGGATGTAGGAGGGTCCGAAGGAGCCAGGCACCTATCCTAAAGTTTTCAGAGGGTAGGCTCCTCCCCTACTGCATCCCGGACTCTTCAGTTCAATCTTTCAAAGCCACTGGAATACATTAACTCAGTACAAACGCCTGCACATATTATATGCACATTTTTCAACAATAACTGTTTCTTTAACCAATTTAACATGAACATCATGAACACTGGCATACTTACTGAGCGTAAGGGAGGGATCGCTGTGTCACCAGGACCATATCAGAGAAAGGGATTCGAACGGTAAGTTCTTACAAAAATCCCTTTTTCTCTTTCAATGGTCCTGGTGACACAGCTCAACACTGGGACGTTCCAGAGCTGATCCTTTGGGTGGGTACGCTCAGGTCTGCAGCTTTCAGCACTGCTCGCCCGAATGATGCATCCTCCAACGCGAACTCATGGAATCTATAGAATTTGGCAAAGGTATGAACAGATGACCAAGTGGCAGCCCTGCAAACCTGCTCAGCTGTTGCCCCATGTCGAACCGCCCAAGAGGTGGCAACTGAACTGGTGGTATGCGCGTTTATTCTGGCCGGCACAGGCCTTCCCACTTTAGTGTATGCAAATGCTATCACAGAGCGCAACCACCTAGCAATGGTCTGCTTAGATGCAGGCCAACCAATTTTGTGTATGTCATACAACACTAACAAGGTGTCAGTCTTTCTGACACTCTTAACTCTGTCCACATAAATGCGTAAGGCACGCACAACATCCAAATTCCTCAATTTGTCCCTTTTTCTAGAACCCTCTGGGTGTTGAAACACAGGTAGAATTATCTCCTGATTTAGATGGAAGGCAGAGACTACTTTTGGCAAAAACTGAGGCACTGTCCGAAGAACTGCTCTATCCTCGTGAAATATCAAGAAAGGAGATTTGCATGACAATGCTCCCAACTCTGACACCCTTTTAGCCGATGCCACTGCCAACAAGAATACCAGCTTCCATGTGAGGAACTTAAGGTCCGCCGACCTCAAAGGTTCAAAGGGTGCCTTCTGAAGGCATTCCAAAACCAGCGACAAATCCCAAGGCGCTACTGGTTGTTTGTATGGAGGTTTCAACCGAGACACCCCCTGTAGAAAAGTCTGAATTTCCGGTAAAATAGCAATCCTTTTCTGGAAGTAGATGGACAAGGCAGAGATCTGCACCTTTAATGATTGAAGGCTTAGCCCAGAGGAGAAACCATCCTGTAAAAATTCCATCATTTTTGTCAACTTAAAACGAGATGTGTGTGACTTCCGTCTCTCACACCATCGAATGTAAGTCTTCCAGACCCTATAATAATTTGTCGAAGATGCTGACTTCCTGGCTTTTATCATGGTGTGAACCACTGCCTCAGAGAATCCTTTATTTCTCAGAATGGCGGTCTCAACAGCCAGGCCGTCAAAATTAATCGAGCTGAATCCAGATGATTGAATGGTCCTTGTTTTAGAAGGTCTGGCCTCAGAGGTAGATGCCACGAGTCCACAGACAATCTCTGAAGCCTCGAGTACCAGGACCTCCTTGGCCAATCTGGGGCCACTTAGATCACCGGAATCGCCTGGGCCTGTATTTTCTTTAAGAGTCTCGCCAGCATTGGGACTGGCGGAAAAACATAAAGGAGATTCCCCTCCCAGGGAATAGTCATGGCATCCACTGCCTCTGCTAGTGGATCCCTCGTTCTGGCATAAAACCTGGGCACCTGATGGTTGAACCTGGATGCCATCAGGTCCACATCCGGAGTTCCCCACTTCAAGGTGATCTGATGAAATACTTGAGGGTTTAAACTCCATTCCCCTTCCTTGAGCTCCTCCCTGCTCAGGAAGTCGGCCTCTATATTCTCCACTCCTGGTATGAATATAGCTGATACTGCTGGAACATTCTGTTCCGCCCACAGGAAGATTCTGGACACCTCCCACATGGCCAGTTTGCTGCGTGTACCTCCCTGGTGATTCAGATACGCCACAGCTGTGGCATTGTCGGTCTGAATCCTTAAAGGGAGGTTCTGTAACCTGTTTTTTGCCAGAGAAATCACTTTCCAGACAGCCCTCAGCTCCAAGATGTTGATCGGTAGAGCAGACTCCTCTGGAGTCCACAAGCCCTGCAGCCGCAGGTCCAAGACTACTGCCCCCCAGCCCCTGAGGCTGGCGTCGGTAGTTACTACCAGCCAGTTCCAAGTCTGCAGTGACCGACCCCACTGAAGGGAATCCACTTCTGTCCACCATTTCAAAGAGTCTCGAGTATCCGAAGACAGCACTATCTGCTCTGACTTCATGGTCTGTGTGTTTCCTGACCAAGCTGTCAAGATGTTCCACTGGAACACCCGAGAGTGGAACCTGGCAAACTGCAGCGTCTCGAACGACGCCACCATTTTCCCCAGCAGCTTGAGGCACCTCCACACTGAAATGCTCCGAGAGCTGAGAATCTCCTGGACTAAGGCGACCAGATCCCTGGCCTTTGCCTCCGGGAGAAATACCCGATGTAGATGGGTATCCAGAATGACTCCCAAGAATTGGAGTCTCTGTGACGGCACCAACTGAGACTTTTGTAAGTTTAACAGCCAGCCGTGAGCCTGCAAAAACCTGATGGCTTCTGCCAAATGACTCTGCAACCTGTCTGCTGACTCTGCTTTGAACAGTAGGTCGTCCAAATAAGGTATCACTGTGATTCCCCTGAGCCGCAGCACAGCCGCCATCACAGACATTATTTTTGTGAATACCCTCGGCGCAGTGGCCAGACCAAAGGGCAACGCCTGGAACTGTAAATGCAGGTCCCCTATCGCAAACCTCAACAGGGCCTGATGTTCTGGGTGTATAGGAACATGAAGATATGCGTCCTGGACATCCATGGACGCCAAAAATTCTCCCTGGTCCAGGCTTAGGAGCACTGACCGTAGAGACTCCATTTTGAAATGATCTACCCATAAATGGACATTCAGAGACTTCAGATTTAGTATTGGTCTGAAAGACCCGTCTGGTTTGGGCACCAGAAACAGAGTGGAATAAAAGCCTTTCTTCCACTCTGCCCTGGGAACCGGAATTACCACCCCCTTCTCTAACAGGGAGTGAGCTGCTCTTACAAGAGCTGTACGGAGCCGAGCTTCCTTTGGTAAAGACGTGGGAATAAATCTTCTCGGAGGAAGACCTTTGAAGGGAATTTTGTAGCCCTGGGCTATAATGTCTAACACCCAGGCATCCTGGTCTAGAGAAGCCCATGCGTCCTTGAAATGTGATAGACACCCCCCCCCACCTTTACCACTGCCGGGCAAATCCCCTGACAGTCATGCGGAGGGTTTGTCCTCTCCTTTGGTGACAGGCTTCTTGTGAAAGGAGCCAAACTTAGACTTTGGGGCCTTGCCCCTGGACGACTGAAACTTTCCCCTAAATGACTGTCCTCGAAAGGACGCACCACCTCTAGGGGAGGGCCGAAAGGACGGCCTAAAAGCAGAAAATCTGGATGTCTGCTTAGCCGTGGGGGCAGGCAGGAATGTACTTTTGCCACCCGTGGCCTGTTTAATGATCTATTCTAATTCGGATCCAAATAATAACTTTCCTTTGAAAGCTAATGTTTCTAAGGCCTTCTTAGACTCATTGTCTGCTTCCCAGGCCTTAAGCCAGAGTACTCTCCTGGCATTAATAGATACTGTGGACACTCTGGTCGCCATTTTGAGCGCTTCCTCCTCCGCTTCCAACACATACTCTGCAGCTGCCTTAAGCTTCTCCGCCAGCAGCAATACACCAGGGTCAGCATGTAAAATGGTGCATAAATCATTAGCCCACTCAATCATGGCCTTAGAGACCCAGGCTGAAGCAATAAGAGGACGTAGGGTGAATCCCACCCCTTCAAATATAACCTTGAGGTTACCCTCCAGCTTTTTGTCCACAGGATCTTTGAAAGCTGCACCCCCTTGTACTGGTAATACAGTAGCCTTAGACAGACGCGCCACAGAGGCATCCACAACTGGCACTTTTTCCCAGAGCTCTGCATGAGACTCTGGCATGGGGTACAGACTTAGGAATCTCTTAGGCATCTGCAGCCTTTTATCAGGGGTTTTCCAAGCCCCTTCCAACAATTCCTGTAAACCTTCATCAGAAGGAAATGTAACAGCCTCCTTACGCTGTCGCTTAAACACACCTTTAGCAGGAGTCTTATCCTCCACTGAAAGTTTTAAAGCCTGTTTTACAGCTGTAATAAGATCCTCTACCCCTGCAGATGAGGCATCTTCCAAATCATCACCCTGGTCCCAGGAAATGTCAGTATACGCTCCCTCCTCTTCATCTACCATTAAAGGCACCGAGTAAGACCTTTTAGGGGTCCCTACAACATCAACATCAATTTTGTCTAATAATTCACTAAACCTGTTGATCCCCTTTGCAGTATCCTGCATCACCTGTATTAAGGCAGGATCTGCCTGGGTAAGAGGCAAGGAGCAAGAGGACTGCTGAGATGATGGCATAGGTCTCTGAGATTCTACCAAGACATCACTCTGTCTGTCCAGTAACTGCACCAAAGCGTTCACTGACCTGCCCAGGGCACTAGCCCACGCGGGTTCAATCTGCTCTGCCCTCTGAGGTTCACTCCCCATGGGTCTCACAGCAGCGCAAGCAATACATAAGCCCCCCTTGGCCATCTGCTCAGGGACAAATTTCTGTGTACACACATTACAAGCGCTCAGTGTAATAAGGGCTCCCTCCCCCAAAACCACAGCTTGTTGCTCAGACATGATGTAAAGTAACCTACACAGTGCATACAATGTACAACAGCGATTATACAGGGTCAATGCACGCAGTCACTTGTCTGTCGGTTTCAGATGCAGGGAAACGATGCCCAGGAAATCCAAACACTCTGCCAGGATCTGTAAGCCAGCTCAGCTCCGCTGCAAGCGTTCTGAAAGGCGCCAAAAACAGAGTGAGGGAAGAGACCAAGTCCCTGCTGCTGCGGGGTCCGTGACTTTTGGCGCCAACCACCCCCAGTCAGCCGCTCCCTTGGTAGGATTTCCTAGTTCCAGTATCTCCCCCTCGGCTGGGGACCACTTGGAACATGCCTGTAACAACACTGCTGTCCTCTCATAACAGGAGCTCAGTGTGTAAGCTCTGCAGAAAATGGCCGCCGCCATCACGGAGCGCCTGTCCCCCATGATCCCCACCTAAGCGTGAAGCCGGTTTCAGGACGCTCCGGAGCCCAGGCAGCTTCTTAAAAGAAGCTGTAAGCGCTGCACAGGGAGGCCAGACAGCGTCTCCCTTGTGCACAGTGAGCTGACAGGACACGCTTCTGTCAGCTCCTGCTGCGCTAGCAGTGTGAGGATTCACTATGAGAATCCTCACACTGTGCCTACCTAGCTAGAGTAAAATTAATAAAATAATAAAAATGCCCTAACTACTCTATTTCTTCAGCTGCTCCCGCAGGCCTTTAGAATAGCACCCACTCCAGTGGGCACCTAACACGAACTGAAGAGTCCGGGATGCAGTAGAGGAGGAGCCTACCCTCTGAAAACTTTAGGATAGGTGCCTGGCTCCTTCGGACCCTCCTACATCCCAGTGTTGAGCTGTGTCACCAGGACTATTGAAAGAGAAAAATAGGAGGCTAATATTAGGGTGACCCAACCTATATAAAATAAATGGAATGTGATGAGAACAAGAGTGTCAGAGTTATCAGCTAAATCTTACTTATACCACATTGCTAGATAACCACTTACAGTGATGTATATCCTATTTATAAGACCAACCTCTACATCTCAGCAGTAATGGGAGTGGCAGCAGTTAGACATCGTCATGGTCAAGTGAGATAATAGGGAAGAGGAGGATCAGGTGACATACATGAAATGAAGGAAGCACAGACCCTCATACTGTAGGTAAGGCGTCACACAGAGCCTGATATACAGGGATGGACCAACCTCTACATATCAGCAGAAACAAGAGTGACAGCATTCAGACATGGTCATGGACAGGTGAGATAACAGGGAAGAGGACAATCAGGTGACATACATGACCTACAGGAATTACAGACCCTCATAGCTAAGGTGTCACACAGAGCCCGCCATACAGACCAACCTCTACATCTCAGCAGTAATGGGAGTGGCAGCGGTCAGACATGGTCATGGACATGTGAGATAACAGGGAAGAGGATGATCAGGTGACATACATGACATGCAGGAAGCACAGACCCTCATATGTAAGGTGTCACGCAGAGCCTGCCATTCAGGGATGCACCAACCTCTAAATCTCAGCAGTAAGGGGACTGGCAGCAGTCAGACATGGTCATGGACAGATGAGATAACAGGGAAGAGGACAATCAGGTGACATACATGACCCTCATACTGTAGGTAAGGCGTCACACAGAGCCTGACATACAGGGATGGACAAACCTTTACATCTCAGCAGAAACAAGAGTGGGAGCTGTCAGACATGGTCATGGACAGGTGAGATAATGGAGAAGATGAAGAGGACGATCAGGTGACATATATGACTTGCAGGAAGCACAGACCCTCATAGGTAAAGGTGTCACTAAAGGACCTAACCACTCTACATATCAGCAGTGACAACTGCCAGGACATTGTTATGCACCACAATACAACATTGCGCTCTCTGCTATACAATACAGAAGCAAATAATATAATCTCTGGCACTGGACTCAGAGGACTTAATGTACCACTACATACTGTAAGTTGCTCAATTAAACGATCTTAAGAACCTTATTCACAATACTTTGTGTCCTCCTACACCAGTGCTAGGTGTTATATTATTCATTTCTTTAGGGACTCATTGGAGGATTCTTTTCTGTTTGACTGTACCTGAGACCATTCTTTATGCAGGTGGAAAAGTGCATCAATACTGCCCATCACCTCTCCTACATCTGCAGAATGCTGGTAAGAATCTGCTCATTTATACAGCAGGAAGGGTGGCAGGATCAGAAGATGACAATGCAAGCATAGGGAGTTCTTATACAGCCTGTGACCTCACCAATTACATCACTATTACAGTGCATTAGTTATGGGGTAAATGTCTGGGAGAAATACATACATGGAATATTTGATTGGATATTTTGGCTGCAGTGGAAAAATCCCATGCGATAATGGTACGGTCGGCAGAATCACGACTCACTGAATCCGTAGTGCTGACAAACTCTTTATTTCCGGGGAGGAAGAGGACGTCAAAGTGCTGCTGTACCGCTGCCTTATACCGGTGTATCACCTACATAAACGCCATAGAGATAGCACAAATTACTATTAGTAATAGAGATTTATACAGAGTGTGTATATTTTACTACCCACATGTAAAGAAATGTATTTCCCCTGTAGGGGGGAAAGAGGGAAGATGGCGCTACGATGTGAGGTGGTTCGCTAGCAGCTGCTACAGTTTCAGGTTAGTCAAACCTGAGACAGGAAAAGACAAGAAAAAAGCGCTTAAATTTAGAACAAATTTTGCATACAAAAAATAAAATATAAGGATTGGACTGATTTTACATAAAGAGTTATTTAAAAAGGGGTGATGCAAGTGGGCCTCACACATTATCCATTCCAAGTATGCCTCAAACCACAATAGTATATCTCAACTTTATATATTCGATTCTGCAATTCTTTTCTATTTTTATTTATGTTGATTATGTGAGTTCTGTTTGTCATGTGACCTACTAATGTCCTGCCAGACTGGTATATATTTTTATTTATTTACAGTTTCTTATATAGAACTCCACAGATGCATCATGCAAACACCTTCAATAAGCCCTTTGCCCACACCTGGAGTTTGGACTGATCCGGACCAGCCTCAGGATACTTATTATTGAACCTACACTCCACCTGGAAAAGGACTCTACCCGCCACTCACTTTGACCAGCAATACGGTCTACCACTCCCTCAATTTGAAGAACAATCCATTTTATTCTGTCCAGGTTTTTGAACCTCTGGGATGAAATAGACATTATGGTCTTCAACAAAAGTGGACGCAAATATGATATCCTTCTACCAGTATACTATTGTGGTTTGGTCCCCTGAGGCATACTAGAAACGAAAAAGATAACTCTTTTTTTGGGGGCACTACTTTGAATGTAAATTAAATTTTCTTACATATTACAAATAGAATAAGTGGGGGGTACTTCAAAGGGCCGAACAGCAATTTGTTATGGAGCCCTGGACAGATAAGTCTGTAGGGAGACACTAAATTGGACGTTTGAGAGAGAAGACTAAATATGTATAGTGTGTAGTATTAGAAAGGTGTGATACCCATACGGTGAACCAGATTGTACCTGGGTGCGTCGGCCTGAGTTTGCCTTATCACTCCTGGTATGTCTGTGTCACCACAATATAGCCGTGTACTGCCACTATATGCACAAAAATGAGTCATTGTTTCAGCTGTTATTAATCAATTTTTCCATATGCTGTGTTCCGTAGAACCACAGGGGCAATTGATCGTTTGTGCTGAATTTTTTTTTTTTTTTTTATATGCTTAGTGATATAAAATATTAATTCATGTGCTATGTGCACCAAGAAATTGTGAAAATTACTATAAAAGTGATAAAACGATGGCGATGATGTTAATATTTGGTGGTGTTAGCCACTAACAGAGGACCCCAGTTATATTTATCTATTGTGCTTTAAAACACATATGCTGCATACATTGATTCAGAGCTATGTAATTGGGAAAAATAGTGAGGATAGTGTGCTCCCATAGGGTCCCACCTGTTCCTTGCTTGCCCGTGTGCCAATTGGCAGTGAACGGGTTGAGTGGTGTACAGGTTGAGGGGCCACTAATTATCGGGGCAACTGAAGGAAGATACCGGGATCTGCTTTTGGGGTCTGGCCCTTGGATCACCCCTGTTGGAGAACCAGTGCAGGGGGTCACTCACTGGCAGGCCGCAATGAGTGTCCCTTAGTGAGAGTAAATGAGTAATAGTGACAGGTTTCAAAGAGTTGGTCAGGCACAGATGTTACTCTATTAAGTACACAATATTATGTGATACCGGGCTCACCATTACTTTTGTATAAGACTTATAGAATAATTTACTGCAAATATTTAGCACATCATCTACTATAATGCCACAGATGGTGGTTTGATTCGTTATGCATGCAGAAAATCACTTGGGTGGCTCCACAAAAGAAGTGCCTGTCACTGCTCCTGTCAGGTTATATGGCTCCTCTCAATTATGTTCGCACAAGGTTTACTTATCCCAAGATCTAATCAAATGCTTGGGAATAATCTCATGTCCCATTACTATTTTCTCAATTGATGAATATACTGAAAGTAACACACGTTCACAATTATCTGTGACTCACGCAATTATATCCTTAGAGTGCAAGCAAGAATGACAGTATAATATACAGTTTAAAAATTAGCTCACATGCAGTTTCATAAATATCAAAAATTGCACACACCGTGTTATGTATGTACCTCTAAATAGATATATAGGTTAAAGGGATAGTGGGTAGTTGTCCCTTTTAAATGATACTGGGGAAACTACAGACACAATTGTCTAAGCATACAATCCCAACCTCCCAGGTACTTATCCATCCTGTGTGTGCTATTCAGTGCTATGTAGCACAGGGGTCTCTTCAGTGGCCGTCAGTCCACCTTGCTGGATGCGCATTTCGCCTGTGTGTGGGCTTGTTCACCAGTGTGCATAGTTGCTGGCAGGTGCTGTTTAAATAGCCGGCTTCTTTGCCGGTAATTCTCTACAGCTGATATGTCATATGTGGTTGCGGCTATCTGATTGGTTGGGCTCTACGTATTCCCCTCCCTGTCCGCCTGTATTCCATTGGAGAAGGGCTTTGACCAATCCCTTTGCAGGCGTGGCCGAGTCACGTGTCACGCTGTTGACTACGTGTATGCGGCTGTGCTTCTGATTGGTGCGCTCTCGTCTCTTTCAGCTGTGTAATCCCTATTGTATCTTTGTTACCTGGGTTACCTACAGCTGATACTGTGACAGGCGTCAGTACGTTTCTCCGGACTTCATTACCCATAATGCTCTGCTTGTATTGCCGTTTATGTATAATACCCAATGGTATCATATTATGCATGTGCGGAGAATACATGAATGGGATGTCTTGACTGGAGCTCCAATAGTCAAAATGCTCCGTTTATACTACATGATCCTATACTTTAGTTGCTGTTTACATTTGTATAGGAAATGCGTGAATGGAGAGTTTCTGAATGGACTATACTACCCAGAATGCTCTAGTACCCAGTTTGCTACGTTTTGGCTACAAGATCCTATACTATGGTTGCTGTTATCATTTATACAGAGAATGAATGAATGGAAAGTTACTTGTTGGACTACAATGACCAGAGTGCTTCTGGTACGTATGTCCCGGGAATACTGTACATGAAAATGTGTGGTTTTTACTTGGGCTGCAATGCCTTGAATACTCTATTTTAACTGTATCACCACTACTGTAGTTGTAGTTTTCTTTTGTGTAGAAAAAAAGTTTTTTTTTTTCCTTGGACTGCTAAACCCCGAATGCTATAATTTTACTGCAGATGTATTTCACGCAATTGGCGTGTGTATTCCGGACATGGTCGTAATTTTCTGACCGCTTATGGGGTTGTGTAAATATTCTTCTCTATTGGGGTTATCCTAAATAATATTTGTCATCCGCAGAGATGGAATTATGCAGGGCATGTCTCGATGTCAATAATGTGTAGATTATTCTTATATTGAGCAAATTAGGATGGATTTATATTGCTTGTATAGATCATGTATATATTATCTCGTAGGTTAATATCTATGCCCGCTGCAATTATATGGTTTATCGGTTAGGGCAGATTAGTATATGTGTTGTATTCCTTGCTGGTGATTTTACTAATTATCATAGTGTTATTGGTTATGGGCTGTCCTTGGGTAATGATTATTTTTGGTTACCTATCAATTGTTGCTTATTGCTTTTTACATGAGAATTGGTTATACCTTTTGGGGGTCTATTAAAGGTGAATGTGTAGTGCTTGTGTTACATTTGAGGGATTTTCTTGTGATATCTGATACCAGATGTTAGTGTACATTATTTAGCCGTTACGGTGTTTCTCTCTTGTGAATGTGAACTAACTTCACACTGTGCTGGGTATGGTGATTACTTATGTAGTGTCAGGTGTCCCTATTGGGCAAGTTGCTAATATGTTTAGTGTGTGGTAGCTGTGAGTTATCAGCAGGGCCGGTGCTAGGGTGTCCGGCGCCCTCCTGCAAACCATACATTTTGCGCCCCTCACATTGCCATTGCAACTTGCTGCAGACCGATTGTGGGAGTGTATGCAACATGTGATCCTATGGAGGATCTCGGGTGCATGTACATGTATGCATACACCATCTCAGTGCTGTGTCCGCAAAATGTTGAGAATCGCATACTGTATGGGCTAGATCGCATCGCACGGCATGCATGCAATGTGTGTGCAATGCGATCCGAAAGCAGTACAGTATGTGCAGCACTCGTGACTGAGGGGAGAGAAGGAGGAGATGGAAGAAGAGGGGAGGAGATAGAGGGGGCGGAGTGTTGAGGACTGGCAGTGGCACTGGCACAGCACACTGAGAAGAGGGAAGGAAGGGGAGGCGGCGCTGCTGCCTGTTCGACATTTGATTGACAGCTGACAGGCGCAGGGAGCAATGGGTAGGGGGTGGAGCCGGACATGACCTGTCATCCAGGCATTCACAGACAGCGCTACATGCCTCAGCGCAAGTGTCCGTGAGGAAGACGGCAGGTCACAGGAGGAGGACAGTGTGTGCGCGGTGCAGGGAGCTGCTCAGCCTCTCCATACTGCCACCCACTGTCAGACAGGCGCTGTGGGCAGTGTGCAGGAGTCAGTGACAGTGAGGGCTGAGGCAGCTTTAGCAGAGCAGGGAGGGAGACAGCGCCTTTTCAGCATGGCGCCTCCCTGCTTTGCAGGAGCTGCTGAGTGGGTAGCGCCAGCCCTGGTTATCAGATTGAGGCAATATTAAACTTATCCATATGGTTGTGTGTCAGAAAAACAAGCGTGAACTAAAATTGGAGTTAAAAAATGAAAATAAAAACCGTGCCTGTGAGTCTCATGTTCTCGGTTGATATCTTTTTTCTTTTTTTGTTTTTTTCTTTTTTTATTATTATTTTATTGTGATCCTTTGTTCCCAAGTGGGGCCTCATTTTCTTTCAGAGGGAGCTCTTTAATAGTAATTTAAGTTGATGTGAAATGATCCGCTATATATTAGATGAAAACCTGATAGATGATGTATTCATTTAGTCCAACCGGTGTAAGTCCATTGAGTTTGAAAGTCCACTCACTTTCTCGTTGCATTAATGTTTTCTGTATGTCCCCACCTCTAATTCCTAGGTTTACTTTTTCTAGGCCGCAGATATCAGCATCCTGAAAGGAACCTTCATGTCGTCGCATGAAATGGCGTGCTACAGATGTGAGTTTTTTAAATTTTGCCAGATCTGAAATTGCATTCCTCACGGTTCCTGCATGCTCTAATATCCTCTGCTTAAGGGGTCTTGTCGTCATGCCTACGTAGTTCATTTTGCAGGGACAGGTTATGCAATAAACTACTCCTGTAGTGTTGTAGTTAATGTAGCTGTTGATCTTAACATTGTTACCGTATCTATCTGGGATTTCCTTGGTTTTCCTCATATAGCGGCATGCTTTGCAGTTTCCGCATGGGAATGATCCAACTAACTTTTCTGAACTTTTGTTAGTTGGTCTAACAAAGTGACTCCGAACAAGTTCATCTTTTAGATTTTTCTAGCGTCTCCAGCTCATTGCTACTTTGGGATCCAGTATTTGGGAAAGATCTTCATCCAATAAGAGGACAGGCCAATGAGTTTGAATAATTTGTTGAATGTCTCTCCAACTCCCTACAAAAATTGCCCACAAATCTTATTTGTGTCTCTTGCTTTGTCTTTTTATTGGGGAAGACCAGTGATTCTCTCCTCATTTGGGATGCTTCCCTTCTTGCCCGTTTGATCCTTCTCCCGCTGTATCCTCTCTCCTTCAACCTTTCCCCCAATTCTTCACATTGTTGTTCAAACTGATGTTTGTCCGAACAGTTTCTGCGTAGTCGCAGAAACTCCCCTTTAGGGAGGTTATCCACAGTCGGTGGAAAATGGGAGCTTGTTTGGTGGAGTATAGAGTTGGTTGCCGTTTCTTTCCTGTAAAGTTGTGTTTGTATTGTGCCATCCTCATCTCTATAGATATTCAGGTCCAAAAATGGTACCATATGCTTACTGATGTGATGCGTAAGCCTGATATTTATTTGGTTTTCGTTGAGGTGACTAATAAATGAGAGTAGGGCTTCTTCCTCTCCTTCCCATATCAGCAGGATATCGTCGATATACCTCCACCACCCAATGATGTGTTTGGTATATCGATCGTTGATTTAGCTAAATACGGTTTCCATCTCCCACCATCCCAGGAAGATGTTCGCATATGTAGGGGCACACGCTGCCCCCATAGCGGTGCCCCTCGTTTGTAGATAATAGCGATCTCCAAATGTGAAATAATTACGGGAAAGTAAATTCCAAGAGTTCCACAATAAATTTGTGGAAGTCCGTATGCCCCTCCATCTGTTGAAAGTATTTAACTGCCTCCAAACGAGCTGAATGTTGGATGCTGGTATACAGCTAGGTCTAGCGTCACCAAGATGTGATTCTCATCGAGTCGGATGTCATTCAATTTTCTCAAAACATCTGATGTGTCTTGTAGATACGACGGTAGGGTGAGCACATGGTGGCGTAAGTGCATGTCGATAAAGATGCTCGGGTTTTCTGCTAAGCCACCTATTCCGGACACTATTGGGCGACCAGATGGTTCCAATAAGTTTTTATGCACTTTGGGCAATAAATAAGACGTTGGTACTTTTGGGTGGGAGATTTTCAGGAAGTCATATTATTGTTTTAGTATGATAGTATGATACCATTGGCCAAAGCTCTGTCCAGTTTCCGAGTTAGAATGTTGTTATAATTCTCAGTTGGATTGAAGAGTATATGTTCATAACAACTTTTGTCCTGAAGTTGTCTTAGGGCCTCTTTCTGGTACATGCTGGTGGGCCAAAGGACAATATTTCCAGCTTTGTCTGATGGTTTTATCTGTATGTTATCCCATTATTTGATTTCCTTGAGGGCTTTAAGCTCACCTTCCTGGAGGTTGTTATGTTGTATTTTGTTTTTCCGGGATGCATGATACAGCTTGTCTAGATCGCGGGCTACCAATTTCTGGAAGATTTGCACTTGTGAGCAATTTTGATCTGAGGGAAAGAAATTTGACTTCGTATGGCATAATGGCCTGTTATTAGCAGAATGTTGGGATGTGTTCCCGGATTCCTCTGATTCTTGTTGGAGATCTTCCAGGTTTGCCAGAGCTACCATGTCCTCCACTTCAATCCTAGACATTTCTCCCAATTCCTGTGCCTGATTGGTTGTTTCATGAGTTTCTGCTTCCTCCTTTGGTAGAAGGAACTTTTTTTAAAGTATTTTCCTCCCAAAGAGCTTAAGATCTTTCTCCCATTGGAAACGATTGAACTGTTTGGATGGCGAGAAGGATAGTCCTTTCTCTAGTACTTGTATCTGTTCAGTAGTTAGTGTTTTTGTCGATAGATTGATAATTTTCAAATTTCCTCTCTCATTCATCATTTGGTCATTTATTTCTTCTCCCTGACAGGGTATCGGGAGGATCGCTGGTAGGTCCAGTCGGGGTTTTCTCTTCGATTTCTTCCGACTCCTCCTCGTCTTCCTCTTTGTCGGTACCTCGCCCTGTCTCCAGGTCCACCTTCTAAAAAAGATTTCTGTTCGTTGAATGTTTCTCTCCTGTGGTCCCTCTCCATACTGCTTGCTCCGCTATTGTCTGAGAATTCTTCTCCACCAGATGATTCCGATTTGGAATATGTATAGCCAGGAACGTCTCTGGGTTTACGCAGTCGTCGTTTGTCTTCCATCTTGTTCCATCTAAAAATATTTCCCGTCTCGAAATCCTTCTGATCGCGGTTAAATTTATTCCGTTTTCTATTAATGATCTCTTGTTCATAATTATCCAGATCTTTGTTTAATTTCTCGAAATTCTTCTGGAATGTTGGGTCTTTTCCCCAAGGTTCTAATTTAACACCCAATTCTTCTATCTCTTTCTCGCATTGGCTTAAGACCAAGTGGTTGTGTTTTATCAAGAGAGACATCAACTCCTGAGAGCATTTCAACAGAGCTTCTTCCCAGTCTTTTGTTAGGCTGTCATTAGCCAGTTGGAATGCTGGGAATACTCTGGGTCTTAGCCCTCTAGGGGTTAGTTTTTGTTTCACATAATTTTCTAGCGTGGTTAGATCCCATGATGTCCTTGTTCTTTTCTGAAGTTTGTATCTCAGATTAGTTAGGTCCTCATTCCAGCGTGTCCGAGCGCTTTCTCCTAGGCTTAGATCCGGGAAGATGTTATCCAGGTCTCCCACATTTTTCCTTCTAGCCTGAAGTTCATTCTTGAGTGAGAAGGTGGACATTTTTCTTTATTATTTTGTGAAGATCCGTGAGATCACGTTTTCAGATGGAGATTTTTTGCTGTTCTTTATATTTGGGTACCCTCCACAATATTTTACAATTTTATAGTTTTTGATCTCTAATATCTCGTTATGATGTGAGTCGTGCTAAGACCTGAAACTGAGATCTGACTCAGTATGTCTGTACATTATGGGAAAAGGGGAGTTTGGCTTGCACTGACTTGTATTGTTCTGATATTTTTGTACCAGCTTGTATTTTAATAAGGATATAAATACCTTCAGGTATTTATATCCTTATTAAAATACAAGCTGGTACAAAAATATCAGAACAATACAAGTCAGTGCAAGCCAAACTCCCATTTTCCCATAGCATACTAGGAACGGACAGCTATAACATCCCCCATGTGTGAGGCCCACTTGCATCACCCCTTTTTACCAGAAATGCATGTTTTGTTTAATGTTACTGTACATACTGTACGGTACTTATGTATTATCTGGACTCCCATGTTAAATGCACCCCATTTTTTCATACCCCTACTATCCAACTACGCATGGAGTTGATTTTATATAGTGTGGCGAGCGCAGCGAGCCACCGTGCCCGAAGCGCGGCGAGCGCAGCGAGCCCCGCGAGGGGACACGGTCTCATAAGAAAACCGGGAGCCCAGATATTACATAAGTACCTACTGTACTATTTAATTAAATAACTTTTTATGTAAAATTAGTCTATTCCTTATATTGTAATTTTTGTATGTAAAATTTGTTCTAAATTTAAGCACTGCCACCTCCCAATTTTTCTGGTCTTTTACTACCCTCATGTGTTTAGTGACCGGACTCAGACCCATTACTCATCACATTACATAGCTTGTGTGTATCCCACTAATAATACATTCTACCAGCCATTGTAATTATGCTTAAAGAATCCCCACTGCCCACAAACAGGTCACCCAGAAGGTGTACAGGTGTACTCATTACTCTGCACATTTTCCGGATCACCTACAGTATTGCTCTGCACATTTACCAAGTCACCTAGCAAGTGCACAGGTGTAGTTGTTACTCTCTATGGTCAGCAATTGTGGGACTAAGGAGGAGTAGCTATAATTATATGGGTGCAGGTTGAGCAGCCATTATAGATAACCATTAATAAATCAATGATTTAAGATACAATCATGAATAAGAAAGAATTTCTTTTGTCATATGACGGTCACAATTTCGTCGGCGAAATGGTCAAACATGGGGATAAGGCTCCATAGTGCCTCAGTTGAGGTTATCAAGATTAAGTAGATCTTAAATATTAACAATGCTTGTTATAATAACATGACATATAGGGGGAAATTTACTAAAGGAAATTTGTAAAAAACTTTTGTGTATTTGTATCCAGAAATACACTCATTTTTGACGTTTACTATCCCGAAAATACGGCAATTTGTATTCGTATTGATGTGCTATCAATACGAAAACGAATTGCCATATTTTCGGGATAGTAAGGGGGAAATTTACCAAAATGGATTCGTAAAAAATAGGTGTATTCGTAGGCAGAAATACACCTATTTTTTACACATTTGTATTTTCGGGATTTACAATCCCGAAAATACAACAATTCGTATTCCTAAAGATGGAACATTCGTAATTGTCTACACCATCGATAGAATACGACAGAAATCACCATTCAAAAGAATGGTGGTTCCTGATTTACTAAGCAGCCGTACTGATAATACGGGTGCTAATTGGTGTAAAACACCCACGCAAATACGACAGGAAAATACACCTTGCTTTCCCTGTCATATTTGCTTTAAGCCTGCACGGATCAGTCAGATCCGTGCAGGCTTTAGTGTAAAAAAAATAGAAAAAAATAAATAAATATAAAAAAAAAATCGGCGTGGGGTCCCCCCCACAGCTGTAACCAGCACCAGGCTGAAAGAGACGGTAATTAAAAATCAGGGAACCCGACAAATAGGGGTTCCCCGATTTTTAACAACCAGCCCCAGGCTCCAGGTCCGGGGCTGGTTCCCAAAATACGGGGACAAAATGACTAGGTGTCCCCCGTATTTTAAGAACCAGCCAGCAGGGTAATGTCACAGCTGGGGGACACTTATGATATAAGGTCCCACGGCCAAAACATTAACCCTACCGACCAGTCAGCCTGGCCAGGGGCCCTGGGGGAGTGGGGACCACCCCAATGAAGGCCCCCCCCCTCCAGGATTTACCTGACCAGGCTGAAGCCTGGTGCTGTCCCCGGTGACCCTGGGCTCATTTAACAAAGTGCCCTGTATATGTGTGGTGTTTGCCTCATGTCATTTAGCTGCTCTAACTGCCAATTACCCTGTATATGAGCATAAGTGATTATCTTAACCTTCACAAAGTGTGCTGTTTGTGTTTAGGGGCTGTTATATGATATTCTGTTGCCTCAGCTGCAAATTACCCCACATGAGATTACAGTCCTCATTTCAGTCTTCAAAAGGACTCCCTTCATGTGTGTGAGGGTTGATCTAAGATATGTATTATAATATGGGTCTCCTATCTCTTATAGGTTAAACACTGAAGTTTTCTCTCACCAATAATTTATTTTGGTGGACTAGATCTGGCTTACCTACACACCATAGAATCTGCAAAATACAATTTGGGATCCCATGTTTGACCATTTCGCCGACGAAATTGTTACCGTCATATGACAAAAGAAATTCTTTCTTATTCATGATTGTATCTTAAATCATTGATTTATTAATTGTCAATACGTACCCAATTTTTAGCATTTAATATTCAGTAAAAGTTAAGTTTTAAATTTCTTCATAATCCATAATCAAAGTGTGCCCCAAAAAGCCTTGTTGTTCTTCCTTCTCTCTGGTCACCCCGTGACCCCCCATCTTTTCAGTTGTAACGCTGAACACTTTTGGGAGCACCACCAACCAGATACCATTATTTGATTTACTATTGGTGGTAGTTATGTTGGTTCAATCAATTAATTTTTGTACATGAATACCAATTTATCATAGTTTTCCAGTGCCACTCCCGACCCATATTGTACCCAATACTTTACAAAGATGACAATTTAGAAATCAATACAAATAAGAGATCACAAATCAACTTATATAGCTATTAACTGCTGAATAACAAAATAGCATCTACTTTATGTAAAACACATGAAGTAGATGAGGAACATCAGAAGATTTCTATGTTACCAGAAGTACCTGGTCAGCTATCTAGCTCGACAATCGACAATCAATTCTGACCTGTGTATTGGATACAGCAAAAATGTCATTTGAAATATCACAATGGCATCGCCCACCTACCCATAGCAGTATTATCCACTACATATGTGGGTTCTTTCATGCACAGATCAACTCCTGCTTATGGTCAACAGTAGTGGAAAGGCAGTTACTTAAAACATTCCATGGTGTGTCATTTGGTTCTGCACATACTGAATCCACGTTCCCTCTAACCTCAGCATTCCAAGAGAGAAAGTTAATAAGGCTAATTTCAGTAAGACAATACCTTGAAGGTTCCTATGAATCATCTGCAGAATTTTTTGTACAAAGATAGCCTACCCTATGGAACATCAGTTCCCCTCATCCTGTAGACTGTCCTGTGTCACCTAGGTCCCCACATCCTGTAGCCTTCCCTGTGGCACCTAGTTCCCCTCATCCTGTGGCACCTCAGTTTCCCTCATTATGTAGCCTGCCATGTGGCACCTTGTTCCCCTCACCCTGTAGCCTGCACTGTGGTACCCCAGTTCCTCTCATCCTGTAGCCTGCCCTGTGGCACCTCAGTTCCCCTCACTCTGGAGCCTGCCCTATGGCACCTCAGTTCCCCTCACCCTTTAGTCTCAATGTGGTATAACGGTCATCTCTTGTCCCGTTATCAGGGAGGGTGTCTGCTTTAGTGGTATAAGGATGTGTGTGTGTGTGTGCGCGTGGGGGGGGAGGAGTTTAACATGGGTGTCCTAGGAAATAGAACACATTCAAATAACTATATGTACCAGAATATAATTACATTACATGACTATATGACAATATAGTGAACTATCAGGCATCCTCTTTACTTTCAGGTCAGGGACTAATACCCCTTTTCCACTAGCAGAAATAACCCGGTAATCTCCACAGGAACACACTTCTACCTGGGTTTTTCTGCTAGTGAAAATGCTCCCTGTCAAAAAACCCGGTTTGGATTCCACGGCAATCCTACCCAGGTAAACGCTTCCTAACTGGGTTATTTGTCTGACAATGCTAAAATCTTCATTGATTGGTGCTGCCGGGGTGCTGATGAGTGATGTCATCACTCAGAGCCCTGCAGACAGTGCACATGGTATGGAGGACAGCGTTCTGCGCACATGTACTGCATGTATGTCCTGCTGACTTTCCCCTGCTGCATCAGAGGCTACTCCAGCAGCCAACTTCCACTCTGCCGCCAGCACCACAGGCTGCCCCAGCGGATACTGCTGGTTATCCCGCAGCACAACATCATTGCAATTGGTCTGATGCTGAAGTGATGGAGCTGCTGCTCATTAGGGCAGAGAAGGAAATCAAGCGCCAGGTGACTGGTACCATAAAAGATGCGATTGTGTACAGAAATATCGCCCAGATGCTGGAGTCTAGGGGGATACACTGCTCTCACCAGCAAGTGCTTAACAAATTGAAATCACCGACGAGGCAGTTCCCCAAGGTCTCTGACCAGAACAGGAAAAAAAGTGGTACCGCACGTGACGAGTGGGTCCATTACGATCTATGCTGCAGAGCATTTGGCAACACAGCTCTGAGTAATCCTGTGGCACTGTCATCCTCGTTGGCCAGCCAGATGGAGAGTAGCCAGGAGCCACCTGACACAGTCCATCATGGCAATGTCACCGTGCTGCCCAACTTCTCCACTCCTGATTTCGGAAGATGGCGATGAAGAGTGCAGTCTACTCGATAGGTCTGTCTTGTCCGACACCGCACAGTTAATGGTGGAGGAGGGGTTTGAGACAACAACGGAGCAGCCGACTCGAAAACAAACATCAAAACTGCGGTCAAATGGTAAGTAAAAAAATTACTTTTCCTAGTAATCAACGGTATATGTTCTTGAGTGCCGCAAGTGTGCAGGTAGGATAGGGCCGCAAGCACATGTCTGCAAACACCTCTGCTATTTTATGTTTATAGTGTTTTTTGTTTGTCCCACTTGCAGTTTACAACATGCCGACAAAGAAGAAAAAACAAAACCGTTCCGAACAAGCAGCGAGGAATAGAACAACTGCGGGAAATGGACTCCGACACGCAGGCCAAAGAGGATGCTCGTATGGAGAAGTTTTTAGCAAATGAAAGACAGCTGCAGCACTCTTTCTTGGATCAATTAAAGGACATGCAGGACAGACAGTTGTCCTTCTTATGACAGATACTTATTTGTGGGTATACGCCGCCTCCGCATTATCCACAGTATCCACCACATGCTCCACAGGCCCCAGCACACCAGGAGAATGCATATGGCCAATACATTAGTGGGCCAACTCCCTCTGCCCAAAGTACTTAGTGTTAGCACCAGTCACACTGAGAGCCTCTACAATATAAAGGACCCAGTAGCCATGCCCCCAGCACAGCAACTAGCTACCACCAAACCACGGGTGCTAGCTACACCCCCAACACTTCCACTAGCTATGCCTCCAGCACTGCTACCAGTGCCCCACTAAACCCAGAGCATACCTCCCAACTGTCACGATTTTCGGGCCCTGTCCCGCTGTCCCACCCGCGGCAGGCATTGTCCCGCTGCGGGGGGTGGCAGTTGGGAGACCCCCCAATCTAATAGAATAGATGCTGTGCGCATGCGCACAGCGTCTATTCTCGTATGAAAATGAGGTAGCGACTAATTAGCATAAGCCGCACCCTCATTTGCATATGCCACACCCCCTTTTCGGGCGCTCGCGCGGCGAGGGCCCTATTTCCCCAACACAGAAGTTGGGAGGTATGCCAGAGTATAGTGAGGCAAACACCACTAGCTGTGACAACACATCTACTACACTGCTGCCAAACCTAGACTCCCCTGAATTTACGGTATATCGTAATTTGCCATAAGAAATACCTGTTTTTTTCTTTGGTATACTTTTTCTTATTACATTATAGCAATAAGAATGCTGAATGCATCGGTACTCTTTACCTAGCACGGCGCCCATCGCGGGCATTGAATGCACTTAAAAATCGGGTGCGACGCGACCGACGCGATGCCCGCGATTTCCCATAGGGAACAATGTTAAATTTCTCAATTGACCCGATTTTTCTGTTCAATGCCTCAATTGACCCTATTTTTCCATAGGAAACAATGTTAAATGGCCCACAGAGGCCAAATAGGCACCCTAAAGTGTGAAATGGCCCCCACAATTGTTAACGCCACCCCACGATCAATGTGAACCCGAAGCGTGGCGAGCGCAGCGAGCCCGCGAGGGGCGGCGGTACGCGTCCTACGACCTTTTCATACCCCCACTATCCACGTCGGCGTGGAGTTGAGAATAGAATAGTGTGGCGAGCGCAGCGTGCCACCGAGCCCGAAGCGTGGCGAGCGCAGCGAGCCCCGCGAGAGGACGCGGATACTTGTGAAGCCCGCGAAGGGACGCGTTTACCTGTGAAGGTATCCGCGTCCCCTCGCCGCGCTTCGGGCTCGGTGGCTCGCTGCGCTCGCCACACTATTCTATTCTCAACTCCACGCCGACGTGGATAGTGGGGGTATGAAAAGGTCGTAGGACGCGTACCGCCGCCCCACGCGGGCTCGCTGCGCTCGCCACGCTTCGGGTTGACGTTGATCGTGGGGTGGCGTTAACAATTGTGGGGGCCATTTTACACTTCAGGGTGACTATTTGGCCTCTGTGGGCCATTTAACATTGTTTCCTATGGAAAAATCGGGTCCATTGAGGCATTGAACAGTAAAATCGGGTCAATTGAGAAATTTAACATTGATCCCTATGGGAAATCGCGGGCATCGTGTTGCACCCGATTTTTAGTGCATTCAATGGCCGCGATGTCCGCGATTTTTTTACCTGCGATGCCCACGATCAAAATCGTGGGCGCCGTGCTAGGTAAAGAGTACCAATGCATCTATTGCATTCAGTCGCCTTGTGGGCACAGTTTGGTTAAACCCTACAACTTGCACTTTTTTCAATTTTATGGGCACTTGTTTTTTAACATGTTTACGTGCACGCCAAAGGCTCAGGTATACGGCAAACATTGTACCTAAACATGTCTTTTCTTGTCTTGTGTGAAGACACTTTTGAAAGTTCCAAAGATTACATTTTTGGCAGGAAAATAAAAAAAAAAGATGTTATTTTACAAGAAATAAGTGTGGTCTGTTATTCTAATATGGTAATGTTTTTAAAGGTGGCCCTTTTGGTGTTAATGGTGGCCCAGGATTTGTGATCTCCCCTGGTAAAGCCCTTTAAAAAAGCTTTTTCTTATGTAATCTATAGGAAAAAACAGTCAATCAGGCAATTTACCGGGTAGCACTGTAGTGGAAATGTGTTTCTTACCCATGTCCAAACCGGGTTCGAACCGGGTACATTTTACCGAGTCTGACCCAGGTTGCTAGTGGAAAAGGGGTATAGGACATGCATTAAGACCAGAAAGAAAAAAAGATTCCGTACCCGCAGGAAGGGTCTGGAACTCTCTCCCAGAAGTGGTGGTGGTGACAGACACATTTAGAATAAGGGGGGGTTATTCTAGTTCACTCTTTCTGATCAATTCCTTCTTAGATGGACATAACCATGTGCACTGCAGGGGGACAGATGTAAAATGTGCAGAGAGAATTAAATTTGGGTGTTATTTTGTTTCTGTGCAGGGTAAATACTGGTTGCTTTATTTTTACACTGCAATATAGATCTCACTTTGAAATAAAACCCCACCCAAATCTAACTCTCTCTGCACATGGTACATCTGCCACACCTGCAGTGCACATGGTTTTGTCCATCTAAGAAGGAATTTGTCAGAAAGAGTGAACCAAAATAACCCCCATGGTTAGATAAACATTCATTGGAAAAAAAAAAGATTATGGGGTAACCCTATAACCACTATTTAGTGAATATTAAAACAAAACTAATATTTCAAAGAGGGGATGACAAATCTAGCTCAAATGTTGAACTTGATCTGCACACATCTTTTTTAAACCTCAACAAATATGTTACTAGGCGTGGAGCCTGATGACAGCATGTCTGAGGTTCCATGTACAGGAGGGAGAGAGTGAGCAGCACACAGAGCAGTATTGCAGCCTGACATGCAGGTACCACTGCGCACATATAACACTGTGACCATTATACAACTACTGTATTTATGAGCTAACATTAACCATTGACTCATCAATTGGGTTATTTCACCAGATACATGTAGAAAAAAAGGTGAATTCCCCTTTAGTACCTTATTTGGAAGATGAAAAATGTATTTACTGTGACAGATGGGAGTACTGTAAATTTTAAGGTCAACATTGATGCTCAGTGGGTTTATTGCAGGCTGTAACGAGTGAAAATTATCTCAAACAATTTAACCAAGGCAGAATATAATTTGCTAACAGACCCTAATGTGCACATATAGTTTCTATGGAAACTAAGGATTCTGCACTCAACTTACTACACAGTTATCCTGTTACTGCAGGCGAAAGTCACTCTATTGTTATATGCAATACTCCAGTATTCATTATTACATGTGGGGTCAGCGGCAGGGTCATCATAGGAAGCAGTTGCCACAGATGCAAGATCAATACAATCATTAACATCTCATGGGCCTTTAATGGTGCTTAATACAGAGAGAGGTGAAGAATGTATTTTATTGCTTTGTATAGCTCTTTTCCATGCCTAGGGCAACTGCTCATTGCATGAGCAAAGCAAAAACTAAATGGAGTATAAAAGGAGGATGAATGTAAACCAACAAACACTCTGAAGAAATGGTTGCAATCGCTGACAAGGATATTGCAATGAAATGGTGTTATATCTCTCATTCACTGACAGTAGGATTAGTAAGGATGTACAGATTGGGATAGTCTAGACTGTGTACACAAACTTGCACCCTATGCATTTCTCCCACCTATGGAAGGATAAATAGGATCCATAAAAGTGCAATATTTCATTTATTTATACTGGTTTCAAAAGGAATTTGTTATTGAATTACAGCAACTGTACAACTATACACCATGAAAATGACAACACATTCATATAAAAATTTAACTTACAGTGTACACCTATCATATTGTGCAGACATAATTCTATGCAATTCTGCAGCAAGTAATCAGAAGTATAGTGAAGAGATTACAATTCAGCTCAGGAAAGTGGCCAGAATAGTGTATGGAGACACTCAGGTGTTATTTATGGATTGGTGTACAGCAATTAAGCAAATAAATACAAGAATTCAAAAGTCTATGCCAATGGCTTCCTGGCACACAGCGGGCACCCGTGTTATTCAGGAACTCACAATTATAGACGGAAAGAAGGACAAAGGGCATGATTCAGAGCTGATCACAGGACACTGTGCTGTATGATAATGATAGGTGCAGCGAGAGTTAGATTTGGGTGAGGTATATTGTTACTGTGCAGGGTAAATACCGGCTGCTTTATTTTTACCCTGTCTTTTAGATTTCAGTTTGAATACCCCCACCCAAATTAGGTCTGAATTTCATCAGGGATTTTCAATTTAGTTTTAGTCTTAGTCACTTTACTACAATTTGCCGAAATTAAAGGTCACATTTTAGTAAAACTTTTTAATTTCATGTTAAGGCCCATACACACTGGGTGACTTTGAGCTGAAAGTCGCTCAAAACACCCAGTTTGAGCGGCTTTCAGCTCAAAACCGCCCAGTGTGTATGGCCCGGCGATGAGCACTTCGCGCTGCTGCGCGCTTCCGCATCATCGCGGGGAAAGCCGTTCATCTGCTGGTTATACCAGCAGATGAGCGGCTTTCAGGACGGCTTTGCATAGCTCTGCGCTATGCAACGCCATCCTTCCCCCTCCGTCGGCACCGGGCAGGGGGAAAGTCACTCAGTGTGTATGCACTGAGCGGCTTTCCCCGCAGCGATGATAGGCATCATCGCTGTCCATACAAGCTGGGCATAGTTGCCCAGTGTGTATGGACCTTTAGTCAAGTTTTAGTCAGTGGATCTTGGCAAAAATTTTTTATTTTTTTAATATATTCTTTATTTACATTTTTCAAGGGATTTAAAGACAGTATGGTACTTATGTATTATCTGGGCTCCCATGTTAAATGTACCCCATTTTTTCATACCCCTACTATCCAACTACGTATGGAGTTGATTTTATATAGTGTGGAGAGCGCAGCAAGCCACCGTGCCCGAAGCGTGGGGAGCGCAGCGAGCCCCGCGAGGGGACGCGGTCTCATAAGAAAAACGGGAGCCCAGATATTACATAAGTACCGACAGTACACAACATTTTGACATCTTGAAACATACAGGTAGCAAGGAGTAGTATCATAAATTCAAACAGAATATAAGAGTGATGCAATGCATCTTTAACAAACAATAAAATTGGCAATGGGAAAGAAAAACAACTTCCCTGAATTCTTCTGTCTAATAATAAAAAAAAAATTGTGCTGGATATCATGAATGTTGGAACATAAGTGACAGAGGGGGGAGGGGTAGGAAGGAAAGGAAAGGCTAGGGGGGGGGGGGGGGGTGGAGGACGCAGGAAGGGATATAGTCTTACAAGTATGCAAATGAGTTAATTATGTCTGGAGTTTTCAGCTACTTTGGACTGTGCGGCCGGGTAATGCACTTTGCTAGGGCGTTGTTGGGTCACGGGGTACATAGCTTCTATACGTGTCTAAGGATTTAAAATTAATCCAGGCTAACCAGGTGGCTTGATAGTCGTAACATTTTTCCAGTGCTGAATAATATATGTCTTCCATGGCCCTATAGAATTCTATCCTCTGAAACCATTCCCAAATCACCGGAGGGTCTGCTGACCTCCAATGAACTGGCACTATTGCTCTCGCTGCATTGTTAAGACGTTTAAGTAGGGATTGTTTGTATTTTGCTATAGGGATGGTGATGTGGGAGAGCAACCAGAAGTCAATGTTGTTGGGAGCTGGGAACCCTAGTATTTCCGAGGAAAGCTGGATGACCTTATTCCAAAAGACCGCGATCCGAGGGCAATCCCACCATATGTGCACCAGTGTACCCCTGTCGCTATCGCAGCGCCAACAAAGGGGGGAGACTGAAGGGAAGATCTTATGTAGTAGAGGTGGGCAGCGGTACCACCGGGTGAATAGCTTGTACTGCGTTTCCACAACCTCCAAACTCGTGGAGCAGCGGGCCATGGTCTTGCAGTGTTTAGACCAATTTATTTTTATCCCCCGGGGGGAGTGGTCGGAGTCCCATGCCGCATAAAATGAGGGAGCTTCACTGGGATGACTGTGAAGGACAATCTTATAGATTGCTGAGATAACATGGACGGGTTCCGAGGGGTGGGAGCACAGTACTTCAAATGGCGTAAGTTCCTTTGCTAGCTGGGCGGGGGTCCTTTTCGAGTTGGCAAAGTGTTGTATCTGCAGATAAAACCAGTGGTCTGATGCAGGTAATTTGTTAGCTGTTCTAAGCTCACTGAAGGGTGTGATATGTCCCATTGACATTAAGTTCGCTATTCTGGTAAGGATTTTACCAGAATTTTTACGGGAGTTTTAAAGGGATGGTCTGGAATAAATATAAGAGCCTGGGTAATATGTTCATTTTAACAATATTTATTCGGCCTAGCCAGGAGAACTTCTGCGTCGACCACTGCACCATTTCTTTCCGCAAGTTCTGCAGTAAAGGGATATGGTTAAGAGTTACAGTAGTCTGCAATGAGGAGGGGATGGAGATGCCTAAGTACTTAATATGTGTCGGGTGCCATGAGAAGGGGAACGTTAGTCTTAGTGAGGAGGCTAGGTTGGCGGGGAGAGAGACATTTAAAGCCATGGACTTGGTATAATTTATCTTGAAGTTTGAAAGAGAGCCAAAGCGTGAAAATTCTTTCATAAGGTTGGGTAAGGATACTGTGGGGTTTGTGATCACCACTAGGAGATCATCAGCGAACAATGCTAGTCTATGATTAGTATTACCCACTGTCAGCCCATCGATATCAGGGTTCGACCTAATGGTTCTAGCCAGAGCTTCCATACAAAGTACGAATATTAAAGGGGACAGCGGGCATCCCTGTCTGGAGCAATTTGATATGGTTATCGGACTAGACAGCAGGCCATTGACTCTCACCTGGGCGGAAGGGGATCGGTATAGTGCAAGAATCTTTTGTCAAAACATGTTGCCTATGCCTATGCGTCGTAGGATCGCCTCCATAAATACCCAGTCTACTCGGTCAAACGCTTTGTCTGCGTCCGTGGAGAGGAGCATAGTAGGGGTCTTGGTTGACTGCGCGTGTGCAATCAGGTCGATAACTCTGATAGTGTTGTCCCTTGCCTCTCTCCCACGGACAAAGCCCACCTGGTCTGGGTGGGGTGCCAGACGATTGGATAATAATTTTGTATATAATTTGACATCTACATTTAACAGTGATATGGGTCGGTAGCTGGATGGTAAGGTTGGGTCTTGCCATCTTTTGGGAGGACTGTTATGTGGGATTGGGAGGAGAATGGGGAGGCCTGGGAAACGGTATTGCAGACGTGTAACAGGAGAGGTAGGAGCTTCTCCTGGAACGCCTTGTAGTATTTTACCGTGAAGCCATCCGGCCCCGGGCTTTTGCCAGATTGGGATGTCTTCAACACGGCTAATAGTTCTGGCTCTGTGAAGGAGTCATTCAGTGTGGATGTAATATCCGTTGGGAGAGTAGGGAAATTTATTTCCTCTAAGTATTTCTTCACCTTGTGCTCATGGACTAAGGGGTCATTGGGGGGGGGGGGTTTACCGGATGTCAGGTTATAGAGAGTCGTGTAATAACCATGGAAGATTTCTGCCAATTTAGTATCAGATGCATGTAGGACACCGGCCGGATCCTTCATCTCTTTGATATAGGTCTGGGATCTTTGGGCCCTTAGGGCTCTGGCAAGTAGCTTACCAGGCTTATTTCCCCATCTATGATATTTATGGCGGCAGCAGCGGAACGCTCTGCGGGTGCCTTTGTTGAGTAGGCTATTTAAAGCAGACCTTGCTTCCTGTAGTCAGGGAGGATTTGTGTATCAATTCTAAATTCTTAATTTTGTCAAGTAGGGCCTCCCTGCATTCTGTCTTTTTCTTTTTCAGACGGGAACCTAGTTGGATGCATTTGCCCCGAATTACGCACTTGTGTGCTTCCCATAAAGATACCGGTGACATATCATCTATGTTATTGTGGGCTATGTAATCATCAATGGTTTCTGCTATCTGAGTCCGACAAGCATCGTCCCACAGGAATTGTTCGTTGAAGCGCCATCTCCACTGGCGAATGGGTGGGTGGCCCAGGGACCGGCAAAGAACCACAGGGGCATGATCTGAGCTCGCTATCTGTCCTATTGAGGCCTCGACTACGAGGTCAAGGGATTTATGGTCTACGCAGAGATAGTCTATACGGGAGTATGAGTTATGCGGGTGTGAATAAAAAGTGTAGTCCCTGTCTGTGGGGTGGGCTAAGCGCCAAGTATCTATCAGCTGGAAATCGTGTAACAGGGCTTTGAATCTTCTAGTGTCCCTTAGTGAGGCTCTATTAGGTGCGCTTGTGGTGTCCACTTCTGGTTCCAAGACCCAATTAAAGTCTCCTCCCTCCACTATTACCCCCTCCAGGCCATCTTCTATCTGTTTCAAAGCTTCTCTGAGGAAGTGAATTTGGCCTTTGTTGGGAAGGTATAGGTTAACAAATGTAAAGGTCTGATGAGCGATAGTCGCCTTAACCATCAAACCTCTACCGTCGCCTATCGGAATCTCTACTACTGCAGATAAACGTATATTTTTAGCAAATAGAATTGCTACGCCCTTGGAAACACTGGAAAGTGTTTGGAGGACAATCTCGGAGCTGCGCCCTTTCTAAAATGGGTCTCCTGTAGGAAGACTACATCTGCCCTGTCTGTGTGCATCATGTGAAGAATTTTAGCTCTCTTCTCTGGTATATTGAGGCCCTTCACATTGAGGGAGATCACTTTTAGATTAGCCATTCATTAATAGTAGTTTCAGTAACATCTTATAGTACCGCATCCTGCTAAGTAGGTACAGGTGTGGGGGGGGGGGGGGGGGGGGGAGAGCTGGGTGTAAACACATGAGGGGAGGGGTACATATCACATAATGTTGAAAATACGTATTGTTAATGGAACAGATAGTCTCTGCGTCTATAGTCCCGGGAACCGGAAAAGGCCCATAGTCTACAAATTTACAGCAGAGCAGGGGGGTAGAGGGGAACTAGAGTAAGCTACCCTTCAAACATATAAATAGGCAGTAGTAGAGTGGTGCTAACATGCACCCTCCCGAGACATTAAGAGTTCGAGCACTATAAAGTGGTACCTTTCTAACAAACATATTCCAGGACCATTTAATTTTAACTTTAACTGGGGTCGTCTTAAGAGAAGTGACCTCCGTCTAACTTAGTGAAACATTGTATTACACATGGCTACTGTAACAGAGAAGAAAAATATCTAATATTCACGTGTCAGGAGTAGCGGTAACTGGTCGCTTCGGCTGTTGGTGTAGATGTTGGCCCTCCCCTCCAGAGGTTGGGCCACCAGAGGCGGTTGCCCGTTGCCTCTTGTCGGATCCTTGAACAGTCTGCCATCGTTCCCTGCGGGGCAGGGGTGGAACGGAAAGTTCAGAAGGGTCCAGCCAGTTGGGTAGGGCCAGGGGGGTGTTTCCCAATGCGCTGCAGAAGTCTTCAACGTCTGCTGGGTCATGGAGGGTTAGTAGCGATCCTTTGTGATTCACCTGGATACTTAGTGGAAAGCCCCAGCGGAATTTGATCTCACGTTTTTTAAGTTCGTCTGTGAGAGGCTGGAGCAGGCGTCTTTGTTGTAAGGTGGACCATTATAGGTCCTGGAAGATTTGGAGCTTGTGGCCCTCGAAGTCCACATCCGGATTGCGCCTAGCCGCTCCAAGAATCTCCTCCTTTTCTTGAAACTTATGTAACCTGCAGATCACGTCACTTGTTTTTTCTGTCGGGGTTCCTGTGGGTCGTAAGGCCCTGTGCGCTCTATCAAATAGTATCTGGTAGTTAGGATCGGATCCTAGAAGACCATTCTGGGAGGCCCCTTACTCTCAGATTGTTCCTTCTCCCCAGATTATCCATATCATCAAGCCTGCGGCTCATTTCCACTAGCGAGCGGGATTGGCGTGAGACAAGATCATGAAGGTCGGAGAATTTCGAGTCCGCCTCTTCACTTTGTTCTTCTAGCATGACCACTCTGTTCGCAATCTGTTTGACAACGGTTTTAATAACGGAGATGTGGGTTTGCATGGATTCTTCTAGCCTCTTTTCCGTGGTCAGTAGGTCTTGCTGCATCTCCTGGCGTGTCGGCAACGACTGCAATTTGGCAAGGATGGCCGTCATATCTGGGGCCCCTCCAGCGGCTTTTGAGAAGGAGAGTTCGCCGCCATGGAGTCTTCTATGGTATCAGCAAGTTGGGAGGGAGATGACGGGGCTGAGGAGGCCGATTCAGATGCAGGGGTGCCAAACAGGGAGTGGAATGAGGCCACTTGAGATGATTTAGCAGAGGTGGTCACCAGTGATCTAGAGCGGCGGCGTTTAGCCATGTGGTCGTGGATTGTCCATTGGTGGTGTGTCTCGGGCGATGCAGTGTGGAGTAGGCAGCTTAGCACATAGTCCCCTCAGCGAGGCCCGGTCAAGGTATTACATGTCAGAGTGTGGCTGAGTCACATCTGGGTGGATGGGATTGCTTATTATTTTGAGCTCTCCCCTAGTGTCCCAGGGCATACATCAGGGTATCTGGCCCCTGCAGCCTGGTCCTCAGCCCCCCCCCCAGACCTATGTAGCTGGGGAAGGGGGCTGTGGGCTGCAGACAGCAGGGATATGTAGCCAGGCAGCTATGGGTGAGATGTTCAGCCCCTCTTATGGAATAGCTGGGGAGTGCACTAGGCAGTGCACTTTGACCTGCTGTTCTTTATGGTTGCTGTGATCAGGATCACAGCTTCCTATTTATTGTACTTTGCAGGCAGTGCTGTGTTACTGGCTCTGGTGAGTTGTTTGCATCATATCACACAATGGGGTGAGTGCTGATAGGGGGGGAGAGGGGGACCCCGGCATCTCAGCCCGCAGGCTGGCGTGTAGCCGCGATCCATGCCAAGATGTCGGCCGCCTCCCGCAGGTGTCTCCCAGCCGGGTGACACAGGCTTGTCGGGCGGCAGTGTCTTACCGCGCCTGTGTGATGTGTGGCCATCCGGATTCCCACTTGTGTTGCCGCCGATTCTGGCTCCGTCTCCCACGCGCCGGCGTAGGTTCCGGCGGGCGGCTCCAGAAATTGAGTCCCCGGCTTCAGAAGGGCAGGTAGGCCGCAACCTGCGAGAGTGTTTAAAAACACTCCCCGGCTCTGCAGCTACTACCCGCCTAGTTCCCCCTCGATAACCTGCACTCGAGGAGGGAAGGGAGAGGTTCAGGGAAGGGATTGAGCCGTCAGCCACAGCTTATATAGAGATGTTGGGCAGGAGCTCATGGAGGACACGTCTTCTCTCTTCTCCAGCCAGGCCATGCCCCCCTTGGCGAGCATTTTTGTCTAATTTTAGTTATTGATTTAGTCCTAGCTTTGCAGTTTATTGATACGGTCATGGATTTTGCTGAAGATCATTTCTCTTGAATACTTTGTATACTTTTCACTATGTGTTTAGTTTTTTATTAAAAATGTTAATTTAAATAATTAACCTCTGTGTGCGACGTGACCTTGCTAACGTCACGCCGCACACAGCTGGGTTGCCTGGGGTAGGGCGTGGCGAAGGCTGATCTAGTGCTCTGCACTGCCCGGCCCTTGGACACACAGTGGGTTATTTTTTTTAGGGAGCGTTCCCCACTGGGCAAGTTTGGGGGAGCGCTCCCCAAAAAAACCCCACTGTGTTTCCAGGGAACGGGCAGTGCCTGTCCCTACCCCAGGCAACCCAGCTGTGTGGGGTGTGACATTAGCAAGTTCATGTCGCACACAGCCGGGGGGTGGGGGCCAGGGCTGGGCAGCAGGAGACGGGCAGCGGCTGATGCTGAACGCAGCGCTGATCTCAGCTGTGCCGCCCAGAAGAAGGAAGCGCAGGCAGTGGCACTGCTAAGGATTTTCCGTGTTTGCTAGTCTGGGCAGTGGTGCATAGCCCGAAAAATTCTCAGTAGTGCCAGCGAAGGGGTTAAAGGAAAATACAACCTGCCTAATACAAATAAGTAGTAGTATATAGTAGTACCGTACTAGTCTACTGCAAAAATAAAATGAAGCTGTAAGGATGCATATTATAATATAATATATATGTAAATAATTCGCTAGCTACATAAACTGACTGAGTGATTCTCATGACAGCCTTGTTGTGTAGCCACAGCACAAGTAAGTAAATCTAAGGCCAGAGAGGATCGATACAACTGTACAAAATACACTGGAATACAAACAAGAATATGGGAATAACCAGCGCAGGTGTGAGCCCACAGATCTGAAAGCAGGTGGTGTGGTCAATCACCATATAGAACCACACTTACTTTGCAATCCTTTCTTGTGTTCACATACTGTAGCAGTTTCTTTAACCCCTTCCCGACATTTGACGTATATATACGTCATGGCCGGGATGTACTTCCCGACACATGACGTATATATACGTCATGACTTTAAACTGTCCCCGCGTCTATAGACGCAGTGACAGTTTAAACATGTCTGCTGTCCCTGACAGCAGACATGTCCCTGCATGCCCAGGGGGGGTGGCAATGCCTCCCCCCCGTCGGCGATCGCTGTGATTGGCTGTTCAATGTGAACAGCCAGTCGCAGCGTTTTCCTGTGTTACCGGCGAATCAGACGCTCGGTAACACAGGTGTCAATCACCGCCGGGTGTGAGGGGGCATGAGGGGGTCACCGGTGATGACCACACCTCACCCCACCTGCCCCCAAGGCTGTGATTGGTCCGTCGGACCGACGGACCAATCACAGCCAACGCGCGTCATTTAAACTAACGGTGACTGCGCTGCAGACGCCATTCCGGTCTGGAATTGCGTGCAGAGCGGTCACCGGCCACTCTGTCGTGCTATACATACCTGAACCTTGCCTGATACTTACCTGATCACCGCTGATCATTGCTGGTAGCGTGCTGCCAGCAGCTGGATGCTTCCTGGATCTTGTGACTTCCTGTGTCCTGCTGCTGCAGTGTCATAGAGTCACAGATCGTGAGAGATAGTGAGAGATAGTGACAGAGAGTGACAGAGAGTGATAGAGAGTGCTATATTTTGTGTCTGCTGCACCCCTTTTGTGCTGATCAGTATATCTGTGCTGATCAGCAACTTTTTTTTTTTTTTATATATATACCTGTCAGTTGCACCAAAGGTTGTGCTGCCTGTGCAACTGACTGCTGCCCCCCCTTTTGTGCTGATCAGTTTAAATTAATTAACTGATCAGCTACTTTTTGGGGGTCCAGGTTTTTTTTTTATATATACCCTGTCAGGTTGCACCCACAGTTGTCTGCCTGCTGCCCCTCACTGCTAATCAGTGTTGCATCATCTGATTTTTTTGGGGGGGATTGCAGTGGGGTTTTGTTTTTACACCCACGTTGCTTTTGTGGGTGTCCTGTGGCCGCTGATCAGTGACGTACATCACTGAACAGCATTTTTGGCACAGGGTTGATATCATTTTTTTTCTGCAGTTTTTTTAAATTGTTTTTTTTTTTTTGGAGAGTGCTGTGGTTTATTACACCCACGTTGCTTTTGTGGGTGTCCTGTGGCCGCTGATCAGTGACGTACATCACTGAACAGCATTTTTGGCACAGGGTTGATATAATTTTTTTTCTGCAGTTTTTTTAAATTGTTTTTTTTTTTTGGAGAGTGCTGTGGTATTTTTTTTTTTAAATTGTTTTTACACCCACATTGCTTTTGTGGGTGTCCTATTGCCTTTGAGCGCTGTTCAGTGACGGACGTTACTGACCAACATCTGTGCTCAATTTTTGGCGCAGGACCTTTTTTTTTTTTTAACCCCTTCAATTTTTTTTTTTATTGGGATCAAATTCCTGTATAAAGTATTTTTTTTTCTGCACTACATACACACTACACACTACATACCCCCCGTGTTGAAATAAAGTTTGTACCCCCCCTACACTATACACGTGTTGAAACATTACACTTACAGAAACACAAAAATAAAAATGGCATCCCAAATGTCATCCCAAATGTCATCCCAGTCATCCAGAAGAATGTATTCAGCGGAGGAGGCATATGCCATGCTTGCCTCTGACTCTGACACAGCCAGTGATGCAAGCGGGGAATTTGAAGGATTCGTCTTAAGCTCCTCTTCCTCCTCTAGTGATGAGGGACCCCCTCAAAGACGCCCCCGTAGAGCAGCTGAGACCCCCCCCAAATGATTGATCACGTATGGACCCCACCACCAGACAATTTTGAGCCCCAGGTTCCTGAGTTTTTGGCCATCCCAGGAATCCAATTTGATTCAACAGGTCTCAGAGAAATTGACTTTTTCAAATTATTTTTCTCTGATGATTTTATAAATTTAATGGTGGACCAAAGTAATTTATATGCCCAGCAGTTTATTGCTCAAAACCCCACGTCATCATTTGCTAGGTGGACCCCTGTAGATGCAGTAGAGATGATGACGTTTTGGGGTCTGGTGTTACATATGGGCATAGTAAAAAAGCCAGAAATTAGGCAATATTGGAGTACAGATGTTCTGTACAGCACCCCATTTTACCGTATGGCCATGACTCGGACTCGTTTTGAGACAATCCTTAAATTTTTACATTACACCGATAATGCACAGTGCCCACCCAGAGATGATCCCACCTTTGACCGGCTATTCAAAGGCAGGTCATTGATCATTTCAGTGCCAAATTTGCAGAGATGTACATCCCTGAAAAATTTATTTGTATCGACGAGTCCCTTATACATTTTAAAGGAAGGGTTAAATTCCGCCAGTACCTTCCCAGTAACAGGGCAAGGTATGGCATAAAAATGTATAAGCTGTGTGAAAGCACCTCAGGGTACACCCACAGGTTTAGGGTATATGAAGGGAAGGATTCAAGAATTGAACCGCCAGAATGCCCCCCCTCCCTCGTAGGTGTTAGTGGAAAAATTGTCTGGGATTTAGTGCACCCCTTCCTGGATAAAGGTTATCACCTCTATGTGGATAACTTTTACACTAGCATCCCCCTGTTTAAGGCCCTTGGTTCAAGAGGTACAGCAGCTTGCGGTACTGTGCGCAAGAACCAAAGAGGCCTCCCAAAAACGCACATTGCCCAAGTACTGAGAAGGGGTGAAAGCAGGGCACAATCCACCGAAAATATGTTGTTGGTCAAATATAAGGACAAGAGGGATGTCCTTATACTGACAACAATTCATGGAGACAGTACCACCTCCATCCCTGTACGAGGTACCAGTACCCACACCTCAAAACCTAATTGTATCCTAGATTACAATAAGTACATGGGCGGAGTGGATCTTTCAGATCAGGTACTGAAGCCGTACAGTCCCCTGCGGAAAACAAAAATCTGGTACAAGAAGCTGGCCGTGTATATCATCCAGATGGCACTGTATAACGCTTACGTGCTATTCCGTTCTACCAGCCAGAGGGGGACATTTATGCACTTTCAAGAGGAAGTCATAAAGGGCCTAATATTTGGGAACCAGCAGGCAGAGGGCCCCAGTACTTCTAGTACTGGCCCCCGTATTGTACCAGGGCAGCATTTTCCTAACGAAATCCCCTCCACTGCAAGAAAGGGCAGGACACAAAAAAGGTGCAAAGTTTGCTATAAAAAGGGAATAAGAAAGGATACTATTTTCCACTGTGAAACTTGCCCCGACAAACCCGGCCTATGTATAAAGGAGTGTTTTAAAATATACCAAACATCTATGGATTATTAGGTTCATAATTTCACCGTGCTTCGGGGGTCTTGCTAATGCCACATAGCACCCACCATTCATTCCACCAGAATCTGAGCTGCAAAATCCAAAAATCACTCCTTCCCTTCTGAGTCCTGCCATGCACCCAACTGGTATTTTTTGGTCACATATGAGGCATTGCCATACTCGGGAGAAATTGGGGCACAGATTTTGGGGTGCTTTGTCTCCTTCATTCCTTGTGAAAATGAAAAATTTTGAGCCAGAACTGCATTTTTGTGTAAAAAATTTAATTTTTCATTTGCACAGCCCAGTTGTATCAAAATTGGTGAAACCCCTGGGGGTTTGAAATGTACACTATACCCCTAGATGAATTCCCTGAGGGGCGTAGTTTGCAAAATGGGGTCACTTGTGGGGGGGTTCCACTGTATTGGTGCTTCGGGGGTCTTGCTAATGCGACATAGCACCCACCAACATTCCACCAGAATCTGTGCTGCAAAATCCAAATATCACTCCTTCCCTTCTGAGTCCTGCCATTTTTTGGTCACACATGAGGCATTGTCGTACTCGGGAGAAATTGGGGCACAGATTTTGGGGTGCTTTGTCTCCTTCATTCCTTGTGAAAATGAAAAATTTGGAGCCAGAACTGCATTTTTGTGTAAAAAATGTAATTTTTCATTTGCACAGCCCAGTTGTATCAAAATTGGTGAAACCCCTGGGGGTTTGAAATGTACACTATACCCCTAGATGAATTCCCTGAGGGGTGTAGTTTGCAAAATGGGGTCACTTGTGGGGGGGTTCCACTGTATTGGTGCTTCGGGGGTCTTGCTAATGCGACATAGCACCCACCAACATTCCACCAGAATCTGAGCTGCAAAATCCAAAAATCACTCCTTCCCTTCTGAGTCCTGCCATGCACCCAAATGGTATTTTTTGGTCACATGTGAGGCATTGCCGTACTCGGGAGAAATTGGGGCACAGATTTTGGGGTGCTTTGTCTCCTTCATTCCTTGTGAAAATGAAAAATTTTGAGCCAGAACTGCATTTTTGTGTAAAAAATGTAATTTTTCATTTGCACAGCCCAGTTGTATCAAAATTGGTGAAACCCCTGGGGGTTTGAAATGTACACTATACCCCTAGATGAATTCCCTGAGGGGTGTAGTTTGCAAAATGGGGTCACTTGTGGGGGGGTTCCACTGTATTGGTGCTTCGGGGGTCTTGCTAATGCGACATAGCACCCACCAACATTCCACCAGAATCTGAGCTGCAAAATCCAAAAATCACTCCTTCCCTTCTGAGTCCTGCCATGCACCCAAATGGTATTTTTTGGTCACATGTGAGGCATTGCCGTACTCGGGAGAAATTGGGGCACAGATTTTGGGGTGCTTTGTCTCCTTCATTCCTTGTGAAAATGAAAAATTTGGAGCCAGAACTGCATTTTTGTGTAAAAAAATTAATTTTTCATTTTCACTGCCCAGTTGTACCACAATTGGTGAAACCCCTGGGGGTTTGAAATGTACACTATACCCCTAGATGAATTCCCTGAGGGGTGTAGTTTGCAAAATGGGGTCACTTGTGGGGGGGTTCCACTGTATTGGTGCTTCGGGGGTCTTGCTAATGCGACATAGCACCCACCAACATTCCACCAGAATCTGAGCTGCAAAATCCAAAAATCACTCCTTCCCTTCTGAGTCCTGCCATGCACCCAAATGGTATTTTTTGGTCACATGTGAGGCATTGCCGTACTCGGGAGAAATTGGGGCACAGATTTTGGGGTGCTTTGTCTCCTTCATTCCTTGTGAAAATGAAAAATTTTGAGCCAGAACTGCATTTTTGTGTAAAAAATGTAATTTTTCATTTGCACAGCCCAGTTGTATCAAAATTGGTGAAACCCCTGGGGGTTTGAAATGTACACTATACCCCTAGATGAATTCCCTGAGGGGTGTAGTTTGCAAAATGGGGTCACTTGTGGGGGGGTTCCACTGTATTGGTGCTTCGGGGGTCTTGCTAATGCGACATAGCACCCACCAACATTCCACCAGAATCTGAGCTGCAAAATCCAAAAATCACTCCTTCCCTTCTGAGTCCTGCCATGCACCCAAATGGTATTTTTTGGTCACATGTGAGGCATTGCCGTACTCGGGAGAAATTGGGGCACAGATTTTGGAGTGCTTTGTCTCCTTCATTCCTTGTGAAAATGAAAAATTTGGAGCCAGAACTGCATTTTTGTGTAAAAAAAATAATTTTTCATTTTCACTGCCCAGTTGTACCACAATTGGTGAAACCCCTGGGGGTTTGAAATGTACACTATACCCCTAGATGAATTCCCTGAGGGGTGTAGTTTGCAAAATGGGGTCACTTGTGGGGGGGTTCCTAACTTTTAGCATCTTATGGTGCCTAGAAACCTACATGGTGCCTAAAAAATAATCTCATAAAAAGGAGGCTCCAAAATCAAGTAGGTGCTCCTTCTATTATGAAGCCTGTGGTTTGGTCAACGTGCACACTAGGGCCACATATAGGATATTTATGAAAACAAAAGAATTGGAGGAATCAATTTTTAGTCACATTTCTCTAGTAAAATCTACTGTGTTCCTTAGAAAAATGTATTAAAATTGCAAATCTGCAAAAAAAATGAAATTTTGAAATTTCACCTACACTTTGTTTTAATTCCTGTGAAACACCTAAAGGGTTAACAAACTTACAAAATGCTGTTTTGAATACTGTGAGGGGTGCAGTTTTTGAAATGGCATCATTTATGGGGGTGTCTCACATACAAGTCCCTCAAAGTCACATCAGAACTGAACTGGTCCCTAAAAAAATCAGTGTTTGAAATTTTCTTGAAAATTTGAGAATTTGCTATTCATATTTTAAGCCTCCTAGTGTCCAAAAAAATTAAAAGGATGTTGAAATAATGATGGAAACATAAAGTAGACATATGGTCTATGTTAGTTATTAACTATTTTGAGTGGTATGATTATTTGTCTCACAAGCAGAAAATTTAACATTTTGAAAATTGCTAAATTTTCCATTTTTTTTACGACATTTTGGTATTTTTCACAAAAAAACACAGACTGTATCGACCCAAATTTACCACTAACTTGAAGTACAATGTGTCACGAGAAAACAATCTCAAAATCACTGGGATAAGTAAAAGCAAAAAAAAGTTATCCCCACTTAAGTGATACATGTCAGATTTGAAAAAAAGGGCTCTGTCAGGAAGGCAAAAACATGCTGCGTCAGGAAGGGGTTAAAGTCCTTCAGCAGGATCAATCTGAGGGATACACTTCTAAGGACAGACACTTACAGTACTTTAAATTTCAGTCTCAAGTTCACTCAAAGGTATCTTTAGATGGTATCACACAGAAGACAATCGATGAATCATAAATAATATAAAACTCGGATGGCAGTCAGCAAACGGAAAAATGGGATATAATAACTTACTTTATTATTCAGTCCTGCATGCCCATAACAGGTTCTTTAAACTTGTGCCGGTGATGGAGGTAAAAAAGATTGATTAAAATCCACACGCACAAACAAAAAAATAAATAAAACAAGTCCGTTGATAAAGGAACTCCAACTAGATGGTATACAGCGTCCTCACAGTTCCATGTGCTGCAGACACACGGATCGGTCAGCTGGGCTGTATATGATCTTCCAGCCGCCCCGCTGACCGCTCTGTGTGTGCATTGTATTCCTGTGTCTTTATCCAGAGTTGGATGGTCTCTGGGGGCTATACCATACTATCGCTTGTTATATATCTATTTTGTGTCACAACTGTGACCATGAAAATGGGTTAATTATCAGGGATTTTTTTCTCCCGTCAAAGTCAGTCACTTTGCACTAGGACAAGCTCGTACTGTTTTTTACTATGCTAAAGTATATTAATGAACCACTCTAATACATCCTGACATAATTTTAACTAGATCAGAGCTTCTTCATATGTTTCATTATTTTCAACTAAAAAGTTAAACTTCGCAGAACAGAAGATGTTGACTCAGATCAAAATGCTTTTGCACGTTTCTTATTCAGGTCAAGTCACAACTTTTCCACACTAGCCGATATTGAATTTCTCAATTTCAATTTTTTTCACTCCACCCTAATATATATATGTACAGTATTATTAATTACAGAATCAAAAATCAATCACCCGAAAAATGTGGTGTCCTGACGAATATGATACAACATTCTTGTCTAGTCAGTTTTAATCATTACAACATGGACAAATATTTAGTCAACACTTTCGTTATAGTCACATATTAGTAAGAATAAAAACCACCTTCGTCGACCATTAGTTATACAGGTTGAGTATCCCGTATCCAAAATGCTCGGGACCAGGAGAATTTTGGATAACGGATTATTCCGTATTTCAGAATATTTTAATATTTCAATTATGTATTTTGAAGTATCTTGCATGTATGCTGTATAAACACATAAAATACACACAAATATATTTTATTACCACATAAAATACACACAAATATATTTTATTTGTTCAAAAAACAAGGTTTCAAAACATGAAACAAAATTTGTGTACTATCTCAGATATTGAATTTGAATGCCAAGCAATCATTTTCTTGCACATAGATAGTGCCAGTTACATATCATGTCCCCAGTGATGCTGTTACAAATGTCCCCAGTGAGTTTTTAGCAAAAAAATATATTTTTTTTCACTTTCTGAAATGTATGGTTTTCGGAATAATTTGGATAACGGATACTCGGATACGGGATACTCAACCTGTAGTATAAATGTTCATGGACAAAATTAACCCCTTCCTGACGCAGCATGTTTTTGCCTTCCTGACAGAGCCCTTTTTTTCAAATCTGACATGTATCACTTAAGTGGGGATAATTTTTTTTTGTCTTTTACTTATCCCAGTGATTTTGAGATTATTTTCTCGTGACACATTGTACTTCAAGTTAGTGGTAAATTTGGGTCGATACAGTCTGTGTTTTTTTGTGAAAAATACCAAAATGTCGTAAAAAAATGGAAAATTTAGCAATTTTAATGTTAAATTTTCTGCTTGTGAGACAAATAATCATACCACTCAAAATAGTTAATAACTAACATAGACCATATGTCTACTTTATGTTTCCATCATTATTTCAACATCCTTTTAATTTTTTTGGACACTAGGAGGCTTAAAATATGAATAGCAAATTCTCAAATTTTCAAGAAAATTTCAAACACTGATTTTTTTAGGGACCAGTTCAGTTCTGATGTGACTTTGAGGGACTTGTATGTGAGACACCCCCATAAATGATGCCATTTCAAAAACTGCACCCCTCACAGTATTCAAAACAGAATTTTGGAAGTTTGTTAACCCTTTAGGTGTTTCACAGGAATTAAAACAAAGTGTAGGTGAAATTTCAAAATTTCATTTTTTTTGCAGATTTGCAATTTTAATACATTTTTCTAAGGAACACAGTAGATTTTACTAGAGAAATGTGACTAAAAATTGATTCCCCCAATTCTTTTGTTTTCATAAATATCCTATATGTGGCCCTAGTGTGCACGTTGACCAAACCACAGGCTTCATAATAGAAGGAGCACCTACTTGATTTTGGAGCCTCCTTTTTATGAGATTATTTTTTAGGCACCATGTAGGTTTCTAGGCACCATAAGATGCTAAAAGTTAGGAACCCCCCCACAAGTGACCCCATTTTGCAAACTACACCCCTCAGGGAATTCATCTAGGGGTATAGTGTACATTTCAAACCCCCAGGGGTTTCACCAATTGTGGTACAACTGGGCAGTGAAAATGAAAAATTAATTTTTTTACACAAAAATGCAGTTCTGGCTCCAAATTTTTCATTTTCACAAGGAATGAAGGAGACAAAGCACCCCAAAATCTGTGCCCCAATTTCTCCCGAGTACGGCAATGCCTCACATGTGACCAAAAAATACCATTTGGGTGCATGGCAGGACTCAGAAGGGAAGGAGTGATTTTTGGATTTTGCAGCTCAGATTCTGGTGGAATGTTGGTGGGTGCTATGTCGCATTAGCAAGACCCCCGAAGCACCAATACAGTGGAACCCCCCCACAAGTGACCCCATTTTGCAAACTACACCCCTCAGGGAATTCATCTAGGGGTATAGTGTACATTTCAAACCCCCAGGGGTTTCACCAATTTTGATACAACTGGGCTGTGCAAATGAAAAATTACATTTTTTACACAAAAATGCAGTTCTGGCTCCAAATTTGTCATTTTCACAAGGAATGAAGGAGACAAAGCACCCCAAAATCTGTGCCCCAATTTCTCCCGAGTACGGCAATGCCTCACATGTGACCAAAAAATACCATTTGGGTGCATGGCAGGACTCAGAAGGGAAGGAGTGATTTTGGGATTTTGCAGCTCAGATTCTGGTGGAATGTTGGTGGGTGCTATGTCGCATTAGCAAGACCCCCGAAGCACCAATACAGTGGAACCCCCCCACAAGTGACCCCATTTTGCAAACTACACCCCTCAGGGAATTCATCTAGGGGTATAGTGTACATTTCAAACCCCCAGGGGTTTCACCAATTTTGATACAACTGGGCTGTGCAAATGAAAAATTACATTTTTTACACAAAAATGCAGTTCTGGCTCCAAATTTTTCATTTTCACAAGGAATGAAGGAGACAAAGCACCCCAAAATCTGTGCCCCAATTTCTCCCGAGTACGGCAATGCCTCACATGTGACCAAAAAATACCATTTGGGTGCATGGCAGGACTCAGAAGGGAAGGAGTGATTTTTGGATTTTGCAGCTCAGATTCTGGTGGAATGTTGGTGGGTGCTATGTCGCATTAGCAAGACCCCCGAAGCACCAATACAGTGGAACCCCCCCACAAGTGACCCCATTTTGCAAACTACACCCCTCAGGGAATTCATCTAGGGGTATAGTGTACATTTCAAACCCCCAGGGGTTTCACCAATTTTGATACAACTGGGCTGTGCAAATGAAAAATTACATTTTTTACACAAAAATGCAGTTCTGGCTCAAAATTTTTCATTTTCACAAGGAATGAAGGAGACAAAGCACCCCAAAATCTGTGCCCCAATTTCTCCCGAGTACGACAATTCCTCATGTGTGACCAAAAAATGGCAGGACTCAGAAGGGAAGGAGTGATATTTGGATTTTGCAGCACAGATTCTGGTGGAATGTTGGTGGGTGCTATGTCGCATTAGCAAGACCCCCGAAGCACCAATACAGTGGAACCCCCCCACAAGTGACCCAATTTTGCAAACTACACCCCTCAGGGAATTCATCTAGGGGTATAGTGTACATTTCAAACCCCCAGGGGTTTCACCAATTTTGATACAACTGGGCTGTGCAAATGAAAAATTACATTTTTTACACAAAAATGCAGTTCTGGCTCAAAATTTTTCATTTTCACAAGGAATGAAGGAGACAAAGCACCCCAAAATCTGTGCCCCAATTTCTCCCGAGTATGGCAATGCCTCATATGTGACCAAAAAATACCAGTTGGGTGCATGGCAGGACTCAGAAGGGAAGAAGTGATTTTTGGATTTTGCAGCTCAGATTCTGGTGGAATGAATGGTGGGTGCTATGTGGCATTAGCAAGACCCCCGAAGCACGGTGAAATGATGAACCTAATAATCCATAGATGTGTGGTATATTTTAAAACACTCCTTTATACATAGGCCGGGTTTGTCGGGGCAAGTTTCACAGTGGAAAATAGTATCCTTTCTTATTCCCTTTTTATAGCAAACTTTGCACCTTTTTTGTGTCCTGCCCTTTCTTGCAGTGGAGGGGATTTAGTTAGGAAAATGCTGCCCTGGTACAATACGGGGGCCAGTACTAGAAGTACTGGGGCCCTCTGCCTGCTGGTTCCCAAATATTAGGCCCTTTATGACTTCCTCTTGAAAGTGCATAAATGTCCCCCTCTGGCTGGTAGAACGGAATAGCACATAAGCGTTATACAGTGCCATCTGGATGATATACACGGCCAGCTTCTTGTACCAGATTTTTGTTTTCCGCAGGGGACTGTACGGCTTCAGTACCTGATCTGAAAGATCCACTCCGCCCATGTACTTATTGTAATCTAGGATACAATTAGGTTTTGAGGTGTGGGTACTGGTACCTCGTACAGGGATGGAGGTGGTACTGTCTCCATGAATTGTTGTCAGTATAAGGACATCCCTCTTGTCCTTATATTTGACCAACAACATATTTTCGGTGCATATTCCCCTGCTTTCACCCCTTCTCAGTAATTGGGCAACGTGCGTTTTTGGGAGGCCTCTTTGGTTCTTGCGCACAGTACCGCAAGCTGCTGTACCTCTTGAACCAAGGCCCTAAACAGGGGGATGCTAGTGTAAAAGTTATCCACATAAGATAACCTTTATCCACTAAATCCCAGACAATTTTTCCACTAACACCTACGAGGGAGGGGGTGCATTCTGGCGGTTCAATTCTTGAATCCTTCCCTTCATATACCCTAAACCTGTGGGTATACCCTGAGGTGCTTTCACACAGTTTATACATTTTTATGCCATACCTTGCCCTCTTACTGGGAAGGTACTGGCGGAATTTAACCCTTCCTTTAAAATGTATAAGGGACTCGTCGATACAAATAAATTTTTCAGGGATGTACATCTCTGCAAATTTGGCACTGAAATGATCAATGACCTGCCTTTGAATAGCCGGTCAAAGGTGGGATTATCTCTGGGTGGGCACTGTGCATTATCGGTGTAATGTAAAAATTTAAGGATTGTCTCAAAACGAGTCCGAGTCATGGCCATACGGTAAAATGGGGTGCTGTACAGAACATCTGTACTCCAATATTGCCTAATTTCTGGCTTTTTTACTATGCCCATATGTAACACCAGACCCCAAAACGTCATCATCTCTACTGCATCTACAGGGGTCCACCTAGCAAATGATGACGTGGGGTTTTGAGCAATAAACTGCTGGGCATATAAATTACTTTGGTCCACCATTAAATTTATAAAATCATCAGAGAAAAATAATTTGAAAAAGTCAATTTCTCTGAGACCTGTTGAATCAAATTGGATTCCTGGGATGGCCAAAAACTCAGGAACCTGGGGCTCAAAATTGTCTGGTGGTGGGGTCCATACGGGATCAATAATTTGGGGGGGGGTCTCAGCTGCTCTACGGGGGCGTCTTTGAGGGGGTCCCTCATCACTAGAGGAGGAAGAGGAGCTTAAGACGAATCCTTCAAATTCCCCGCTTGCATCACTGGCTGTGTCAGAGTCAGAGGCAAGCATGGCATATGCCTCCTCCGCTGAATACATTCTTCTGGATGACTGGGATGACATTTGGGATGACATTTGGGATGCCATTTTTATTTTTGTGTTTCTGTAAGTGTAATGTTTCAACACGTGTATAGTGTAGGGGGGGTACAAACTTTATTTCAACACGGGGGGTATGTAGTGTGTAGTGTGTATGTAGTGCAGAAAAAAAAATACTTTATACAGGAATTTGATCCCAATAAAAAAAAATAAAAAATTGAAGGGGTTAAAAAAAAAAAAAGGTCCTGCGCCAAAAATTGAGCACAGATGTTGGTCAGTAACGTCCGTCACTGAACAGCGCTCAAAGGCAACAGGACACCCACAAAAGCAACGTGGGTGTAAAAACAATTTAAAAAAAAAAAATACCACAGCACTCTCCAAAAAAAAAGCAATTTAAAAAAACTGCAGAAAAAAAATTATACCAACCCTGTGCCAAAAATGCTGTTCAGTGATGTACGTCACTGATCAGCGGCCACAGGACACCCACAAAAGCAACGTGGGTGTAATAAACCACAGCACTCTCCAAAAAAAAAAAAAAAATTTAAAAAAACTGCAGAAAAAAAATGATATCAACCCTGTGCCAAAAATGCTGTTTAGTGATGTACGTCACTGATCAGCGGCCACAGGACACCCACAAAAGCACCCACAAAAGCAACGTGGGTGTAAAAACAAAACCCCACTGCAATCTCCCCCCCCAAAAAAACTGCAGATCAGTGATGCAGTGATGCAACACTGATTAGCAGTGAGGGGCAGCAGGCAGACAACTGTGGGTGCAACCTGACAGGGTATATATAAAAAAAAAAACCTGGACCCCCAAAAAGTTGCTGATCAGTTAATTAATTTAAACTGATCAGCACAAAAGGGGGGGCAGCAGTCAGTTGCACAGGCAGCACAACCTTTGGTGCAACTGACAGGTATATATATAAAAAAAAAAAACCCAAAAAGTTGCTGATCAGCACAGATATACTGATCAGCACAAAAGGGGTGCAGCAGACACAAAATATAGCACTCTCTATCACTCTCTATCACTCTCTGTCACTATCTCTCACGATCTGTGACTCTATGACACTGCAGCAGCAGGACACAGGAAGTCACAAGATCCAGGAAGCATCCAGCTGCTGGCAGCACGCTACCAGCGGTGATCAGCGGTGAACAGGTAAGTATCAGGCAAGGTTCAGGTATGTATATCACGACAGAGTGGCCGGTGACCGCTCTGCACGCAATTCCAGACCGGAATGGCGTCTGCAGCGCAGTCACCGTTAGTTTAAATGACGCGCCTTGGCTGTGATTGGTCCGTCGGTCCGACGGACCAATCACAGCCTTGGGGGCAGGTGGGGTGAGGTGGGGTGAGGTGTGGTCATCACCGGTGACCCCCTCATGCCCCCTCACACCCGGCGGTGATTGACACCTGTGTTACCGAGCGTCTGATTCGCCGGTAACACAGGAAAACGCTGCGACTGGCTGTTCACATTGAACAGCCAATCACAGCGATCGCCGACGGGTGGAAGGCATCGCCACCCCCCCTGGGCATGCAGGGACATGTCTGCTGTCAGGGACAGCAGACATGTTTAAACTGTCCCCGCGTCTATAGACGCGGGGACAGTTTAAAGTCATGACGTATATATACGTCATGTGTCGGGAAGTACATCCCGGCCATGACGTATATATACGTCAAATGTCGGGAAGGGGTTAAAGAAACTGCTACAGTATGTGAACACAAGAAAGGATTCAGTTAATTAATTTAAACTGATCAGCACAAAAGGGGGGGCAGCAGTCAGTTGCACAGGCAGCACAACCTTTGGTGCAACTGACAGGTATATATATAAAAAAAAAACCCCAAAAAGTTGCTGATCAGCACAGATATACTGATCAGCACAAAAGGGGTGCAGCAGACACAAAATATAGCACTCTCTATCACTCTCTGTCACTCTCTGTCACTATCTCTCACGATCTGTGACTCTATGACACTGCAGCAGAAGGACACAGGAAGTCACAAGATCCAGGAAGCATCCAGCTGCTGGCAGCACGCTACCAGCGGTGATCAGCGGTGATCAGGTAAGTATCAGGCAAGGTTCAGGTATGTATAGCACGACAGAGTGGCCGGTGACCGCTCTGCACGCAATTCCAGACCGGAATGGCGTCTGCAGCGCAGTCACCGTTAGTTTAAATGACCAATCACAGCCTTGGGGGCAGGTGGGGTGAGGTGGGGTGAGGTGTGGTCATCACCGGTGACCCCCTCATGCCCCCTCACACCCGGCGGTGATTGACACCTGGGTTACCGAGCGTCTGATTCGCCGGTAACACAGGAAAACGCTGCGACTGGCTGTTCACATTGAACAGCCAATCACATCGATCGCCGACGGGGGGGAGGCATCGCCACCCCCCCCTGGGCATGCAGGGACATGTCTGCTGTCAGGGACAGCAGACATGTTTAAACTGTCACCGCGTCTATAGACGCGGGGACAGTTTAAAGTCATGACGTATATATACGTCATGTGTCGGGAAGTACATCCCGGCCATGACGTATATATACGTCAAATGTCGGGAAGGGGTTAACACTGGAACAATGCGCTGGAGACAACACAGTAGCCCACATTGCTCACTAAGGCTATAGGGCATGTATTGGTGTAATGGTTAGCATTACTGCCTCACAGCACTCAGGTCATGGGTTTAATACCCACCATGGCTCTAACTGTGCGGAGTTTATATATTCTCCCCATGCTTGCGTGGGTTTACTCCGGGTACTCCGGTTTCTTCCCACAATCCCCCAAAAATTTACAGATAGGTAAATTGGCTTCCAACAAAATTAACCCTAGAATGTCTGTGTGCGTGTACATGTGGTAGGGAATATACTGTAGATTGTAAGCTCCACTGGGGCAGGGACTGATGTGAATGTTCAAATATTCTCTGTAAAGCGCTGCGTAATATGTGTGCACTATATAAGAAACTATTAATAAATAATAATAATAAATAGTGCAGCTGGTCTCAAACTGTGCGAAACAGATGCCAGGGCTAGTAGTGCTAACCAGGCTACTGTTTTTTTTTACAGCACAAGCGGCGAGGGGAAGGGAAGAGACACTGAGATAGAGAGCCTGGGGAGGAAGTGTCCCCGCGATCGCACGAGAGCACACGGGCTGGGGTGTAGGTAGGACAGTTCCAGTGGAGCACAAGCTCCCTGCTAGAGGCCTCCCTCTGCCCCCAGCTGCAGGGGGCTGAATGCTGTGCCCGGCATCTACATGAAAAAATTGTGCCATACAGTTAGGGCACAATGGGCTGGGCTTAGCGGGCCGCGGTGAGCGGGGCATAGAATGGCGGGCATGAGAATGGAGGCTAGGGTGTCCCGGTGCCCAGCATTTGTTGAGCAGCACTGAGCACTGCCTGGCTGTCTCTTGGGTGCAGGCAGAAGTCTTTTTTCACCTCTGTCTACTCCAATCAGCATGCAGTAACGAGCTCTGCCCCAAAATACACAGAGGAGCTAAAGCTAATGAATTCTTTTGGTGCTCCTGCTGTTAGGAAAGAGGGGGCTCTCAGTGATAAGGAGCATGTCTGCACAAGTGTTCAATGCATTACTGGGAGTTGAATAAGTCCCATAACACTTTGCACAAGAGGTCAGAGGATGAGAGGCTTTTGCTGAGCTCTGCTTGGTGGAGCTCATCATATGATTCTCAGGCCCATAGCAGCAGCCTTGTCATGGGAGAGTTTTTAATCAGAGGCAGCACTGAGCATGTCAGGTACTCCCCTTTCATCAACGATACTGCCCGAGTGCACTGTCCGTGTCTCATGTTTGTATATGTGGGTCTATATTTCGCAACGGTTTTAAGATTTATTCAATAAAGGTTATATTTCATTTAAAAATTCTCCTTGGTGCACCACATTGTGACATACTTTCCTTTCTCTTGTATGTTGATCTCCTGATGTCCAGTGGTAGCACACCCTCCTAGGTGATAACCATAAAATTGAACAAATTATTCTTATAGGGTCCACCAAATATCCTATCTATATACAGTACATATCTGTGCGACCTCCCATGTCTTCCCATTTTTCTGTAGTTCTTAATATATTGTCCTGTTTCAGAATGTCATAGTGTTTTCTTATAACCTTTTGATATCTCCAGAATAATCCTTATAAGTTGATATGAAAGGAAGATTCTTTTCTTGAAATAAGTTTTTTTGTTGTTGTTTTTCTGTACCATCAATAAGTTTACTTCTATTTCTCATTTGGGACAGATCTAGTGCTTGGGTAACCAAGGTTGAGGGGTAACCCCTATCTATGAATGCTTCTTTCGGTACTTATGTAATATCTGGGCTCCCGTTTTTCTTATGAGACCGCTTCCCCTCGCGAGACTCGCTGCGCTCGCCACGCTTCGGGCACGGTGGCTCGCTGCGCTCGCCACACTATATAAAATCAACTCCATGTGTAGTTGGATAGTAGGGGTATGAAAAAATGGGGTGCATTTAACATGGGAGCCCAGATAATACATAAGTACCCTTCTTTCATTAGGGCTGCTTGGGAATCAAATGCGAGTTGATCGAAGCAGTTCCTGCTCAACCTGAGGAACTGTCCTTTTGGTACATTTTTGACCCACAGTCTGTAATGTGAACTGTAAAAATGTAAATAATTATTGGTACTTGTTTCCTTAGTGGAATTACGAGTGGTTATGTTATTATCTTGGATTTCCAAAGTAATATCTAAGAAATCAATAGTCGTGGAGTGACTGCGATGAGTGAACTTTAAATTATAATTGTTATTATTCAAATGTGCTAGAAAAGTGTTGATAGAATGAATATCTCCTTTCCAAATTATAAACAAGTCATCTATATAGCGGCTGTAGAGGACCAGGTTCGCGCCCCCGCCCCCCTTCACACACACACACGAGGTGGTGTTCGACCTCCCCATGTAGAGGTTGGCGTAACTGTATGCGAACCTGGTCCCCAAAAATGAAATTTTGATGATCCTCGGAGAGGTCATTCTCTGTTTTCAATTTTTGTTCAATTGCTTGGGTGCGTAAACTTTGCAGAATATTGGAATATAAACTTTGGACATCTAATGTTACAAAAAGGTCATATATATTTGGTTCTGAGGATGGGGTGAATTTTAGCACTTTATTCAAAACACTTATTTCACTGGGGCTTAGGTCTTTGGAAGATAGATTAAAGATGCTTTTCTTTATAAAGTCCTAAGCCCCAGTGTTAGGATTGTGTTAGACCAAAGTGATCAACCAACTCAAAAGATATTGGAAACACTTTTAGAGGAAAGTCAAATGGAGATACCTAAATCAAAACTCCTCTATAATTTGGAAGAAAGCAGGAGCAGATTTAAAGAGAAATCAGAATTTTATCCGATAAAATCTAAAGGCTCTAGCATAGATAACTTCTATAAAGTCACCTTAGAGGATTTGAAAAAACTATGCAAGGATATTAAAACTCCAAATAATCCCACATATAAGAACACATAAAAGAAGAGAAGAAATGACTTTAGCCCTAAAAAAAACTCACTAAAGATCAAAGTATTATTTTTTCTTGTTTTTCACACAGGGCCACCATGAGGCAGCAAGGATATAAGATAATGCCCCACAATTGTTGCACCCCTGCACCAGTGGAGTAACTACAGTACCATATGTGCAGGGGATGCAGCTGCTATGGGCCCCAGCTGCCTGTATGGCCCGCAGCTCCCCTGCACACAGGGCCACCATGAGGGAAGTATACCCTGTACTACTGTACCATGCTCGGGATCAAAGGAGCCCACAGAAAGCAAATTATCTATCTGTGAAATGCTTCTGGCAGGATCATTTCTGCGCTGCGGTCCCCGCTTCCTACCACCCTGCATCTCTCCATTCCCTGCCTACCATCCTGCGTCTATCTATACAAAACCCACCACATTACATCCTCTTCATATTCCCTACTGCCCTGCATCTATTTTTTCCTACCCCACGGCATCCTTCTCTCCCCCTGCCCCCTTCAGCCTTATCTATCTATTTATCAACTCCCTACCACCCTACATCTCCCTCCCTAATGCACTGGGTTTCTTTAGTCCCTCCGTACTACCCCCGCACCTCTCCCTCCCCATCAGCAGGTAAGAACTTACTCTGCACCACAGTGGGGTACTGATGGGTTAAATGGGGGGGTCTGTTCAAAATTTTGTTATAGGGCCCACAATCTACTAGTTACGCCACTGGTGAAAAACCATATATAATAAATAGTTTCATCAATTGTGATACATCTTATGTTATTTACCTACTATCTTGTAGTTGTAACTTGAAGTACATTGGGTGAACCACTAGATCTCTTAAAACCAGGTTTCTTGAACACAGGAGAAACATCCTAAATCGAATACAAACCCATAGTGTCTCTAGACATTTTTCCTTATACCATAATGGTGATCCAAAATAAATTACCATCATTGGCTTAGAACAGTGGTAGCCAACTCTAGCCCTCGAGAGCTACCAACATTTCACATTTTCCAGACAACCTAGCTGCTGCACAGCTGCACTCATTAATCACTGACACATTTTAAAAGATCCACAGATGGAGCTAATTAGCTCACTTGTGATTCTGTGAGGAGACCTGCAAAACATGCACTGTTGGTAGCTCTCGAGGACTAGGGTTGGCTACCCCAAGCTTAGAACATATCCCCTCCACTAAAGGAGGAGGCAACAGATTCTTGAAACTTTGTAAACAAGAAAAATTGTGGATGTTTAAAATGAACTCCATCCAGAAGGGCTGAACGAAACAGTGGAATTAAATAACATCAATTAATAACCTCTAGTAGTAGTAGTAGTACGTTTATTTATAAGGCGCCGCAAAGTGTCCACAGCGCCGTACATAGCAAACAAAAAAATTACGAGGTAACGTACAGGGTGTGTTGAAAAATACAGTATAAATAGGGGTATAGCTGGTAGAACTAAAATCAGCATCAGTTCAGAAGTAGGTGTCAAAATTGTCGAGGAGACTAAAGATGAAGTAGAGGAACGGAAGAACAGGACAGGAGCACAGGTGAGGTAAAGAGGTAGGGTGAGTACGTGAGGAAGGAGGGCCCTACTCATAAGAGTTAACATACTAAAAATAGGTGGGTGGACGAACGAAAAACAATAGGATAAGTAGGAACGGAGGGGAACGGAGGCAGGATAGGAGGATCAAAAGAGGTTAGGAGGAGGGATAGGCTAGTCGAAAAAAGTGGGTTTTAAGGGAGCGCTTGAAGGAGGTAAGGGAATCAGAAAGCCTGATGGGTGGCGGGAGGTTGTTCCAGTGCAGGGGGGCAGCGCAAGAGAAGTCTTGGACACGGGAGTGGGAGGAGGTGATTAGGTGAGAGGTCAGTCGGCGGTCAGTGATGGAGCGAAGAGGACGGGAGGGAGTGTGGATAGAGATCAGTGAAGAGAGGTATGGAGCGGTGGAGGAGGAGAGAGCCTTGTAGGTGGTGGTGAGGAGTTTAAAGATAACTCGGAAAGGAATGGGGAGCCAGTGAAGAGATAGACAGAGGGGGGAGGCGGAGGTAGAGCGGCGGGAGAGGAAGATGAGCCTAGCAGCAGCGTTAAGAATGGATTGGAGAGGTGCGAGGCGGGTGAGAGGTAGCCCAGAGAGAAGGATGTTGCAGTAGTCAAGGCGGGAGATGACAAGAGAGTGAATGAGAATTTTGGTCGCGTCAGTGGAGAGGAATGGTCTGATGCGTGAGATGTTGCGTAGGTGAAAGCGGCAAGACTGTGAGAGAGCACGAATGTGGGGGGTGAAAGAGAGGGAGGAGTCAATGATGACACCGAGGCAGCGCGTTTGGTCGGTAGAGGTGATCTCGGTTTCACCAATACTGATGGATATAGTGGGAGAAGAGGGGATGTTCGGGGGATGGAAGATTAGAAGTTCAGTTTTAGCCATGTTTAGCTTCAGGAAGCGTTGGGTCATCCAGGCTGAGATGGCCGTGAGGCATTCGGAGACCTTGGACAGGAGTGATGGGGATAGGTCGGGGGAAGAGAGATAGATTAGGGTATCATCAGCATAAAGGTGGTAATGAAAACCATAGGAGCTGATGAGGGTGCCCAAAGAGGTGGTGTAGAGAGAGAAGAGGAGAGGGCCAAGGACAGACCCTTGGGGAACACCGACTGGCTGCGGGGTAGTAGGAGAGGAGGAGCTCGGCGTGGAGACGGAGAAGGAGCGATCGGAGAGGTATGAGGTGAACCAGGAGAATACCGTGCCAGTGATGCCAAAGGAGCGGAGGGTGTTGAGCAGGAGAGGGTGGTCAACAGTGTCAAAGGCAGCCGACAGATCAAGCTGGATGAGGATAGAGAAGAGGCCTTTGGATTTAGCCGATATTAGATCGTTAGTGACTTTGGTCAGGGCAGTTTCAGTGGAATGTAAAGGGCGGAACCCGGATTGGAGGGGGTCGAGAATGGAGTTAGCAGTAAGGTGGCTTAGGAGACGATTATAGGTCAGACGTTCTAGGAGCTTGGAGGCAAAAGGGAGGAGGGAGATGGGCCTGTAGTTGGATGGAGAGTTGGGGTCCAGATTTGGTTTTTTGAGAATTGGGGAGACAAGAGCGTGTTTGAAGGAGGAAGGGAAGATCCCAGAGGATAGGGAAAGAGGTGAGCCAGGTGAGAGCAGACTGACGGACTGAGACGACGGATAATATTGGAGGGGATAGGATCGAGCGGGCAGGTGGAGGGAGAAGCGGATTGAAGGATAGAGTGGACTTCAGCAGCAGTGGTGGGGTAAAATGAGGACAGGGGTTGGAAGGAGGGGAGTGGGGATGTAGGAGGGGAGGAGGGAGAGGGTGAGGTTATGGCAGCAGTGATGGTAGTCCTGAGAGAGGAGATTTTGGTTGAAAAGTAGGTAGCAAAATCAGCGGCTACGATGGAGGACGGAAGAGCTGGAGGAGGGGGGGAGAGCAAGGAGTTGAAGGTGGCGAAGAGCCTGCGGGGATTGGATGATTGGGAAAGGATGAGGGACTTAAAGTAGGATTCCTTGGCCAGAGCAAGGGAAGAGCTGAAGGAGGAAAGAATGAATTTGAAATGGAGATAATCCGCGAGGGAGCGTGATTTCTTCCAGAAGCGCTCAGCAGTGCGAGAGCACTTTTTAAGGAATCGGGTGATAGGCGAGTGCCACGGTTGGGGGTTGGAGCATCGAAGGGGGATAGAGGATGGAGGGCAGGCAGAGTCCAATGCCGAAGATAGCGTGTCATTATAGAGGGAGGCGGCGAGGTTCGGGCAGGACATGGCGGTGATTGGGGCGAGAAGAGGACACAGCGTGTTTGAGAAGGCAGCAAGATCAAGTGTGTTGATGTTATGCCGTGAGACAATGCGCTTGGGAGGGGGAGTGGGAGAGGGGGAAGCAGTGAGGGAGAAGGGGATGTGGTGATGGTCAGAAAGAGGAAAAGCCGAGATAGTGTAGTCAGTAAGGGAACAAGAGCGAGAGAAGACGAGATCGAGGGAGTGTCCTTGGATGTGGGTGGGAGAGGTAGTCCACTGAGATAGGCCAAGAGAGGAGCAGAGAGAGAGGAGTTTGGAGGTGCCAGGATCAGCGGGGTTATCCAAGGGGATGTTAAAGTCACCAAGAATGACAGATGGCAGGTCAGAGGAGAGGAAGTGTGGGAGCCAGGCGGCGAAGTGGTCAAGAAATTGGGAGATAGGGCCAGGGGGGCGGTAGATTGCAGCAACACGGAGGTGGTAGGGGTAGTATAGACGGATAGAGTGAGACTCAAAGGAGGAGAAAAGGAGAGAGGGTTCAGGGTGAATGACACTGTGGGTGCATGAGGCTGAGAGGAGAAAACCCACGCCGCCACCTTGGCGACCGTCCGGCCTGGGAGTGTGAGAGAAAGAGAGGCCACCGTGGGAGAGAGCAGCCGGAGAGACAGAATCAGAGGTGGAGAGCCAGGTCTCGGTGATAGCAAGGAGGTGGAATGCTCTAGAGATGAATAGGTCATGGATGGCAGGGAGTTTGTTGCAGATGGATCTGGCGTTCCATAGTGCACAGGAAAGAGGGGGGGTGGGTTGTGTATTTATGTGGATAAGGTTTTTGGGATTGCAGAAGCGAGGGGGGGTCGTTGGGAGGGTGGGGGTGCGGAGGCGAGTGGTCAGGATAGGTATGGGATGGGAGGGGGGAGGAGCAGTTGGAGAAAGTGAAGTTGAGAGATTAACAGCCATGAGGAACCGAAGGTGAGAGGGTAGGTTAGTGAAAGCAGACAGAGGGATTTGGGAGGACAGACGATATACTATGTATATATTCTTTGTATGACTACTAATGTATATATATTTTTATGATTGTATGCCTCTATGTAAAAATCTTTTGATATACACTTTTGTCTATAATCCATATGTGTTGTTCCATATGTGTTGTCGTATGTATGAGAATACATGTGGAACATTAACCACCTCTTATAATAATAATATTAATTTTATTATGTCCCCTAATTATCTCAAGCTCATCATTTATTATATAAATATATGATATAAATATGTAAACAACGGGGGTCCTACTGTATGTATCTCATATATTTGGCTACATCTGTCACTCAAAGTGTGTGAGTGTGTCTCTAACACTGGGTGGAGCCTCTGACTGACATGACAGACTCACATGACAGACTCACATGACAGAGAACCAGCCCAGTGAGCCCACAGTGCCAGACACCCTCTGCCTCCCCATGTTGCCCAGGAACCTACTCCACAGCCACCAGGTGAGCGCCCCCCCTCCCGTGATTCGCGGCAAAACCCCCCGCCCCCCGCGATTCGCGGCACCCCCCACCCCGTGACCCCCCTCCCGCGATTCGCGGCACCCCCTGCGATTCGCGACCCCCCCTCCCGCGATTCGCGGCCAAACCCCCGCCTCCCCCCTTCCGCTATTCGCGGCACCACCTCCCCGCGATTCCAGGCACCCCCCGCGATTCGCGACCCCCCTCCTGCGATTCGCGGCAAAACCCCCCGCCTCCCCCCTCCCGCTATTCGCGGCACCCCCTCCCCGCGATTCGCCCCCGCGACCCCGCGATTTGCGGCACCCCCCACCCCGTGACCCCCCTCCCGCGATTCGCGACACCCCCCTGCGATTCGCGACCCCCCCTCCCGCGATTCGCGGCAAAACCCCCGCCTCCCCCCTCCCGCTATTCGCGGCACCACCTCCCCGCGATTCGCGGCACCCCCCGCAATTCGTGGTACCCCCCCTGTGACCCCCCCGCGATTTGCGGCAAACCCCCCCTCCCTCGATTCGTGGCAACCTGCGCAACCACCCCTCCCGCGATTCGCGGCACACCCCCCCGTGACCCCCCCTCCCGCTATTCGCAGCAACCCCTCCCCCGCGACACCCCCCTGCCTCCCCCCAACCCCTCCTCACAGACACACCCCACCTCCCCCCCCGCGCGATTCACGGCAACCCCAGGATTAAATGGCACATGCAAAACACTGACATGGCTATGGTCGACAATGAAAAAAGGTTGACATGAGTTTTTGAAGATTTATTTTTAAATTTTTGAATGTTTTCATATTCATTCTCATGTGTCGACATGGACACCAATGAAGTGCCACACTTATGTCAACATTTATATGTGTTGACCTTTCTGTGTTTTTTCTTGTGCCAATTCGCGGCAGCCCCCCCCCCGCAACCCCCCCTCCAGCGATTCGCGGCACCCCCCGCGCGACCACCCCTCCTGCGATTCGCGATACCCTCCCTCCCGCGATTCACGGCACCCCCCACGACCCACCAACTCCCCCCCCGAGATTCATGGCAACCCCAGGATTAAATGGCACAAGCAAAACACTGACATGGCTATAGTCAATTTTTTAATGTTTTCATATTCATTCTCATGTGTTGACATGGACACCAATGAAGTGCCACACTTATGTCAAAATTTACATGTTTTGACCTTTATGTGTTTATTTTTTCTTGTGGCGATTCATGGCACCCCCCCCTCCCAAAATTCGTGGCACCCTCCACCCCGTGACCCCCCCCTCCCGCAATTCGTGCCCCCGCGACATTCCACGTTTCGCGGCAACCCCTGCGCCCCCCCCGCAATTCGCGGCACCCACCCCCGCGACCCCCCTCCCACAATTCGCGGACACCCCCCACCCGCGATTCACGACAACCCCAGGATTAAATGGCACAGGCAAAACACTGACATGGCTATGGTCGACAATGAAAAAGGTTGACATAAGTTTTTGAAGATTTATTTTTCATTTTTTGAATGTTTTCATATTCATTCTCATGTGTCGACATGGACACCAATGAAGTGCCACACTTATGTCAACATTTACATGTGTTGACCTTTATGTGTCTATTTTTTCTTGTGGTGATTCGCTGGCAACCTTCCCCCGCGATTCGCGGCACCCCCCACCCCGTGACCCCCTCCCGCAATTCGCGGTACCCCCGCGACCTCCCACGGTTCGTGGCAACACCCACCCCGCGACCCCCTCCCGCGATTCGCGGCAACCCACCGCGCCCCCCCCCTCTCGCGATTCGCCGCACCTCCCCGTATGCCCACACAACCCTATCACTACCCAGCTTCCTGCTCTCCTGAACCGTAACTTCCACCACTGGGGAGTCGCTGACGCTGTGTTGCCCACATACCCCTATCATGCCTCATATCCCAGCCTCCTGCTCTCATGCACCCTAACTCCCACCCAGTAGGAGGAGACACTGACTCAGGGCCACCGTCCTGTACTCCTGTGCGACCACGATGGACCACCACCCTCCTCTTTAGTCCCCCCCCGCGAAGAATCACCTAGTTTATTATATGTATCAATTATTTAAATATACTTTTTGGGGGTAGCAGTAATCCATTGGCCGCATTAGTAGGCTTAGATAATGAATAATCGATACAAAATTGTATTTAATATAATATTAATACTATATAATGCCGAAAAGGCAGATCACTTTTTAACCAGTAGCTTGCCTCTCCATTTTTTTTAGTAATTATGTACTGCACTTTAATATACATGACTCAGAACTGCGACCAATGGGTCCTGCTCCTTTAAAGGGTTTTCAGCCATTCATTCACATAAAAATATGACGGCGCTGATACTTCTAACAGTGCGTTCCGACAACAAGCACTGTGCGCTCCAAAGGGCGGATATATGCAGACACCAACAACAGTGCGTTCCGGTAACCGGAAGCACTGTGCGCTCCAAAGGGCGGATACACGTCATTGGAGCGTCTGAACCCTGAAATACAGCGGAAAATACCGCTGTTCCGATATAAGAAAATATAGCTCTTCTCCCAATAGTTTCTCACACTCGTTTTCATTATTAAATGTAAACGATCTATACAGGTTTGTCTTCTGTTAATTTTTATATAGTTTTAGAATTATTATTTGTAAAAATGTATGTTATTAATGGGATTGCCTAGCACATGTGTTAGTGATCATTAATTACCTACGGTATATAAACCCAAGATGGCCACACCACTCCATCACCTTGAAACAGCTGACACAGTTCAGTGAAACGCGTTGGTGACACAGTGAGCAGACCCTTGAGCGGAGTACACTGGCAACAATACTCTTCCTCCACCTAGCTACAAAACCAAAAAGATTGGACTCCATTCATCTCCATTACAGCTAAAATCATCTTTTCCACCATCCTGGGAAGCCCCATAAGGTCCGTGATCATCCTCCAGCGGCCCCCTACCATCTTTGCTCAACCGCACGTTAGTGAGAACTCTGGACCCAAGCCGGAAAAATCCCAACAAAATATTGGTGAGACATTTAAAGCTGTATTCCAGTCATTCGGCCAAATAATAGAGGACTTAATCCCTACCAGAAAACTCCCCTTGGGTTTACAAAAAACTGCTCCTTCAGAATTTACTTGTTTTATTTTATTGTTTTTATTTGTATTTAATAAATTGTTATACTATTGCAGGCAATCCCAATTCATTATTTTATGGTTTAAATACATTAGTGCTGCTCATTGTATATATTGTGACTGGCCATACAGTAAGCTTTGCTCAAAGTTGGCTGTTCTCCCTCCACAGCAACACCACAGGCCACCACATCCTCCCCACCAGGCCACCTCTCTCTGCTCCTGTGGCGCTGGCTCTTACGCAGCCACGCCGTGACACAGCTATGCTCCATGTGACACACAGCACAAAGGGTGCAGTGGAAGTCCTCCATCCCTGGCTTTTGATTTGCGGAGATCTCATAAGAATGGATACAAAACAAACAATTCCTTTACAAGGAATTGTTTGTTTTGTATCCATTCTTACAAACACTAATCGCCTTATCCACCCTTTTTTGTCTTTATGAAGAAATAAGGAATCTCCCCCCTATCAACAACACCACTGACAATAATATGATCTCCACTCAAACAAAATCCCCTTCTGTGCCAGCTTCTTTTCCCTCCATCAAGATGGCCGCTATGAATGGATAACTTTGATGTCCGCGGACTGGAAGCCACGGACGTTGGACTTCCGCTGCGTCCTTTTCATCACGACGCCCCCCCTTCATTTTTTTTAAACAATAAATTATGTGCAGTATCACTCAGTGCGCCAAAAGTCTTCTCTATTTCACCTACTCCAGAATTTGGGTTAAGGTTGTGGGGATTTTGTACATAATCCATTACTTTTATGAGACGGGAAGTGGAGGGAAAAAACTGGCCAATATCAACTTTACATTGTTCCAAATTTCTAATTTTCATGTTTTTTTCCTCCCAGAAACATGACATGCAGCACAGAGCGATGGTCCTATGTGGCCAGGCCATCTCTACATATTACAATAGTGGACACTTCGGAGAATATTTACTAAGATGGGAGATCTATTTCACATGGGATGTTGCTCTGGGCAACCAATCAGAGTTTATCTATTATCTTCTAGAAGGTGCTAAATAAAGAAGACGTAGATTCTCATTGGTTGCTCATAGCAGCATCCCATGTGAAATAGAACCCCCATCTTAGCAAATTTCCCCCTTACATATATGATCCGGTAGCAGTAGGGGAAAGACAGTTGTGCACTTTCTTCTGGTATACAACCAACGATTTGACATGTATTTTGTGACTGATATTTGCGGGTCCAAGAAGACCTTAGTAATAAGTAATAACACTGAGGCATTTGCTGTAATACTCGTGTACGTGAGCTAGCAGCGTCTGTGTGCAGAATTTCAGCGGTACCATACCTTGTCTGTACGCATATCCCATGCATTGATCACTGCAGAGGATCCCCCACATATACAAAGATTGGGGTGACTGGGATTAAACCGGACATGGCTGATCCTGCATTCATTCTTCACACTGAACAGGTGCTTTCCTTCAAAAAAAAAAAATACATTATTCAAATTAAAAAGGCACAAATGACTGAACCTCCAATATAATTATTTCATTGTTAAAGTAGAACATGTGGAAATGTGGCTTTGTCTTTTGCATCCAAACACAATTCTTAATTAAGAATAAAGTGCTAAAAATCTCTGTTTTATTGTACAACAAAGCTGCTGCTTCCCCAGGAAAAATAAAACTAGGATATAAAAGGGGAGAAAACATGGTTACCATGACAACACTGTAAGATGTAATTATGTATGGAATTATGAGCGCTAGCCAGTTATGCAGGAAAACTTTATTAACAAAACTGTTGTCAAACAGTCTCACAGCTGAGAGACTGCTTCATGTATGTGGCTTCCAGCCACTGTTATTTACAAAGATTTATAAGTGACATAGTATGATGTCACCATCCCCTCATCCTCGCACCCTTAATAACTAGTTCTATATACTGTGATCAGTAATACTATATTACAGACTAAAGCAAGGGGCAGCCTACTGCAGAAGCATACACTGTACCGCTATATACACAAAGTATATATACATATATACTGTATCCAAAAGGGATATCAAAGCATATTGCAGCCCTATGCGGGACCCTATGGAATACAGCTGGGGTGGCCAAACGGTCATTGAGACCTAAAAACAGTGCATGTTTCCCAGGCCACCTGTAGATCTGTAGAAAATGTCGGTTAGGAATGACTGCAGCACATGTTTGAAAGTATGACAGTTACCTGTACTGGGTAGCCTGGCAAATGTGACAGCTAGTAATGACTGCACCTGTGCACCAGCTGGGGGCCTGGCAAACGTGACCATTAGTAATGACTGCACCTGTGCGCCAAGCTATGAGGCCTTGGAAATGCGGCAGTTATTAATGACTGCACCTGCACACCAGCTAGGCGGCCTGAGAAACATGACAGTTAATCATGATGACTGCACCTGTGTGCCAGCTGGGGGACCTGGGAAAGGTGACAGTAATGACTGCACCTGTGTGCCATCTAGGTGTTCTGGGAAACATGAACTGTTGGTCGATCTAGAAGACAGGTTTGGCCATATACCGTATGTCTAGTTGTCTACAAGGTTGCACCCATGACAACATAAATTAAAAAAATATATATTTTATACAAGTTATACTCAGGGTTGGAATTGCCCACAGGAGTATAGGGGAATCCCTCGGTGATCCCACTGCCTTAAGGTTCCCCTCTAGAGATCACATGAATTACATGCCACTGTACAGGACTGGGGTATTACTGGTGAGGGTTGTATGCGGGCCCGACAGTTGGGATTAAGGCGTTCAATATATCAAGATCCCAACTGCCGGTACTCCAACAGGGGGGCGAGTACAAACATGCTTTATTCTCCCTCATTATGGGTAGTGGTCCCCCAGGAGGTAGAAAAGCCCCTGTCATTCGGGATCCTGACAGTCAGCATTTGAACTGTCAGGATGTGAACTGTCAGGATGATACCAGGGGGCACCCTCGCTGGCTACGCTCTTCAGGATCACAGACCGGGTTCTGGTCTCACGTGACCTGGAAAATAGGGGATTTCTTTTAACCATTGGTAATCGCCTATTACGCAGTGAGTGGGTATATTGCTGTCACCACCAGACACCTACACTATTGGTGTCTGAAACCACGGTCACTTGCTCAGGTAATAACACTGGCACCAGAGTACTTCTTGCTGCTGTGTATGCGTCAACATGCTGCTGACACAGCTGGCTGGCATTAGCTGGTTCCCTCTGGTCACTGACCACAGACCAGTCCTATACAGTGGTAGATGGCAGAGAGCAGAGCTTGGAGGCTCTGGGCTCGTACCAGGACAGACGTAGAATGGGGCTAATTTTGCCATACACTGCTATTTACAAGATGAAGCAGTCATCTTGAGGCAGAAGATATTTATTTGCTCAACAGTCTTAAAAAAAAGTCTCTTCCCTATTGCTAGGGGGTCAGCATACAAAATTCTGCATTGCTAGGAGATGAAAGGTGTTGACGCCCCGTCTTTGGTCATTCGACCTGTCATGGCAGCAGCAAACTACACCTCTCTCCAGCCGAGCATCACTTAAAGCACCATCTGACTGCAATATCCAGCTGCTAATACCTGGTCCACAGGCATTATAGCCTGACCCTGTCCGTTACCTTCCTCCATTGTGGATGAAGCAGTGATTGTTCCCCACTGCCACGGTAGCCGGTGTCACGGCCTGGACTATCTGTGTTCCCGGCACTGAGCTGGGTGCGCCAGTGGAGGGCACAGGGAACCGGAAGCGGGGAGGCTTGGGGTAGCTGGAGTTCATGCACGGAGGATAGCTGAGAATGACCTGCCAGGGACACAGAGGATTGGCTAAGACCTAAAGCAGAGGCGCGTGGTCTAAGCCGACAGCGGTGTTCACCAGGGACCCCCGCAAGGGGATATGGACTTAGCTGCAACTGCAGACCAGGTTGCGGCCCTCTGCCCAGGTTCCTCTGTGACTTTGGCAGGGTTTGATACTCTTGTATCTCTAGAGCAATGATGTTTGTTGGGATACTAAAACCATCGATGGGGATCGATGGCACTGAAAGCTTGGAAGCAACACGGAGGGCACAGAGGATTATGAGTAGCAGGGTGTACACAGTATTGGGGACTGAGTACCCTGAGATGCGGCCTGGGAGTCGGTCGAAGGTATTCGATGGTGAACACTGGGGATAGCTGGAGATCACTGGGGGTCGCTGGGGCTGCCTGGAAGCCGAGAGGGATCGGGCATGGGAACCCACTAGTATCCGGACGCTGAGGAGATAACCTGGGCTGCGCAGAGAAGGCTGGATCACACGGCAGATGGAACTCGTGGAGGCTTCTGGCAGGAGTGGAATAACCAGGGACGCTGAGGATGGAACAGGCAACAGCGGACTCAGGTAACCGGACCTCTGGAGCAAGTGGGGAGTCTTGACAGGAGCTGATGCTGGAGAACTCTCAGGGGAAACTGACGAGTTGTTCAAGACGGGGAGGAGATTGTGAAACAGGCTTTTATCCCTCCAGGTAATGAGGGAATCAGACGCAGGTGTGGGAATTAGCTGCAGCAGCAGCACACAGACCAGGAAGTGAGTTGGAGCTTACCTGGATCATGTGACCTGCAATCTGATCAGGGAATACACCTGGAGCTCTAAGTGACGCAGGGGATGACTTGGAAGCAGGAGACATCACGCCAGAGATTACAGACTGTACCGGAAGCAGATCTACGGAGTATATTACCCCAGCATGCCGGTAAGGGGCGCACACGAGCGGCATGAGAACCGGGGTTCCTGACAGCCGGACCATTGCTAATACAGCCAGGGCAACACACGCTGAACTGCTCCCAAAAGACGGACAGTGGCTGCTTACCAACTTGCAGACGCCACAGTATGGATTCCGGGGATACACTACTTCCAGGACTCCCGGCCAGGTACAGTCTCCTATTTCAGCCTACTTAAGGCAGGTCAACTCAATGCTTAAAACCTGCAATTAAGGCTATGTAACACTCTGTGGGAAGTGTCATGAAAGGTATTAATTTACAGGTAAGTATTAGGAAGGGTGATACTCTGGTTGACGGTGTTACTTTATTTCTTCTGGTATTTCTCACCTAAACCTGGTGTTTGTGGTGTCTAATGGGAAGCAAGTTTTACTAGTAATGCACAATACAATACAGTTCAAAATACATTACTCACAGCCACTAATTACACAATTGCCTTTCTGTATTTTTATTACAATACAATGAATCTGTGAAGCCTTTCCTTCACTAAAAGAACTTAAAAATGTTTTTTTACCAATAAAGTATACACAATGCATATTACAATGTAGCTACCTATATACACAAAGCAAAAATCTCTCTCTAAAATGACTCTATAGTCGGGGCCCCGTTTACCTTTATAGCCAGCTGAATTAATTTTATAGTGCACTTTTTAGTGACAATATCTAATCTTGTTGAAACAAATGTTAAAAGCCTGAAGTAGATGCTGCAAATGGGCGATGAGAAGATAAAAACGTAGCACTCTCTAGTTAGTGTTGTAACTCCTTTCTTTCTGAAGATAGTTAATGCTCCATGCAACAGTGTCCTTTTTATGCTGAGCTGCAATAATAATCTTGGTACAACAGTGGTTCTTGCTTAGTGGTTGGTGAATAAAGTCAAAGCTCAGTATTGTCTATGGCTGAATTGCAAGGTGTTACTTGCTCTAGCTGGTGTAAGGCCCTGCTCGCTAGTAAAAGCTGTCAGTCCTAGCCACACTGCTTTCACGAAGTCCTGTCACCTCCTGTATCAGTAGTCTATAGATGGTGGCTGCTTGTTAATGGTGAGGGTGCTGCATGCATCTAGATGAACTGCCCACATATACTTTGTGGGGAAATAGTGTCTCTGTCCCTGGTATAATCACCATCCACCTGCTCCTCTGCCTGTGGTATGAGCGATGCAGTGTAATTGTAAATGACAGACCTGGTCTGTATCACAGTGGCTGGACTGTCTATACCTCTGTAGTAATTGTTGTCACTGGCCTGCTTCCCTGCACCTCCAGGCCCTTCCTCCAATCTGCCGTTGTCAATTAGAAGCACCTCAGTGTCACTTCTCCCAGCTGCCAGTCACCAAATTCACCACCTCTCACAGATAATAGCCGCAGTGTTACTTGAGGCGGCATCTTCCTTGCGCATCTCCCTTTTTTCCAGCTGCTACCTCCGGGGACTCTGGGTAACTGCCCTAACAGTCTGCCTCAGCCAGCTGTAACTTGTTCTAGCAGCTTCTAAGTCATGTGACCTGAGGCTGGCTCACAGCAGTCCATAACAGATAAATACATTAAGTGTAATAAATGTCTTTACAAGCTCTGATGGGGTGCCACATACTGCCCCACTGGAATCATGCGTGTCCGCACGCATTTTGCTACACCAGCAAACAGTGTAGTTATGACATTTAAATACAATTTTTCATTAGACAATATTCAGTAACATTACATATAACAATACCAGAATTTTAACTTTCAAAATATAACTTATGTTTTACAAATTCTCCATAAGCATTATTGAAACATTCAGTTTTCCATATTGCAACCATACATTAAACAATTCTATCAGTTGCATTTTCTTACATAACTATCATATAAACTGCTATGTTTGTTACATGTTCACCCTTACATTTTCTTTATTTATTTGCTCATCTGTTAGTCCAAGGAATTCACTATGCTCTGAAACAACAGGATATCGCTGTGTCCCTCCATATAGTCTCTTTCTACAATATGGCGAGTTGCGACATCCCCTGTAAGGCTCTTGATATATTCTTTTCATCACACTTTTCACCTCTTTAGGCTTCTCTCCTTCTTCATAATATTGGTAGGATTCCTGGTATTTATATGAAGTACCTCTGCAACATGGATAAGGCCAATAATATTTGCGATCCTGTACATCTCTACTGCCTTTTACTGGAACTCCACCAGGACCAGTGACATTTTGTGCCTGTAGACCTTTTTCTCCATTCACAACATCAAACTCAACCAATTCTCCTCTGTCCAGGCTACGGAAATGTTTTGCAGGATTATTTTTCTTTATGGCAGTATAATGTACAAATACATGTTTCTTGGTGTCATGCCAATTTATAAAGCCATAACCATTTTGCACATTAAACCAAATGACTTTCCCCATAACTTTTCTTGCACCGACTTTAGATTCTGTGTCTGTAGCTGATGTACTAACCACTTCGATTTGATTCTGGACTACAGGACAAATGTGCGCACCTCTGGGCTGCTCTTTGTTGATGCTCCAGTCTGTCTTTCCTCTGCACTTTAGGTCTTTCTGCATGAGATACCGCAATTGCTGTGACATTTCAGTTATCCCATTAGTCAGTTCAGCCACTTGCACTCTTATAATACTTAATAGATCTGTATCTGGGGCCTGGGCACCTTGTGCATCAGCTTCTTCCAGTGTGTGCAGTTCCATGATTTCCTGCTTTGTGGTCTTTGGATTGTTTTTCTTTTCTTGGTACCCCAGCCTCTCAGGATAGGAAATGTATTGCTGCTGTAGTGTTCCTATCACCTTTATGGCAATTTCTTTGAAGTTACAAAAAGAGCTGTTTGGTAATTGTAGATGAAGGAGACATAAATGTACCTTCAAAATCTCATTGTGGGACCCTTCTATAAATTGATTAATCACTATTTCATCGGTTGGTCGGACCTCTGATGGATCAATGGCCTGTAGTTCTCGGAGTGCATCCTGTAGGCTGAGTGCAAAGTCACGAAGGGATTCTCCTGGCTGTTGCTTCCTCGCATAAAAGGCCACCTTAAGTTCTGACAATGTTCTTTCATCAAATGTGGTAGATAGTCGGTTGAGGATCAGGTCTGCTGTTTTCCTTTGATCTACTGGCCATGAATCCACTTCTCTCAGGGCTGTGCCTTTCAACTGGCCAATCAGAATCTCTACTTGCTGTGTCTCTGAAAGTGAATATATAGTAAAAATTGATTTCATCTTTTTTTTAAACTCTTTAAGGGTGTTTCTGCCTAGGCCTTGATCATCTCCAGAATATGTTGGAAGCCATGGGGCCCCAAAGTAATAAGGCAACGTTAAAGGACTTATACTGGCCATGGTTGGATGACTATTTGATGATCTATTTGCAGCTAATTCATCATATGACGGGATGTGTTCGTATACTGTTCGTGTGACGCCAAATGTAACACTCTGTGGGAAGTGTCATGAAAGGTATTAATTTACAGGTAAGTATTAGGAAGGGTGATACTCTGGTTGACGGTGTTACTTTATTTCTTCTGGTATTTCTCACCTAAACCTGGTGTTTGTGGTGTCTAATGGGAAGCAAGTTTTACTAGTAATGCACAATACAATACAGTTCAAAATACATTACTCACAGCCACTAATTACACAATTGCCTTTCTGTATTTTTATTACAATACAATGAATCTGTGAAGCCTTTCCTTCACTAAAAGAACTTAAAAATGTTTTTTTACCAATAAAGTATACACAATGCATATTACAATGTAGCTACCTATATACACAAAGCAAAAATCTCTCTCTAAAATGACTCTATAGTCGGGGCCCCGTTTACCTTTATAGCCAGCTGAATTAATTTTATAGTGCACTTTTTAGTGACAATATCTAATCTTGTTGAAACAAATGTTAAAAGCCTGAAGTAGATGCTGCAAATGGGCGATGAGAAGATAAAAACGTAGCACTCTCTAGTTAGTGTTGTAACTCCTTTCTTTCTGAAGATAGTTAATGCTCCATGCAACAGTGTCCTTTTTATGCTGAGCTGCAATAATAATCTTGGTACAACAGTGGTTCTTGCTTAGTGGTTGGTGAATAAAGTCAAAGCTCAGTATTGTCTATGGCTGAATTGCAAGGTGTTACTTGCTCTAGCTGGTGTAAGGCCCTGCTCGCTAGTAAAAGCTGTCAGTCCTAGCCACACTGCTTTCACGAAGTCCTGTCACCTCCTGTATCAGTAGTCTATAGATGGTGGCTGCTTGTTAATGGTGAGGGTGCTGCATGCATCTAGATGAACTGCCCACATATACTTTGTGGGGAAATAGTGTCTCTGTCCCTGGTATAATCACCATCCACCTGCTCCTCTGCCTGTGGTATGAGCGATGCAGTGTAATTGTAAATGACAGACCTGGTCTGTATCACAGTGGCTGGACTGTCTATACCTCTGTAGTAATTGTTGTCACTGGCCTGCTTCCCTGCACCTCCAGACCCTTCCTCCAATCTGCCGTTGTCAATTAGAAGCACCTCAGTGCCACTTCTCCCAGCTGCCAGTCACCAAATTCACCACCTCTCACAGATAATAGCCGCAGTGTTACTTGAGGCGGCATCTTCCTTGCGCATCTCCCTTTTTTCCAGCTGCTACCTCCGGGGACTCTGGGTAACTGCCCTAACAGTCTGCCTCAGCCAGCTGTAACTTGTTCTAGCAGCTTCTAAGTCATGTGACCTGAGGCTGGCTCACAGCAGTCCATAACAGATAAATACATTAAGTGTAATAAATGTCTTTACAAGCTCTGATGGGGTGCCACAGCTATTTTTTTTAATGTCTGGAGAAACACAGTTAAAAGTGGGACACATCAAGCAAATTACCGTATATACTCGAGTATAAGTCAACCCGAATATAATCCAATGCACCTAATTTTACCACAAAAACTGGGAAACCTTTTGACTCGAGTATAGGGTGGGAAATGCAGCAGAAACTGGTAAATTTCAAAAATAAATATAGATACAAATCTTCTTCCCAGCTTCTACTCCACATGCCGATCTGCCCCCAGCTTCTCCCACACATGCCCATCTGCTCCTCAGATTCTCCCTCACATGCCCATCTGCCCCACAGATTCTCCCTCACATGCTCATTTGTGCCCCAGATTCTTCCTCACATGCCCGTATACCCCGCCGCTGCTCTCTCTTTTCCCAGCTGGGCGCCGCTGCTCACTGTCTCCCCAGCCGGGTGCCACTGCTCCCTCTCTCCCCCAGGCCAAGCACTGTGTCCTCCTCCCACCCCTCACTCGCGTATAAGCCGAGGGGGACTTTTTTCAGCATAAAAAAACATGCTGAAAAAGTCGGATTATACTCAAATATATATATGGAAATTCCTGCTTTTCTGATGAACAGGAGCTATTAACCATTGTAAGCCTGCACATGCTAGTAATACAGATGGAGCACCCTTAATTCAGCACTGGGGCTCGCCAGAACGCCCCCTGTGGCGAGCCGACGCTCCATTTGATTGGAACGCGCGTCCCAGTCGGCGGGAGACGTGAACTCTGTCTGTCTCTGCTTCAGGGAGATGGGCAGGGTTGGGGGAGCGGGGAGGTGGGGGATGGCGTGGGAACCTGCGATGAGGTGGCGGGGACACGGGGGAAGCTCCAGTTAAAGGGGATGCAGGTGCGTCTCGTTCGTCCACATCACCTTCCTGTGGCTGGCAGCTGGTGAATCCACCGCCAGCCTCTGCAAAGATGATAAGCACTACATCTTTATGTTATTTTAACTTTATGCTTTGCCTGCCTTTTTTTTAATAACAAATTGCTGCCTGTTTTATTTTATTTTTATTCGGGGATGCCAGTTTCAACTGTTCTCAATTACTGTAATCAAATATTGTATTTTATTATATGTTTAAATGTTTATTTTATTATGTATCCTTAATCAATTATATATGATATGAGTCTTGCATCATAACTTGGACCCTACGATATCACAAGGCTTCCCATATCCATGTACTAAAGCATGGCCACTTATTCTGTGCCCAGCACAAGGCTTCCCATATACAGATGGGTCTTGTCCCATCTTGGCAGGGGATGGCGCTGGCGTCGCCAGCCGCCATCCCCCGCCAGCGCCATGGCGATGGTGAGAAGGGGACGCGCGCGCACGAGAGGCGCGCGCGTCCCCTTCCGACGGCGCTTCCATCCGTTCCCCCGGGTCCCCGCTGCCTGCCCGCATCCCCCCCTAACCCCCCCTAACCCTGTCCGTCTCCCTGAGGCGGAGACGGACAGGGTTTCCGTCGCGCTGGCGACGGAGACTGAGACACGCGTGCGCGTGAGACGCACGCGCGTCTCAGTGCATTCGCTTGCGTGGCTGCTGGCGGGTCGCCAGCGCAGACGCCATGGCGACCTGCCAGCAAGGATGGGACCTGACCCATCTGTACAGGTACTAAAGCATGGCCGCTTATTCTGTGCCGAGCACCAGGCTTCCCATATCCAGGTACTACAACATGGGTGCTTATTATATGCCCAGAACCAGACTTCCCATATCCAGGCGCTACAGCATGGCCACTTATTCTGTTTCCAGCACAAGACTTCCCATATACAGGTACTAAAGCGTGGCCGCTTATTCTGTGCCCAGCATCAGGCTTCCCATATCCAGGTACGACAGCAAGGCCGCTTAGCTGTGCCCAGTGCCAGGCTATCCCTATTCAGGGGCTACAGCATGGACTCTTATTCTGTGCCCATCACCAGACTTCCCATATCCAGGCACTTAAGCATGGCCGCTTATTCTGTTCCCAGCACAAGGCTTCCCATATACAGGTACTAAAGCATGGCCGCTTATTCTGTGCCCAGCATCAGGCTTCCCATATACAGCTGCTACAGCATGGTTGCTTATTCTGTGCCCAGTGCCAGGCTTCCCCTATCCAGGTACAACATCACGGCCGCTTATTCTGTGCCCTTGCACCAGAGTTATACCCAATCATTACAATGGGTGTGCCTCACATCTAATGGGATAATTCCACGGCTAAAGCAGTGTCACATGTAATGATACACTACACCATTGTACAACAGATCATGCAGTGTGTCCGAAGGTGTGATATGTCATAACATCACACTGGCTCAGTGTCAATGGGTCTCACAGTCACTGGGTCGCACAGTCACCGGGTCGCACAGTGACCAGCTCTGATGAGTCAGTCAACGGGTTGAACAGTCACCTGGATGGTCTGGCAGTCACTGGGCAGTGTGACCGCTTATGAGGAGTTACAGTCACTGGGTCACCAGGTCGCACAATTACCGGGTGATCTCACAGTCACCGTGTCACACAATCATTAGATGACCTCAGTCACCGGGTTATACAGTCACCAGGTCTGATGAGTCAGTCACCGGGTCACACAGTCACTGTTTCTGAGGCGTTACAGTCACTGGGTCACCAGCTCTCACAATCACCAGGTCTGATGAGTCACAGTCACCGGGTCACACAGTAATCAGGTCTGATGAGTCACAGTCACCAGGTCTGATGAGTCACAGTCACACAGTAATCAGGTCTGATGTAAATAAACAATAATAATAATGAGTCACAGTCACCGGGTCACACAGTGACCAGGTCTGATGAGTCACAGTCACGCAGTAATCAGGTTGGATATAATAAACGATAATAATAATAATAATGATAATAATAATGAGTCACAGTCACCGGATCACTCAGTAATCAGGTCTCATGAGACACAGTCACTAGGTCACGCAGTAATCAGGTCTGATATAATAAACGATAATAATAATAATGATAATAATAATGAGTCACAGTTACTGGGTCTGATGAGTCACAGTCACCGGGTCACTCAGTAATCAGGTCTGATGAGACACAGTCACCAGGTCACACAATAATCAGGTCTGATGTTTCACAGTCACTGGGTCACACAGTAATCAGGTCTGATGCATCACATTCACCAGTTCGCACAGTCACCGGGTCACACAGTCACCATTTCCGAGGAGTTACAGTCACTGGGTCACCAGCTCTCACAATCCCCAAGTCTGATGAGTCACAGTCACCAGGTCAAATTTGAGCCTGAAGAGATACTTTTTAGGACAGAAGCAGATGGACTATCAAGAAGAAATACAAACTAATAAATTTAAACCTAAGTCCACTTTTAATCCAACGTTCAGTAGGGGCCATTTGGTGGAGAGTTTTAATAAAATTGTAGGTACTTATGTAATATCTGGACTCCCGTTTTTCTTATGAGACCGCGTCCCCTCGCGGGGCTCGCTGCGCTCACCACGCTTCGGGCACGGTGGCTCGCTGCGCTCGCCACACTATATAAAATCAACTCCATGCGTAGTTGGATAGTAGGGGTATGAAAAAATGGGGTGCATTTAACATGGGAGTCCAGATAATACATAAGTACCAAATTGTATGTACGGAGGTCAATCGTTTACAACCAAAGAAAACAATGACACCAAATATCAACAAAGAAGCGATTACCAGATTGGAAAAAAAAACAGAAATCTTACAGTGAAACCTCCATGGACATGGAGAAATATAATCAGGAAGTCTTAAGACTTCTGAGGGATAAAGAAACTTATAATCTTCTGAGAGGAAATCCTACAGAAAATTTTGAAAAGAAATTGAGAGTTATGGTAGAACATAATTTAAGAACAGGTGCCATCACCAAACAACAAATAAATACATTATAAAAGAAAACCCCCATATTACCTGTAATGTAAGTCTTCCCTAAAATCCACAAAGACGCCCTAAATCCACCTGGGCATCCAATTATTGCAGGCACTGATTCAGTGTCTGCAAATTTAAGTCTTTATGTGGAATCCTTTCTGCAACCAGAAGTTATTAAACTGAAGTCTTATGTGAAAGACACTATAGATGTAAATAACAAGCTAAAAAAAAAAAAAAAAAAAAAAAAAATTACCCTACCCAATGATTGTACTCTAGTAACCGCTGACGTTACATCTCTTTGTACTATAATTAAACTTGATACTGGTATCTTGGCCAAAGAGCATTTGAAATTGATTTTATCAAATAATCTATTGACTTTATTTTAAATAACAACTTTTTTTGGTTTAAGGGGCAGTTTTATATACAATTAAAAGGTACAGCCATGGGGACTCATGTTGCCCCGTCCTATGCTAATTTATTTATGGGCTGGTGGGAAAACTAAACCATTTGGAAGAATAATCCCTATTTGAATGAAATTCTTTTATGGGTTCGTTTTATTGATGATATATTTCTTATATGGAAGGGAAGTGATACAGACCTCGACAAAATTTTGTAATATTTTAAATACCAATTTCATAATATCAACTTAACTTTTATTAAAAGCAAAAAATAAGTGATTTTTTTAGATCTCAATATTTATATCGAGGGGCCCCATGTGAAAACCAGAATCTATAGTAAACCCACGGACAGCAATTCTTATATAAAAGTACCAAAAGCCACCATCATCCAAAAAGGACAAATACAACATCTACGAAGAAACTGCTCTGACAAAACAATTTTCAGGGAACAAGTGGGTGATACTAAAAAGACATTTGTAAAAATATGGGATATGATTCAACTAAAATGGATACATTAATTGATGAATTTGAAAATATCCCTGAGGAAGATCTTTTAAAATATATGGACAATGATGAAGTGAAAAAAACATCTTAACCTTTTATATCTACATTTTATGATGAATATAAATTAGCAGAGAATATTTTTAAGAAGTACTGGTATTTATTAAAAGAAGACCCAATTTTAAAAGATATCATCCCAGAAAAGCCAGTTTTTATATATAGCAAAGCGGCAAATTTAAAAGATCGACTAGTAAAAAGTGCTGTAATGGAAAATAAATCTGAGAGGATTAAAACAAAAGGTTTCCACCAATGTGCGGACTGTTTAGTCTGCTGCTCCCATAAGAAAATGCCAACAAAAGTGGTAGAATTCCGATCAATAAAGGTAAAGGTCCATACACACTGGGTGACTATGCCCAGCGTGTATGGAAAGTGATGATAGCGTTCATCGCTGGGGGGAAGCCGCTCAGTGTATACACACTGAGCGGCTTTCCCCCTGCCCGATGCCAACAGAGGGGAGAGGACGGCTTTGCGTAGCACAGCACTATGCAAAGCCATCCTCAAAGCCGCTCATCTGCTGGTATTACCAGCAGAAGAGCCGCTTTCCCAGCGATGATGCGTGAGCGCGCAGCAGCATTCATCGTTCATCGCTGGGGCATACACACTTGGCGGCTAAGAGCTGAAAGCCGCTCAAACATGCTGTTTTGAGCAGCTTTCAGCTCAAAGTCGCCCAGTGTGTATGGGCCTTAAAAAGCACAAACTGCATATATATTTTGGAATGCACGTGTAATTTACAATATATTGGCCGAACTAATAGAAAATTTAAAGACAGATGGGGAACACCTTAAAAATATTAAAAAGGGTTATGAAAACAACTCCGTTTCAAAACAATTCAAAGAAAAACATAACTGTTCAATAGAAAGGATAAAATGTATAATAGGAATTAAGAAAATAGAAGGTACTGTAATTGGAGAGTTAAGGGAAGTGAACAAGAACTTGCTAAAAATGAAATGAAATTAACTTATGATGCTGGAACAATGGAACATAACGGCCTAAATTTTGAGATAAAGTGGTTTTTATAAATTAAGTATTTTATGTAAATGCTTTTTAAAGGACTCTTTATATGTACAGGTTGAGTATCCCCTATCCGAAATGCTCGGGACCGCGAGCATTTCGGATAGAGGAATTTTCCGTTTTTTGGAATATTTTTTTTGCAGCCATACTTACCTGTCCCCTGATGGTCCCCGGGCGTCCCTCGGCGTCCGCGCAGTCCCCGGGCGTCCACAGCAGGCCTCCGGCATCTTCTCCTGGTCTCCAGCGGTCCCAGGAATGCATTGCGCGAGTGTGCGCGCGCACCGGTGACGTCACCGGTGACGAGTGTGCGCGCGCCGCGCACACTCGCGCAATGCATTCCTGGGACCGCTGGAGACCCTGGAGAAGATGCCGGAGGCCTGCTGTGGACGCTCGGGGACTTGGTAAGTATGAAAAGAGGGTTAGGGGTTAAAAAAATAAATAAAAAAAATTCGAATGATTCCAAAAACCACGGTTTTTGGAATAATTCGGATAAGGGATGTCCGGATACCGGATACTCTACCTGTAGTTCCTTTTATGGTTTGTAATGAGCAAATCCGTCCAATATCTCTTGTAATCCCCTATCATTATAATTGTAAATGTATTTTGTGTTTGGTAATTATTTTGTTCATCTATGGATGTAATAAAGTTTGAATGCAGGAGTAACATTATCCTGTGTCCCAGCAATCAGTTGGACTGCATATATAAATGTAAAATTGCAGTAGGTATAAGGATGCGTTTCACACATGCAGGTCTGTGAAGCGCACACGATACTTCCGGTGTTGTTGCAAAGACTCCGGCTGGGAGTTAGGTGATGCGTTAAACATGCAGAGGTATGTGGAACGCATATGTAATTTCCGCGCTCGTTACTTCCGGCCCGAGCGGAGGCTCTGGCCGGGAACCCAATACGCTCCACAGACGGAGGTCTGTGGAGCGCAAATATTGCTATAATAGCAGAAAGAAGCTATATATATGGATTCTGTTTCCGGCATAACTCTCTTTTTTGTAAACAGGAAAGAGGTGTCCTGCGTTCCAAAGAGTTGGAATGCATGACCATTTCCAGTTTTCGGTATTTTCCGTGACACAAGCTATTAAGCTTTTAATTGCATTTATATGTATTATTCATAATATTTAAATTGGTTAATAGAAAGTTTTCAGAATGTACCAATTATGCAGAGAATCATGTATTTTTTTTTTTTTAAAGTGAGGTCCTCCCACACAGGAAGAAGAAATTGGGAGGAGGTCCTCATTATGGTTTAAATATGGATACCAGCAGGTTACCTCCATACACCCTGAGGAAGACTTACAGGTCGAAATGTGTTGGTTGTTCGGAGGTACCTGGAATCCCTATTTGTAACCTAGCACTGGGACTACTTTCTGGAGACTTTAATAGGAGGTCTACCCGGGTTATAACATCTGACCCCACATATGCTTCTTATATAGCCTTTTGTGAAAGGCCAGATATGGTAACAGGCTTTGTTTTTTACGTGTTTGTGTGCTGTTAACGTGAATAAATTTACTTACTTATTACGCAATGTGTTTTTCCTCTATAGGTTTATATTTCTGAGGAAAATTGGAGGATTAAAAAGGAATCAAGTTTAAAGTGTGACCCCCAATCTACGCTATATTCCTTGGCCTTGGAAAAGGCCTTGATATGGTTGTGAATTTGGACTGAGGACCACAAAGAAGGACTTTGAATCAAATGATCTCACTATTTACTGCTGCACTATATAAGAAACTGTTAATAGATAAAATAAATAAATATATCTATCCCAATAGGAAGTGCGGATTCCTACTACTTTTAGCTGTTCACAGTAATCAGGTCTGATGAGTCACAATCACTGGGTCACACAGTAATCAGGTCTGATGTAAATAAACGATAATAATAATAATAATAATAATAATAATAATAATAATAAAAATAATAATAATAAAATAATGGTACTTGTTTCCTAGCAGGGCGCCCATCGGGGTGCCATCGCATACCTTAACTTAAGGTATGCGATGGGACCCGACCGCCCCAATTTCGGGCTTTTTTACAGCTTTCCCTACAATGTAAAAATCGGGTCCATCGCATGCCATTATAATGGCATGCGATGCGACCAATGCGATGGACCCGATTTTACATAGGAACCAGTGTTAAATGGCCCCCCATATCTGATTTTTGATTGTATAGCCACCTAGATGGGTAATTTGTATGTCAAATGCCCCCCCACGATGAACGCCAACCCGAAGCATGGCGAGCGCAGCGAGCCCACGAGGGGCGGCGGTACGCGTTCTCTGACCTTTTCATACCCCTATTATCCACGTCGACATGGAGTTGATATTATATAGTGCGGCGAACGCAGCGAGCCCGAAGCGTGGCGAGCGCACACGTAATACGTCTGAAGTATTCGGGCTCGCCACTCTATATAAAATTAACTCAACGTGGATAGTGGGGGTATGAAAAGGTCAGAGGATGCGTACCGCCGCCGCTCGTCACTGAGGCCAATGTAAAATCGGGTCTCAGGGACCATTTAACATTGGTTCCAATGTAAAAAATCAGGTCGGTCGGGTCGATCGCATCGCATGTGATTTGGTTGCATGCCATGAGATTGACCCGATTTTTGCGACCCGATTCCATACAATTAATATCGGTGGCGCCGTGATAGGAAACAAGTACCAAAATAATAATAACAATAATAGAGTCACAGTCACCGGGTCACACAGTAATCAGAAAGAAAAGGACACGCACTAGGCGAGTCGAGCAGCGCTTGTATTAATAGACAATACCAATTGGTTGGAAAAATATAACAAATTTTACTGTATTAAATACATGCATAATTACAATATTACATAAAATATAAATAAAAAAACACAATAATGTAACAGGTAGGGTGGGGAATAAAAAGTAAATTGGAATGAATGAAAATGAATATAATAACCAAGCCTCAATGGATACGTCTAGATATATATTGTGATCACTTTTTGGGGGACGGGTAAGTGCACGTTACCAATTGATGTATTAGGGTGTCCTCACGATGTCTGCGGCTGAGTGGAATTGCCACTGGAGGAACAATTGCTCGCTTGATGATGTTCAGTCCTCTGATTTAGGTTGAGAGAATGATGTTTTTAGCGCAAATCACCTGGAGGAATCTCTGAAGCGATATACCCAGTGGATATTACAGCAATGATGTGGAGTGTGGCTTCCGTGCCCAGTGATGGTACTCCCTGGTGTGGATGTTGTTCACCTGGGGTGCTGAGCATGGTGTCCAAAGTTTGGATGAATGATGAAAGGGTGTCCGCAAAAAGGAGGGGGTTCACAGCAATATCCAGAGGCTGGGAGGATCAACTAACGTGTTGCTCAGCACCCCAGGTGAACAACATCCACACCAGGGAGTACCATCACTGGGAAAGGAAGCCACACTCCACATCATTGCTGTAATATCCACCGGGTATATCGCTTCAGAGATTCCTCCAGGTGATTTGAGCTAAAAACATCATTCTCTCACCCTAAATCAGAGGACTGAACATCATCAAGCGAGCAATTGTTCCTCCAGTGGCAATTCCACTCAGCCGCAGACATCGTGAGGACCCCCGGTTACACCACCTAGAAAGGACCCTAATACATCAATTGGTAACCTGCACTTACCCGTCCCCCAAAAAGTGATCACAATATATATCCAGAAGTATCCATTGAGTCTTGGTTATTATATTCATTTTCATTCATTCCAATTTACTTTTTATTCCCCACCCTACCTGTTACATTATTGTGTTTTTTTTATATATATTTTATGTAATATTGTAATTATGCATGTATTTTAATACAGTAAAATTTGTTATATTTTTCCAACCAATTGGTATTGTCTATTAATACAAGCGCTGCTCGACTTGCCTAGTGCGTGTCCTTTTCTTTCTTTTCTTGAGTGGGGAGTGACTACCCCCACATTTGAGCAGCTGTTTCCAATGAGGATTCAGCTCATTACCAAGCGCCTGACTATTCCTAGTGAATATACTTTCTCTCACACAGTAATCAGGTCTGATGAGTCACGGTCACCAGGTTACACAGTAATCAGGTCTGATGTTTCACAGTCACCGGGTCACACAGTAATCAAGGTCGGTACTTATGTAATATCTGGACTCCCGGTTTTCTTATGAGACCGTGTCCCCTCGCGGGGCTCGCTGCGCTCACCACACTATATAAAATCAACTCCATGCATAGTTGGATAGTAGGGGTATGAAAAAATGGGGTGCATTTAACATGGGAGTCCAGATAATACATAAGTACCATCAGGTCTGATGCATCACAGTCACCGGGTCGCAGAGTCACCATTTCTGAGGAGTTACAGTCACTGGGTCACCAGCTCTCACAATCAACAGGTCTGATGAGTCACAGTCACCAGGTCACACAATCATCAGGTGATCTCAGTCACGGGATGACACAGTCATCAGGACTGATGAGTTAGTCACTAGATCGCACAATTACTGGGTGATCTCCCTGTCACCGGGTCATACATTCACCAGGTTTTCTGATGAGTCAGTCATCGTGTCACACAGTCACCAGGTTGCACATTTACCGGGTCCAATGAGTCCCAGACCCCGGGACCCACAGCCACCAGGTAGCACAGTCACTGGGTCTGATTAGTCACAGTCACCGGGTGGCACAGTCTCTGGGTCTGATTAGTCACAGCCATCAGGTCGCACAGTGAACGGGTTACACAGTCAGAGGGTCTAATGAGTCACGATCACGGACACACAGTCCCCGGGTCTGATTAGGCACTGCCACTGGGTCTCACAGTCACCGTTTCCACAGTCATAGGCCCTGTTGAGTCACAGTCTATGAGTCACACAATCATCGGGTCTGATGAGTCACGATCACTGAGTCGCACAGTAGTCAGCTTGTGGATTTTAATAAGCTTTTGTAGAACCATATATGCAGATACACAATAATAATTGGTTGCTGCTTTCATTTTGCAAAAAAAGTTTTTTTTGCAGTGACAATTCGACAAATTTGATGAATAATACTGTGGTTTTCTCTCTCTTTTTGCATGTTGGATGAGAAGCATAATTTGGCCATTTAATTCTAAACAGAAAAATATTTAAGCCAGACCTGATTCAACATCTGTTAAGTACAGCTTGGAATCAAAGCCACCACTCAGAATTCTCTGGCCACAGACAGACCACTGTGCGTCACGTACTGCTGATTGATGGCACAAGAATGTGCGCAAACATTTCCCAGAATCCACAGCATCCCAAACCTGAAAAATAGGAAATATGGATTCAGTACGGAGAAGCAGTAACAATATAATTTACATGTCTTTGTTATCATACACTGGGTTTAAAAGTGAGTGAGGAACAGCCAAACTCTGAGCACAGAAATAAGACACAAGAGGGGGGGGGGGGGGGGGATTAAAAGGAGGAGAGATTCAGAAGAAATTGGCAATCATTTACACTTCAAAGTCAAACGATTGCCGCTTTAAAAAAAAAATGGAGATTTCATACCAAATCTCTCACTTTCTGAATCTCTCATCCTATTAAATTACACCCAAGGTAGTTATATTGCATCAGCAAGGTCTTTCCTAGGCAAAATTTTAAAAGCAGACAGGTTTCAAGATGTGCTGTTCACGCTCTTTTTAAGAGGAACAAAGAAATGGGCAACATTGAGATCCATAGACTCAGGAGTCGCCAAGGGAACTCAGATGAAAGACATCATGATTACTTCCCTTCTAAATCAGAAGATTTCCTGCAGTGCCATCAGCCCAGAACTGGCAGAAACAAGTTTGACCCAGGGACAACCATCTGTTTGAAAAAGTCTGTCTAGAAGTGATCTTCATGGAAGAGTTGCTTCCAAAAAGTCATTTAATCAACATGGACACAAAGCCAATTGTTTCAACTATGCAGGAAATCATAGGAACTGGGGTACATAACAATGGCAGCAGGTGCTCTGGGCTGATGACTCAATGAAATTCCTAGTATACGCAAGTATACTGTACCTGGACAATAAAGTGGATTCTGATGTGAGACATTTGGTTGTACAGAAAGCAGACTGTTCCAAGAAGGACAAGAGAACGCTTAATTACAGGAATTTGGTACTCACCAATAATTCCATTTCTCTTTCATCCATCCTGGTGACATAGCTTAACCATTGGATGTAGTCAGGTCCAGAGGAGCTAAGGCACCTATGCTATGACACTGCATCCCAGAAGACCCCAGTTTTGTGTATGTGCCCACAGGAGTGGTGCAGATGCTATGGGGCTGCGTAATGCAGCCACATTAGCGTTAGTTAGATTTTTATTTTATTAATTTCTCTTAGCTAGCTGCAGGCTTCAGTGTGATGTTTCCTTAGGAAAATTCTTTACACTGTTATTTAGTTCTACAGGAGCTGAAAGAAGCGCTTCCCTGTCAGAGGGCAGTATTCAATGAGAAAAATTCGCCCTGTTTTATGGCGAATTTGTGCTTTTTTCGCCTTGGACGGAGCATTTTGCTCTCCAAAAGCGAGCAACCCTATTCAATGTGAAATATTCGCCGTCTTTCTAAGTGATTTTCGCCGTCTCTCTCCGTGTTTTTTACACAGAGCAGCCAGCTGGGGGCCGGAGCTCTCGAGCCGCTCATTAGATATTCATATATTCACTGCATCCGATCATTACATATGCACGATCGGGTGCAGTGAATACTGGGTCCCCCGCTGGCTATAGGGGGGGCAGCTTGTGCTGCCTGGGTCCCTGGAAGTCCACCTCCCCTCCACATATGTTCTGGGGCAGCCAGGGAGACTTTAATCTCCCTGGCTGCCACCGTCCCACGGCTCTCTGCCAGCTCCCTGCCGCGGACGCTCGTCCGCTGCAGGGGTTAAGACTCGCCGCGAGTGGCGGCGAATCTTAACTACATTGAATAGAGGGAGCAGGAGTGGCAGCGAGCCCTCCGGAACAGGGCGGGTGCATGGCAAGAGAAAAAAATCTCTCGCCATGCACAGCGATTTTTTTAAATTGAATACTGCCCATAGTCCTGTGAGTTGGTAAGAAAGCACTGCTTTCATCCAGCTCAGTGCTCTGACCTCCCTGTTTTTTGAACATGGAAAGGTCTCCTGGGCCCTGGGGGGACACTTCACCAGCTCCCTGCTAGAGCAGCTGAAGGGGGAGGACGCCAAAATGCACACTCTCCCGACTGAAGCAGGGACTTTCTCTTCCTGGCTGTGGTCTGGCGCTCTTTTTCACCATACACTTGGAGCTGAAAGGAGTTTGTCTCGTTACAGTCTTCAGCGGAGATTCCTGTGCAGCGGTGCCATTCCTTGTGACCATTGAGGGTCAGCGACAACAGCAGCTGACAGATAAGTACCACTGGTTCATTACGATGTATAGCGCCTGACAATTGCACTGTGTTAATACTGTATATAACAATGACAGAAATGCTGCTGTTGCTGAGGAGGGGCATCTGCCATGTTAATTTGCTGCAGGTTTTGCAGAGCTAAAGTAACCAGTGAACAGTTGGACCAGGAGGATTTATGCCCTGCCTGCAAAGCTGTTCACAGTGGTGATCAAGTGCAGAGTAGCCTGAGCGGCAGCCCTGGGCAGATCTGTGGCTTACCTAGTACAGGCTTTAAACAAACAGAGGGATGATCTTAGCAGCTGCCCTAGGCTTTTTCCCTTTTCTCAGCCTACTCTGAGCTCCCCTCCACTCACACAAGGGGACCCTGCCTTTCTGCAGGTAATACAGCACACTATAATACACAGTGCATAAGATGAGTTTGTTTATGGAGCAGTTTCTGAGGGTCCCTGTCACCCAAACTACCAGGCGCCCCTTGCTGCCTCATCCTCTTCTAGGTACAGATTCAGAGGAGGAGGAGGAGGGCGGATTTACTGAGGGTAATCCCTGGGGGCATAAGGAGGATATTGATACCTCTATCCCAGGAGTGGAGTATTTAATTATGGCTGTTCGCCAGGCTTTAAACATTGCTGATGTGGACCTGGTTCAGCCAGAAGGTGTTTTCAAAAGGCAGCTACTGTAAAGTCTGGATTGACATTTCCTACAGACCAGAGTTTGTCTGACCTTATAGTCAGTGTGGAAAACGCAGAATAAAAGGGTTGTTATGCCCAGAAAGTTTGATAATTTGTACCCCATGCCTGAGGACCAAATTAAGTTATGGGAAAAAGTTCCCATAGTTAAAGCACCTGTGGCTAGTCTGTCCAAAGCTACAACCCTCCCTATACAAGGGGAAGCAGCATTTAAGGACCCTGTAGATAAAAAGATAGAGGGCTGCCTTAACCCCTTCCTGACACAGCATGTTTTTGCCTTCCTGACAGAGCCCTTTTTTTCAAATCTGACATGTATCACTTAAGTGGGGATAACTTTTTTTTGCTTTTACTTATCCCAGTGATTTTGAGATTGTTTTTTCGTGACACATTGTACTTCAAGTTAGTGGTAAATTTTCGTCGATACAGTCTGTGTTTTTTTGTGAAAAATACCAAAATGTCGGAAAAAAATGGAAAATTTAGCAATTTGCAAAATGTTAAATTTTCTGCTTGTGAGACAAATAATCATACCACTCATAATAGTTAATAACTAACATAGACCATATGTCTACTTTATGTTTCCATCATTATTTCAACTTCCTTTTAATTTTTTTGGACACTAGGAGGCTTACAATATGAATAGCAAATTTTCAAGAAAATTTCAAACACTGATTTTTTTTAGGGACCAGTTCAGTTCTGATGTGACTTTGAGGGACTTGTATGTGAGACACCCCCATAAATGATGACAGTATTCAAAACAGCATTTTGGAAGTTTGTTAACCCTTTAGGTGTTTCACAGGAATTAAAACAAAGTGTAGGTGAAATTTGAAAATTTCATTTTTTTTGCAGATTTTCAATTTTAATACATTTTTCTAAGGAACACAGTACATTTTACTAGAGAAATGTGACTAAAAATTGATTCCCCCAATTCTTTTGTTTTCATAAATATCCTATATGTGGCCCTAGTGTGCACGTTGACCAAACCACAGGCTTCATAATAGAAGGAGCACCTACTTGATTTTGGAGCCTCCTTTTTATGAGATTATTTTTTAGGCACCATGTAGGTTTCTAGGCACCATAAGATGCTAAAAGTTAGGAACCCCCCCACAAGTGACCCCATTTTGCAAACTACACCCCTCAGGGAATTCATCTAGGGGTATAGTGTACATTTCAAACCCCCAGGGGTTTCACCAATTGTGGTACAACTGGGCAGTGAAAATGAAAAATTACATTTTTTTACACAACAATGCAGTTCTGGCTCCAAATTTGTCATTTTCACAAGGAATGAAGGAGACAAAGCACCCCAAAATCTGTGCCCCAATTTCTCCCGAGTACGGCAATGCCTCACATGTGACCAAAAAATACCAGTTGGGTGCATGGCAGGACTCAGAAGGGAAGGAGTGATTTTTGGATTTTGCAGCTCAGATTCTGGTGGAATGTTGGTGGGTGCTATGTCGCATTAGCAAGACCCCCGAAGCACCAATACAGTGGAACCCCCCCACAAGTGACCCCATTTTGCAAACTACACCCCTCAGGGAATTCATCTAGGGGTATAGTGTACATTTCAAACCCCCAGGGGTTTCACCAATTTTGATACAACTGGGCTGTGCAACTGAAAAATTACATTTTTTACACAAAAATGCAGTTCTGGCTCAAAATTTTTCATTTTCACAAGGAATGAAGGAGACAAAGCACCCCAAAATCTGTGCCCCAATTTCTCCCGAGTATGACAATTCCTCACATGTGATCAAAAAATACCAGTTGGGTGCATGGCAGGACTCAGAAGGGAAGGAGTGATTTTTGGATTTTGCAGCTCAGATTCTGGTGGAATGTTGGTGGGTGCTATGTCGCATTAGCAAGACCCCCGAAGCACCAATACAGTGGAACCCCCCCACAAGTGACCCCATTTTGCAAACTACACCCCTCAGGGAATTCATCTAGGGGTATAGTGTACATTTCAAACCCCCAGGGGTTTCACCAATTTTGATACAACTGGGCAGTGAAAATGAAAAATTACATTTTTTTACACAAAAATGCAGTTCTGGCTCCAAATTTGTCATTTTCACAAGGAATGAAGGAGACAAAGCACCCCAAAATCTGTGCCCCAATTTCTCCCGAGTACGACAATGCCTCACATGTGACCAAAAAATACCAGTTGGGTGCATGGCAGGACTCAGAAGGGAAGGAGTGATTTTTGGATTTTGCAGCTCAGATTCTGGTGGAATTTTGGTGGGTGCTATGTCGCATTAGCAAGACCCCCAAAGCACCAATACAGTGGAAGCCCCCCACAAGTGACCCCATTTTGCAAACTACACCCCTCAGGGAATTCATCTAGGGGTATAGTGTACATTTCAAACCCCCAGGGGTTTCACCAATTTTGATACAACTGGGCTGTGCAAATGAAAAATTACATTTTTTTTACACAAAAATGCAGTTCTGGCTCAAAATTTTTCATTTTCATAAGGTATGAAGGAGAAAAAGCACCCCAAAATCTGTGCCCCAATTTCTCCCGAGTATGGCAATGCCTCATATGTGACCAAAAAATACCAGTTGGGTGCATGGCAGGACTCAGAAGGGAAGGAGTGATTTTTGGTGGTGGAATGAATGGTGGGTGCTATGTCGCATTAGCAAGACCCCTGAAGCACCCATACAGTGGAACCCCCCCACATGTGACCCCATTTTGCAAACTACACCCTTCAGGGAATTCATCTAGGGGTATAGTGTACATTTCAAACCCCCAGGGGTTTCACCAATTTTGATACAACTGGGCAGTGAAAATGAAAAATTACATTTTTTTACACAAAAATGCAGTTCTGGCTCAAAATTTTTCATTTTCATAAGGTATGAAGGAGAAAAAGCACCCCAAAATCTGTGCCCCAATTTCTCCCGAGTACGGCAATGCTTCATGTGTGACCAAAAAATGTCAGGACTCAGAAGGGAAGGAGTGATATTTGGATTTTGCAGCTCAGATTCTGGTGGAATTTTGGTGGGTGCTATGTCGCATTAGCAAGACCCCCGAAGCACCAATACAGTGGAACCCCCCCACAAGTGACCCCATTTTGCAAACTACACCCCTCAGGGAATTCATCTAGGGGTATAGTGTACATTTCAAACCCCCAGGGGTTTCACCAATTTTGATACAACTGGGCAGTGAAAATGAAAAATTACATTTTTATACACAAAAATGCAGTTCTGGCTCAAAATTTTTCATTTTCGTAAGGTATGAAGGAGAAAAAGCACCCCAAAATCTGTGCCCCAATTTCTCCCGAGTACGGCAATGCCTCACATGTGACCAAAAAATACCAGTTGGGTGCATGGCAGGACTCAGAAGGGAAGGAGTGATTTTTGGATTTTGCAGCTCAGATTCTGGTGGAATTTTGGTGGGTGCTATGTCGCATTAGCAAGACCCCCAAAGCACCAATACAGTGGAACCCCCCCACAAGTGACCCCATTTTGCAAACTACACCCCTCAGGGAATTCATCTAGGGGTATAGTGTACATTTCAAATCCCCAGGGGTTTCACCAATTTTGATACAACTGGGCTGTGCAAATGAAAAATTAAATTTTTTTTACACAAAAATGCAGTTCTGGCTCAAAATTTTTCATTTTCATAAGGTATGAAGGAGAAAAAGCACCCCAAAATCTGTGCCCCAATTTCTCCCGAGTATGGCAATGCCTCATATGTGACCAAAAAATACCAGTTGGGTGCATGGCAGGACTCAGAAGGGAAGGAGTGATATTTGGTGGTGGAATGAATGGTGGGGGAGGGGGGCTGGCGCTGCGGCTGGTGGGGGGTGGGAGGGGTGCTGGCGCTTCGGCTGCCGGGTGGGTGGGAGGGGGGGCTGCCGGGTGGGAGGGGGGGGGCTGGCGATCGGTGGTGATCGGTGCTGTACTTAACAGCACCGATCACCACCGATCACTGTGTTACCGAGCGGCTTAGGGACAGCAGACATCTCCAAACTGTCACCGCGTCTATAGACGCGGTGACAGTTCAAAGCCATGACGTATGTATACGTCAACGGTCGGGAAGTACCTCCCGACCATGACGTATATATACGTCATATGTCTGGAATATCTATCTGTCTATATAATTTTAAACATTTTAAATTTATGCTTATGAATATTGCAGAGCCTATCAACCAATATACAAGGTCAATCTAAAGGCCATTTCAACCACCTAATAAATAGTTGATACATCCCCGATGCCTATAATATAGCGTGAATAATTATATTATAGGTATTGAACCTCCTACATTGTCGTGTAAATCCAATGAACTGCTTATCCATTCCCAATAGTATGTTACATAGTTACATAGTAGGTAAGGCTGAAAAAAGACTTGCGTCCATTTAGTTCAACCTGGTGTAGATATCCATTGCTGATTTGGTAGGTTCTGATATTTTACCGACGGATTATATTTCTTATTTGTACCCATGGATGTTTTTCTCCAGTAAATGTTTGTCCAACTTTGCCTTGAACGCATTTAATGAGCCAGCCGTTACCACCTCTCTGGGAAGAGAGTTCCAGAGTTTGACTGTTCTGACCGTAAAGAAATTCTTTCTACTAGCTGAATTAAATCTTTTTTCATCTAATCTATACTCATGCCCTCGTGTCCTAGATTCCTTTCTAGTAGAAAAGAGGGTGTGTGACAGTTCCTTATATTGGCCCTTGATAAACTTGTACATGTCCCCCCTTAAACGTCTCTTTTCCAATGTAAATAGTCCCAAATTGCTTAATCTCTCCCCGTAGCTTAAATTCTCCATTCCCCTTAAAAGCTTTGTTGCTCGCCTTTGGACTTTTTCTAATTCTATGATGTCCTTTTTATAGTGTGGGGCCCAGAACTGCACTCCGTACTCGAGGTGAGGTCTCACCAATGCTTTATACAGTGGCATAATTACCCTTGAGTCCCTAGTTTCCATTCCCCTCTTAATACATGCCAGAATTTTGTTGGCCTTTTTTGTAGCTACATTACAAAGGGCACTACATCCCAGTTTGCTGTCTATTTGGACTCCTAGGTCCTTTTCAAGTATGGGATTACCAAGTTCCTCTCCGCTAAGGTTGTAACGTGCACACTGGTTGTGTCTCCCAAGGTGCATAACCTTACATTTATTTACATTGAACCTCATCTTCCATTTTTTTGCCCACTCATCTAGAATTGCAAGATCATTTTGAAGCATGGTGATGTCTTCTGATGATTTAATGACTTTGCTAAGTTTTGTATCGTCTGCAAAGATGGATACATTGCTGAGTAACCCTATCCCAATATCGTTAATAAAAATGTTGGTACTTATGTAGTATCTGGGCTGCCGATTTCTAAATCGGGTCGAATCGGGCACATCGCATCGCATCGCATGCGACCATCGATGCGATGCGATGCGATGACCCGATTTTTCCATAGGAATCAATGTTAAAATGGACTGAGTCCATTTTAACATGGAATTCAATGGGAAAAAGGGGTCCTTTTCATACCCCTACTATCCAAGTGGGCATGGAGTTGGATATAAACCTGTGGCGAGCGTAGCGAGCCACCGAGCCCGAAGCGTGGCGAGCGTAGCGAGCCCCGCGAGGGGACACAGAATACCGGCCCCTCGCGGGGCTCGCTTCGCTCGCCACGCTTCGGGCTCGGTGGCTCGCTACGCTCGCCACAGGTTTATATCCAACTCCATGCCCACTTGGATAGTAGGGGTATGAAAAGGACCCCTTTTTCCCATTGAATTCCATGTTAAAATGGACTCAGTCCATTTTAACATTGATTCCTATGGAAAAATCGGGTCATCGCATCCGATGGTCGCATGCGATGCGATGCGATGCGATATCGCATCGCATCGCATCTGATTGTATGCCTTAACTTAAGGCATACAATCAAAAAATCGGCAGCCCAGATACTACATAAGTACCAAAATGTTAAACAAAATGGGCCCCAAAACCGAACCCTGGGGCACTCCACTTAGTACCGGTATCGTATCTGATACGGCACCATTCACAACCACTCTTTGTTCTCTATTACATAGCCAATTCCCTACCCATCTGCAGATATTTTCACCCAATCCTAGGTTCTCCATTTTATTAATCAATCTCGTGTGGGACCGTATCAAATGCTTTAGCGAAATCTAGGAAAATCACATCTACAGCATTTCCATTATCAAGGTTTTTGCTAACCTCTTCATAGAACCCTAGTAGATTAGTTTGGCATGAACGATTTTTCACGAACCCATGTTGGTTAGTACTGAGTAGACGGTGATGGTCTAAATATTCCTGGATACCATCTCTTAAAAATCCTTCAAATAGTTTACCCACAATTGATGTTAAACTAACGGGTCTGTAATTAGCAGGATCTTCCCTTTTATCCTTTTTGAATATTGGCACTACCTCTGCTATTCTCCAATCTTTTGGTACTATACCTGACGATAGTGACTTGCTAAAGATATATTGTAGGGGGGTAGCTAGTTCATCCCTTAATTCCATTAATACCCTCGGATGAATCCCATCTGGCCCTGGTGATTTATTTGTTTTGAGTTTGCTTAGCCTCAGTGTTATTTCCTTCGGCGTGAAATCCACAATGAGATCTGGCTTATTTGTCCCGTTTGTGGTAAATGTTCGTTCCACAGTCTGCTCTCCCTTAGTAAATACTGATGAGAAGAACTCATTTAACAGTTTTGCTTTTCCCTTGTCCTCAGTAACACTTTTTCCACTAGTATCAGTTAGTGGGCCTATGTTTTCCTTAATTAAACGTTTACTATTTACGTATTTAAAAAACTTCTTTGGGTTGGTTTTGCTTTCAGTGGCTATGCACTCTTCATATAATATTTTAGCTGCTTTGATTACCCCTTTACAAGTTTTGTTTGATTCTTTGTATTTTGCGAACGCCTCCTCATTCAAGTTATTTTTATAGAATTTAAAGGCTCTGGTTTTATTGTTGATAGCTGACCTTACTTTTTTGTCCAACCATGGTGGCTTTTTTTTGTTGAATTTACCCTTAGTTACTTTAGGAATGAATTCAATAGTTAGTGAATCAAGCACCTTTTTTAGAGTATCCCACATTCCCTCTGCATTTTTTCCCTCCATAACCGTTTCCCATCCAATTCCTGTTAGGGCTTCCCTGAATAATTCAAAGTTCGCTTTTCTGAAGTTTAGTATTTTTGCAGATCCTTTTTGATGTAATTGTCTAAAGTTGATTTCCAGTGAAACCATATTGTGATCACTGTTCCCTAATTCTTCAATTACTTTTGTGTTTGAAACTAAGTCTGGGTTATTTGTTAATCCTAAGTATGGAGACTAATTCTCCAGAACCAATAGTATGGAGACCCTTGCATACCAAATCACCTCCAGAATTAGCGAAAAGAAGAGGGATACCCCCCTATTTATCATACTGGTACCTTATCACTGCAAAGCAACCTATGATTTAAATCGTTAGTTCTCAGGGTTAAACTCAAGGAAAATAGCACACAATACCTCAACTATAAGGTTCAAATTAACACATTAAGGCCAGCAGCCTCATTTAATCCCTTAGGGCATGGGTCTTCAACCTATGGCCCTCCAGATGTTGTGAAACTAAATGTTCCAACATGCATTGCCACATTTTTTCCTATAAGAGCATGCCAAAACTGTCTGGGCATGCTGGGAAATGTAGTTCCACAACATCTGGAGGGCCACAGGTTGAAGACCTGTGACTTAGGGTTTATGGTATCAAGCCTCATAATCCATTGCGCTTCTTTCTGCAGAAGTCGAAGACTCTTATTTCACCTCTTAGGGAGGATGGCAAATGATCAATCATTCTGTACCGTATGGACGAGATGCTATGTTGTGCTGACAAAAAATGTTGTGCTCGATCCCCATGACAACCATCTTAACACATTGAATGGCGTATATATGCCACTTTTTGATGATGTCACTGAGTATCACGCTGCTTCCAGCGGGATGGACTTCCGCAGATGTGAGTGGCATCTGGGGTATTTAAGCTCAGTTTTATATATGTATGTTAAGCCTGATGAAAACACACCGCTGTTGAAACGTTGCTTGTTCACTAAAGATATTCTGCAAAAACACTGGAGTGCTGCAGTCTTTTCTTGTTGTGTAAACGGTGTTGGTGTATTGCGGGCTCCCGCTTGTGTAGTACTGAGAGTCTGGAAGTGCTGGACCATCTGGCAGATGAAAATATGCCAAGCCCTGTTTTGGTGCGTTTGCTAAGATGCCCTCCTCAAAGGAAGAGGATAAATCTGCGGCATGACGGGATGAGGACCCCCCTGTCTGGTTTCAGAGTGTGTGTGTGTGGGGGGGGGGTGTCGACTCCTGCAGTTTTGAACCAGCTGGTTGCAGTCAACTCAATACCCTTGGGTACAGAATGCAATTTACAGGATAAATCTCAGGGGAGACCCTCCGAAAACTTTTCTTCCAACCGCCTTAACTCAAGAAGCTCATATGAGACAGGCCCTTAAGGGGCGGTGGCATCTTTCACTCAAAACGGAGGGAAAGAGGGGTTTCTATTCAATCCAAGCCAAACAGCTCTTTCAGGCCTATTCTAAACTTGAAGTTCCTAAACAAACATTTGTGGATGGATCACTTTAGGATGGAGTCTCTACGGTATGGTTTACAGAGCATGGAGCCGGGAGAATTTCTGGCGTATATACACATTCCTATTTTTCAGGAGCATCAGTCTCTACTACGGTTTGCAGTGGGACGACTGCATCTTCAATTCCATGCCCTTCTCTTTGTGCTGGTGACGGCGCTCAGAGTTTTCAACAAAATGATGGCGGTCATAGCAGCAGCTCTCAGACTGGAGGGAATAGTGATCATTCAATAATTAGACCATCTCCTTTTCAAGGCGGAGTCAGAGGAGTTACTACAAGAACACCTCAGAGTGTGGATACAGTTTTTGCAAGATCACAGATGGATTCTGATCTTCAAGAAGTCTCAGTTGACCCTACCAAAGAAATTAAAGTTTCTGGAGGTGATACTGGACACACATCTACATGTCAAAGGAATACATCATTCGTGATTCTAATCCTCCAAACATCCAGACCATCAATTTGGATGTGCCTGAAACTGTTGGGCAAGATGGTAGCCACATTTGCGACCTTAAAATACATTCACGGATGTTCCAATGGAACATTCTGAGTTGTGGGTCAGGGGATCCCAAGGCCACGAAGAAGGAGAAGGTAGTCTTAAAAAAAAAAGAGTCTCTTCAATGGTGGATGGATTTTGAAAATGTACAAATGAGTCGCTCCTTACAGACCTGGTCCTGGATTGTGGTCACCATCGATGCGAGCCTCTGGGTTTTTGGGGATCAATAGCTCTGCACCTCAGGCTTCAGTGGCTTTGGTCATGGATGGATTCTTCTCTTCCAAACTCAGAGCGATATTGAAGGCGCTTCAACAAGCCGAGGAGGTCTTAAGGGGGTTCCCTGTGAGAATTAAATTGGACAATGCTACAGCGGTAGCTTATGTGAATCATCAGGGCGGCACTCGCAGCCAGATGGCTATGCGGGAGGTGTCTCAGATTTTCAGGTGGGCGAAACTTCATATTCTAGTTCTGGCTGCAATTTTCATTCCAGGGATCCGGAATGTAGAGGCAGACTTCCTCAGCAGGACAGAATTACTAGAGGGTGAGCGGTGTATGCATCCGGAAGTGTTCCAGGAACTGACAAGCTGCAGGGGGCTATCATAGGTGGGATAGCTTGGGTGCTCAAAAAAGTTAATAGAGTAGAAGACCCAGGTAATTCTGGTAGCACTGGATTGGCCCAGGAGGGCTTGATACTCGGACATTATTCGGTATCAATAGCACCACCCTGGCGTCTTCCACTGCAACTGGATAAGACAAGGTCCATTCTTCATTCAGGACCTAGCTTGGATAAATTTGACGGCCTAGCTTTTGAAACCTCCATGTTGAAAAAGGGGATTTTCAGATGTGGTTATTCAGACAATGCTGAAGGCCAGAAAACCGGTCTCTTCAGCAAACTATCATAGGGTTTGGAAAATATGTTAAATGGTGTGAACGGCAGAAGATATATTCTCAGCTGGGTTGATTCTTGAGTATTTAAAAGGTGCAACTTTTAGCCTTGCCAATGTCTTCCAAAAGAGTGGCTTCTTCTTCTGGAGGTGCAGAACGTTTTGCATGGCAGTGTGCGCATTAAGCCTCCTTACCGTCAGCTGGAGGTGCCATGGAACTTATCCCAGGTATTTTTGGTTTGGCAAAAGGCACCTTCCAAACCATTGAGGTCTGCTGATGTAAAATTTCCTTACGTGGAAACTTGTTTTCCTCCTAGCAATTGCATCGGCTAGGAGAGTTTCGGAGTTAGGGGTCTCCCTTTTTGGTGTTTCATTATGACAGGGCCGTTCTGCGAACGGTCTCTAAGTCTCTACCTAAGGTTTTCATGTAAACAAGGAGATTGTACTCCCGATGTTTAGTCCTCCTGAGGAGGCTAGGAATAGGAACAGATTGTCCCAGTTAGATGTGGTTCGTGCTCTGTGCATATACTTGGACAGAGTTGAGCCTTTTCGAAAGACTGATCTGTTACTGGTTCTTTATGATGTGTATAAGAAAGGGTGGCCGGCCTCCAAACAAACTATTGCTAACTGGTTGACGTCGGTTATTGCCTTTGCCAACACAAAGGTTGGTATACCAGTTCCAGCTAGTTTTAATGCCCATACCACGAGGTCAGTTACTTCCTCTTGGGCTGCATGTCATGGGGCTTTGGTGGAGCAGTTGTGCACGGCTGCCACCTGGTCCACTTTTCACATTTTCACTAAATGTTACAGTTTCCATGAGTTTGCATCGGAGAATGCTTCATTTGGGCAAGCAGTTCTACATGCTGTGGACCAGAGCATGCCCTCCTAAAGTACCGGCTCTTGAACATCATGGTTAAGCCGTGTCACCAGGATGGAAGAAAGAGAAAAGGGATTTTGCAAGAAATTACTGTTCAGATACCTTTCTCTGAGTCCATCCTGGTGACACAGCGATCCCTCCCTTTGCGCTCAGTAAGGATTTATACCTGTTCATGTTCTTTTAAGTTTCATGTTATATGGTTTTTGTGGATTGTGCATAATGTGTTCAGGCGCTGTGCTGAGTAATTTCTCCTAGTGGGCTCTTGAAGTTGAACTGAGGTCTTCTGGGACGCAGCAGAGGAGGAGCCTGCCTATTAAAGGCATAGCATAAGTGCCTGGACACGACTACATCCCAGAGTTAAGCGGAGTCACCAGGATGGACACAGAGAAAGTGATCTGAACGGTAAGTTCTTACAAAAATCCCTTTTTCTCTGATACCACATGGGGCAATGCAGCCTTATTACATGGGATAGAGGGGTGATAGAAGGAGTCAGCACTTTAAAATTATTAGTGTGGCTGGCTTCTCCCCCTCCCAGAACTCAGTCTAAGAAAACTGTGCCCGAGAGAAGAGAGGCCAGGGGATCTCCAGAGAAGCAGGGACATACAGTACAGGACCAAGCAAGAAGAAGCATAGAGTTACAACAACCAAGGTATTCAGGACACACCTGAAAGAGCAGCGCTGGGTTTGGAGCAGTGCAGTGGAATCGGAGAAACGGGATGGTCGTTGAGACTAAATTCCTGTTTTCTCCTACATCCACTAGGGGACACTGCAATCTTCATACATCCTGTAACACTGCTTGGCCAAACCGGGACACCGAGGCCACAAATGGTGTGCGAATGAGACCATATGGCTCTCTACACAGCTAAGTCATGCCGTGGGTGCAGCAGCCCATGAAGGCCACACTGTACTAGTAGAATGAGCTGAAATGATGGAAGAGGTCAGGTAAGCCTGGTTAATGGTCAGAGCCGGTTCCAGGAATGAGCCCATATAGGTCACAGCCCATGTGATTGGATGATTAATACTGAAAAGTACAATACAGATGTGTCCTCATACACCTAGCCTCAATATGCCACATGCCTCATACACCTAGCCTCAATACGCCACATGTCTCATACACCTAACATCAATACGCCACATACAGTAAGTTATACAACTAACCTCTATACGCTACATGCCTCATACACCTAGCCTCAATACAATACACAGACTCAACAATAAAAGGTAAGTATTCATGTAGGTGCACTGAAAGTCAAATAATAATACATAAAATGTAACTTTTATTTGTATTCAATAAAAAGGTGAAATATTAAAATACTGTATAGTAGATAAAGGTAAATATGAGAAAATGTAAAGATTAAAACATATATGGCTGCTGCTGTTCCATGTCTACCACTTGCAAGGGTAAGTAGTGTGTACAGGAAATGATTGCTATGTATCTTTTGTAAACTCAAATATTCACTGGCTTTATTTATAGGCTTGGAGTGAAACTTTGTATCTTCTCAATGGTTACAGACAGTTCTGTTACAAAAGAATCAAAATATCAATTGGTACTCTTTACTTAGAACGGCGCCCACAATTTTGATCGCGGGCATCGTTAGTAAAAAATCGCGGGCATCTCGGGCATTGAATGCACTAAAAAATCGGGTGCGATGCGACCGACGCGATGCCCGCGATTTCCCATAGGGAACAATGTTAAATGTCTCAATTGACCCGATTTTCCTGTTCAATGCCTCAATTGACCCGATTTTTCCATAGGAAACAATGTTAAATGGCCCACAGAGGCCAAATAGGCACCCTGAAGTGTGAAATGGCCCCCTCAATTGTTAACGCCATCCCACGATCAACGTCAACCCGAAGCGTGGCGAGCGCAGCGAGCCCGCGAGGGGCGGCGGTACGCATCCTACGACCTTTTCATACCCCCACTATCCACGTCGGCGTGGAGTTGAGAATAGAAAGTGCGGCGAGCAAAGCGAGCCACCGAGCCCGAAGCGTGGCGAGCGCAGCGAGCCCCGCGAGGGGACGCGGACAGCTGTGAAGCCCGCGAGGGGACGCGTATACCTGTGAAGGTATCTGCTGCGCTCGCCACGCTTCAGGCTTGGTGGCTTGGTGGCTCGCTGCGCTCGCCACACTTTCTATTCTCAACTCCACGCCGACGTGGATAGTGGGGGTATGAAAAGGTCGTAGGACGCGTACCGCTGCGATCGCCACGCTTCGGGTTGACGTTGATCGTGGGGTGGCGTTAACAATTGTGGGGGCCATTTCACACTTCAGGGTGCCTATTTGGCCTCTGTGGGCCATTTGACCAGATTTTTCCTTAGGAAACAATGTTAATTGAGGCATTGAACAGGAAAATCGGGTCAATTGAGACATTTAACATTGTTCCCTATGGGAAATTGCGGGCATCGTTTCGGTCGCATCGCACCCGATTTTTTAGTGCATTCAATGCCCGAGATGGCCACGATGGGCGCCCTTCTAGGTAAAGAGTACCTATCAATTACAGTACACATTTATTTATTTTTCCTGATACTTCTAAGCCCCTCGTGCAGTTATTTTGAGTTTATTTATTTAGAGAGTACCGTTCTGTGAGTAACTGTAATCCTCACCTCTGTTACATATCGTGGTGTGTTAGGTCATGGTGCGACAACAATCAAGACATCTTTTTATTCTTTATTGTCTTATTGTTTTTACCAGTTATTTTTTATAAATGTAATTATTTATTTTATTATTATTTCACCATATATGCACAGGGTACTATTTACAAAGAGGCACTTAAAGATTTTCAAATTTTGTGGCAAGCAAATACTGCAATATATATATATTAATATAATTTTTTATTGAAATACAAAATACTGGACATTGCATATTAGGTCAATGAACATCAAATTACAGGTACATTTGACATAGGTAATAAAGATAAATGGGTATACACGGACCACCATACAGGAGTACAAATAGTAATATGTAATAAGTGTGAAGTAGTATAACAAGCATTTTATTTTAGTGATATTATAAGCTGCAGTGGGGAATGTTATTTAAAGTCTCAGTGTATCTGCTTGTAAATCTGAGCCTCTTTGCACACTATCTCTTTCATTCGGTTTCCCGCTGAGGTGTTTTATGTATGCTACCTGTGAAGACTTAAATTTTTTATATAGTGTTTACACTCTATTGGCTGGTAATTATGAAACAGCTATTATTTTCACCTCTCCATTGAGGATATATCAAAATAAGCTGTTTATTAGGCGGTCATCAGCGTTTTAATATGTTTGAGAATGCTTTTGTTTATAATGTGATATAAATAGTCTGACTTAATTTATGGACTGCTATTAGACTATTATAAGTATAGGATGCTTATAATGTGCACCCAGTCCTATAGCTATAAATGACAAGTCACTTCTGGACTGCTGTAGAGTACTGCCATTACCCAGGCTCATTTCAGCCCATTGTTAGCTGGTTCTATGTACCCAGTCAGTCAATAATTGCTGTCATACGGCTATATAGAGAAGCCGGAGACAGTTTAATTTCCTGCACCGCCGGGTTACACTGAAGGCTCTTGCAGACCGCAAACCGGCTTGTGCTGCCAGGTACTGACTAGCGACGCCCATCTGCCTGGTAGCAGTCTTAATAACGCTGTCTTACAGCCTTTCACAGTTAGCATACTGACTGCTATATTACTGTGTCTGGGCTCTGTGAGACTGCGAGCCGGCTCTCTTTGCCGGTGTATACCCGCTCCATCTCCCTGACCGCTGGTACACTAGTTAGCCCATTATCACTGCTGTTAAGTCTAATACTGCATTACAACATACATTTCTATTCACTGCTCTGAATTGATTTATCACACAATCAGACAAGGACATGGAAGCTGCGGCCATTGAAGACAATGACCGTTTCACCAATGCTTCTTCAAGGCATCAACCTGTTTACCCTCTGGAGAGTTTTCAAATACTTGATTGGAGACAGAGTAGGGATTGTGACATGTGTGGTGCACAAAAAGATAAAAAACTGTTACACAGTAAAATATACCTTTTAATGAGTTTTCTTAAAACTGCGAAATATAACAGACTACATAAAACATTGAACAGAGTGAATAAAGTGCATTTTAAAAATTGCCCATGCGTTGCCTGCAAGTACTAGACTCCTTAATTTGGAGATCTCTTTGAAAGAATACCTTCACCATTTTATTGCTGATGGATGAATTTGCCTATATGTTCAATATAGCAGGGTTGATTATTTAAAGGTATGTATAGCAGATCAAGTCTGTGTCAGAGAGTGGCTGTGTCTATAGTCCACAAAGACTAGTCTGGTTGTAGACTAATAATGGGGATGGATTCTGATAGAGATGTCTATTGAAGAGAAAAATCTCAAAAAATATGCACTTTGATGTGTTTTTCTGAATAATCCACTAATGTCTATTCATTATTAAAAATATTATTGTATAGACATAGGGATATACAGGTAAATCTATACCGAAACTGGGAGAGAGGATGGAAGACATAATTCAATCGTTTTTATTGGAAGGTAGATTGAGTGTAGCGCACAGCCCCTTTGGTGTTGGGTGCGATGCTACAAATATTAGGCAGCTTTTGGGTGCTTAAAATGACCTTTACTGGTAATAATGCAAGAATATACAAGGGTTCAAGTATACAGACAATTGGTGTGGTTACACATACAGACAAATATATGGGGGGGGGGACATATAACGATGGTGGGATAGAATGATGATGGTAAAAAGTACGGTGGGGTAAAGGGAATGTTCCAATTCAGGGGGTCCCCAGAAGTTGGTCTGGATGCTGGGTCCGGGGTGGAACAGTTGTGGTGTGGGGGGTAGGTAGGCCAACCTACCCCCCACACAGCTAACCCCGACAACTGGGAACAGTGCGCAGGAACCCCAAAAAACCAACACCAATCGCTTTAATTGGTTCTCTAATGATTGTTGGTTAGGCCCTCTAGAGTATATGTATTCCGGGACCCTATCTTTAATGATGAATAGTTAATTTATCCTCATACTATTTCATTAGGTACAGATGCCAATATTACAGAGGAGACATTTTTAATAGACTTAAGACTGTTCAAGGAATGTAGGTTGTCTAAAAGAGAAGAATTCTCCCTTTATTAAGTGTTATCTTAGTATTTCCGACTTTATGATTCTAGTTAGTATTTCAGACTTTATGATACCAGTTCTCCTTTAACTATGGTTAATGTGCCTTTAGTTTGAATAGAGGAGAGAAAAGATGCATTTGAATAAGTATTTTTTTTTTTAAACGAGGAGAATCGGTTGTGTTCATTCATCCCCAGTGGTTTAATGCTATTCATTAAGAAAATCCATCTCGATTCTTTTCTTAAAAGTTTGTTCTTCATATCTCCCCCTCTAAACTCCAACTGTACTCTCTCCAAGCCATGGATCCTGAGGTTTGTTGGATCACCTTGATGGTTTTTAAAAAAAATGTCTTGAGACACTTGTCAGGTTTTTTTTTAATTATTTTGGTCTCTTTCTGCATTTTTTTTTTAATCAATAGATTTTCATTGAGAATGGCCAGGTATAACATCTTAGCAATAGCAATATGTAAAGTAAGTTAGAGTACAATATACACGATTGAGAGAGCGTATTTGGGGAAGTAGAGAGAACATAAAAAGACACTCAATATGGGTATAATGCTAATTACTATTCCATGTGGCCAATAATTTTGTGTTTTATGATCAATACAGACTTAATACAAAACCATGAAAATTGGTTAATGGGGATTGAGATGGGGGGGATGGGAAAAGGGGGAGGGAGGGGGACTGAGGAGAAGGAAAGAGAGAGACAGATATGCATAAATACACTCAAAGCTTTGTATACATGCACATACATATATATGTACATTTATATATTTAAATGAATAGAAAGAACCGATATGTAAATGCAGCAGAATGATATGACAATGAAGCAAGGAAGCAGGCAAAAGAAAGATAGGAAGGAAATGAAGAAGAAAAAGAAGAAGAAGGAGAAGAAGAACCCTCTCAGCGGAGTCCGGGTAGTGGTACAACACGGAAGAGATGCCACTGAGACCAAATTGTGTGGAACTTGGCTACAGTATTATTCCGGAGGCTAGTGATATATTCCATTTCGGCTATGTAGTTAATCCTAGTTATCAGAGCATTTAGGGAAGGTGCATTAGGGTCTTTCCAGTGTTTAGCTATTAGAGATTTAGCTGCCATGCATATATGCATGATAATTGTCATGATATTTAGGGAGGTCGGGGATAGGGGCGTGGAGTAAGGCGATAGAGGGGGAGAGGTCGAGTCTTTGTCCTAAACATTGTCTAATCAAGGTTTCAACCAGGTTCCAAAATGGGCGAAGAGAAGTGCAGGTCCACCATGTGTGAAAAAAGGAACCCACTTGACCACACAGCCTCCAACATTGATTCGATGTAGCGGGGAATATGGTATGTAGCCTGGCGGGCACTAAGTACCAACGGGTATAAACCTTGTAACAGGTTTCTTTAATTGCTACGCTTAAGGAGAATTTGGCTATACGCAATCTGTTTACTTCCCATTGCTCATCTTCCAATGATTGGGAAAGATCTGCTTCCCAGGCTAACTCATGTTGTTCACGGAGTGGTGGGTCGGGGGTCAAAATTGAATAGGAGATTGTAGAAATGTTCTCTTTGCTGCAACTAGATGATAAGCTTAGCCTTTCGAATGAGGAAGGCTGTCTCATTGTAGTAGATCTCGTTTGAGAATTGAGAAAGCTTTGTATTTGGATATATTGAAAGTTATAAGAGTGAGGTATTCCAAAACACTCTCTGCATTCCTCAAAGGAGGACGGGGCATTTTGGCCTCTGAGATGGATAAATCTTAAACTCTTCAATATCCACCCATTTCTTAGTGTCTTGTGGTGAGTGCCAGGATAGAACATGGTTAAGTTGACAGGCTACGTAGTATGCATATAAATTAGGGCTGGGGTAGCCAACCCTAGTCCTCGAGAGCTACCAACAGTGCATGTTTTGCAGGTCTCCTCACAGAATCACAAGTGAGCTAATTAGCTCCATCTGTGTATCTTTTAAAATGTGTCAGTGATTAATGAGTGCAGCTGTGCAGCAGCTAGGTTGTCTGGAAAATGTGAACTGTTGGTAGCTCTCGAGGGCTAGGGTTGGCTACCACTGAATTAGGGTATCCCAGTCCACCCAGAGCGGTCTGTTTGTTTAAAATCAAACACCGTATTCTTGGTTTACGATTGGCCCAGACAAATTTGTGACACAGTTTTTGGAGTAAAGTAAAGGTTGATCGCGGTACCGAAATTGGAATTGTTTGGAACAAGTATAGAATGCGTGGGAGTAGGTTCATTTTGAGGGTGTTTATTCTGCCAATCCAGGAAATGTATAGTCGGTTCCAGTTGTTCATATCTTGTGTAAGTACCTTAATAATGGGGTCAAAGTTAGCCTTGTAGAGAGCGGAATAGGTTTTGGTAATATTTATGCCGAGGTATTTAATGGAATGTGGTCTCCAGAGGAAGGGGAATGATGAGGTGATGGAAGCATATGTTTGGGACGGGATATTGAATGCCATCACTTCAGATTTGGTGTGGTTAACTCTGTAGCCTGAGAAGGAACCATATAGACTAAGTTCTGATTGGAGATTGGGAAGAGATATCAGTGGATTAGAAAGGGTTAAAAGAACGTCATCCGCAAAAAGCGATATCTTGTATGGATGTCCGATATTGATACCTCCTATGTCAATATTAGAACGGATACGAGCTGCAAGGGGCTCAATGCACAGGGCGAAAATTAGGGGTGAAAGGGGACAGCCTTGGCGTGTGCCATTATTCAACTGAAACCGCGAGGAATTGAGACCGTTAGTCGCTACTGTCGATGAGGGCTGCGAGTAAAGGGCTTTAATGGCCGTGAGAAAGTGACCTTGAAGGCCAAAGGTGGAGAGCGTTGTAAATAGAAAGGGCCAAGAGATACGGTCAAACGCCTTTTCGGCGTCGAGTGCTAAGGCGACTGCTGGAATTTTGGAAGAGGAGATGTGGTGTATCAGGTTGATAGTGTGCCTAGTAATATCAGAAGCCTGTCTGCCCAGGATGAATCCTACTTTGTCTGGGTTTATCAGAGAGGCCAAAACTGAATTTAAACGAGAGGCCAGAATCTTAGCAAAAAGCTTAAAATCTGGATTAATGAGCGAGATGGGCCTGTAGTTAGAACAAGATGTAGGATCCCTGCCGGGTTTCGGGATGACAATAATACGGGAATTCATATAATCTTTGTGGAAAGGGGCTCCTTTCATAATTTTGTTGAAAAGGGAGACCATGTGCGGGATGAGTTGTGGTGCGAAGGTCTTATAATAGATCATTGGATAACCGTCGGGGCCAGGGGCTTTAGACGGTTTTTGGGATTTCAGAGCCGCCTTTAGTTCTTCTGATGTAATATCGGCGTTTAAAATCAAATTTGCTGAGTCATCTATGTGGGGGGGGGGGGGGGGGGGCGCATGAGTCTAGGTATTGACATATCTTATGAATTTGGTTAGCGGGATCTGGAGGAGTCTCCAGGTTATATAAAGCTTTATAGTAGTCTAAGAAAATATTGTTAATTTTTTTAGGGTCAAATGTCGGGTTACCCGAGGAGTCTTTAATAGAATGTATTGTTTGGTTCGCTTTATTCCTCCACAACTTGATTGCCAGAAGGGTGTGGGCCTTGTTATTTTTGTCATATAACGATTGGTTGGCCCAGCGTAAAGAGCGTTCCACTTTTTCCGCTAAGAGGGATTGTAATTCGGCTCGTGTGTTTGAAAGTTTCGTCAGGACTTGCTGGGAGTGGGTGCGTTTATGTTCTCTATCTAGTTCCATTAAGGATGCATTGAGAGCTTGAATACGCTTTTCTTGCTCTTTTTGTCATCTAGATAGATATTGAATGATGGTCCCCCTAATGACTGCCTTATGGTCTCTCCAAATTGTTGATTCACTGCAGTCGTCCTGTAGATAATGAGCAAAATACTCCTGAATAGTAGTTTTAATTAACTCTTGAAATTGTGGGATCTTCAACACTGTTTCGTTGAGTCTCCATGAAGGTTTACAGGTGGAGATTTCATATATATCAAAGGAAGCGACTAATGCAGAGTGGTCAGTCCATGTAAGGGGGACTATTGAGGCACTCTGGGCAGACTGGGATAAGGAGGAGCAACCCAGAAACAGATCTAAACGTGAATAAACATTATGTGGTTTAGAGAAAAAAGTATAGTCTCTGGTAGTGGGATGAAGACATCTCCATATATCATACAGAACCGCTCCGGCAATGTAGTTACTTAACGTGGTTGAGTTTGGGATTTGGTTATCTTGTACAGGGCCAGATTTATCCATGGGGGTAAGAACCATATTGAAATCCCCTCCTATAAGCGTCTTGCCTTATCTAAACATTTCAAGTACCCGGAAAAATTTCCTAAAGAATTTAGCTTGCCCAGTTTTAGGGGCGTATATGTTGGCCAGTGTAACCTCTTCGTGTCCAAGTTTGCCTCTAATTATAAGATATCGACCCTCACTATCACATTTAGAATCTTGAAATTGGAAGGTGATAGAATTTATAATGAGAGTAGCTACACCACATCGCTTAGTTGAATTCTTTGAGTACCATGCTAGAGGGACAAATTTAGATGTCAGGGAGGGGTTAGAGCTACCTTTTAAGTGCGTTTCTTGTAGGAATACTACATCGCTTCGTAAGGTCTTTAGTGATCTGTGCAAGTGGGAGCGTTTCTGAGGCGTGTTAAGGCCTTTAACATTTATGGATACACACTGCAAAGGCATGATATAAATAGATCAGAGTTTAGTTTACGTAGGTACGTAATTAGTATGAGACCCCAGACCCCGATGAGAGGGGAGAGAAAAAAAAGGTACTGCTTTCCTAGCACGGCGCCCGTCTCACTGATTGTATGCCTTACTTAAGGCATACAATCAATACAATTGAAACAATTTTTTAATCGTATGGATCTCATCTTATGCATCTCATGGATCTTATGCATCCATAAGATGCATGAGATCCATGAGATAAAAAATCGTGAGCCCCCAAAAACCATTGTTAACGCCACCAGCACTATCAACGCCAACCCGAAGCATGGCGAGCGCAGCCTTTTCATACCCCCACTATCCACGTCGGCGAGCGCAGCGAGCCCCGCGAGGGGACGCGGACTACTTCACATGAATTACGCGTGCGCTCGCCACGCTTCGGGCTCGGTGGCTCGCTGCACTCGCCACACTATATAAAATCAACTCCACGCCGACGTGGATAGTGGGGGTATGAAAAGGTCAGAGGACGTGTACAGCCGCCGCTCGCCACGCTTCGGGTTGGCGTCAATAGTGGGGTGGCGTTAACAATGGTGGGGCCATTTCACACATGAGGGGAGTTAGTAATTAAAATTGGGGTTTTGGGGGCTTTTTACATTGGAATAATACCCCTTTCACACCAGAAATGCAAAGACAAACCCGGAAAATTAAATTCCAGGGACAAGCAGGGACATTCCCGGGTTGGGACCCATTCACACATGCTTTTGAAGCAGGGATAACCCGGGTCAGCACCTTTCAAACTGAACCCTGGATGACCCTGCATTTCTATGAGAATAGCATTGAAAATGGGCTTTTTTAGGCTCACATTAGATTATTGATTATTAATAATTAAGACACAAAACATTTGTAGTGTTTCAGCCTTTGTTTGCTTATATAAAACAAAATAAAAGGCATATGAAAGCATCTTCCCCTCTAATGATTAATAGCTCTCTCACCTCCTCATTTGTTCAAGACATGGCACACTTTGCAGGCTTTCAGGGGTTAAAATGAACTTCTGGGGTCTGTGATGCCACAGAACATGCACAGTTTCTCCCTGCACGCTGTATGCTGCCTCTGGGTGTGTCTGTGAGCGTCCACCACAACAGCAAGCAAATCAGCACTAGCAGAGGCAACACGGGAAGCAGGGACACGTCCCTGCACCTTTCACACCAGCCAGTAATTCAGGGTTGAATTGCCGGCAAATTAACCCGGGAATTTGTCCCTGGAACCTTTCACACCAGAGCTAGTCCAGGGTTGTTCCCGGACCCAACCCAGGAATTTAGGCTGGTGTGAAAGGGGTATTAATGTAACATTGGGTCTCAGGGACCATTTCACATTGATTCCAATGTAAAAATCTCGCCGATCGCGTCGATTGCATCATCTCATGCATCTTATGCCGCACAAACACATAAGATGCATGAGATGCTTGAGATATCAGCCCCACACATACAATCTAGATCGTGGGCGCCGTGCTAGGAAAGCCGTACCAAAAAAAAAGATAGAAAGGAGAGGAGTAGGGGAGGGAAAAATATAAATAAGTAGACAAGATACTCTGGAAAACCAGGGATTGTCTACTAAGGTTGAGCTCTATACCAAACTGAGCTCACCGGTGGGAAATATGTGAATGATGATGTTTAAACCCAACAGGTAAAAGCACAACAGTTATCCCAGTGAATGGAGGAGGGCTCGGCTACCCCCCCCCACCATTGATTTTAAACATAAGTAAGTAGATAATACTTAACAGAGCCCAGAGACCCAACAAGTAAAGAAGTGTAACGGGGGTCACGGCGCTGACAGGTATGCAAGCGCGGAGCGTTAAATAGTAACTCCTTTGAGTGTATCTACCACAAGGTACCACATAAATTGCGTCCATCACACCGTGCAGGGCAGCAAAAATGGAAACCCAAAACATAGCAATAACATCTAAGTACTGAATTTTAGAGTATGGCTGGCTGATATTCAATCAGCCAAAGTGGTAAAGAGAGATTATCTAGAGATTAAACTGTAACATTAACTTTCAGATTTGTACCATACCCAGGAGCAGTCCGATCTAATGCAGCATAGGACAGAAAAATGTTTATACATGCGGACTAGTTTCAACAGAAATGGATGGGGAACGATCCGATGAGAGAAGGATCATCCCGGGGATGAAGCTTTAGATGTTGCTGGATCAGTTCCAGGCGGCGGTACCAACTGGAGTTTACGTAATAGGCGGTGCCCTTCCTCAGGTGAACGGATGGTTTGAACCTTTCCCTCAATGTCTACTATTAAACGAAAGGGGAAACCCCAGCGATATTTGTATCGATTGTCTCGTAGCATGGAGGTGACAATACGTAGATCTTGTCTTTTAGCGATAGTCACTGGGGACAAATCTTGGTAGATCTGGATGCGAGCTACCTCAAATAAGATCGATGAGGAGTTTCTGCTTGCCATTGTGATGTTATTTTTAATTTTGAAGGAGAGGAACCGAAGTATAACATCCCTGGGTGGGTCTGAGTCCTTTGGTTTAGGTCTTAATGCCAATGTACCCTCTCTATTTGGATCACTGGCTCAGTAAGAGATGGTACCAAAGAGATGAAGAGCCGTTTGAGGTACGGTTCAAGTTCGGGTGTAGTTATCGTTTCCGGGATATTGCCGATTCGCAGGTTGTTCAGTCTTTCGCGATTTTCACTATCTTCCAGTTTCTCTTTAAGAAATTCCAGCTCACCGTATAGACGATACATATCTTCACCCACTTTGTTCTGAAATTCTAGATGTTTTTCTAACTGTATTTCTACCGATGTGGTACGGGATTCTAAGGCAGATATGTCCAATTTGAGTTCTCCTATGGCTGACTGGAGAGCTGAAGTGAAAGAGTTTTTTAGGTCCATTAACATATTTTGGATAGATTGGATATCTTCTTTGGTAGATGGGGCGTCTTTAGGGTCCATCTTTTGCGAGGGTGATGAGGACGGTAGTTGCAAAGCGGGAGCTGGTTTCTCTTTATGTGGAAAGTGTTTGGATATATCCTGTGGTGCTCTTTTGTTGGCCCGCGTGCTCGCCCTGCTCATAATAACTATTAGGTTTAAGTGGTTTTTGTTTTGTTGTCTTGAAATAGGTCTCCTTGGGCTTAATATAATTTCCAGGAGCGGGGGGGGGGGGGGGGGGGGGAGCGCGCTGCTCTTAAATCACATCATATGAGGGGTCTATGACCAAGGCGGATGGGAGAAGCCAGCAGTAAAAGTGCTCAAGAGCTAACTCTAGCTTATAGTATAAACAGGAAAAACACCAATTGTGGGACTGTAGGCAGCTCAGAAGGTCCCGCAGGTGGCCTGCTAACTCAGGGTAAGGGGAGGCCCCAAGCCGCAGCAATCCGAGAATGTCTCTGTATTCAACAGGGAGCTATGTGGTGAACAGGTATAAGGGTGCTGTGGCTCACCGCTGAGGTAATCCTCCTCCAGGGACCAGGGCGGTGACACCGCTGTAGTGTCTGCGTAGGGACAGCCAGGGAGGGAAGGAAAGACGGCCACCTGTCACGTCCATCGCTGACCCGTCCAGCCCCATGATCGGTTGGCTTGTCCCACAGTGTCCCCGGGAACAGATTAGGTGTGAGGAGGTGTGTTCCATCACTGTTTTCTTGCTGCGGTGTTGGGTGGGAGAGACCAGACCCCCAGCACTTTTATGAAGGGTCCAGGTGAGGCATCGCAGGGCAGGAGGGTGTTCGGTGTAACAGGGAGGAGAGGTGACAGGCAAGCAGAGGCTGCAATCATTCAGGCTGCCTCATCCAAGATGGCCGCCTCGGTAGCTCCCAGTGACAGATGTGCTGATCTTCAAGCAGCCCTGCAGCCACAATGCCTCAGATCAGACAGCGCTCAGTCTCCTCTCAATTCCCCACCTCAGCAGGGGGCTCAGCAGCAGGTCAGCGCCGGCAGTTGTGCAGACTTTGAGTCTGCCTCCTCCAAGATGGCCGCCGCGGCTCCGAGGCTGTTCCCACAGGTATGGGCAGGTGGTATCAGGTGGGGAGCGGGCTGGGGCACCTCAGAGGTAGCCATTGGGGGGTCCGCTATGCTTTTCGTGGCTGCAGTCTGGGTCCGGAGCCCCGCCGCGGGCACAAGCAAAAATCGAGGCCGCGGCTTGAAGCAGGTTGTAGGCCGCAACCCACAGGAAGGGATTTCTCGACTCCCCGGCACTGTAGCACACTCACCCTAGTATCGGAGGGTCCTCGCAGGGCTGGGGAACACCTGCGGGTGCTGTGGGGGATCAGGAGGGGTCCCTGCAATTAGTTATTTGAGTGAGACTCAGGAGCCACGGAGAAAGAGCGTCCTATGTCACTCCCGTGCAGGCCACGCCCCCCCCTTTCTGCATTTTTAATGCCTCTGATGTGTTCCATTAACCTTATCCTCATTTGACTGCTTGTCAGTCCTACGAATTTCTTTACAAAGGGACAGTGCAAACAGTATATCACTCCCATGGTTTTGCAGTTAACAAGTTATGTATTTTATGTTTTTTCCAAAACCTATCCTTGATATCTTTGAACTGTAATGTGTACTTGCAGGTATTGCAGTCTCCACATTTGAAGCACCCTTGGAATTTATTTTCCTTCGGTTTGTTTTGTATGAAGTGGCTATGAACCAAGATATCTTTTACATTTGGGGATTTCCTTCAACTTGTATGAATTCGATTACCCAATATCTCGATCTGTTGTGAAAATATTCCAAAGCTTCAGGGGGATATCCTGAATTTCTTTCCATTAGTGGCAAAAAGTGCCTAAGAAGTTTATTTTCTCATCTCTTTTCTTCATAACTTTTTTGGGGGAATATCAGGGATTCTCTCTTTTTGTGTTTTGCTGCTTTGAATCCTTTTTTTATTGTTCTATTACTGTATCCCCTAGCTATAAGTCTCTGTCAGTTAGACTGCTTTGATTTCAAATTTCTTTCCATCAGAACAATTTTTTTTCGTGCAGAGAAATTCGCCTTTTGAAACTCCTCTTATGGCGGATGGCAAGTGTGAGCTTTCTGTATGTAATATGCTGTTATTTGCTGTTGTTTTCCTGTACATGGCAGATGTCATAGTTATATACAGTAGTTACATAGTAACATAGAATATAAACACTCTGGTTTTATTGTTGATTGCGGTCCTTACTTTTTTGTACAACCATGATGGCTTTTTTTTATTGAATTTACCCTTATTGACTTTTGGTATGTATTTAATAGTTAATGATTCCAGCACATTTTTTTGTGTATCCCACATTTATTTTGCATTCTTCCTCTCAAATACCACTTCCCACTCAATTTCTTTTAGAGCTCCCCTGAATAATTTGAAGTTAACATTTCTGAATTTTAGTATTTTTGCCGGTCCTGTACAGTATGTTGTAGTTAACAGAAGTTGATTTCCAGTGAAACCATGTTGTGGTCACTGTTCCCTAGATCAGTGGTTCCCAAACTGTGCGCCTAGGCTCCCTTGGGTGCCTTGGAGCACTTACAGGGGTGCCTCAGGTTGGTGGTCCAGAACCAATTCAAATTATTTATGGACAATGAAATAGGCAAAATCAGTGCTTGTGGCATCCAATTAAGAATATGTGGGTAAACAGATAACTGGACCTAAGGAAAACCTTTAATCACAGCTTACTTAATATTTTTTCATGGAATTAGTAACCAACCTTTGGTCTAGGGGTGCCGCAAAAAATATTCTGATAGTTAAGGGTGCCGTGATTCAAAAAGTTTGGGAACCACTGCCCTAGATGTTCAATTACTTTGGTGTTTGAAACTAAATCTATGTTATTTGTTAATACTAAATCCAATAGTGCCTCATTACAAGTTGGAGCTTCTACCATTTGTGTGATAAACTGATCTTTGAGGAAGATTAGGAACCCTCTGCTTTTTGCTGATGTACACGTCTCATTTATCCAATCAATGTCTGGTAAGTTAAAATCCCCAATAATTAGTACCTGCCCCTGATCTGATGATTTTTTGATTTGGTTTAAATCAATCAATCAATCATATTCCACCCTATACAGGTGCACTGCCCCTTGTTGCACCCCGTGTGTGACCATAACGGGAGCCCTTTAATAAGTACTCTAGTTGAACATTCCCTTGCCATATTGTTGCCTGATACGGACAACTCTACTATCTGTGAAAACCTTTCTTGGCATACCTGACTCAGTATACCCCTCTGGGAGCATTGAAGATAACCCCTGTCGTGTAGGAGCCCTCAGGAACAACGGGAGGCACTGGCACCCAGATATTGGCATTGATTGGACACTGCCAAGACTCTGGAGTGAGTTTCTGTATGCTGTCGTAGCTATCTTATATTCACTTGTTGATATGGAGGTCGTTCTTCTTTATACTGTTCTATTTCTTGAAAAGCATACCCTCATAACTTTGTAGTTTTTTGGACAAACTTAATAGCAGGGTACAGCTACTTAGTGAATGTCTTGGAGATTAATGTGGCTCTGATCATATAAGGCTCAGTCTTTAACTCCGATAACCTAGTGCCACCTTCTGGCTTCATATTGCAATAACAGGGTACAGCTATTTAGTGGATGTCTTGGTGATTATTGTGCCTCTCACCAAATAAGACTCTGTCTCTAATTCTGATAATCTAGGGCCACCTCCTGGTTTTATATTGCAGAGCTGCAAATTATATCACATTACATCTGTACTACGGTTATTTTATTAGTAATACCAACATGTTTTACTGAAAATCCACCTGTTTAATAGTTTCCACTCCTGAAGGTATTGTGACCGTACTGGTGAGCGGTCTCCTTTGCTGAGGTCTCAGTGGAAACCGTTACATTTACTGTACATCTATAACGTTACTGCGCCAAGAACTAGAGCATTATTCCTTATTTCCCTGATTATGTTTGCCATTTAGGATTAATGGTAATTTCTCTAAGTATCTAACCCTATATAATTCTGCCTAATGCTTGTATCATTCTACAATTAACTAGTTTACCATTATATTACTGGTAAATTTCTGTTTTACTGGTTAGAAGCGAACTACACTATACTTTGATACGTGAATTGCCCGTTACTGCATCTTTAGAGGTTTGAAATGTCAAATTAGAGATGTAATTTCTCTTCCTTTGGTATTCCGGGGGAATTTCTTACCCTACAACCTAGACTTGTTTATTCAAACCCTGCAATTTTCAGGAGACTCACTTTGTATGGACAAATTTATCAACAGGGCTCAATCTCCACTGCCTCCTAGGTCTTCAGCCCGTAACATGGTTAAACCATCTAAAACACCAGCCAAAGGGGGCCCCTCACCACCCTCCTCACAGGGTTCATCACCTTGGGAGGGCCCAGACATGGGTGGAGGTGACCCCCATCTAGATCGCCAAGACATAGCGGCAGCATTATTAAAAGCCATAATGCCAAAAATTTAGGAAAAATTTGAATCTCTCATGCCCTTGATTGATGACAAACTGCAATAATTTCTGCCTAGAATTGAGGAGAAATTTGATCAGTTAGTGCCCAGAATTGATAAGAGGCTGGATAAATTGCAAACCTCGTTAGACTCAGCACTGACTTGGCTGACCGACCATGCCAAAAGGCTAGATGAAGCAGAACAAAGGATTAGTGATGTCGAGGATAGTGTGATTGCAGTACAGGCAGTGTGCAAATCCACTACCGCTTCCTGTCAATCCTTGCTTGACAAGGTGGATGATCTCGAAAATTGCCATAGACTGAACAATCTCCGCTTTGTCGGCATACCTGAACAATATTAGAGGTCCAGCCTTGATAGATTTTTTGGTACTTATGTAATATCTGGGCTCCCGGTTTTCTTATGAGACCGTGTCCGCTCGCCACGCTTCGGGCACGGTGGCTCGCTGCACTCGCCACACTATATAAAATCAACTCCATGCGTAGTTGGATAGTAGTGGTATGAAAAAAATGGGGTGCATTTAACATGGGAGTCCAGATAATACATAAGTACAGATTTTTTGAGTAAGCAACTAGTTGAGTCCCTCCACCTCTCAGAAGACCTGGGTACACCAAATATTGAAAGGGCACATAGACTGGGACCTGAGCAAGATAGACCCAAAAGCAGCCCCCGCCCACTGATTGCGAAGTTTTTGGACTACCGCGACAAGGAGAGGATCCTGTGGCATTCAAAAGGCAGAGAGAACTGCTCATTGATGATCGCCGCATTCTTATTTTTCAGGATTACTCTGCCGCGGTGGCCCAAAAGAGAAAAGAGTTCTCACCACTTTGCAAGTACCTGGTCGATAATAACAAAATATTTGCACTTCTATATCACTCACTGATAATGGACAAACATTTTTGTTTGACAGCCCGGAAGCTGCTCGGGCGCTTGTATGTCAGGGGACTCATTCAGGGGCTCCCCCCTGCCCGCACTCCACTAAGTTCCTCCCCCACAACATGAGTCTTCCTGACTTCCTAGTTTGATATACCTTTTCACTAAACTTCCCCCCGGAATTGTATTTGATTTTAATACAGCTATGTATGTACGGAACGTTCAATTATTATTACAAAACTAAACTATTTGCTTTATGTGTTGCAACTGTTTTGAAACTTTTGTCACTCCCTGAGATACACAGCAGGGACTGGCATAAAACCGTTTTGGTAAGGAAAATTTTTGAAAATGTGTTGAAGCATGTGATTTTTCAATGTTTTTTATCCTTGTTGAAATGGATCTGCGTCTATTGAGAGTAGCTTTTGGGTTTGCCCCTGCTAGCTGGGACAGGGGTACACCCATCACCACTGCGCATACTCTAGTATTGAAATTCCCATTAACAGGTGTAGGATGACATCACTAGCTCAAATACCCTGCAGTCCTCAAGCACAACCACTACCCACGATAAAAATAGTCACTTGGAATGCAGGTGGCCTGAATACACCAATTAAGGGCAAGAGAATCACTTCATCCCTTAAAAAGCTCCATCCTGACATAGTTTACCTGCAGGAGACACACTGGAAAAAAGAGGACAACTCCACACTACGTGAAGGTTGGATTGGCAAGTGTATAGCAGCTTCCTATCACTCCAAATCCCGAAGTGTGGCAATACTTTTCGCACGCCACCTCCCATACACTATCCTGGACACTATTCTTGATCCAGGGGGCCGTTACATATTGATGGATGTCCAAATTCAAGACACTAAATTCACCCTACTTAATGTTTATGCGCCAAATAACGAACAACAGGCTTTTTACCAATCTATTTCCCAACTTCTACTTAGTAGACACAATTATAACCTAATACTTGGAGGTGATTTCAACACGGTCCTGTTGCTAATAATAGTGTCCGCGGCTGCAAAAAAATGCATCCTCCAACTATGGATACAACCTACAGCCCCCCCATTCTCAATGTTTTTGGATAAATTGTCCCATATTTTTAGAATGCAATGGCTTGAGGCTTCATTACAAAAAGAAAAATTTACGGAGAAATTCTTTGAAACATGGGAAAGCTACATAGAGACTCTGTCAGGCTCTATAAAGGAACAAATATGAAAGTGTTTCAAGAATACCTTATGGTATTAAACACATATGTGTACTCAGGACCCCCCAATATCATTTGCTGTGCTTCCCTAGTCGGGATTGGGAAGAATATAGGCGCGGATCCAGGAATATTTTTCTATTTCCCTATTTACGTATTATGTTGACTGTTTATAACAAAAGACACTGATGCTAAACGTTTGTAACAACTTATTTATTCCTACTTTCTTTTCTTTATACACAGAATTTTTTTTTGTGTGACTACAGATTGTGATTTATACAATGGGAATGTAATCACGATGCACATCTATTGTATGTAATGCTTCAATAAAAGAAAAATATGAAAAAAAAATTGTATTATTAGGTTTTTGTTATTATCAGTTATCTCTGCCCACACAGCCTCCGTGTTATCTTCATCTATGCAAATACAGATCAAAGTGTCTCACCCAGTGCGCAGTAGCAGCTAGGGTATGCGTTTCCCTGGGGTGTTTCTCAGGCACCCCAAAGAAAGTGGATATAACTGCAAAAAGCAGGGATTGCCCACCACCAGCGCTAGATACAATGTAATAATGTTACTTCCCTCTTTCCTATGTCCTTTTAGGAATCGGTATCACTCTCAGCTCCTTCAATTCAGTTGTACATGTAAGAAGAGCATATAATTCTCATAGTGCATACCGTTTAATAATCACACATAAAAATCATATACAAAAGGGAGAAGGACATAAACATCAGGGTCAAACAATTTACAATAAAAGTATTGTCACACACACATAAAATCCAATGGTAAAGTGCCAAGGGCAAAAATGGAAAGGTGCTTGAATCTAGTTACCAGATGGTATGTGAACCGTAGGATATACAGTTCAAAGTGCGCATGCATACAGTCCTGGTCGCCCGGGCACAACCTGGGTCGGGATGCTGCAGCTGGTCCCACGATCCTGCACCAAAGTCCACTGCTGGAGGCCGCCGACGCGTTTTGGATCCGGTCTGGATCCTTTTTCAAGGCATGATTTGTGTGTGTCCGGATCCATCTTTATAGTGTCCTGGCTGCGGTCCATAGCGTGACGCGGTCGCTGGACATCCCACTTCTGGGTGCCGCACGACTCCTACGTCAATCACGTGACGCGGCCTTTGCACACCCCACTTCCGGGTGCGGCGCGTCATCTTAGCTAGCGTGTCCATGGTTACTGGATGGTATTGGCATAACTTTCTCTGCTCCGGTCACGTGATCAAATACTTGCAAAATACTCTTTAATCCCTTGTGATGAAGGCAATAAAATATGTAGCTGTCAACCCCTGCGGAGACATTTGATTTCCCCAGACAGGCAGCCAAGGGGAGATCTCAGGGTGCAACCCAAGAGCTTTAGAGACAGTGTGTTGCGGAATAGTTTGTTGTGTACAATATGTGGGGGAATGCAGGATCGGGGGGTATGTAAAAGGGCCCCTGGGGGTAAGGGACAAACACAACTACAACTACTCTGATTATGTATTCAGAGTAGTTGTTGATTTCTAATAGCCAACCCAAAGCAAAGCGGCACAGTAGGGCTCTTCAATATTGTTTTAAGTCAGGGACACCCAGGCATCCCAGTGCTTTGGGTAAATGTAGTTTATAGAGGGCAATTTTAGATTTTTTACCGTTCCACAAGAATTGAGATATCCGGGAGTTTAGTCATTGGATGTCACAATTTAATATTCTAACAGGGAGCATTTGCATGACATAATCTAAGGGTGCATACACACTGTACAATTTTTTTGAAAGACATTTCCATTGAACCCAGTGTCCTGGACTAAAGATGTTGACTAAAAATATTGACGACAGACGAAAGAAGAAAGATCTAGCTACAGTTTATAGGCTCTTTTTGAAAGATATTCAAATTGAGCTGCATGCACAGTTGATGAACAATCTTGATGAACAACTGGCGGGTATGCGCATCATCATTCATCGTTTGTTTGTTGACAATATCTTTTGTCAACATCTTTCGTCCAGGACACTGGGTTCAATGGAAATGTCTTTCAACCAAATTGGTCAAAAAAATTGTACAGTGTGTATGCACCTTAAGTAATAACATGGATTTAATGACCTCATTTCTTCCCAGCAAAGACAGGGGTAGGTCTTTCCACATGTCCATGGACTTAACAATGACGGGATCAGTGGATCGTAATTGGAAGAATATACTCTGGAGATGGATGCAGGAATCTGCACCCCCAGGTACTTAATCTGGAGGACTGTAATTTAATCGATCGCAGGTCCTCTCTGTCTGAGAAGAGCGGGGGGCCCCTTCAGTATCATTAATTCTAATTTACTTACATTTATCTTGTATCCCGAAAAGGAACTAAACTGTTGAATTATACGGAGGGCAGCAGTTAGAGAGTGTTCTTGGGATGTTAGGAATAATAGCATATCATCTGCGAACAGAGACACGCAGAGATCTACTGTGCCTATTTGGATACCTTGAAAAGTCTGGGTTTGGCGGAGAGCTAAAGCCAAGGGCTCTAGAGCGAGGGTGAAAAGTAAGGGTGATAAGGGGCATCCCTGCCTGGTCCCTCGTAGGATGGGGAAAGGATCTGATAAAATACCATTACATAATATTCTGGATGCGGAATCATGATATAATGTACATAATAGTGTAATGAATTTGGTGGGAAATTTATGCAAGACATTATATAAATGGCCCCAGTGGACCATGTCAAATGTCTTCTCCGCATCTAGTGATAAAATCACCAGCGGGACGCACAACATAGACCCCTGAGAGTGCTGTAGTGCAGATAGGACTTTCCTAATATTAGTAACAGGGTTTAAACCAAGCACGAATCCTGTTTGGCCAGTGTGTATTAAAATGGGGAGTAGTACTTTCAGTCTGACAGTATTTTTTTCTTTGTATTTAAGGAATGCCGATGTCAGGGTAGATTGGGCCTGAGCAAATTATTTTGCTATGTTCTTCTTCTGGTAAGAGGTACGTGATATAATGGCTCCCCTAACGGTGGCTTTGGAGGCCTGCCAGAATAGAGTGGGGTCTGATTGGGCTGTGGAGTGGTTGTTCAGGGCATAGTTATCCCATGCCTTCAGCATAACGGACTTCAAAGAATCTGATGTGGTGAGGGAAGATGGGCATCTCCAAGATATAAAAGCACTATTTCGGGAGAGAGACGTAAAGTTAGCCAAATTACTGAATGGTCTGAAAGTGATATCGGATCTATGTTGGACAACATGACCTTTGGGAATAAATCAGTAGACGTTAATATATAGTCAATTCGTGACATTGTGCCAGTGGCAGCAGAGAGGCAGGTGTAGTCCCGCTCCGCAGTGGTAAATATCCGCCAGATGTCAAATAGGTGGAGTTTTCTGCCAGGCCAGAACCCCTAGTTTGGGTAAGGTTCTAGTTGAGTGGAATTGTCTATCTACTGTAGGTTTGGGTTAGAAATTAAATTAAGATCTATGCATAGAAAGATTGGTAAGTGGAGATAATGGGTGAGTAATTTGATTATAGTGAGAAAGAATGTTTTCTAGTAGGAATTGGGGGCATATACGTTAAAGTATAAAGTATTGGAATTGTGTTATAGTTATGCGGCATATTGTGTATCATTCCGGGTCAGAATGTAATGTTTTGGCCATTAATGGCATCTGTCTCCTGCTCAGGATCATGAGCCTTTGAGTTAAAAGATGCGGAGGATAGGACTTGCCACTGGAGTATTTGGAGTTTTGCTTTTTTTGCTGGGGTAAGGCTGGTTTTCTGCAAACACAATATCAATACGAAGCTTATTCAAATACATCAGTATGCATTTTCATTTTTGAGGGGCATTATCCCACCCACATTCAACTACCAATAGTCAGCATAGACATTGCAAAATACAGGAGGTGGGGTAAAATGCTAAGAACCAGTTAGGGGAGACACATGCACATGTAAATCACTTAGAGAAACTAAAATCGCTGTCATAATGAGGGAGGGAATGGGAGATGGAAGGGAGGATAGGGGGTGGGGAGTACAATAACAATAATGACTTCCTAACATATAGGTGATCTAACACGACTCTAAGGATGTGTAATAGCTTTTAAAGGTGGGGGGCTCACTTCTTTACCAAGGAGCAGAAACATAGTAAAGATTAAACTTTTGGTTAGCAGTGCACCTGCCACAAGTTCTTTGAGAGGGGGAGGGGTGGGGGGGCAGAGACGAAAACGAGTTGGGAAAGCTAGGGAATAGGGAAGGAAGGATGAAGAGGGAGGGAGAGAGGGAGAGAAGGGAGAGGGAGAAGAGGGGGTTGACCCTATAGTAGTCAAAAGATAGGTGAGGAGGAAATACTGTAAATGGCATTGTGAAATGATTAACCTAGGCATATAGATGCCGCATTTTAAACGGAACAAATAAAGAACAATATTATTATCTGGAACAACACCTTAGCATAACTGGAATTAACTGATTAATAACAATCTGTAAGAGAACATTTTGAATTAAAAAAAGGATAAAGGAGGTGCAATACAGTCAATAAAGTAGTGTCGCCGGAACAGGGGTCATAATTATCCTAGGAACATTAGGCTTAAATTACGTCACAGGGGGAGTCACACATCCTTCACCCAATCAGTAGCCTGGCGTGTGGTGGCGTTAGCTTCCATTTAGCCTACTTATAGGCTAAATGAAGTTATTATAGGAAATTCTGCTGTAGAGAAAGACTTGGGGGTCATCATAGATAAAAAAAATGGGTAATAGTGAACACTGCTCAAGTGCAGCAGCAAAAGCAAACCGGACACTGGCATGCATTAAAAGAGGTATGGATTCAAGGGATGCCAATGTGATAGTGCCTTTTTACAAGGCATTGGTGAGACCACTCTTGGAATACTGTGTTCAGTTCTGGGCACCACACCTTAAAAAGGATATACATGAATTGGAATTTTAATTTACCTGACATTGATTGGGAAAACAAAACCGGTAAAACAGCAAGAAGCAATGGGTTCTTAAGCTTACTTAAAGACCAGTTTATTACACAAACGGTAGAAACTCCAACTCGTGATGAGGCACTCTTGGACTTAGTATTAACAAATAACACAGACTTAGTTTCAAACACAAAAGTAATTGAACAATTAGGGAACAGTGATCACAATATGGTTTCACTTGAAATCAACTTCAGTAAATTACATCAAAAAGGATCTGCAAAAATACTAAACTTCAGAAAAGCGAACTTTGAATTATTCAGGGAAGCCCTAACAGGAATTGGGTGGGAAACGGTTATGGAGGGAAAAAATGCAGAGGAAAGGTGTGATACTCTAAAAAAAGGTGCTTGATTCACTAACTATTGAATACATTCCTAAAGTAACTAAAGGTAAATTCAACAAAAAAAAGCCACCATGGTTGGACAAAGTAGTAAGGTCAGCTATCAACAATAAAACCAGAGCCGGTACTCTTTACTTAGAACGGCGCCCACGATTTTGATCGTGGGCATCGTTAGTAAAAAATATCGGGCATCTCGGGCATTGAATGCACTAAAAAAATCGGGTGCGATGCGACCGACGAGATGCCCGAGATTTCCCATAGGGAACAATGTTAAATGTCTCAATTGACCCAATTTTCCTGTTCAATGCCTCAATTGACCCGATTTTTCCATAGGAAACAATGTTAAATGGGCCACAGAGGCCAAATAGGCACCCTGAAGTGTATAATGGCCACCCGAATTGTTAACGCCACCCCACGATCAACGTCAACCCGAAGCGTGGCGAGCGCAGCGAGCCCGCGAGGCGGCGGCGGTACGCGTCCTACGACCTTTTCATACCCCCACTATCCACGTCGGCGTGGAGTTAAGAATAGAAAGTGTGGCGAGCGCAGCGAGCCACCGAGCCCGAAGCGTGGCGAGCGCAGCGAGCCCCGCGAGGGGACGCGGACAGCTGTGAAGCCCGCGAGGGGACGCGGATACCTGTGAAGGTATCCGCTGCGCTCGCCACACTTTCTATTCTCAACTCCACGCCGACGTGGATAGTGGGGGTATGAAAAGGTCGTAGGACGCGTACCGCCGCCCCTCGCGGGCTCGCTGCGCTCGCCACGCTTCGGGTTGACGTTGATCGTGGGGTGGCTTTAACAATTCGGGTGGCTTTTATACACTTCAGGGTGCCTATTTGGCCTCTGTGGCCCATTTAACATTGTTTCCTATGGAAAAATTGGGTCAATTGAGGCATTGAACAGGAAAATCTGGTCAATTGAGACATTTAACATTGTTCCCTATGGGAAATCTCGGGCATCTCGTCGGTCGCATCGCACCCGATTTTTTAGTGCATTCAATGCCCGAGATGGCCATGATGGGCGCCCTTCTAAGTAAATAGTACCCCAGAGCCTTTAAATTCTATAAAAAAATCACTTGAATGAGGAGGCGTTCGCAAAATACAAAGAATCAAAGAAAACTTGTAAATGGGTAATCAAAGCAGCTAAAATATTATATGAAGAGTGCATAGCCACTGAAAGCAAAACCAACCCAAAGAAGTTTTTTAAATACATAAATAGTAAACGTTTAATTAAGGAAAACATAAGCCCACTAACTGATACTAGTGGAAAAAGTGTTACTGAGGACAAGGGAAAAGCAAAACTGTTAAATGAGTTCTTCTCATCAGTATTTACTAAGGGAGAGCAGACTGTGGAACGAACATTTACCACAAACGGGACAAATAAGCCAGATCTCATTGTGGATTTCACGCCGAAGGAAATAATACTCAGGCTAAGCAAACTCAAAACAAATAAATCACCAGGGCCAGATGGGATTCATCCGAGGGTATTAATGGAATTAAGGGATGAACTAGCTACCCCCTACATTATATCTTTAGCAAGTCACTATCGTCAGATATAGTACCAAAAGATTGGAGAATAGCAGAGGTAGTGCCAATATTCAAAAAAGGAAAAAAGGAAGTTCCCGCTAATTACAGACCCGTTAGTTTAACATCAATTGTGGGTAAACTATTTGAAGGATTTTTAAGGGATGGTATCCAGGAATATTTAGACCATCACCGTCTACTCAGTACTAACCAACATGGGTTCATGAAAAATCGTTCATGCCAAACTAATCTACTAGGGTTCTATGAAGAGGTTAGCAAAAACCTTGATAATGGAAATGCTGTAGATGTGATTTTCCTAGATTTCGCTCAAGCATTTGATACGGTCCCACACAAGAGATTGATTAATAAAATGGAGAACCTAGGATTGGGTGAAAATATCTGCAGATGGGTAGGGAATTGGCTATGTAATAGAGAACAAAGAGTGGTTGTGAATGGTGCCGTATCAGATATGATACCGGTACTAAGTGGAGTGCCCCAGGGTTCGGTTTTGGGGCCCATTTTGTTTAACATTTTTATTAACGATATTGGGATAGGGTTACTCAGCAATGTATCCATCTTTGCAGACGATACAAAACTTAGCAAAGTCATCAAATCATCAGAAGATGTCACCATGCTTCAAAATTATCTTGCAATTCTAGATGAGTGGGCAAAAAAATGGAAGATGAGGTTCAATGTAGATAAATGTAAGTATTGCACCTTGGGAGACACAACCAGTGTGCAAGTTACAACCTTAGCGGAGAGGAACTGGGTAATTCCATACTTGAAAAGGATCTAGTGCAGAGTAAAAACCCATGCTGCTTAAAAAATCTCTGAAGTGCTCAGAGAGCACCTAGTGTGTGTCCGCTCCCTTTCGGGCACAAACTAAGACTGACCTGGAGGGGAAGTAGAAGGGGAGGAGTTAGCCACTCTAATCTTTTATTTAAAGTGCCCATGCTCCCTGTGGTCGCCTTCTATTCCCCAGTGTAACTCCAGTGACACCTAGTGGATGAAGGAGAAACATAAGTCTGACCAATATGTTAGACTACTGTTGTTAAATTAGAGTAGTCATGAATTGGTGGTGCGCCCAACACATTCAGTATTTGTAACTGAGTAGAAGGGGGGGTTTGCAAGGAGCAAACCAAAAGACAAATGTGCCTTTTTGGGCACACTCTTTATTGTAAAAAAAAATTTGATATGATTACTGCATTAAAACATAACTTTTAATTGGCTTCTTACACTAAAATACTATGAGCATTCTACCGTTTCCGATCAATCGCTTGGTGAATATTAAATTTTTTTTATTTAACAGTCAAAAGACAAAAATCACATATAACATAGAAATAAGACATAAACAGACAAACAGTAAAAAACATACTGTGTCCCTGGCTTATCCCAATGTGCAACCCAATATCTGGTCACACTCGGAAATTTAATTGCCTCAGCAAGATATCAATTTCATGTATAGTATTATCAACTGATTTGTTAAAAGATATATATGATGCCTCAGCAAAATATCAGATGACAGCTCAGCCGCTTCAGCTCTGACCCTCTCTCATGCTCATCGATGGAAATACCAGGTCAATTGTTGCCCCTTATGGTAAGGTGGAAAAAAGACAAAAGAAGAGGAAAGGGAAATCCTTATCAGAAAATTGAGAGGAATCACCCTAGTGAACAGTACTCCTACAACCGGTGGCTCCTGTATGTCTACTGTTCAATCACCCGTCTGAGTTACCAACCAGTCAGGTCGCCAGGAGTCTCCTCTCTGGTTAGTGAACTGGCCCCATCCAGGCACTGCTGGATTACGGCCTCTAGGGGGTGTATAAAGGTAACCTGTTGGACTGAGTGTTGATAGAGAGTACCAGGTTGGTTGTTACATGGGAGTTAAGGTACAGTGCACTTCTGCTGTCCAATTCAGCCACATGAGTCACCTTGGTGCTTTGTAGTATTGCAAGGAGACACCGCGGACTGAATGGATGAGAGAGTGTTTTGAAAAAAAGTGATTCCCAGTGATAGATTGTCAGTTAACCAATAAATAGGACTTCTGCTTTCAGAGATCTGCAAGCATCGAATCACTGATGAGAGAGCCCCAGATGAATGGATGCCTAACCGACATACGATGGAGGTTTATAATTAGATAACAGGTAAGATTGTAATAGAAAGAAAAAATAGAAAGATAAGGATTTTATAGAGCACTCTAGATCATCTCTAGGTACTGTATACTTGGTTGCACTGGGTGACTGAAAACAGGCAAAGCTCTAGATGTCCCAGTGTGTATCAAAGTCTCAAACAGTTTCTTGATGGTCCTCTGAAAGAATAAATTATCACTTGAGAAGGTGCAACAGATTTATTTATCAATCAGTCTACAGGGCAGTCAATTGCCTGGGTATTATGTCACTACTGCAGTTTACTCAGTGGCTTTTATCTAAAATGGATACAGTATGAACTAGATGCCTGTATTCAAACAATAGTAACATTAGCATTAGATATTGTTACACTTGTGCACTGGTTAGTTGACACTCTATATACTTTTGTAAGCTGGCTGTTTAATAAGAGGTCAAATTAGGCTCATTAATGCAGCCACTAACAATAATGCATACATATGTCTAGCATTTGTGAATTCAACTGTAACCACACAAATTTAAACATGAAAAAGAATAATGTGAATTGCTATCAAAATAAACAACTCAAAAAGCCAAAAAATGATAAGTGACTGTTAGCCAAGCATGAGAGTGAAATTTCTGACCTTGTCGTCTCTCTTAATGAGAAGTAATGCTGCTGGCAATATCCCAGGAGCTGCAAAAAAAATACCTGTATGCACCTGCAAAAATCAGTCTCATATGATAATTTATATCTATAAGAATTCGCTCTCCGGGTATAGCCATTCAATTCTGTGCATTTAAGGGTGCATATTGCCGCATATGTTTGCTATATAGAATCAGTCAATGGTTATGATCATAACCATTGACTGATTCTATATAGCAAACATATGCGGCAATATGCACCCTTAAATGCACAGAATTGAATGGCTATACCCGGAGAGCGAATTCTTATAGATATAAATTATCATCTGAGACTGATTTTTGCAGGTGCATACAGGTATTTTTTTTGCAGCTCCTGGGATATTGCCAGCAGCATTACTTCTCATTAAGAGAGACGACAAGGTCAGAAATTTCACTCTCATGCTTGGCTAACAGTCACTTATCATTTTTTGGCTTTTTGAGTTGTTTATTTTGATAGTAATTCACATTATTCTTTTTCATGTTTAAATTTGTGTGGTTACAGTTGAATTCACAAATGCTAGACATATGTATGCATTATTGTTAGTGGCTGCATTAATGAGCCTAATTTGACCTCTTATTAAACAGCCAGCTTACAAAAGTATATAGAGTGTCAACTAACCAGTGCACAAGTGTAACAATATCTAATGCTAATGTTACTATTGTTTGAATACAGGCATCTAGTTCATACTGTATCCATTTTAGATAAAAGCCACTGAGTAAACTGCAGTAGTGACATAATGCCCAGGCAATTGACTGCCCTGTAGACTGATTGATAAATAAATCTGTTGCACCTTCTCAGGTGATAATTTATTCTTTCAGAGGACCATCAAGAAACTGGTTGAGACTTTGATACACACTGGGACATCTAGAGCTTTGCCTGTTTTCAGTCACCCAGTGCAACCAAGTATACAGTACCTGGAGATGATCTAGAGTGCTCTATAAAACCCTTATCTTTCTATTTTTTCTTTCTATTACAATCCTACCTGTTATCTAATTATAAACCTCCATCGTATGTCGGTTAGGCATCCATTCATCTGGGGCTCTCTCATCAGTGATTCGATGCTTGCAGATCTCTGAAAGCAGAAGTCCTATTTATTGGTTAACTTACAATCTATCACTGGGAATCACTTTTTTCAAAACACTCTCTCATCCATTCAGTCCGCGGTGTCTCCTTGCAATACTACAAAGCACCAAGGTGACTCATGTGGCTGAATTGGACAGCAGAAGTGCACTGTACCTTAACTCCCATGTAACAACCAACCTGGTACTCTCTATCAACACTCAGTCCAACAGGTTACCTTTATACACCCCCTAGAGGCCGTAATCCAGCAGTGCCTGGATGGGGCCAGTTCACTAACCAGAGAGGAGACTCCTGGCGACCTGACTGGTTGGTAACTCAGACGGGTGATTGAACAGTAGACATACAGGAGCCACCGGTTGTAGGAGTACTGTTCACTAGGGTGATTCCTCTCAATTTTCTGATAAGGATTTCCCTTTCCTCTTCTTTTGTCTTTTTTCCACCTTACCATAAGGGGCAACAATTGACCTGGTATTTCCATCGATGAGCATGAGAGAGGGTCAGAGCTGAAGCGGCTGAGATGTCATCTGATATTTTGCTGAGGCATCATATATATCTTTTAACAAATCAGTTGATAATACTATACATGTAATTGATATCTTGTGAGGCAATTAAATTTCCGAGTGTGACCAGATATTGGGTTGCACATTGGGATAAGCCAGGGACACAGTATGTTTTTTACTGTTTGTCTGTTCATGTCTTATTTCTATGTTATATGTGATTTTTGTCTTTTGACTGTTAAATAAAAATTGAATATTCACCAAGCGATTGATCGGAAACGGTAGAATGCTCATAGTATTTTAGTGTAAGAAGCCAATTAAAAGTTATGTTTTAATGCAGTAATCATATCAAAAATTTTTTTACAATAAAGAGTGCGCCCAAAAAGGCACATTTGTCTTTTGGTTTGCTCCTTGCAAATATCAGAACCTACCAAATCAGCAATGGATATCTATACCAGGTTGAACTAGATGGACGCAAGTCTTTTTTCATATGTAACTATGGAACAGATACAGAGAAGAGCGACATTGTATGAGAAAAGGGAAAGTTTGGAGATTCTTGGGGTGCACTCTGAAGGTATGTTAGGGGGACATCCAACTGATATATTCACAATTTCTAAAATGTAACTTTTATTAGGTTCATTAAAAAGGTGTGTATCTTTCAACCTCTTAAATAAGACAATAGTTGAAGATGCGCAGAGAGAAAAGAAACGGTGGTTAAAACCAGGATGTGGATACTAATATTTTGACAGTATTTGTATACTATGTCTATAGACACTTATTCTATTCCTATACCTAGATTCCTATACCTAGATTCCTAGGGTTTGCAGTTATAGCTTCTGACCAATGTGGTTTCATGTGTGTTTTATTGTACACATTGTATCATTGGATTGTACAGGGTGTTTATGCTTATACAATGTATCAGGAGTCTAATTTACATCAGAAGCGCTCTACAAGATAATTATGGCTTATGCTGTCCTCCATACAGAGAAGAGTGACCAAGCTAGTAAAAGGTCTTGAATTGCTAAAATACAAAGATAGGTTAACCAGGCTGAATATGTATTCACTGGAGAAACGGAGGTTGAGAGGTGATATGATGTACGTTCAAATACAGGATTGGGAATCATATAGAACTGGGAGATGATGATTTGTTCACTAACAGGCCTATACTTAGGACACGCAGGCATGTACTGAGGCTCGAGGAAAAGACATTCCATACTGAAAGAGGATTCTTCACCATTAGAGCAGTAAAATTCTGGAATTCATTGCTGGTGGGGGTGATTACAGCAACTACTTTTAATGAATTTAAATCAAAACTGGATGCATTTTTGGCCACTAAGGGAATCCTATAAATATGACTTATTCAAGTCAGTAGTTACAAGTTAGATAGGGTTGAACTCGATGGACTAACGTCTTTTTCAGCCTTAATTACTATGTTATTATGTATTTTTGATGTCATAAGGTAGAACCATAAATATATTAGAAAAAAGCCACAGGCAGGAATATTATAAATATAAATATCAGATTCTTACCTGATAATATGTTTTCCTCTACTCCACCATGGCAGCCAACACCTGTGGGTTATCTCCCTTCTGGGTGGTACTTGGAAAGGAAAAAAGACACTCAGCCCCTATATAAGGCTCCTCCTCCTTGTCCTCCTTGTCTTTACTTCTCCAGCTTTAATATAAATTAACAATTATTGCACAACAACAATCCAACACCACAGGGTCGGGAAATATGCTGCCATGGTGGAGTAGAGGAAAACATATTATCAGGTAAGAATCTGATATTTCCTCTACCTCCGCCATGGCAGCCAACACCTGTGGGAGGTACCCGAGCAGTACTTATCCGGGTGGGTTCCCCCAATCATAACAACTGTACATGCAATAACACACACAATACATAATCTTTTTTTTTTTTTTCACACATATACAAACCACCGCTTGGCTTATATTGCTGCACTCAGCACTTTTTCGTCCAAACTTCGCATCCGCGGAGGACATCACATCTATTCTGTAATGCCTAGTAAAGGTATGAGCCGATGCCCATCCTGCCACTTTACACGAGTCTGTTATTGACGCCTCTCCTTTTTCTGCCCAAGATGTGGCTAGTGCCCTTGTTGAGTGCGCTTTTAACACACAAGAAGAGGGGTGTTAATCGCACAGGTTTATTGATATATAATTTTTATATGGCCCCTTGTATTTTGGTAATTTTATGGAACATATACCATTTGCCAAAAAGGGTGTGCTACCACTGGACATTAATTTAAGCATAACATTGTGGTTTTTTGAAGAGACAAAAAGCAACAGGAGAATGTCTCTGTGTGGTGCACCAGAGATGAAAAAAGAGTAAAATGTAACTTTTAATTGATACTTAGTAAAATTTAAGCGAAATAAAAGACAGAATACATATACACATACACATACATGGACAATTAAATAAAAAGGATAATCAAATCCTCACAACGTGGGACCCCCCTGTCCCATGCAAGTTTGATAATAAACTTTTATTATTTGTAATGGTGTTTATTGATCTGTGATTGGACTGGTTTGTTAACTTGGTACCAGTTTAAGTGTTAATACACAGTTATTTCCTGAGGTAGGCGGTAATACTCGGTGATGATCACCTGGATGTTACTGTCAATAGTGGCTAGGTGTATCAGAAATAAACATTTAATCAGAAAGATCGTTTTGGCCACTCAATAGCTCAAATTGCCCAGTGTGTATGACCAAATTGTGGTCTTCACTTGCAATGTGGCGTAAGTAATATTTGGCCACTTTTTAGCGTTCAATAGGCAGATAACAAGAATCGCCACGGGTTGCTACTGATGCGGCAGCCCGATGCTTATATATGGAGCCGTATATGGACAGTATAGCGTGCTGCGGCTTGTTAAGCACACACGGGAGACAAGTAAGCGCTTGTGTGGACGTCACACACAGCGCGTGTCTGCCGGGCAGACTTGTATACGCTGGAGCCGCTACCTATATGATTCAGGAAAAAAGCAGATCAAAATGCATTTCAAATGGGGTAGGGGGAGCAGGGGGAGAAGCCACGAAGTGTACAGTCGGCGTACGCTTCGCCTAGCAGCTTCGTCAGGACCAATGGCAGCCAACACCTGTGGGAGGTACCCGAGCAGTACTTATCCGGGTGGGTTCCCCCAATCATAACAACTGTACATGCAATAACACACACAATACATAATCTTTTTTTTTTTTTTCACACATATACAAACCACCGCTTGGCTTATATTGCTGCACTCAGCACTTTTTCGTCCAAACTTCGCATCCGCGGAGGACATCACATCTATTCTGTAATGCCTAGTAAAGGTATGAGCCGATGCCCATCCTGCCACTTTACACGAGTCTGTTATTGACGCCTCTCCTTTTTCTGCCCAAGATGTGGCTAGTGCCCTTGTTGAGTGCGCTTTTAATCCACTTGGTAACACCTGTTTGGTTAATTTGTATGCTTCTAGGATACAGCTTTTGATCCATCTGGCGAGTGTCAGTTTTGAAGCACCAGATCCCTTCCTGCATCCCTCTGTCAGGACGAATAAATTCTTTGTCTTCCTGAGTTCCTTTGTTCTCTCTACATACACTTTTAGAGCTCTCACCAGGTCTATCGTGTTTAATCTTCTTTCTTTCTCATTTACCGGGTTTGCACAGAGGGACGGAAGTACTATCTCCTGATTTACATGAAAATTAGAAACTACCTTAGGTAGGAATTGTGGGTTTGTGCGTAACACCACCTTACTCTCGAAAAAGTTCAAGAAGGGCTCCTCCGCCCACAACACCTGTATCTCGGAAACCCTTCTGGCCGAGGTTATGGCTACCAGGAAGGATACTTTCCAGCTTAAGAATTTTAACGGAATATCTGTTAAGGGTTCAAAAGGTTTATCCATAAGAGCTTTTAGGACCATATTTAGGTCCCATGGTGCTATAGGACTTTTAAAAGTTGGCCTCAATTTCTTTGCTGCCTGTATAAATCTTTTAACATACTTGTTTTTGGCTATATCTTGGTCTAGCATAGCCGCCAATGCTGAAATCTGTACTTTTATTGTGCTCAATGACAAACGTTTTTCTAAACCTCCTTGTAAAAATTCAAGAATTCCCGGAATTTCTCCTGGTGATTGTTTATTTTCCATGCACCAAGAGCTATACTTCTTCCATACTTTATAATATGCTTTAGAGGTAGATTCCTTCCTTGCCTTCAGTAAAGTGCCAATTACTGAACCTGAAAACCCTTTCCTTCTTAAATTTCCGGCCTCAAAAGCCACGCCGTCAAGTTCTATGACTCGGGCTGTGGACACTGAACTTTTCCCTGTATCAGCAAATCTGGTAACTGAGGGAGCTTCCACGGTTTGTCTATTGCCATCTGAAGTAACTTCAGGAACCAAGGCCTCCTTGGCCAATATGGGAGCACCGTTATTACTACTGTTTTCTCCTTTTGCACTTTCCTTAGAAATCTTGGTATCATTGGAATAGGCGGAAAAGCATATGCGAGTCCTACTGGCCAACTGCTGGTCAGGGCGTCTATTTGAGCCGCTTGTTGCTCCTTGAACCTTGAGAAGTATTTCGGGACTTTCCTGTTTTCTTTTGTAGCCATCAGGTCTACCTCTGGAAGTCCCCACATCTCCACCAGGGATTCGAAGACCAACTTGTTCAGTCCCCATTCTCCTGGTACACATGTGGTTCTGCTGAGCCCATCTGCCAACACATTCTCCTTCCCTGCCAGGAATATCGCCACCATGCTTTTTACATTGTTTTCGGCCCAAACTAACAGCTTCTCTGTTTCTCTCATCATATGCTGGCTCCTTGTGTCTCCTTACCTGTTGATGTAGGCCACTACTGTACTGTTGTCTGAACGGATTACCGCTTCTTTGTCTTTTAGAACATGGTTGAAATGTTTGCAAGCTAGATATACTGCTCACATTTCCCTTAGATTTGAGTGTGTTGCTTGAAAATTGGTCGGCCACAGTCCTTGTGCTAGATGTTGACCACACGTCGCCCCCCAGCCTGTCTGGCTGGCATCCGTAGTTACTACAATTTGCTCTATCACCGCAAAAGATTTTCCGCTCTCCAATCGGTTCACATCCGACCACCATTTTAGGTCTTCTTTTGCTCTTCTTGACAGCACAATTTTTTGTGCTAGGTTTTTGCTGTCTCCATCCCATTGGGACAGTAAACAGTTCTGCATTTTCCTCATGTGGAACCTCGACCAGGGTATGGTCTCTAGTGCCGCCGACATTAGACCCAGGGCTTTCATACACATTTCTGAGGACACCGCCGATTTCTTTATCATCGATTTTAAGAAGCGCAATAGCTTCTGTTTCCTCTCCTCGGTTAATTTCACTTTCATTAACCTCGTGTCCAACGTCACTCCCAAATAATCTCTTTGGTTCGACGGAACTAACTTGCTTTTTTGCAAATTTATAAGCCAACCATGGTCTGATAGGCATTCCAACACTTTCTGTGTATGCTCCACTGCCTGTTCCCTTGAATTTGCTACGATTAGTATATCGTCTAGATAAGGCCACAACATTATTCCTGGTCTCCTCAGTACTGCTATTACTACCACCAGCACTTTGGTAAAAGTTCTTGGGGAGGTTGCCAGTCCAAATGGAAGTGCTATGAACTGATAACTTATCCCGTTGAGGGAGAAACGCAGGAATTTTTGATGTCCTTGATAAATTGGCACATGAAGATAAGCATCTTTTAAATCGATAGCGGTCATGAACATGTTCTGTCTTAAGTCTGGCAAGATTGTTCTAAACCGATTCCATTTTGAACGCTCTTACGTGAATAAAACGGTTTAATCTTCTCAGATCTAATATTGTTCTGCATCCGCCCGATGCTTTTTTTACTACAAAAAAATCGGGAGTACCAGCCTTCGCCTACTTGAGCTTCCTGCACCTTCACAACCACTTGTTGTATCATGACTTGGAGGCTTGATAGTAAAGCTTCTCTCTCCGCTTTGTCCTTGGGTACTGGGGATTCTGTAAAAAATTTTCCTGGCCTGTTTTTGAATTCTATCTTGTAACCTTCTCTTACAATTTCTCTGACCCATTTGTCCGACGTAGAATCTTCCCAAACCTTTGCGAAGTAGCGTAGCCAGGCCCCCACAGTCTGTGGTCTGGCGTCATTGAGTATTCTGTTTTGAGAAAAATCTATTTTCTCTTCCTCTTTGGCCACGAAAATTTGATCTCGAAGACCAATTTCCTCTCCTGTATCCTCTGCCTGGGCGATAAGCCCTAGCATCCTTATAATCCTGCGGTTGATATTTAAACGGTTTATTATTTGGGCCTTTTTTAGTCGGTCTGTCTTGGGGCAACCAAACTGATTTTCCTCCCGAGATTTTTGTTATTATCTCGTCTAGCTGTGCTCCAAATAAATAATCCCCTTGAAACGGCAGTTTCAACAGCTTATTTTTAGATTGTACGTCAGCTGCCCGTGGTTTGAGCCAAAGGGCCCGCCTCACCACTGCTGCTGTGGCATTTGCCCTTGCTGCTAACCTCACGGAGTCCATAGATGCCTCGCAAAGGAATTCAATTGCCAATTGCATATTTTGCACACCTTTTATTATTTCAGATCTCTTAATACTGTCCAGTAAGTCGGCTTCCAACTGTTGACACCACCCTCTGAGGACCCTCGCTGTTATAGCCATCGATGCTGCTGGCTTTAAGGCTGCTCCTGTGGTTAGGTGCTGTTTCCTCAAACCTAGCTCTATTCTTCGCTCCATAGGATCCATAAAGATGTTTGCATCCTCTAAAGGAAGTGTCGTCTTTTTTGAAATTCTAGCTATAGCTGCATCTACCTTGGGCAGCTCTTCCCATGTCGAGACCTGGTCACTTTGGAATGGATACATTTTATTTATTTTTAAAGGTACCGAAACCTTTTTATCCAGATGCTTCCACTCCTCTGTAACCGCCTCTTTAAGGGACTGTGATAGTGGGAAAGTTTTTCCCTTTTTCTTTTTATCCTTGAACAAAAGATCTTGAGGCAAAACATCTTCCTGTTTATCCTCTATTTCCAAAGACTTATGTATTAACAATATGAGATTCTCTACCATATCTGGATTAAAATCCGAGTCTGATTTGTCTGGTATCACCTCATCTTCATCCACCAAAGCTCCTGCCCCTAAGTCATCTGCTGAACCTGCAGAATCCTCACTCACTACAGATCGGCTTCTCTTGCCTGTAGCTTTTACAAAATCTTCCTTGGTTACAAAGGTGTCAGCCAGGGCACTTCTGAGCATGTCCACTAGTCCCGTCATTTGGGCTAAGGGTATTTGAGGTGATTTACATTGCTCACAAACACTGCCAATATTATTATCCGGCAGATCCTTAGTACACATCAAGCATTTAGCTAAGTGCAGTTTTTTGTGTTTTGCCTTAAGGTCCCCTTTGTCTTTACTGGAGTCCCACCTGTACAAAACACACCGAGTGTTTAGCCAATATTAGCAATACACCCATTCCCTATCAGATATCATGATTTACATCTGGCTTACCCCGATTTTTTTGCGACTAGCCGTTTTTCCTCCTCCATATTGCTTCAATTTCACTGCTAAAAACACACTAACTTTAGCCACAGCATAGCCTACCGCATGTTTTTATCCATACTGGTATACACCAGCCGTACTCACTCTTTTGCAGATTGTATGGGGTATAGGCTTTCCGGGCAGATCAGCGCACTTCCAGCAGCCGCACACAGCGTCTCAGCTCCGGCACTTCCGTGTACGGCCGCGTCATCCTTATGCGCCGCGCCCCCTATGACGCCCGTCCGGTTTCACGTGCTGATTAACCCGGACCAGGCGCGCACAGCTGTAAGCTCCTGTGCCGCCTGAGGACGCCGCCGCGTGTAGCCTACTCCTCTAGGAAGCGGCATGCAGCACCCGAGGCATTATAAGGCCGGCATCAACTTCTCCATCCCGCCGGAGCGCTCTAGGCGTCGGCGGGATCAGTCCTCATTCCTGGGGTAAGCCAAAACCTTTCCTGCAGTTTTTCCTCCTGCTGTCTCCATGCACTACCCTGCTGGAAAGGAAAAAAGACAAGGAGGCCAAGGAGGAGGAGCCTTATATAGGGGCCGAGTGTCTTTTTTCCTTTCCAAGTACTACCCAGAAGGGAGATAACCCACAGGTGTTGGCTGCCATGGGGGAGGTAGAGGAAAACTCATCAAACTACTGTATAGGATATTGAACAAATCTAATTTGATGATATCTGTTTTAATACAATACCCCTAACAAAAATTCTTGTTCACAATAGATACATAAATAAATAGAAATAACCAGTAATGAAGCCGAGAAAAATAGGGAATCATGTATATGAAAAAGAAATAAGGAAAAATAAAGTACACAAAATAAAAATACATATACACACTTAATATAATATGCCACTACAAGATCAACACATCACCCATAACACTAACAGCACGTTTCACATATAAACAAAAGAAAATTTATAAAGACTATTAAGTATTCAGACAGAAAGAATACTTAATAGTTCATCACAAATATGTTTAACCCATCCACATTTACAGGATCACAAGAAATAAGAGAAACAATACTACAATCACCACTTATGGGATAATCCAGTCACCTCAAAAATGTATGAGTGCATTTGTTGGTATTTTATTAGCAGTACTTGGGGGAAGGGTGTGTGATGCGGGTGCCGCGTTGCTCCATGGGTATCGCTCCGACGGAGGGAAGGGGCTGCGGGTGATGCGGCCGGCGCTGCATGGCTCCACGGGGGGGGGGAGGCCGGCGGGAGATGCGGTGAGGGCTGCCACGTCGGAACCCTTGGAATACAAACCCAGCCCATTTATAATGAAAGATTTTCAGCAAAGTCTTTCGCCCTTTTGAAAATCTCTTGCTCTTTGGGGACAATAGCTCAGTGTGTACGCACTACTTTGGTGAAAGATATATCTATCAAAGATTTTGGCAAAGTCTTTTGAAATGAAAATCTTCAAGTGTGTATGGGCCTTTAGAAGGAATTTGTCAGAAAGAGTGAACCAAAGTAACCCCGAGAGAGAGAGACACCCAGCTGCAGCAACGCCGGACACAAACGGTGAGTTTGGCTATTAAGGCCCATACACACTTGAAGATTTTCATTTCAAAAGACTTTGCCAAAATCTTTGATAGCTATATCTTTCACCAAAGTAGTGCGTACACACTGAGCTATTTTCCCCAAAGAGCAAGAGATTTTCAGGAGGCGAAAGACTTTGCTGAAAATCTTTCATTATAAATGGTCTGGGTTTGAATTCCAAGGGTTCCATATATACAGTACATTGGTGGCAGTGGGCATATAAATATATAAACATTGGTGGGCAGTGTTGATGCTAATTCATGATTTATGCATTGCTGGCACAGACCAGCAATGTATACGTTACTGCCAACACTGCCCACCAATGTTTATATATTTATATGCCCACTGCCACAAATGTATATTTATTTAAATGCAACCCCCCCCCATGTGCCCCTGGAGCGACTCTGCGGCCGTCAATGCATCCCCCTCCAGCCCCTTCCCTCCCTCGGTGAGATGTGGCCGCATAGTTCCCCTGTGGAGCAAAGCGGGTAAGCGCCAAAGCGCCCTCCCTCCCCGCCTGGGGCGCCCCGTGCCCTACACTATCCATAGCCGTCCCCAGCAGATAGCGACGCACACAGGTGCCCACCAATGTTTATATTTTATATGCCCACTGACACCAATGTATTCATTTAAATGCACCAACAATATATTATAATATATATATATATATATATATATATATATATATATATATATATATATATATATATATATATATATATTATAATATATTGTTGGTGCATTTAAATGAATACATTGGTGGCAGTGGGCAGAATAATATAACTATTGGTGCCCAGCAGGGTGTTAGCAGGGAGCAGTGCTGTCTGCTCCGTGTGTTTAGCTAGGCTGGGGGCGGGGCTAGCCTGGCCGGGGAGCAGGTCTCTGCAGCAGCAGCAGCATCCAGCCGGCCAGCCAGACGGAGCACAGGGTGAGTATGACGGGCGGGGGGGCGAGGTCCGCCGGGCTGAAAGTGGTTAATCTTTCAGCCCGGCAGGCGTACACACACAGCGATGATGGATGGAAAACCATCCATCATCACCACATCTGCTGGTAAAACCAGCAGGTGACCCACTTTCATAGCGATGATGCGGGAGCGCGCATCATCGCTAGTCGTCAATCTCCGGTGCATACACACTGGGCGATTTTCAGCCGAAAATCGCTCAAAACGGCTGTTTTGACCGATTTTCAGCTGAAAATCGTTAAGTGTGTATGGGCCTTTACACCTGCCGCAGTAGCACACCTGGCACTTACCCTGAAGTGGCTTCATGCACAATACACATACCAGCCAGCTGCCTAGAGACAGAGCAACCCAGCCGCAGCATCACTAACTACAGGCAGCAAGTCTTGTGCACAGAACCGCTGGCCTGGTCATTCACAGCGGCTTTTCATCTATAGTGGATCTGGGACACATAATGCTTTCCACTCCCAGCCGGGTACTCCCGCACGCACCAGCGGTTGAAGCACCTGTAAGTTTGCTACATCTGCAGTCTGCCCGGTTCTTATCCTTGTGCTATAGCCTGAACAACCCTCTCATTATTGGGCATATTACAATCTCCCACCCAAAGAGCCCAATATTTAAGGACTAAGAAGGATTGCCTTAACCCCTTACCGACGCAGCCTGTTTTTGCCTTCCTGACAGAGCCCTTTTTTTCAAATCTGACATGTATCACTTAAGTGGGGATAACTTTTTTTTGCTTTTACTTATCCCAGTGATTTTGAGATTGTTTTCTCGTGACACATTGTACTTCAAGTTAGTGGTAAATTTTGGTTGATACAGTCTGTGTTTTTTTGTGAAAAATACCAAAATGTCGTAAAAAAATTGAAAATTTTGCAATTTGCAAAATGTTAAATTTTCTGCTTGTGAGACAAATAATCATACCACTCAAAATAGTTAATAACTAACATAGACCATATGTATACTTTATGTTTCCATCATTATTTCAACCTCCTTTTAATTTTTTTGGACACTAGGAGGCTTAAAATATGAATAGCAAATTCTCAAATTTTCAAGAAAATTTCAAACACTGATTTTTTTAGGGACCAGTTCAGTTCTGATGTGACTTTGAGGGACTTGTATGTGAGACACCCCCATAAATTATGCCATTTCAAAAACTGCACCCCTCACAGTATTCAAAACAGCATTTTGGAAGTTTGTTAACCCTTTAGGTGTTTCACAGGAATTAAAACAAAGTGTAGGTGAAATTTCAAAATTTCATTTTTTTTTGCAGATTTTCAATTTTAATACATTTTTCTAAGGAACACAGTAGATTTTACTAGAGAAATGTGACTAAAAATTGATTCCCCCAATTCTTTTGTTTTCATAAATATCCTATATGTGGCCCTAGTGTGCACGTTGACCAAACCACAGGCTTCATAATAGAAGGAGCACCTACTTGATTTTGGAGCCTCCTTTTTATGAGATTATTTTTTAGGCACCATGTAGGTTTCTAGGCACCATAAGATGCTAAAAGTTAGGAACCCCCCACAAGTGACCCCATTTTGCAAACTACACCCCTCAGGGAATTCATCTAGGGGTATAGTGTACATTTCAAACCCCCAGGGGTTTCACCAATTTTGGTACAACTGGGCTGTGAAAATGAAAAATGACATTTTTTTACACAAAAATGCAGTTCTGGCTCAAAATTTTTCATTTTCACAAGGAATGAAGGAGACAAAGCACCCCAAAATCTGTGCCGCAATTTCTCCCGAGTACGGCAATGCCTCATATGTGACCAAAAAATACCATTTGGGTGCATGGCAGGACTCAGAAGGGAAGGAGTGATATTTGGATTTTGCAGCACACATTCTGGTGGAATGAATGGTGGGTGCTATGTCGCATTAGCAAGACCCCCGAAGCACCAATACAGTGGAACCCCCCACAAGTGACCCCATTTTGCAAACTACACCCCTCAGGGAATTCATCTAGGGGTATAGTGTACATTTCAAACCCCCAAGGGTTTCACCAATTTTGGTACAACTGGGCTGTGAAAATGAAAAATTACATTTTTTTACACAAAAATGCAGTTCTGGCTCAAAATTTTTCATTTTCACAAGGAATGAAGGAGACAAAGCACCCCAAAATCTGTGCCCCAATTTCTCACGAGTACGGCAATGCCTCATATGTGACCAAAAAATGGCAGGACTCAGAAGGGAAGGAGTGATATTTGGATTTTGCAGCACAGATTCTGGTGGAATGAATGGTGGGTGCTATGTCGCATTAGCAAGACCCCCAAAGCACCAATACAGTGGAACCCCCCACAAGTGACCCCATTTTGCAAACTACACCCCTCAGGGAATTCATCTAGGGGTATAGTGTACATTTCAAACCCCCAGGGGTTTCACCAATTTTGGTACAACTGGGCTGTGAAAATGAAAAATTACATTTTTTTACACAAAAATGCAGTTCTGGCTCAAAATTTTTCATTTTCACAAGGAATGAAGGAGACAAAGTACCCCAAAATCTGTGCCCCAATTTCTCCCGAGTACGGCAATGCCTCATATGTGACCAAAATATACCATTTGGGTGCATGGCAGGACTCAGAAGGGAAGGAGTGATATTTGGATTTTGCAGCACACATTCTGGTGGAATGAATGGTGGGTGCTATGTCGCATTAGCAAGACCCCCGAAGCACGGTGAAATGATGAACCTAATAATCCATAGATGTGTGGTATATTTTAAAGCACTCCTTCATACATAGGCCGGGTTTGTCGGGGCAAGTTTCACAGTGGAAAATAGTTTGCTTTCGTATTCCCTTTTTATAGCAAACTTTGCACCTTTTTTGTGTCCTGCCCTTTTTTCCAGTGGAGGGGATTTCGTTAGGAAAATGCTGCCCTGATACAATACGGGGGCCAGTACTAGAAGTACTGGGGCCAGTACTAGAAGTACTGGGGCCCTCTGCCTGCTGGTTCCCAAATATTAGGCCCTTTATGACTTCCTCTTGAAAGTGCATAAATGTCCCCGTCTGGCTGGTAGAACGGAATAGTACGTAAGCGTTATACAGTGCCATCTGGATGATATACACGGCCAGCTTCTTATACCATATTTTTGTTTTCCGCAGGGCACTGTACGGCTTCAGTACCTGATCTGAAAGATCCACTCCGCCCATGTACTTATTGTAATCTAGGATACAAATAGGTTTTGAGGTGTGGGTACTGGTACCTCGTACAGGGACGGAGGTGGTACTGTCTCCGTGAATTGTTGTCAGTATAAGGACATCCCTCTTGTCCTTATATTTGACCAACAACATATTTTCGGTGCATATTCCCCTGCTTTCACCCTTTCTCAGTAATTGGGCAATGTGCGTTTTTGGGAGGCCTCTTTGGTTCTTGCGCACAGTACCGCAAGCTGCTGTACCTCTTGAACCAAGGGCCTTAAACAGGGGGATGCTGGTGTAAAAGTTATCCACATAGAGGTGATAACCCTTATCCAGGAAGGGGTGCACTAAATCCCAGACAATCTTTCCACTAACACCTACGAGGGAGGGGGGGCATTCTGGCGGTTCAATTCTTGTGTCCTTCCCTTCATATACCCTAAACCTGTGGGTGTACCCTGAGGTACTTTCGCACAGCTTATACATTTTTATGCCATACCTTGCCCTCTTATTGGGAAGGTACTGGCGGAATTTAACCCTTCCTTTAAAATGTATAAGTGACTCGTCTACACAAATGAATTTTTGGGGGATGTACATCTCAGCAAATTTGGCGCTGAAATGATCAATGACCGGCCTGACTTTGAATAGCCGGTCAAAGGTGGGATCATCTCTGGGTGGGCACTGTGCATTATCGTTGTAATGCAAAAATTTAAGGATCGTCTCAAAACGAGTCCGGGTCATGGCCATACGATGAAGTGGGGTGCTGTACATCTGTACTCCAATATTGCCTAATTTCTGGCTTTTTAACTATGCCCATATGTAACACCAGACCCCAAAACGTCATCATCTCTACTGCATCTACAGGGGTCCACCTAGCAAATGATGACGTGGGGTTTTGGGCAATAAACTGCTGGGCATATAAATTACTTTGGTCCACCATTAAATTTATAAAATCATCAGAGAAAAAGACTTTGAAAAAGTCAATTTCTTTGAGGCCTGTACTATCAAATTGGATTCCTGGGTTGGCCAAAAACTCAGGAACCTGGGGCTCAAAATTGTCTGGTGGTGGGGTCCATACGAGATCAATCATTGGGGGGGGGGGGGGGGGTCTCAGCTGCTCTACGGGGGCGTCTTTGAGGGGGTCCCTCATCACTAGAGGAGGAAGAGGAGCTTAAGACAAATGCCAATTCATCACTTACTTCACTGGCTGTGTCAGTGTCAGAGGCAAGAAGGGCATATGCCTCCTCCGCTGAAAACAGTCTTTGCGATGATTGGGACATTTTTATTATTTTTAAGTGTAGTGTTTCAACACGTGTATAGTGTAGGGGGGGGGTACAAACTTTATTTCAACACGGGGGGTATGTAGTGTGTATGTAGTGCTTTAACACGTGTAAGTTAAAAGAAAAAAAAAAAAGCTCCTGCGCCAAAAATTGAGCACAGATGTTGGTCAGTAACGTCCATCACTGATCAGCGCTCAGCGGGCACAGGACACCCACAAAAGCACCGTGGGTGTAAAAACTATTTAAAAAAAAAAAACCACAGCACTCTCCAAAAAAAAAAAATTAAAAATAACTGCTGATGAGTCAAAGGCAACAGAAATTTGATAAAAAAAAAAAAAAAATAGATCAACCCTGTGCCAAAAATGCTGATCAGTGATGTACGTCACTGATCAGCGCTCAGCGGCCACAGGACACCCACAAAAGCACCGTGGGTGTAAAAACAATAAAAAAAAAACCCCACAGCACTCTCCCCAAAAAAAACCCTGCTGATCAGTGATTAGCAGTGAGGGGCAGCAGGCACACAGCTGTGGGTGCAACCTGACAGGGTATATATAAAAAAAAAAAAAACCCTGCACCCCAAAAAAGGTGCTGATCAGTTAGTTTATACTGATCAGCACAAAAGGGGGGCAGCAGGGGGCAGCAGATACAAAATTATATCACACAATATCTATAGCTCTGACACAATGACGCTGCAGCAGCAGCACAAGCAGACAGGAAGCAAGAGCAACCAGGAAGCAACCAATAGCTGGCAGCACGGATGCCACCAACGCTGATCAGGTAAGTATAGGGCACAGATGGGCACGGAGACCGCTCTGCACGCTGTTCCTGACCGGAATGGCAGCTGCAGGGCTGTCTCCGTTACCTCATTTGAGGTGTAATGGCTGTGATTGGTCCGTCGGTCCGACGGACCAATCACAGCCTTTGGGGGCAGGTGGGGTGAGGTGGGGTGACCACCAGTGACACCCTTACACCCCGTGGTGATTGGTGCTGTACTTAACAGCACCAATCACCACCGATCCCTGTGTCACCGGCGAACATTATTCGCCGGTACACAGAAAACGCTGTAATTGGCTGTTCACATTGAACAGCCAATCACAGCGATCGCCGATGGGCGGGGGCATCGATGCCCCCCCCTGGGCAATGAGGGAAGATGTCTGCTGTCAGGGACAGCAGACATCGTCCCTCTGTCACCGCGTCTATAGACAGTTAAATGGCATGACGTACATTTATGCCATGTGTCGGGAAGTACATCCCGACCATGACGTAAATGTACGTCAAATGTCGGGAAGGGGTTAAAATCATATCATCCAGTGACAAGTGCGGTGAGTGTATCCTTTCCTGTAAAGGATTATTGTTTGAAACAATTGCCGGGACGCCGGCATCAAAGTACTTTTATCTAAACAGGGAGTGCTATTCTTATACCTTGCAAGGACAGTAATGTGGCTCAGCTAGTCACAGATCTAAAATTTTATTTATTATAGTCTCAATATTATTGTTTGGTACTTATGTAATATCTGGGCTCCCGTTTTTCTTATGAGACCGCGTCCCCTCACGGGGCGCGCTGCGCACGCCACGCTTCGGGCATGGTGGCACACTATATAAAATCAATTCCATGCGTAGTTGGATAGTAGGGGTATGAAAAAATGGGGTGCATTTAACATGGGAGCCCAGATAATACATAAGTACCCAATTTTTTTTTGGTACTTATGTAGTATCTGGGCTGCCGATTTTTTGATTGTATGCCTTAAGTTAAGGCATACAATCAGATGCGATGCGATGCGATATCGCATCGCATCGCATCGCATGCGACCATCGGATGCGATGACCCGATTTTTCCATAGGAATCAATGTTAAAATGGACTGAGTCCATTTTAACATGGAATTCAATGGGAAAAAGGGGTCCTTTTCATACCCCTACTATCCAAGTGGGCATGGAGTTGGATATAAACCTGTGGCGAGCGTAGCGAGCCACCGAGCCCGAAGCGTGGCGAGCGAAGCGAGCCCCGCGAGGGGCCGGTATTCTGTGTACGCTCGCCACGCTTCGGGCTCGGTGGCTCGCTACGCTCGCCACAGGTTTATATCCAACTCCATGCCCACTTGGATAGTAGGGGTATGAAAAGGACCCCTTTTTCCCATTGAATTCCATGTTAAAATGGACTCAGTCCATTTTAACATTGATTCCTATGGAAAAATCGGGTCATCGCATCGCATCGCATCGATGGTCGCATGCGATGCGATGCGATGTGCCCGATTCGACCCGATTTAGAAATCGGCAGCCCAGATACTACATAAGTACCTTTTTTTTTTAATGGTTTACATTGTTATTATTATTTCAACCACGCATGGTTTCGATTCATGTTGTGATCACAAGCAATGGTCATCATGTGTGATATACTGTACACACCAGGGGTGGCCGGACTTTTGCACCCCGGGATCTACTTTTTGTACACTTACTTACCGGCATCTACCCCTGTGTAAAATTTGCCCCTACAAATGTAATATGTCCCTTACACATTATGCCACTTGGAATGAGCCAAAATTCTCATTACAGTATGTCACACATGATGAGCTGAAATTCACATTCTGACACAGGGAATGTGCCCAAAATTCACATTCCGACACAGGGAATGAGCCCAAAATTCACATTCTGACACAGGGAATGAGCCCAAAATTCACATTCTGACACAGGGAATGAGCCTGAAATTCATATTCTGACACAGGGAATGTGCCCGAAAGTCACAATCTGTATACAGAGCAGACTGGCTGAGTTATGTGAGGTGTGATTGAGGCTGTATACAGAGCAGACTGTGCTGAAAAATTTGATATATGACATCTGTATACCATGTGTGACTGAGGCTGTATACAGAGCAGACTGTGCTGAGTGATGGGATATGTGACAGCTGTATACTGCGTGTGACTGAGGCTGTATACAGAGCAGACTGGCTTAGTTATGTGATGTGGGACTGCTGTGTACTGTGCTGCGCTGAGTGATGTGATATGTGACATCAATATACTGCGTGTGACTGAGGCTGTCTACAGAGCAAACTGTGCTGAGTGATGTGATATGTGACACCTGTGTACTATGTGTGTGTGTTACTGAGGCTGCAGACTGCGCTGAGTAATGCAATATTTGACACCTGTATACCCTGTGTGACTGAGGCTGTATATGGAGCAAACTGGGCTGAGTAACATGATACAGATGGAGTGCCTCTCATCTTGCCGGTGGCTGGCATTAGAATCGCCAGCCGCAAGCCCCACCAGCCACCAGTAGGGGACGCTCATGCACCCCCCCCCCCCCCCCCAACCCTGCCTGTCTCACTGAAGAGGAGACGGGCAGGGTTTCAGATCCCCGCCCCCGAGTGACTATCCCAGTCAGATGGAGTGCCTCTACGCCGGCAATCTGGCGATTCCCGGCGCTGTATGATAGACACGACATCTGTACACTGCGTGTGACTGAGGCTGTATACAGAGCAGACCGGCTGAGTTATGTGATGTGTGACTGAGGCTGTATATGGAGCAGACTCTGCTGATTGATGTGATATGTGACACTTGTATACGGTGTGTGACTGAGGCTGCATACAGAGCAGAATGTGCTGAGTAATGTGTTATGTGACAACTGTATACTGCATGTGACTGAGGCTGTATACAGAGCAGACTGGGCTGAGTGATGCGATATGCGACCCTGTATACTGCGTGTGACTGAGGTTGTATACTGAGCAGACTGCGCTGAGTAATGGATATGTGACACCTGTATACTGTGTATGACTGAGGCTGCATACAGAGCAGACTGTGCCGAGTAATGTGATATGTGACATCTGTATACCATGTGTGACTGAGACTACATACGGAGCAGACTGCGCTGAGTAATGGAATATGGGTAGGGAACTGGCTGTGTAATAGAGAACAAAGAGTGGTTGTGAACAGTGCAATATCAACTATGATACCAGTACTAAGTGGAGTGCCACAGGGTTCGGTACTGGGGCCCATCTTGTTTAACATTTATATTAAAGATATCGGGATGGGGATTCTCAGCGATGTATCCATCTTTGCTGATGACACAAAACTGAGTAGAGTTATTGAATCAACAGAGGATGTGAACATACTTCAAAATGATCTTAACAAACTAGATGAGTTGGCTAAAAAGTGGAAGATGAGGTTCAATGTGGATAAATGCAAGGTTATGCATCTCGGGAGACGTAACCAGTGTGCAAGTTACAACCTAGGCGGGGAGGCATTGGGTACTTCAGCACTTGAAAAGGATCTAGGAGTCCATATAGATAATAAGCTGGGGTGCAGTGTTCAATGTCACATTGCAACAAAAAAGGCCAACAGAATTCTAGCATGTATTAAAAGGGGCATGGAAACTAGGGACTCAAAAGTAATTATGCCACTGTACAAGGCATTGGTTAGACCACACCTTGAATATGGAGTACAGTTCTGGGCCCCACACTATAAAAAGGACATCATGGAATTGGAAAAAACCCAAAGAAGAGCAACAAAGCTTATTAGGGGAATGGAGAATTTAAGCTATGAGGAGAGATTAAGCAAGCTAGGACTATTTACACTAGAGAAGAGACGTTTAAGGGGGGACATGCTCAACATGTACAAATATATCAGGGGCAAATATAAGGAACTCTCAAGCACTCTTTTTACTGCAAGAAAGGAAACTAGGACACAAATTTAGATTAGAGGAAAGAAAATTTCGTTCCCTCAAAAGAAAAAATTTCTTTACGGTCAGAGCAGTCAAACTTTGGAACTCTCTTCCTGGAGAGGTGGTGTTGGCAGATACAATAAATACGTTCAAAATAAGGTTGGACAAGCATTTATTGGATAAAAATATCCAGGGGTACTAATAAGAACCATATTCTGTATTTTACAAGGGATAAGCTATTAAAACGTAGGTTGAACTAGATGGACGCAAGTCTTTATTCAGCCTTATCTACTATGTAACTATGTAATATGTGACACTGGTATACTGTGTGTGACTGAGGCTGTATACAGGCTGTGATGTGATATTTAAACCTGTATACCGCGTGTGACTAAGGCTGTATACCGAGCAGAGTGCACTAAATATGATGTGCTACATATATGACACCTGTATACCACGTGTGACTGAGGCTGTATAGAGTAGCAGGGTTCGCAAATACTCGCTATAGCGAGTAGTTTACCCACTTTGGTGCACCAGGGACCCATTTTTTATGAATGGCTGGGTCCCCTAATATGTGTGACAAGGGCGGAGGGATCTGTTTCCCCCTCAGTTGTGATGCGACCGTGGAGAAGACACAGCGTGACTTACGGCCGCTTCATACATCTGCTGGGCGTGAAAATGAAAAGGTCCCTGTCACCGCAGAGTCAACACCAGAAGCAGCTGCTCAGCAGGGGAACAGAGCTGCGGCTGGTGTGAGGACGGAGCACGAGGAACTGAAACCAGCATTGGGGGCCAGAACCAGGGAGGTGTGACAGTGAGGACGGAGCAGACCCGTGCAGGAAGTAGAGGTAAGAGGGGTGCGTGGTCCATTTAGCAGGCTGCTTGGCTTTGTCATGTAAGGGGATTTATTGCTAGCAGGACTCGGGCTGCAGACTTCCCTCTTCCTCTCCTACCTCGCGGTGCTGCTCTCTTGTGTGTCACTGTCCCCTCCTCCAGGCTCTGAGTGCTGGTTGTTATTGGCCCACTTGTCCCCTCCTCCCCTCACTGCACGGCTGACCAAGAGGCTGCAGCTCACCAATTAACTCTTAACAGGCAGAGCTGCCTGTAGGAGAGGAGCCTATAGACTCTGCTGGGATTTCACTAACCATATCCCTCCTGTTCCTGCCATTACTTTTACAATCCTGATTGGTGCAGCACAGGTGTCCCTATTCCGACTTCATGCCTTTTTCCAGTATATGTGTATCTTGCTTTATGTGAGTGGGTAAATTGCCTATTGATTTAACCCCCCCCCCCCCCACCAACACACAATAGCCACAGTTTTGGGGTGCCCTTAGCTCAGGGTATATGCCATATGGAAGAGAGGAGGAGGCTTCTGTATGTGCCATGCTGGGGAAGGGACCCAGAAAAGGTCAAGTAGGACCCCGATTTTTGTAAGTGAGGAGTCCCAGGGACCCATGATTTTTTGGGGTTTTCGCGATCACTGGAGTAGACTGTGTTGAGTAATGGGATATGTGACACCTGTATACTGTGTGTAACTGAGGCTGTATACTGAGCAGACTGTGATGTGATATTTAAAACCTGTATACGGAGCAGAGTGCGCTGAGTGATGTGATATGTGACACCTGTATACTGCATGTGACTGAGGCTGTATACGGAGCAGACTGCACTGAGTAATGTGCTATATGACACCTGTATACCCTGTGTGACTGAAGCTGTATAAAGAACAGACTGTGCTGAGTGATGTAATATTTGACACCTGTACAGTATACTGTGTGTGACAGATACATAAATTACACCAGCTTACAGGATCAGTGTTACCTGCACTCCGTGTACAGAACAAGAGAGAGAATGAAAAATAATGAACTAGATTGTGTTTAAAAGAATATCAAAAAACATTTATTTGCGTTGACTGCTACAAAGTATATCCTGAAGATGTTACTGTGCACATGTAGACAAACACTCAGCATGTGAGGATGGTGGACATCATTTTTGGTTTAGGATACTACTAAATATAGGTAAAATATTTGTTTACAGGCTGAGAGTCTAATTTTCCTTGTACTGCTACCTCCAACAAGTTCTGAGTCCCATGTTTTGTAGAATCCCAGCAGCCCTACCTCTGGCACAGTAATGTCTGAGCGGTGTATGGGAGTTCTCCAACAAGATCTGACATACTGGCAGCTTATTATCAGGAAATGCTGCATAATCCTGCTTGCAACAACCATAACAAAAAAACCCATTGAAATGAAAAATAAAAAAACATATGAGGTGCTGCTGTCAATTTCAACTACTGACAAGTGCTCTGTGATTATCCCCCAGCTCCTAATATCGCTCAAGTGTTCATATACAGTATGTAGAGCATGATTAGTCTCTCATTCAGCATAAAAGCATTGGATCCTAGCAGAGGAAAGGCTGTACGTACGTGTATGTTCTCTAATAGGAAAAGTACTGGGTACTTCACCTGACGTGCAGTGACAGAAGTGGCGACAGGAAGGCCAAATATAGACAAGAATCCTCCAAGCATTACACCGCAATATTCCTGCACTGTCAGATAGCACACATACAGGCCTACAGCTACACAACAGGAATATGTAGGAGTGACATTGTGCTTGATTCAGACCTGATGCCTTCAAATCTTCAGAGACCAGCAAGCAGGTAAATGCCACCTCGCCAGAGTGTCTCCCCATCCCTGTGCACAGCTGCAAATGTGTTTGCAGCAGTGAGAACAGGGGACAATCCATTTGGAAACACTCACCATTGAATAACTCAACACTGCACTGACTGTGGGGAGATCGGGGCCACTGATGACATTAACGCCCCAACCTCCCTTTGACAAGACGCCACCTGCGATTTCTCTGGCGGCACTCCCAGAAAATGCCAGAGTGCTGCCCACAAACTCTGTCCGTCAATCATGCAAACGGCATCACTGGCTTGGTTAGCAGGTAGACCTCACGTATTAGCACACAGACATGCGCGGTCTATTGATAATCGTCAGGGTTGTGAATTCACTGCCCTGCTAATAGCTCTGAATTGGGCCCATAGATACAGCCATAGGAGTAAGGAGCATTACACAGTACAGTGCCACAGGAAGTGGGGAGAATTACACAGAACAGCACCACAGGAAGAAAGGAGCATTACACAGTACAGTGCCACAGGAAGTAGGGCGAATTACACAATACAGCACCACAGGAAGTAAGGAGCATTACACAGAACAGCGCCACATGAAGAAAGGAGCATTACACAGAACAGCGCCACATGAAGAAAGGAGCCTTACACAGTACAGTGCCACATGAAGTTGGTGAGAATTACACAAAACAGCGCCACAGGAAGTAAGGCGCATTACAAAGAACAGCGCCACAGGAAGTAAGGCACATTACACAGAACAGCACCATAGTGAGAAAGGAGCATTACACAGAACAGCACCACAGGAAGAAAGGAGCATTACACAGTACAGTGCCACAGGAAGTAGGGCGAATTACACAATACAGCACCACAGGAAGTAAGGAGCATTACACAGAACAGCACCACAGGAAGTAGGGAGCACTACACAAAACAGTGCCACAGGACATAGGGAGCATTACACCGTACAGCGCCACATGAAGTGGCAAAATTAGAGACTGAATGTAAAATAGCAAATTTAATCTAAAAAAAATTCTACAGTTACATAAACGGGAAACGGTTAAGGAAGGAAAATATTGGCCTGCTAAAAATTAAGCAGGGTACCCTGGTATTAGAAGGAAAAGAACGCAGAATTTTTCAATTATTTTTTTGCTTCCGTATTCACAAGGGAATATTCTTCAGAAGATCTCCCAGAGATTAAATGCTCGGCTCTTGATTGCTCCCAAACTGTATGTTTGAGTGAGGAAATAGTCAAAAATAGTTTACAGAACCTAATTAGTAACAAATCTCATGGCCCGATCTAAATACACCCTAGGATACTAAATGAATTGAGTTATTTCATAGCACTACCGTTATACCTGATATTCTAAGAATCAAACTCGGGGATGGTACCAAGAGACTGGCGCATAGCTAATGTAGTACCCATATAGAAGAAAGGTAGCAAAACTAACCCTAAAAATTATAGACTGGTAAGCCTTACATCCATTGTGGGGAAAATATTAGAAGGCATAATAAGAGATGGTATCCAAAAAGTGATAAGTAAGGCTTAGGATTCGTCAAAAAAAGATTATGTCAAACTAATTTAAATAGCTTCTATGAGGAAGTCAGTAGGGGACTGGACTACTTGGAAATCGGTTGAGGTAATACTGCTTATTTTGCTAAAGCTTTTGACACGGTGCCTCATAAAAGGTTATTAATGAAACTGGGTAATTTAGGGTTGGGAGATAAAATTTGTAATTGGACTAAAAATTGGTTGCACAATCAGAGACAGATAGTGGTGGTAAATGACATACATTCCAGCTGGGGTAAGGTCCAAAGTGGAGTCCCACAAGGTTCAATATTGGGACCCAAAGTTTGAAGAGGAAAAAGAATGTAAGCACCGTGCTATTACTTTAAATAATTGATAAAATTGTGAAAATTGAAGAATACTCCCCTCCTTCGGTATATTAGTTGGTCTCCTTGAATAGAGAATCTGGTTATTTTCAGCCTTCCTCTCAGATTTTCCTGGACGTCTTTTGATGTTTTTGCTGTACCCAAGTAATAAACGTTGAGGAAAATCTGAGAGGAAGGCTCAAAATAACCAGATTCTCTATTCAAGGAGACCAAGGAATATACCGAAGGAGGGGAGTAGTCTTAAATGTTCACAATTTAATTTTATTGATAGATCCTAAAGTGTCCATAGGAGGAGTACCCAGTTCAGAATATATAGTTACATAGTTACATAGTAGGTAAGGCTGAAAAAAGACTTGCGTCCATCTAGTTCAACCTGGTATAGATATCCATTGCTGATTTGGTAGGTTCTGGTATTTTACAGACAAATTATATTTCTTATTTGTACCCATGGATGTTTTTCTCCAGTAAATGTTTGTCCAACTTTGCCTTGAACGCATTTAATGAGCCAGCCATTACCACCTCTCTGGGAAGAGAGTTCCAGAGTTTGACTGTTCTGACCGTAAAGAAATTCTTTCTACTAGCTGAATGAAATCTTTTTTCTTCTAATCTATACTCATGCCCTCGCGTCCTAGATTCCTTTCTAGTAGAAAATAGGGTGTGTGACAGTTCCTTATATTGGCCCTTGATATACTTGTACATGTTGAGCATGTCCCCCCTTAAACGTCTCTTTTCTAATGTAAATAGTCCCAAATTGCTTAATCTCTCCCCGTAGCTTAAATTCTCCATTCCCCTAATAAGCTTTGTTGCTCGCCTTTGGACTTTTTCTAATTCTATGATGTCCTTTTTATAGTGTGGGGCCCAGAACTGTACTCCGTACTCTAGGTGAGGTCGCACCAATGCTTTATATAGTGGCATAATTACTCTTGAGTCCCTAGTTTCCATTCCCCTCTTAATACATGCCAGAATTTTGTTGGCCTTTTTTGTAGCTACATTACAATGGGCACTACATCCTAGATTGCTGTCTATTTGGACTCCTAGATCCTTTTCAAGTATGGAATTACCCAGTTCCTCTCCGCTAAGGTTGTAACTTGCACACTGGTTGTGTCTCCCAAGGTGCATAACCTTACATTTATCTACATTGAACCTCATCTTCCATTTTTTAGCCCACTCATCTAGAATTGCAAGATCATTTTGAAGCATGGTGACATCTTCTGGTGATTTGATGACTTTGCTAAGTTTTGTATCGTCCGCAAAGATGGATACATTGCTGAGTAACCCTATCCCAATATCGTTAATAAAAATGTTAAACAAAATGGGCCCCAAAACCGAGCCCTGGGGCACTCCACTTAGTACCGGTATCATATCTGATACGGCACCATTCACAACCACTCTTTGTTCTCTATTACATAGCCAATTCCCTACCCATCTGCAGATATTTTCACCCAATCCTAGGTTCTCCATTTTATTAATCAATCTCTTGTGTGGGACAGTATCAAATGCTTTAGCGAAATCTAGGAAAAATCACATCTACAGCATTTCCATTATCGAGGTTTTTGCTAACCTCTTCATAGAACCCTAGTAGATTAGTTTGGCATGAACGATTTTTCACAAACCCATGTTGGTTAGTACTGAGTAGACGGTGATTATCTAAATATTCCTGGATACCATCCCTTAAAAATCCTTCAAATAGTTTACCCACAATTGATGTTAAACTAACGGGTCTGTAATTAGCGGGAACTTCCTTTTTTCCTTTTTTGAATATTGGCACTACCTCTGCTATTCTCCAATCTTTTGGTACTATACCTGACGATAGTGACTTGCTAAAAATATAATGTAGGGGGGTAGCTAGTTCATCCCTTAATTCCATTAATACCCTCGGATGAATCCCATCTGGCCCTGGTGACTTATTTGTTTTGAGTTTGCTTAGCCTCAGTATTATTTCCTTCGGCGTGAAATCCACAATGAGATCTGGCTTATTTGTCCCGTTTGTGGTAAATGTTCGTTCCACAGTCTGCTCTCCCTTAGTAAATACTGATGAGAAGAACTCATTTAACAGTTTTGCTTTTCCCTTGTCCTCAGTAACACTTTTTCCACTAGTATCAGTTAGTGGGTCTATGTTTTCCTTAATTAAACGTTTACTATTTATGTATTTAAAAAACTTCTTTGGGTTGGTTTTGCTTTCAGTGGCTATGCACTCTTCATATAATATTTTAGCTGCTTTGATTACCTATACTGCCTTTTGTACATATTGTTTGGGGATTAGGGGATATATCTCCCTACTCAGAACAGGCGAACCCCTATCATATTAGCGCTGAGTGTTCTTCTAACCCCAATTTCCACTTTAAATAATTGATTGCACCATATACTGTATGAATGTACACGCTTCAATAAAATGTATTTGTTTTTATTTTTTTATATATTTTATTTTTAATATATTATAAAAAATTGTATATAGAAAATACTGGGTGGCCACCAGTTAATTATTAACAGTAATATTCATCATACATATAAAATATACACTTGATATGTTATACAAAAAAAGTTGCAATGTAGCTAGCAAATAATAAATAAAAACATCTAATACGCTTAATCAATTGATACTTTTAGTTGTATTTCCTGTGCACAATGGTGCACAGGAAATACAAGTTTCTCTTATAGTCTGATTAAATGTACATTTGACAGTTGTTGAAGGGTAAATGATATTAATGCCATTGGTCTCTGCTGCGGTGCCGGGACTTGACACTCACAGCAGGGGTCCAAGTGTGCTGGAGCTTGTAGTATGGTGGCTGTGCGCCGGGGATCAAGAGAGCCTGGATGTTAATCTCAGCGGTCAGCCTCCCAGATGGTAATTGTCCAAGGGTAACGGCATCTCACACCCGCTGTATCCCGGAGATGTGAGGATACTAACAGCCGCGGCAGATGATGTGTTCGTGCTGACTGTGGACTGTCTCTGTATGGCATCTCACCCGCCGTGTCTCCCTGGCCGGGAGCTGGGTGTTATGCTTGTGGCTGCCGGCTTTTAAGTATGATGATGGCTGTAGGCAATCTGGTGTGTGGGACTCCCCTTCCGCTCCAGGTGCTGGTAATTAAGGACTTCTCTACCAGCGGCAGAAAGAATAAATGGCAAAAAAGTCTGTGTATTGCTGTATGGGCGATTAATATGGCAAATTGGACCGGAAAGGGCAAAGGAGGCAATATGGAGACAACAGGTGTTGCTGCTTAGTATCTCATGAATCCACTAACGCGTTTCGCTCACAGGAGCTTTTTCAAAGAGTGAAGGACAATGAGATCTGCAGCCTTCATATAACTGGTCTAAATTGAAACTCAGTTTGTTATTGGTCAGATGTTAATTCGATTCAGGTGATACCCGATTCAATCCTTACAACAGGCATAGTACCTTTTTGTTATACACCTTAAAAAAAACCCAAACATATATATATTTTTCTATTTGTAGGAGAGAGCAAATGTATACAGTTCTACATCGTTATCTAAATATAATTCATAGATATATTTTAATAGTTCAATATATTAATTAATTATATTGGAAGTGACCTAGTGAGTAAAATTGCAATATTTGCAGACGACATGAAATTGAGTAAGGAAATTAACTCAGGAGAGCATGTGGAAACACTACAAAGTGACTTAAGTAAACTGGAAAGGTGGAAAATGCAGTTTAATGTTGAAAAATGTAAAGTGATTCATTATGAGAACAAAAATGAACAAGCTACTTATAGGCTAAAATGGAGTTATTATAGGGAATTCTGCTGTAAAGAAGGACTTGGTGGTCATCATAGATGAATAATTGGGTAATAGTGCACACTGCTCAAGTGCAGCAGCAAAAGCAAACTGGACACTGTCATGCATTAAAAGGGATATGGATTCAAGGGATGCCAATTTGATCGTGCCTGGTTACAAGGCATTGGTAAGACCACACTTGGAATATTGTGTTCAGTTCTGGGCACCGCACCTTAAAAAAAGACATAAATGAATTGGAAAAAGCACAGAGAAGGGCAACTAAGCTAGTAAAAGGTCTTGAATTACTAGAATACAAAGATAGGTGAACCAGGCTGAATATGTTTTCACTGGACAGAGGCTGAGAGGTGATATGATTAGTATGTTCAAATACAGAACTGGGAATCATATGGAAATGGGAGAACATTTGTTCACTAACAGGCCTATACTTAGGACACGCAGGCATGTACTGAGGCTCGAGGGAAATAAATTCCGTACTAAATTAAAAAAAAGTATTCTTCACCATTAGTGCAGTAAAATTCTGAAACTCACTGCCGATGGTAGTGGTTTCAGCAGCTACTGTTATTGAATTTAAATCAAAACTGGATAAATTTTTGGCCAGTAAGAGAATGATATGACTTACTCAAGTCAGTAGTTACAGATTAGATAGGTTGAACTCGATGGACTGTCTTTTTTCAACCTTAATTACTATTTTACGAAGTAGGGAGCATTACACAGTAAAGCGCCACAGGAAGTAAGAAGCATGACACAGCACAGCGCCACAGGAAGTATGGCTTATTACACAGAACAGCACCACATAAAGAAAGGAGCATTACACAGAACAGCACCACAGGACGTAGGGAACATTACACAGAACAGTGCCAAAAAGTGTGTGGGCAGGTTACAGGACAGTGTGAATAGGTCACAAAACACAGGTTCCCATGGAGAGCCGAGTCATTGGTCCCTTGAGAAGTTGTCATCTCCAAGCACCAGCAAAATCCCTCACCCAGCCTGCGGTGAATATCCCATGCCCAGCCTGTGGTGAGGATCCTGCGCCAGACTGCTGTGTGGATCTCTCGCCCAGCCAGCGGAGAGATCCCGCGCCCAGCCAGCGGTGAGGGTTTCAGGCCATTGTTGCATGGACTGAAGCCAGGATTGCTGTGTGATATTGGTATAAGGAAGATGTGCCCTTACTGTGTGTCAAGCTAAGAATCCAGGTGCACATCACATTAGCTAATTATACATGCACAATACCGGAGACACGCCACATACCCAACATGACAACAGCTTCAGTTCCAATATTAGACTGTATAAACTGCAAACTTGTATCCATCTTTTTTGCTACAAAATGCCAGTGACAATAACCAGCTTCTGAGATATTAAGAATAGTATATACTCTATCAAATTACATTAAAATATTAAATAATACATAACCACAACATAAACCCATTTCCATTCTGTGACAAATACAATATTAATCACAGAGCCTGGAAGAAACATAATACAAGCAATTAAAATGGACATTTCTGGAGGAATGTGAGACTTCTGCCAAAAAATGGGTTAAATTGCCTTCAAATAGAAAAGTAAATGAGCTGAAGGCTCCCAGGAGATTAAAAACACAGCGGCCAGTTATAGCACAAGCTTTGGGATTATACACAAATTCCCCTCAGCAGCGCGGCTTCTGTTCTTCCAAGCCAAAAATATAATCCACCATTATATAACTATCCAACAATACATCCCTTGTCTTGGTAGTATGGCTGGCCTCTATACGGTCACATGGCATTAATTCTAAGGTGTACACATAATTACATATTTGTCATCTTTTATTTTTCTGTTTGTCCGGTATGCAATTGGACACTGTTGGATCGATTTGGACAAAACCAAATTGAAGTAGTTTGATTGGGTTCAGATTAGGTTCAGTGCCACCAATCCCTACCCAAAGGGCCCAAAAAGGGGTCTGGCCACTACCCAAAGTGGGTCAGGGAAGCAATATATGGCAACATTGCATAACAAAGGAGGGGCTAGAGGACATGAGGTTTAAAAAAAAAAATGTGGTCAGATCGAGGCGCTGACCACTGTGTGCTGGGCATGCCAAGGACATGGAAAGTATGTTCAGGACCTTCCGCTGGATGAATTTGGATGAGAACTTCAGACAGGTATGCTTCAGTTAAGGATAGAAAATAGTCTGGGATGCCTATTGGAAGAACACAAGGAAAATAAATTTCAGCACTAAACAGTGGGGCAGTACAGATGGTGAAATGGTTAGAATTACTGGCCGAGTTCGATTCCCACCATGGCTCTAACTGTGCGGAGTTTGTATATTCTCGCCGTACTTGCGTGGGTTTCCTCCGGGTATTCCGGTTTCCTCCCACAATCCAAAAATATACTGGTAGGCCAATTGGCTCCCAACAAATTAACCCGAGAATGTCTGTGTGTGCGCGTACATGTGGTAGGGAATATAGAGTGTAAGCTCCACTGAGGCAGAGACGGATGTGATTGTTCAAATATTCTCTGTAAAGCGCTGCGGAATATGTATGCGCTATATAAGAAACTGATAATAAATAAATAAGTACAAATGTTACTCTTATAATGGTTAGGGGGTGTAGACCATATACACTAATGCACACAGATGAGCTAAAATTATAAATATGAATGCAAATAAAAATATATATTATTTTTATATTTATATATGCACACACAGATCTCAGCATGTGTGTACACGTCTGTACGCAGAAGGCTCTAGCAGCGTTTATATAGGGAAATGCCCATTCCCACAAAAGACAAAACAGTGGAGAAAATACATAGAACGCGCTGGAAACAATGTATGTAAAAATAAAGGTACTTGTGTAGTTTCACGGCGCCAGCATGGCGCCATGCGTCTGAGTGCCCGTGCTGTGTTCTCTTCGCTCGCCCACGCTGCGGGCTCGGTGGCTCGCTACGCTCGCCACGCTATTTAAAATCAACTCCATGCCAACATGGATAGTGGAGGTATGAACTATCCATGTTGGCATGGAGTTAAGTTACTTTTTTGGACATATTTCGTGGCGAGCGTACACCCGGAAGTAGCACGGCGCCATGCTGGCGCCGTGAAACTACACAAGTACCAAAATAAAAAATAAATATTTATTAAACTAAAGTGTAAAACATAAGTACTGTATTAAGAAAACATTCACTGGTCAGTGGTATACAGAGTACAAAACTAAAGATATAGATATATTTCCTTTGGTGGCACTCCCTGTTGGTATAGTAAAGCAGACAAACAAGTCGGTGCCCTCCTGCAGAACACAGCAATAGCTGTGGGTACTATCTGTAGCGTAGGGGGGTTGCGGCGGCACTCGAATAATAATGACACAACAGCCGGTGTTTTGGTCACCAACATTTCAAAGCTCTGTGGCTCCTTTATCAAGGTGTGTAGAGAACAATTTACAAACACAAGTGATCTTACCTAAATACCTGTGGATCCCTGCCGCGAGACCTGTCAGTGCTGTCACCGCGGGGTGCATGCAAGTGACGTCACTCCGCTGCAGCAGACCTAGGGAATCACGGAGGGATCCAGTGCACCTGTGTCAGAAAACACATATACATTACTGAACAAATAAATGTCGGCAAAATATATACAGAGAATTGCCAAATAATAGGACACAATACAATACCAAAAAATAAATAATAATAGCACAATATGAAACTGATATATGTATGATACCGAACAAATTATTATTCAATTATTTTTATATGCATGGGGTAACCCTCTCGGATTACCACCGAAGTGGCTTGATCCCCAGGGGGTTCCGAGTTCGCAACGCTCCTACTATCGGCAAGTTCAATCAGGACTTTTGCCGTAAGTGGGTAGCTATTTTAAATAAGTGCAGCTTGGATCTTGTACTACTAGTGATCGAGGAGTCTGCACGCAAACTTTCTGTAATTAAGGAGAAGCGCGCTGCATTTGAGACTGCACACCTTGACTTACTGAAATCTGACACTGAAACTAAGTGGCTTGATAAATTGACAATAGACATTGAGTACTACAAGAAGGAATTTATCAAATTCAAACGGGACAAACTCCAAACAGTCCAGCGGGATTACTCAAAAATTAGAGTTTATTCATGGGTATATAACCCTGAGGGGAGAAGAAAGCAATACAACAGACGCAGAACTCCGAGAGCTGCCGGTGATACTGAGACCTCCAGTGGGGGATATTCGTCACCAAGCGACGCAGATTCAAACCGTCCATCATCCAGCGGTAAACCCCCTTTAGGGGTATTAACCCGCGCACAGCGGCAAAGACCGACATGCAGAGGCGGCGAAAACATCAGGCTCTGGAAAAGGAAGAGCCAGGAGCAAAAAAACGAAATAGTCTTTAACCTATCTAAAAGGACACTGACTAAGGGCTTGTCATTTGTGCCCTCTCGCCCGCTGGATAAATTTCAGTGGAAGGTTGACACCTACAGGTTTGGACGCAATCTTCGCCTCAAAGAACATTATGCCACCTCTGAACAGAACCCGGACTCCATCATTCAGCCAATCAATCGGTTCCGACCACATTCCACCTTTGACCCTCACAATAACATTATCTCTTTGAAGTGCTTTTTGAGATTAGTGGATGAACAAGGAAACAATACAAGTGTTCCTTCTCCCACAGATTTTGGTAATTTCAGTAAACAAGAAATGCAAACACTGAAAGCACTGAGTTAGGATCAGTCAATTATAATACGCCCTGCAGATAAGGGGGGCGGTATTGTGGTGCAGGACATTGAACAGTATCGCTTGGAGATATACCGCCAATTGGAAGACCACACAGTATATAGACATCTCCCTGAAGATCCTACCTGCAAGTTGTTTCAGAACAATCCAGTGGCTCCGGTGTTATACACCATACCAAAGCTTCACAAAGATCAAGTGAAGCCACCTGGTCGCCCTATAATAGCGACCAGGGACTCAATCTATTATGTTATATTACAATATCTTGATATATACAATATCTTGATATATAAACTACCATTGATATAAATATCAATGGTACAGCAGTTTATACCGGTCTTAATTCCCTTCTTCTCCATTGTCCTCCTTCTCCCTTCGAATCTCTTCTTTAGTCAAAATGAGATATACATGTTTTTTTTATATATTCTATTGTCATTTCTAGAGCAACTGCAGCTTTGTAAATCAAGTCGTCAAATGCCCCTGATGAAGTCACGTGGTTGACGAAACACGTTGGGCCTGCTGTTGTATTGAACCACCACATATTTTGTCAATTGATTCCATTAAATGACCGTGTAAACTTTGTATCTTTTATGAGCCGTGTTGTTGGCTTTTATTAAATATTTTATAAATTGAGGAAAAATTGTGTACTTTCACTCTTAGTGCACTCTGTTCCTGCTCTGTATCTCTAAGTGGTGTCGACCCGGCACTCCGCTGTCCTGGAATCAAAAACCTGGGTGCCTTTGTAGGCAGTAGATAGTGGTAGAGATGTGACCCACTCGGGGTGAAGCATCACACGGCACTCCAAGGATTTTCAAGTGAATTCAAAATGGTATTTATTGCAACAGTTTCGAGGCTGCTTGGCCCCTTCGTCAGGCTTACATCAAGAATGGGGCCGAAGGGGACGAAGGGGCCAAGCAGCCTCGAAACTGTTGCAATAAATACCATTTTGAATTCACTTGAAAATCCTTGGAGTGCCGTGTGATGCTTCACCCCGAGTGGGTCACATCTCTACCACTATATATATATATATATATATATATATATATATATATATATATATACACACACACACACACACACACACGTGGATGGGCTCTGGCACTAGCTATAACAGCTGTACTCCTCCCGTTGCCATCCGCAATTAGGAACCAGCAGGTCCCATACAATCCAAAGTCTGGCGGCACTCAGAGTGTAATGACAAAACGACAGCCAAGGCAATGTTCTGCCAACGTTTCAATTAGGTTTACTAATTTTCATCTTGCCCTGATGAAAATTAGTAAACCTAATTGAAACGTTGGCAGAACATTGCTTTGGCTGTCGTTTTGTCATTACACTCTGAGTGCCGCCGGACTTTGGATTATATAAAGGGATTTTTGTAAGAACTTACCGTTCGAATCCCTTTCTCTGATATGGTCCTGGTGACACAGCTCAACATTGGGATGTAGGAGTGTCCGAAGGAGCCAGGCACCTATCCTAAAGTTTTCAGAGGGTAGGCTCCTCCCCTACTGCATCCCGGACTCTTCAGTTCAATCTTTCAAAGCCACTGGAATACATTAACTCAGTACAAACGCCTGCACATATTATATGCACATTTTTCAACAATAACTGTTTCTTTAACCAATTTAACATGAACATCATGAACATCATGAACACTGGCATACTTACTGAGCGTAAGGGAGGGATCGCTGTATCACCAGGACCATATCAGAGAAAGGGATTTGAACGGTAAGTTCTTACAAAAATCCCTTTTTCTCTTTCAATGGTCCTGGTGACACAGCTCAACACTGGGATGTTCCAGAGCCGGTCCTTTGGGTGGGTACGCTCAGGTCTGCAGCTCTCAGCACTGCTCGCCCGAATGATGTGTCCTCCGACGCGAACTCATGGAATCTATAGAATTTGGCAAAGGTATGAACAGATGACCAAGTGGCAGCCCTGCAAACCTGCTCAGCTGTTGCCCCATGTCGAACCGCCCAGGAGGTGGCAACTGACCTGGTGGTATGCACATTTATTCTGGCCGGCACAGGCCTTCCAACTTTAATGTATGCAAATGCTATAACAGAGCGCAACCACCTAGCAATGGTCTGCTTAGATGCAGGCCAACCAATTTTGTGTATGTCATACAACACTAACAAGGTGTCAGTCTTTCTGACACTCTTAACTCTGTCCACATAAATGCGTAAGGCACGCACAACATCCAAATTTCTCAATTTGTCCCTTTTTCTAGAACCCTCTGGGGGTTGAAACACAGGTAGAATTATCTCCTGGTTTAGATGGAAAGCAGAGACTACTTTCGGTAAAAACTGAGGTACCGTCCGAAGAACTGCCCTATCCTCATGAAATATCAGGAAAGGAGTCTTGCATGACAATGCTCCCAACTCTGACACCCTTTTAGCCGAAGCCACTGCAAACAAGAATACCAGCTTCCATGTGAGGAACTTAAGGTCTGCCGACCTTAAAGGTTCAAAAGGTGCCTTCTGAAGGCATTCCAAAACCAGCGACAAATCCCAAGGCGCTACTGGTTGTTTGTATGGAGGTTTCAACCGAGACACCCCTTGTAGAAAAGTCTGAATTTCCGGTAAGATAGCAATCCTTTTCTGGAAATAGATGGACAAGGCCGAGATCTGCACCTTTAATGATTGGAGGCTTAACCCAGAGGAGAAACCATCCTGTAAAAATTCCATCATTTTTGTCAACTTAAAACGAGATGTCTGTGACTTCCATCTCTCACACCATCGAATGTAAGTCTTCCAGACCCTATAATAATTTGCCGAAGATACTGACTTCCTGGCTTTTATCATGGTGTGAACCACTGCCTCAGAGAATCCTTTATTTCTCAGAATGGCGGTCTCAACAGCCAGGCCGTCAAAATTAATCGAGCTGAATCCAGATGATTGAATGGTCCTTGTTTTAGAAGGTCTGGCCTCAGAGGTAGACGCCACGAGTCCACCGACAATCTCTGAAGCCTCGAGTACCAGGACCTCCTTGGCCAATCTGGAGCCACTAAGATCACCGGAATCGCCTGGGCCTGTATTTTCTTTAAGAGTCTCGCCAGCATTGGGACTGGCGGAAAAACATAAAGGAGATTCCCCTCCCAGGGGATAGTCATGGCATCCACTGCTTCTGCTAGTGGATCCCTTGTTCTGGCATAAAACCTGGGCACCTGATGGTTGAACCTGGATGCCATCAGGTCCACATCTGGAGTTCCCCACTTCAAGGTGATCTGATGAAATACTTGAGGGTTTAAACTCCATTCCCCTTCCTTGAGCTCCTCCCTGCTCAGGAAGTCGGCCTCTATATTCTCCACCCCTGGTATGAATATAGGAAAAAGAGAGAAGTAGCGCTTGCCAATGAGGAATATCAATGTAAAAAACATTTATTACACATATAAAAAAATTGCATGAACATGATAGACAATAAAAAATATACAATATAAAAGCTCAGGTTGGCCCTCTCTAAGTGCCACTGTGCAGGAAATAATGATAGGATCCGTCCTATTTGTGCCGTTTGGTAAAGAGTCCCAATTGGACCGATGCAGTTCTTTTGAACAGAGATATATTAAAGCTTTCCACTGGATTCAAATGAGCGTGATAGAAGTTAGGTATAATTACCACTGACTGTCCCTTGGGAGTCTTGTATCCATGTAGGACTGCTGTACAAGCTGTGATCTCCGTAAAGGGGATGGGTGGAATCTTCTCCGCTTGGGAATCGCAATACTTGTGGAGAGCCAGGTGGATGGTCTCAGTAGGTTTCTCCAAAAGTGGGGAGATGAAAGACGGCTGGTTGGATCCAAAACTGACACGGTGTGGCGATGGCAGAGAGGGGCCTTGAGAGCAAGCAGCCTCCAACGCGTTTCACTGCCTCTAGGGGCAGCTTTTTCAAGGAACATATATTTTTTATTGTCTATGATGTTCATGCAATTTTTTTATATGTGTAATAAATGTTTTTTACATTGATATTCCTCATTGGCAAGCGCTACTTCTCTCTTTTTCCTTTATTCGTATTTTTAGGGACCCACTCAGTCCCTTTAAGTAGCAGACTCACATCCCATTAACAGCGCCCTCTGACCGCCCTAGGGCAGTCTTTTTCTTGCACCTGGTATGAATATAGCTGATACTGCTGGAACATTCTGTTCCGCCCACAGGAGGATTCTGGACACCTCCCACATGGCTAGTTTGCTGCGTGTACCTCCCTGGTGATTCAGATACGCCACAGCTGTGGCATTGTCGGTCTGAATCCTTAAAGGGAGGTTCTGTAACCTGTTTCCCGCCAGAGAAATCACTTTCCAGACAGCCCTCAGCTCCAAGATGTTGATCGGTAGAGCAGACTCCTCTGGAGTCCACAAGCCCTGCAGCCGCAGGTCCAAGACTACTGCCCCCCAGCCCCTCAGGCTGGCGTCGGTAGTTACTACCAGCCAGTTCCAAGTCTGCAGTGACCGACCCCACTGAAGGGAATCCACGTCTGTCCACCATTTCAAAGAGTCTCGAGTATCCGAAGACAGCACTATCTGCTCTGACTTCATGGTCTGTGTGTTTCCTGACCAAGCCGTCAAGATGTTCCACTGGAACACCCGAGAGTGGAACCTGGCAAACTGCAGCGTCTCGAACGACGCCACCATTTTCCCCAGCAGCTTGAGGCACCTCCACACTGATGTGCTCCAAGAGCTGAGAATCTCCTGGACTAAGGCGACCAGATCCCTGGCCTTTGACTCCGGGAGAAATACCCGATGTAGATGGGTATCCAGAATGACTCCCAAGAATTGGAGTCTCTGTGACGGCACCAACTGAGACTTTTGTAAGTTTAACAGCCAGCCGTGAGCCTGCAAAAAACTGATGGCTTCTACCAAATGACTCTGCAACCTGTCTGCTGACTCTGCTTTGAACAGCAGGTCGTCCAAATAAGGTATCACTGTGATTCCCCTGAGCCGCAGCACAGCCGCCATCAGACATTATTTTTGTGAATACCCTCGGCGCAGTGGCCAGGCCAAAGGGCAATGCCTGAAACTGTAAATGCAGGTCTCCTATAGCAAACCTCAACAGGGCCTGATGTTCTGGGTGTATAGGAACATAAAGATATGCGTCCTGGACATCCATGGACGCCAAAAATTCTCCCTGGTCCAGGCTTAGTAGCACTGACCGTAGAGACTCCATTTTGAAATGGTCTACCCATAAATGGACATTCAGAGACTTCAAATTTAGTATTGGTCTGAAAGACCCGTCTGGTTTGGGCACCAGAAACAGAGTGGAATAAAAGCCTTTCTTCCAGTCTGCCCTAGGAACCGGAATTACCACCCCCTTCTCTAACAGGGAGTGAGCTGCTCTTACAAGAGCTGTACGGAGCCGAGCTTCCTTTGGTAAAGACGTGGGGATAAATCTTCTCGGAGGAAGACCTTTGAAGGGAATTTTGTAGCCCTGGGCTATAATGTCTAACACCCAGGCATCCTGGTCTAGAGAAGCCCATGCGTCCTTGAAATGTGATAGATGCCCCCCCACCTTTACCACTGCCGGGCAAATCCCCTGACAGTCATGCGGAGGGTTTGTCCTCTCCTTTGGTGACAGGTTTCTTCTGAAAGGAGCCAAACTTAGACTTCGGGGCCTTGCCCCTGGAAGACTGAAACTTTCCCCTGAATGACTGTCCTCGAAAGGACGCACCACCTCTAGGGGAGGGCCGAAAGGACGGCCTAAAGGCAGAAAATCTGGATGTCTGCTTAGCCGTGGGGGCAGGCAGGAATGTACTTTTGCCGCCCGTGGCCTGTTTAATGATCTCTTCTAATTCGGATCCAAATAATAACTTTCCTTTGAAAGCTAATGTTTCTAAGGCCTTCTTAGACTCATTGTCTGCTTCCCAGGCCTTAAGCCAGCCAGAGTACTCTCCTGGCATTAATAGATACTGTGGACACTCTGGTCGCCATTTTGAGCGCCTACTCCTCCGCTTCCAACACATACTCTGCAGCTGCCTTAAGCTTCTCCGCCAGCAGCAATACACCAGGGTCCGCATGTTAAATGGTACATAAATCATTAGCCCACTCAATCATGGCCTTAGAGACCCAGGCTGAAGCAATAAGAAGACGTAGGGTAAATCCCACCCCTTCAAATATAACCTTGAGGTTACCCTCCAGCTTTTTGTCCACAGGATCTTTGAAAGCTGCACCCCCTTGTACTGGTAATACAGACGCGCCACAGAGGCATCCACAACTGGCACTTTTTCCCAGAGCTCCGCATGAGACTCTGGCATGGGGTACAGACTTAGGAATCTCTTAGGCATCTGCAGCCTTTTATCAGGGGTTTTCCAAGCCCCTTCCAACAATTCCTGTAAGCCTTCATCAGAAGGAAATGTAACAGCCTCCTTACGCTGTCGCTTAAACACCCCTTTAGCAGGAGTCTTATCCTCCACTGACAGTTTTAAAGCCTGTTTTACAGCTGTAATAAGATCCTCTACCCCTGCAGATGAGGCATCTTCCAAAACATCACCCTGGTCCCAGGGAATGTCAGTATACGCTCCCTCCTCTTCATCTACCATGAAAGGCACTGAGTAAGACCTTTTAGGGCTCCCAACATCAACATCAATTTTGTCAAGTATTTCACTAACCCTGTTGATCCCTTTTGCAGTATCCTGCATCACCAGAGGACTGCTGAGATGATGGCATAGGTCTCTGAGATTCTACCAAGACATCACTCTGTCTGTCCAATAACTGCACCAAAGCGTTCACTGACCTGCCCAGGGCACTAGCCCACGCGGGTTCAATCTGCTCTGCCCTCTGGGGTTCACTCCCCATGGGTCTCACAGCAGCGCAAGCAATACATAAGCCCCCCTTGGCCATCTGCTCAGGGACAAATTTCTGTGTACACACATTACAAGCGCTCAGTGTAATAAGGGCTCCCTCCCCCAAAACCACAGCTTGTTGCTCAGACATGATGTAAAGTAACCTACACAGTGCATACAACAGCGATTATACAGGGTTAATGCACGCAGTCACTTAGCTGTCTGTCGGTTTCAGATGCGGGGAAACGATGCCCAGGAAATCCAAACACTCTGCCAGGATCTGTAAGCCAGCTCAGCTCCGCTGCAAGCGTTCTGAAAGGCGCCAAAAACAGAGTGAGGGAAGGGACCAAGTCCCTGCTGCTGCGGGGTCCGTGACTTTTGGCGCCAACCACCCCCAGTCAGCCGCTCCCTTAGTAGGATTTCCTAGTTCCAGTATCTCCCCCTCGGCTGGGGACCACTTGGAACATGCCTGTAACAACATTGCTGTCCTCTCATATCAGGAGCTCAGTGTGTAAGCTCCGCAGAAAATGGCCGCCGCCATCACGGAGCGCCTGTCCCCCATGATCCCCACCTAAGCGTGAAGCCGGTTTCAGGACGCTCCGGAGCCCAGGCAGCTTCTTAAAAGAAGCTGTAAGCGCTGCACAGGGAGGCCAGACAGCGTCTCCCTAGTGCACAGCGAGCTGACAGGATGCGCTTCTGTCAGCTCCTGCTGCGCTAGCAGTGTGAGGATTCACTATGAGAATCCTCACACTGTGCCTACCTAGCTAGAGTAAAATTAATAAAATAATAAAAATCCCCTAACTACTCTATTTCTTCAGCTGCTCCCGCAGCCCTTTAGAATAGCACCCACTCCAGTGGGCACCTAACACGAACTGAAGAGTCCGGGATGCAGTAGGGGAGGAGCCTACCCTCTGAAAACTTTAGGATAGGTGCCTGGCTCCTTCGGACCCTCCTACATCCCAGTGTTGAGCTGTGTCACCAGGACCATTGAAAGAGAAATATATATATATATATATATATATATATATATATATATATATATATATATATATATATATATATATATATATATATATATATATACATACATACATATATATATACATACATACAGTCGGGCAAAAAAGTATTTAGTCAGCCACCAATTGTGCAAGTTCTCCCACTTAAAAAGATGAGAGAGGCCTGTAATTTTCATCATAGGTATACCTCAACTATGAGAGACAAAATGAGGAAAAAAAATCCAGAAAATGACATTGTCTGATTTTTAAAGAATTTATTTGCAAATTATGGTGGAAAATAAGTATTTGGTCAATAACAAAAGTTCATCTCAGTACTTTGTTATATACCCTTTGTTGGCAATGACAAAGGTCAAACGTTTTCTGTAAGTCTTCACAAGGTTTTCACAAACTGTTGCTGGTATTTTGGCCCATTCCTCCATGCAGATCTCCTCTAGAGCAGTAATGTTTTGGGGCTGTCGCTGGGCAACACGGACTTTCAACTCCCTCCAAAGATTTTCTATGGGGTTGAGATCTGGAGACTGGCTCGGCCACTCCAGGACCTTGAAATGCTTCTTACGAAGCCACTCCTTTGTTACCCGGGCAGTGTGTTTGGGATCGTTGTCATGCTGAAAGACCCAGCCACGTTTCATCTTCAATGCCCTTGCTGATGGAAGGAGGTTTTCACTCAAAATCTGACGATACATGGCCCCATTCATTCTTTCCTTTACACGGAGCAGTCGTCCTGTTCCCTTTGCAGAAAAACAGCCCCAAAGCATGATGTTTCCACCCCCATGCTTTACAGTAGGTATGGTGTTCTTTGGATGCAACTCAGCATTCTTTCTCCTCCAAACACGACGAGTAGAGTTGTTACCAAAAAGTTCTATTTTGGTTTCATCTGACCATATGACATTCTCCCAATCCTCTTCTGGATCATCCAAATGCTCTCTAGCAAACTTCAGACGGGCCTGCACATGTACTGCCTTTAGCAGGGGGACACGTCTGGCACTGCAGGATTTGAGTCCCTGGCGGCGTAGTGTGTTACTGATGGTAGCCTTTGTTACTTTGGTCCCAGCTCTCAGCAGGTCATTCACTAGGTCCCCCCGTGTGGTTCTGGGATTTTTGATCACCGTTCTTGTGATCATTTTGACCCCACGGGGTGAGATCTTGTGGGGAGCCCCAGATCGAGGGAGACTATCAGTGGTCTTGTATGCCTTCCATTTCCTAATAATTGCTCCCACAGTTGATTTCTTCACACCAAGCTGCTTACCTATTGCAGATTCAGTCTTCCCAGCCTGGTGCAGGTCTACAATTTTGTTTCTGGTGTCCTTTGACAGCTCTTTGCTCTTGGCCATAGTGGAGTTTGGAGTGTGACTGTTTGAAGTGTTGGACAGGTGTCTTTTATATAGATAAAGAGTTCAAACAGGTGTCATTAATACAGGTAACGAGTGGAGGACAGAGGAGCCTCTTACAGAAGAAGTTACAGGTCTGTGAGAGCAAGAAATCTTGCTTGTTTGTTTTTGACCAAATACTTATTTTCCACCATAATTTGCAAATAAATTCTTTAAAAATCAGACAATGTCATTTTCTGGATTTTTTTTCCTCATTTTGTCTCTCATAGTTGAGGTATACCTATGATGAAAATTACAGGCCTCTCTCATCTTTTTAAGTGGGAGAACTTGCACAATTGGTGGCTGACTAAATACTTTTTTGCCCGACTGTACATATACACACACAAACACATACACACACAAACACATACAGGTAAAAGATCTGCGCAAGGTTAGCACATAATCAATGGGTTCCGTCTCTCCAGTATGTGGTGCTGCTCACTCCAAATAGGCTTTGTCACGGCCTCAGTAAGGTGCATAGAATGAAAGAAAGGAGGAGCACACAGGTGAGTATAATTGCACAGTGTTTACTGAAGAAAAGTGTAGGCTCACATACAATTCAATAAGCAGTAATCAGCATGTGTAGGAATCACCATCAGTACGTCAGCTTCATAGCACGGACACCGGAGGGCATCCAGGGAACCGGCAGATGGAAACAGCAGCGGCGAGGACGGAGTTCCAGACACGAGGACTGCAAACAGACGGGAACCACAGTGGAAGAGATCCGATACGTCAGGTGACCACGCCCCAACGCGTTTCGTCACTGATGACTTCGTCATATATATATATTTTTTTTTCTATCAAGTGTCTATGTGACTCTGAAGCACTGCCATCTATTGGCAGCAAGTGAAACTACATCTTTCTCTCTCACACATGCATGAACACAGAGGCAATCACAAGGTAGCAGACTAGCTTTCAAAGCATTTGCTTACAGCAGGCTTACTAGTAATTAAACATAAAATATTTTACATAGATGCATAGCTAAAGTTATTACAGAGATTATTTGAAGGCACACAAAGATAATGCTGTACAGTGGGAGGGGTAAATATAACAGAATCCAAGTTACCGGGGGTTTGGAATTTGTGTAAGTCCGACCCAGTGTGTAGTGATAATTTAAAGCTTGTGAATTCAACTGCCATTGGGTAAAGTGCCATTGTTTAAGTGTGGCATTACATCCAAGAAGGAGTAGAAGAGGCCCAGATACCTGACCTGTTAAGGGATCCACACAGTGCACAATAGCAATCTTCACATTAAGGCAGACACGCAATCTTGCACCAGAGCATGGCCGGACACTGTGAGGAGTGTCAGAACGACTGCAGGACAGTTAAGTATCTTTTTGATTGATTACTGTTAATAACTGTTCTGTAATACTATTGTACTGGTATTTAATTACTGAGTGGTGTGATTTAGTTTATGTCTGTACCAGATGCAAGCAGTTGTCTGCTCTGGAAACCAAGGTCAATGATCCAGAGCATCAAATTGAGGGAGATATATCACCTTGAGCAGAGTTTGCAGCTAACCATCACTGCATTAGAGGCCCAGGGGGGGGGGGGGGGGGGTGATGTCGGAGGATGAGTCAAGTGAGGAAGAGAGGATCTTTAGCTGGTTAACAGTTAGGGGGTCTAGGAGGAATAGATGATGAAGGGAGCGTCAGGCAACCTCTGAGCTACCAAACCCTAGTAGATCAGACCGAATGGATGAAGAAACTATGGTTGGGAGTGAGGAGCTGGCAGGAAAGGGTTCCTCTAGCAACCAGAGGAATACAACCTCTGACAGGGAGGGTAATTCAGAGAGAAAGGGCCCAAGGCAGATAGTGGTGGTAGGGGGATTCAATAATTAGGCAAGTTGATAGGACAATCTCTTATCGGGACCTGGGTGCTCGTGTACATATCACAGACCGGGTGGACAGATTATTGGGAGGGGCTGGGGAAGACCCAGCAGTCTTGGTGCATGTTGGCACCAATGACAAAGTCAGTGGTAGATGGGATCTCCTCAAAATGACTTTAGGGATTTAGGCAATAAACTTATGGTGAGGACATTGAAGGTAATAATATCAGAAATATTGCCTGTGCCACAAGCTAGCCCAGGGAGTCAGAGGGAGATTAGGGTGGTTAACGTGTGGCTCAAAGATTGGGGCAGGAGGGAGGGATTTGAGTTCCTAGAAAACTGGGCGGACTTCTTTTGCCATGACAGATTGCAACTGAACAAGGACTGGGCAGGTGTACTTGGGGGCAGGATGGTGGGAAGGCTTGAGTAGATTTTAAACTAGGAGGGTGGGGGAGGGTATAGTAAGAAACCTTAAACAAATAAATGAGTGTAGAATAAAGGGCAAAGACAGCTACATTGTGGAGGAAGCAAGGGGAAGGGAGGAACAAATGAACAATGTATACGAAAGGTGTATGAGACACACAGCCAAATACAAACATTGTCCATGATATGGATTTATCTTTTCAGGAACCTTCTGCAACTGTAACAGGTAACATAACATGTGCAAAGGAAAAATTAGATCTTAAATGCCTTTATCTGAATGCTAGGAGTTTAACTGGTAAAATGAGGGAACTAGAGACCCTAGTTTTGGAGGAAGATTTTGATCTCATAGGTATTACCGAAACTTGGTGGGACAAACCACATGAGTGGGAGGCTAACATAGAAGATTATAGTTTGTTTAGGAAAAAATAAATCGATTAGGGGTAGGTGGGGGGTACGTTTAGATGTTAAACCATCCTTAAAACCATACATAAGGGAAGACATATACGAGAGCACAATGGAGTCTGTAGAATCGGTCTGGGTTAAAATCACAAGTTATATTAAAAAGGGGCTAAAAAATTATAGTAGGAACATTTTATAAACCACCCAATATAAATACGGAGGAGGAAAAAGACCTCTTGCTACAAATGGGAAAAGGGGCCAGCTTAGGGGACATTATAATTATGGGTGACTTTAACTACCCAGAAATAAATTGGAAAGATAGGTCAAGTAGTACCACTAAGGGAAATGTGGATGCCCTGAATGACCACTATTTGTATCAATTTAATGAAAGTCCAACCAGAAATAACAAAATCCTGGATGTCTTGATAAGCAACAATGGGGAAATTCTTACTAGCATAACCATAAGGGAGACATTGAGGAACATTGATCACAATATGATCACATCTGAGTTAACCCCTTGAGGGTTTTGCTGGGGCAGGACAACCCTACCAGGGCAAGTTTGTCCTGCCGCTGCAAAATCCACCACAGGACGCAGGAAGCCCCCCCCCCTCACCTCCGGCGTGTGTACGCTGGAGCTGGGCTCGGGGATGTTCGTGGCGGCTCGGGAGGACTCGGGCACCTGAACTCCTGAGTGATCCCAAATCCCTACGAGCAGCCCCGAACATCCGAGCCTGCCACCTACATCACTGCAGTATGGCGATTGGGGAGCTACGGCATACGATCGCCAGAGTGGAGGGGGCCAGAGGAGGGTGGGGGGGTGACAGGAAGTTAAAGGTTGACGGGGGCCTAAAGGTGGTGCACCAGTGGTGCTCCGCCGGAGGAGCCACTGGTGTGCACCTACTACAGTGTGGTATGCCCGGAAATTTTCCAGGACAGCCCGCTGCGCAGGGCATACCACTCAAGTGGTTACATTTAAATAAAGATTACATTGGAGCAACTAGGTCCTTAAATTTCAGAAAAGCAAACTTTGGTAAGCTTGAGGAGTCCTCAACATATATAAACTGGAAGGAATTATTTAGAGATATGGATACCACTAAAAGTTGGCAAACAAAAAAAAAAAAAAAAAAAAAAAAAATACTGCAGGAGGGCACTGATAAATTTATTCCTAGGGTAAATAAAAGAACAAATGTCAAAAGGAAACTGATGGACTGAAAGTAAAATAGCCGCACACAGCTAATTTAATCCCCAAAAACTCTAGTTATATAAATGGGAAACTGTTAAAGAAGGAAAATAATGGCCCCAAAAAAATAAGCAGGGTACCCCAATAATAAAAGGAAAAGAGAAAGCAGAATTATTCAATTAATTATTTGCTTCGGTATTTACAAGAGAATAATCTTCAGAAGCTCTCCCACAGATTAAATGCTCAACTCTTGATTGCTCCCAAACAGTGTGTTTGAGTGAGGAAATAGTCAAAAATAGATTACAGTACCTAAATAGTAACAAATCTATTCTGGCCCGGAAGAAACACATCCTAGAACACTAAAATAATGGAGTTCTGACTACCATTATAATCGGATATTCGAGGAATCAATAAAAATCGAGGATAGTGCCAAAGGACTGGTGCATAGTTCACACAGTACCAATATGGAAGAAAGGTAGCAAAACTAACCCTGAAAATTATAGGGTTAGGGTAATTTAGGATTAGGGTAATTTAGGGTTAGGAGATATCATTTGTTATTGGATTAAAAACGGAGTGTACTTCCTCTACCTCTTAACGTTCTACTTGACCATTTGTACCAGGTGATATACATGTTCATGTATTATGTAAGTCTGTACCATGTTTCATATACCACTCTCTTGTATGACTTATTCCTATGACCTAATAAAAATTTATTATGGAAAAAAAAAACAGAGTGCACAATCGGGGACAGAGAGTGGTGGTAAATGGCATACATTCCAGCTTGGGTAAGGTCCAGAGTGTAGTCCCGCAATGTTCAATATTGGGAACCACCTTGTTTAATATATTCAGTAATGATATACGAAGTGACATAGTAAGTAAAATTGCAGTATTTGCAGACACAAACCTGAGTAAGGAAATTAACTCAGGAGAAGATGTGGATACACTACAAAGTGACTTCATTAAACTGGAAAGGTGGAAAATGCAGTTTAACGTTGATAAATGTAAAGTAATTAATTATGGGAACAAAAATTAACAAGCTCCTTATAAGCTAAATGGAGTTATTATAGGGACTTCTGCTGTAGAGAAGTACTTGGGGGTCATCATAGATGAAAAATTTCCTACGATGGCACCCGATTTTGCACTGAAATGCATCAGAATGCATTGAAATGTGTATTAAACTAGTGAAATGCCCCCAAATGTCATTTTTCATAGTGCACCACCCCCACTATCAACGTCAACCCGAAGCATGGCGAGCGCAGCGAGCCCGCGAGGGGCGGCGGTACGCGTCCTACGACCTTTTCATATCCCCACTATCCACGTCGGCGTGGAGTTGAGAATAGAATAGTGTGGCGAGCGCAGCGAGCCACCGAGCCCGAAGCGTGGCGAGCGCAGCAAGGGGACGCGGATACCTGTGAAGCCCGCGAGGGGATGTGTATAGCTGTGAAGGTATCCGCGTCCGCTCGCCACGCTTCAGGCTTGGTGGCTCGCTGCGCTCGCCACACTATTCTATTCTCAACTCCACGCCAACGTGGATAGTGGGGGTATGAAAAGGTCGTAGGACGCGTACCGCCGCCCCTCGCGGGCTCGCTGCGCTCGCCACGCTTCGGGTTGACGTTGATAGTGGGGGTGGTGCACTATGAAAAATGCCATTTGGGGGCATTTCACAAGTTTAATACACATTTCAATGCATTCTGATGCATTTCAGTGCAAAATCGGGTGCGATCGCATCGCATGCGATTTGATCGCATGCGATGCGATTTTTAGCATACAATCAGGATACGATGAAGGTCGTGGGAGCCGTGATACTCCACAAGTACCAAAAAAAAAAAGGACATAAATTAATTGGAACATGTACAACTAGTAAGCTAGTAAAAGGTCTTGAATTACTAGAATACAAAGATCGATTATCCATGCTGAATATGTTTTCACTGGAGAAATGGAGGTTAAGAGGTGACATGATTAGTATGCTCAAATACAGGATTGGGAATCATATGGAACTGGTAGATGATTTGTTCACTAACAGGCCTATACTTACAACACATGTGCATGTACTGAGGATTGAGTATAATAAATTTCATTCTTAATGAATGAAGGACTCTTCACCATTTATTAGACTCAATTTATTTATGCAACTCATTGCTCGAGGAAAATAAATTCTGTACTGAATTAAGAAGAGGATACTTCGCCATTAGAGCAGTCAAATTCTGGAACTCATTGCCGGTGGGGGTGGTTACAGCAACTACTGTTAATGAATTTAAATCAAAACTGGATACATTTTTGGCCACTAAGGGAATACTATAGATATGATTTAAGTCAATAGTTACAAGTAAAATATGTTGACTAACGTCTTTTTTCAGCCTTAATTACTATGTTACTATGTGCAGATTTATTAAGCTTGGTGAAGTGATCAAGTGTCTAGTTTTTATCACCGGCCAATCAGTTCCTGTGAAGTTACAGGCTTGGTATGAAAAATGACAGGTAGGAGCAGATTGGCTGGTGATAAAAACCAGACACTTCATCACTTCACAGAGCTTAATAATTCTACCCCTATGTTAATGGGCAAAGCCAGCCTGGCAGACTCACACAGAATCCTGCAACTTTGGCAACTCAGAGGCTGCTATATTTAGCTCAGCGTGTTACCTTAAAGGTGGCATCCATGGAAGCAGACAGAAGCAGATGACTGGACTTGTTTACAGGACACCACTGGACTCTATTCACGGGGCCTCTGTGTTCGCTCATCTGAAATACCACCTTCCTGGGGATCTCAGTCGTTGTATATTTTAACTGTAAATGTGGACCGAGATATTCAGAGACTCTGTAGATGTCCCATTCTATGTGCCTTGTGTGGTCATGTGACCTCTCCGATTTGTGACCTTCAACCTCTTCAGTCATGCTGGATTGTTCCTGCCGGAGTTTTTTAGGAATGTAAGGCTTCACCACAGTTTCACAAGTGGGAGCTCTCTTGTGTGCAGGCTGGACACTTTTTTCAGAGTTAAGCAAAGCCATATTTGAAGCTGTAATATAATAATTATTTCTATTGCTTTTACAGTCTGATATAGTTCCATCTGTGATAATAGAAGGTAAACCTGTCACCCCAGCCATACCAGTAGGGGGCAGGTAAAAGTCGCTGTGTACAAGGTGCGGTACTGGATGAAGAGCAGTGTGAGATGTCCCAGGCATCGCCCCGTCCTCTACTGCTTCAGTCTCAGAACCTGAATCATCATAGGCTACTAATGACGTCATTCCTGTAATGTGCTGGGTCAGTACCTATGAAAAATGACAGCATGGAGGACACTCAAAATATAACAGGTGACAATAAGGCTGATGTTTGTGTGACAATGAAAAGAGTAAATAGGATTTTAGATACCTACCGGTAAATCGTTTTCTCGTAGTCCATATGGGATACTGGGGTTCAATACTATGGGGATAGAGTTCCTCCGCAGAAGAGACAGGCGCATGAGATCTTTCACTGTGAGTGCACTGGCTCCTCCCCTCTATCACCTCCCACTTTCCTCAGTTAATGAAAAACTGTGCCGAAGGAGAGGCGACTGTATGAGGAGGTATGTGAATCAGTCAGTGTGGTGAGATTTGCACCAGCACACCAGTCAAACAAGAAACCGCAGGTGAATACTTAATATACAGATGTCACCTAGCAATTGAAGAATTGACAACAAGGCCACAAGCCAAGCAATTGTCAGAATTGACAAGGCAACAAGCCAACATAACTGAAGTTACAGTATGTTAAATTTCAGAGGTTAGACCTCAATGGTCCGACTGGACAGCAGAATATCCGCACAGAGGCGGGCACCCAATATCCCATATGGACTACGAGAAAAGGATTTACCGGTAGGTATCTAAAATCCTATTTTCTCTAACGTCCTATGGGATACTGGGGTTCAAAACTATGGGGAGGTTCCAAAGCTACCAGAACGAGAGGGTATGTGCGAGTCTGCTGTAATACCGCTTGTCCGAACTGGGAATCTTCCCTGACCAGAGCGTCAAACTTGTAAAATTTTACAAATGTGTGTTGACATGACCCAAGTTGCAGCTCTGCAGAGCTGTAAGGCCGAGACACCTTGGGCAGCCACCCAGGAAGTCCCCACTGATCTGGTTGAATGAGAGTTCAATGAAGGCGGTAGTGTAAGACCAGCCATTCTGTAAGCCTGTTGTATAGTGAATCCAACAGGCAATGGTCTGCTTGGATGCTGGAGAGCCCTTCCTTTGTGCATCATGCAGCATAAAGAGGAAATCCAACTTTCAAGTCCGAGCAGTAAGTTTTACATACACTTTAAGTATATGGACCACATCCAAAGTAGGAGGGATTTCAGGATAAGCTGAACTGGAAGGAAGCACAATAGGTTGATTGAGGTGAAACGCCGACACAACCTTTGTAAGGAAATGCAGCCTAGTTCTATGTTCCGATCGATCCTCATGGAACACCAGGTAAGGGCTTTTACATGACAGAGCTCCAAGTTCAGAAACCCATCTAGCTGAAGCCACTGCCAGCAGAACCACCGTCTTCCATGTACGGTGTTTCAGATCAGATTGTTCCAGCGGATCAAACCAGGACGACTTCAAGCAGGACAAAACCATATCCAGGTCCCAAGGCGCTGTAGGTGGTACGAAAGGGGGCTGAATTCTGACAACCCTTTGCAGAAAAGTTTGAACCTCCGGCAAGGACGCCAGCTTCTTTTGAAAGAAGAGTGACAATGCCGAGATCTGGACCTTCAAAGAACCCAATCGAAGTCCTAAGTCCAAACTAGCTTGGAGAAACCTCAATAGGTTGTTCAGCTTAAAATCCGCTGGTGGTAGGTTCTTCTTTTCACACCAGGCCACATATTTTCTCCAACTGAGATGATAGTGGGATGCCATAACCGGCTTTCTGGCTCGGGTCATAGTAAAAATGACTGAGGGGTGTAGGCCTTTCTGGCCTAAAATCTGCTGCGCAACCTCCAAGCCGTTAAACGCAACTGCTGTAAGACCTGGTAGACGAACTGCCCTTGGAGCAGTTGATCCTCTCTGAGGGGTAGACGCCATGGATCTTCCACTTGTATTGCCTGAAGATCCCCGTACCAGGCCCTTCGAGGCCAATCTGGTGCCACTAGGATGGCTTCTGCTCCTTGAAGCTGAATCCTCTTTACCACTCACGCCTAGAAAGGTAGCGGTGGGAACAGGTATACCATCCGGTAACTCCAGGGCCAAGTCAGGGCATCCACTGCTTCTGGATCCCTGGTCCATGAACAGTACTTGTCCACCTTGTTGTTTAGCCGAGAGGCCATGAGGTCTATCTGAGGGAGCCCCCCCCCCCCATAAAAAAAAAAATTCGTAATGATCCTGAACACCTGGGGATGTAGTTCCAATTCCCCTGGGTGTAGGTCTTGACGACTGAGAAAGTCCGCTTCCCAGTTGTCCAATTCCAGGATGAATACTGCTGACAACACCATCACATGTTGTTCTGCCCAGGAGATGATCTTCCTCGTCTCGATCATGCAAGTCAGGCTCTTTGTTCCTTCTATAATAAACCGCCCTCAGCTCCAACTTGTTGATGTGTAACCTGGATTCCAATAGAGACCATTTGCCTTGAAGACTGACTCCGTGAATCACCGCTCCCCAGCCTCTTAGGCTGGCATGGTTAACAGGAGCCAATCCTGGATCTGGAAACACCAACCTGCCAGGAGATTGGTGGAAGCCACCATCTTGCGCAAAAGTTTGAAGCAAAGATGAACAGTCAATTGAGGGGTCGTTAGCACCTCCTCCACCAACAGCTGAAGAGCTGTTACCTTCTCCATTGGTAGAAAAACCTTCTGTTCTACCGTATCTAGGATCATACCCAGAAACAGCATTTTCTGTTTCGGGACCAGCAATGACTTTGGCAGTTTCAAAATCCACCAATGATGTGTCAATGTCTTCATGGTCAGCTGGATTGAACTCCTTAAGGCATCATCCGATCCTGCATTGATTAGCAGGTCGTCCAGGTATGGTAATACATTTACCCCTTGGTGAGGAGAGACATAATTTCCGCCATTATCTTTGTGAAAATGCGTGGTGCCTTGAATAGACCAAACGGCAACGCCTGAAATTGATAATGGCCGTCGCCCAGCGCAAATCTTAGGAACATTTGGTGCGGGGTCCATATACAGTAGGTATGTGTAGGTAGGCGTCCTTCACATCTATGGAGGCTAGAAACTCCCCTTGTTCAAGACTGGCAATTACTGAGAGGAGCGGCTCCATTCTGAACATGAACACCTTAAGAAAAGGGTTCGAGCATCTCAGATTGAGAATGGGTCTTACCGACCCATCCGGTTTTGGTACAAGGAAGAGGTTTGAGTAACAACCCTGACCTTGTTCCTGCCTCGGAACCCTAATAACGACCTTTGACTGTCTCTGTATGGCTCCCTGAAGGAGTGTACGATCCTGTGCCGATGCTGGAAAGGCCGATCAGAAGAATCTTGTGGGGGAGGCTTGGAAAACTGCAGCCTGTAGCCCTGTCATAAGATTTCAGGCCCAGGAAACTAGGCACGAGGCTTCCCAAACGTGGCTGAAGTGTGACAGTCAAGCTCCCACCTCGAGAATGTCTCGTGGTGGGCAGACCCTGTCATGCCAAGGACTTGAGGCAGCTGCAGTGGCCGCATGGTCCTTTTGTCCTGAGGTATTAGTCTCTTTAAACTTACATCTGGATCCTCTGTTGGCATTTGGCACCCCTGGGCTTGAAGTGGTTTCTGGTGCTGGACAAGAGTCGTGATGGACGTTTCACTGTAGCTTGTGCTGATGGGAGGAATGTGGACTTACCATGTCCTTGGAAATCCACTCATCTAGCTAACTCCGATACAGTCTATCTCCTGTAAATGGAATGTCATACTGCGTTTTGAGTCCGCGTCTGCTACCCACTGACGTAGCCACAGGGCTCTTCTGGCCAACACAGCCATAGCTGAATTGCATGCATTCCTAGCACCCAGCTCCTTTTGTGCTTTTCAAAGTACCCTTGCTGTGTCCTGAATGTGGCGCAGCTTTTTACCTAGCTGTGTGACAGACATGTCCCCCAACAAACCCTCTTGGATTTGTGTGGACCAGGTATAAATGGCCTTGGCCATCCAACAGCTGGCTAGAACAGGACGCTGTGAAGCCACACTTGCTGCATACATGGACTTGAACTGTAACTTCAAGTCTCCTGTCAGCTCCATCCCTAAGAGTGGATACTCCCGGGACAGGAAGCAATACCTTCCTTAAAAGGCGTGAAACTGAGGAGTCTGCAACAGGTGGCTCCTCCCACCTTTTCCTAACTGCAGGGTCGAAGGGATATGCATTAACAAACCACTTAGTTAATTGGAACCTCTTTTCCGAGTTCATTCATGCGGTTTTAAAAGTGCCTTCTAGTTCCAATTGTTCCAGAAAATAGACAGGCTGCCTTTTCTGGGTCATAAAGAAGGAATCCGTGGGTTCCTCTAGAGTAGGGCTGGTCAACAATGGCCCTTCAGATGTTAGTAAACTACACATCCCAGGATGCTTTGCATTAGTTTTGCTATGTGGTCATGCTGAAACTGATGCAAGACATGCTGGGATGTGTAGTTCATCAACATCTGGAGGGCCGGTGTTGCCCAGCCCTGCTCTAGAGGAAGGTCTAAAACCTCTCTTATAGATCTAATCAAGGGCTAGGACTCCTGTGCCAGAGCTTTCCTCCTGAACAGATTTCTGTTCTTCCTCTTCCTCCCCTTCTTCAATCAAATCCTCCTCTGTTGCAGAGGAAAACACTGCTGCAGGCCTTTTCTGAGGCTGTGCAGGAAGGGGGGTGAGAGTATCAACCCTTGCAGAAAATATGGATACTTTTCTCTGCACTCTCTGGGTCTGCTGTTATTAGCAGCCAACTGAGAATAAACAGTCCAGCAGTGTGAATACTGTTGGCCCACACAGGCTCTCTTTTAAACCTGTGACCTTCCACGCAACTGTGGGGGCATCCCACAGACCTGTGTGATATCCCCACTAGGCTGTGGTGACATACATGTTTCACAGGTAACCTGTGATTGAGATGCAAATTTCGTGCTGCAAACCATGCAGGTCATTTCACCATTTTGCTGTACAGTCACCACAATAACATAGCAGTATAGACTAAGTGTAAGAGACTAATTGCAGTGTGTTAACAGCGCTTATTAACTAGTCAGTGGGGTAAGAATCAGAGCTACATGGGGACCAGCGTCTAACCTAAGCTCACTTGATCTGAGAGCAGGTTCTGTTATAATACACACAGTGTCTCAACTACACAGTGATATAAGCTAGGCAACACTATACAAGTGCTAAATAGAATTTAGCTTGCTGTCTCTGCTTGTTCAGGATCTCAGCACCGCTGAAGCTCCTGTAATGGCGCCTCAGATGCAGTGAAGCAGTAAACAGTATAAAAACGCACCAAGCAGAGCCTGGTCCCGGCTCTGAGTGAAGCCTCACCCCCTTGCACGGAGCTGTCACCTTCAGTGTATTATTCTGACAATATTGCGCTTATCTGTGTAAAAAACAGATTTAAGTTATAGCCCTGGTGGTCCAGCGGCTATCTGTGTGTGTCAGTCTTAAGGATGGGGGTTTGCGCGGTCCCTGCGTGAGGGCCGCCACTACTGCCACCGCCATCTTGCTGCACATAAAAGTCAGGGTGCCCCCTGTGGGGAACCCTGACTGGTACTCACCGCTCGACGTCTACAGACCTTGCCAGGGGTGTGCGGCAGCTGGGAGGTCTGCTCGCCCCAGCACAATGCTGTGCAGTGACAGAAACCCCTCTCAGGACAAAGTCCTGCACCAGGGCAGCTCTGCGTCTGAAGAGGCCGGTGACTGACCCTTCCCCTGGCACCCTCGAAGCAGGACTGCTGCTTTGGTCCAAAAGCAGTGCCCCAAAATAATAAACGTAATAAAAGTTTGAAGAAAAATCCTCTGGAGCTACCAGAAGTGCTGCCTCTCCTGAGGCACATTTTTTCTAAACTGAGGAAAGTGCGAGGTGATAGAGGGGAGGAGTCAGTGCACCCACAGTGAAAGATCTTATGTGCCTGTCTCTCCTGCAGAGGAACTCTATCCCCATAGTATTGAACCCCAGGATCCCATAGGACGTTAGAGAAAGAAAGATTAGATCAGTGGCTATTTCTCAGCAACTGGCGAAAAAACATTCCCAATGTATGAAGCCTGAATACCTTATGTCAAGCTAAAGATTAGGGATAGGCTTCTGTTAGAAGTAGGCTGTGATTAGAGTTACATTTGGATGCGGTTAGAGGTATACTCTGGTTAGGGCTAGGCTGCGGCTAGGGTTAGACGAGGGCTAGGCTGCGGCTAGGGTTAGACGAGGGCTAGGCTGCGGCTGGGGTTAGACGAGGGCTAGGCTACGCCTAGGGTTAGACGAGGGCTAGGCTGGGAACAGGTCAACAGGTCATTAGGTCGACATGGACTAGGTCAACAGTCAAAAGGTCGACAGAGTTTTTCACTGTTTTTTGAGCCAACATGTGCCGACGGTATTTCATGCCCTACCATCCACTAGGGCGTGGTGGGAGAATAAAATAGTGGAAGCGAGCGATGCGGTGCACTTCAAACTGTCGACATTTGAGTCAAAAATCAGTGAAAACCCCATGTCGACCTAATGTCCTGTCGACCTAGACCCATGTCGACCCAGTTGGTGTAGACCTAACAACCCACACCCGAAATAATTGCATAATACACCACATGCAGAAAATTTTCCTTTCGGAAAAGGACACCTACTGTATGACATTATGTAGACAGGCGATTACAACAGCTGGATTTACATTAATTATATCTATTTGAGGAGGTCTGTTCCTGAAGTGACAATCATTATATATGGCTACATTATGGTTATACTGCACACTAGACATGATCCTGAGTTTCAGGGACCTGCTTGATAAGAGGTAACCTTAACGTGGTGGGCAGGTTTATATTTTTGGCCAAATGTATGCCAATAACTTCATAATTACATATAAAAAGGAATATACAGATGGAGCCGTTCTCAGTGCACCTGCCAGCATGACATATCTCTAGCGGAGGCGGGGCCAGTGGACCATTGCCGAGAATGGGACATGCGGGCGTCTCATGCGCATGTGCCCCATTCTGCCGGACTGGGCAAGGGAGGCCCAGGCTGGCGATCACATCTGTATATGCATAGTGCACCTGCACACATCCCCTTTGTCTAGTATGCAAATTTAAACCCCTTTTTCTATATACACCATATATACCCGAGTATAAGCCTACTTTTTCAGAACATTTTTTATGCTGAAAAAGCCCCCCTCGGCTTATACTCGTGTGAGGGTCCCACTTGAGTCACTGGGCCATATTCAATGAGAAAAATTTGCCGTGTTTTATGGCGAGTTTGTGCTATTTTCGCGTTGGAAGGAGCATTTTGCTCTCCAAAAGTGAACCACCCTATTCAATGTGATATTTTCACCGTCTTTCTAAGTGATTTTCGCCGTGTCTCTCTGTGTAGCAATTCTCCATCTTTTCATGGAGAACTGGAATGTGAACTTTTAAACTAAAAGGTTTTTTTTTTTTATTTTGGTGTCAAAAAATCAGGATTTTTTTTCTGTGAAGGGGCATGTTATTTTTATTCATGTGCTTATAGCACATGAATATATATATTTAATTTAAAAAATATATATTTAAAAAAAAATTTTTTTACACAGAGCAGCCAGCAGGGGGCCGGAGCTCTTGAGCCGCTCATTAGATATTCATATATTCACTTCACCCGATCATTACATATGCATGATCGGGTGCAGTGAATACTGGGTCCCCAGCTGGCTATGGGGAGGGGGCAGCTTGTGCTGCCTGGGTCCCGGGGAGCCCTTCTCCCCTCCACATATGTTCTGGGGCAGCCAGGGAGACTTTAATCTCCCTGGCTGGCACCGTCCCCCGGCTCCCTGCCAGCTCCCTGCCGCGGACGCTCGTCCGGTGCAGGGGTTAAGACTCGCCGTGAGTGGCGGCGAGTCTTAACCACATTGAATAGTGAGAGCAGCGAGCCCTCCGGAACAGGGCGAGGGCATGGCGAGAGAAAAAATCTCTCGCCATGCACGCAGAATATTTCTCATTGAATACTGCCCAATAAGTTTTCCCAGTTTTTTGTTGTAAAATTAGGTGCTTCAGCTTATAATCGGGTCGACTTATACTCGAGTAGTCTATATTTTGTGCATACTTCAAGTCTGAGATGGCTACTTCCTAGATTAGCACCCATCCCCCAAATGGTTTTTAAGCAGGGACTGCACAATTGTGAACAAGGCATAATTTCAAGTAAATCCTATTATTTTAAAGCCCCGTATACATGGTGAGACATTGGCTAATGGGTAGTTTTGAAGAAGCTATTTTGATTTTGAGTGTTGTCAAACTCATGGCCCGCCAGCTGTTGCCAGTTTTAGCAATCCATTATAAAAAATCTGTGGCAGGGCATGCTGGGATGTGTAGTTCCACAACAGCTGGAGAGCCATGAGTTTGACACCATTGGACTAGATAATCAAGAGATTTTGGCTAGATGCACTGGAGATTTTGACTAAGCGATTTTGTCTAGTAATTATCAAAATTGGCTTGCCTGCACAGTCAATCTAATGCTATGGAACTTATGTAGCATAACCCACACCACCCTAGGTCCACGCCACCATCTATTATCTTTAGTAAAGTTGTGGGGAGCGAAGCCAGACACCGTGCCGGAAGCGTGACGTGCGAAGCGTGCCCGCAAGGGGACAATGGTGCTATTCTAAAAGCAGCTAACGTAACTGGTGTAAGGTGTGGCCGCAAAGATGAGAAAGTACCCTTTTAACACTGGGGCAGATGTATCATAGCAGCGCTTATCGCGCCGCTATGATACTTCCTGCTTCGCCTCAATAGCGAGGCGAAGCAGGAAGGGACATCGACAAGATGTATTAACATCTTGTCTGCCAAAGCGGGGGAGCGTTAACTCCCCCCTCCGGCGATGTCCCTTTCTGGAGATAGCGCATCAGTTAATACTGATGCGCTATCTCCTGTCCCCCGGCCGGCCGCACTGGGAATGCGCGGGATCTCGCTGTTCACGCGAGATCCCCAGCGCAGCCCAGACCTAACAGCAGGGACAGCGCTGTCCCTGCTGTTTAGATAGGGCTTCGCCAGCCTGAGGCTGGCGAAGCCAAATCCGGCTTGTCAGCGATGCTGACCGTTCATACATTCGGCCTGCTATCATTTTGATAGCAGCGCCGATATGGACAGGGGCGCATAGCGCCCCTGTCCATTACCGCATCCCGGCCGCTTCATACATGGGGGAGAAGCGGTATCAGTGCACATAACGTGCGCTGATACCCCTTCTCCCCCATAACGACCGTTCATACATCTGCCCCACTATTAGTTACTTCCACATACCCTACATTCTATGACACCTTATACTCGATTACACTTTATGTGATGCCTAGGGTTCCCACCTCATCCCTTTAAAACAGGAGACAAACTAATTGCACAGGTTCTGTGGCTGATTAAAAAAATACAGTTGGAATGAAGTCTGATGGCTGTTAAAAAAAAAAAAAAAAAAACAGTTGAAATGAAGTCTTGTTTTTTTTTTTTTTTTTTTAACAGCCATCAGACTTCATTCCAACTGTATTTTTTTAATCAGCCACAGAATCTGTGCAATTATTATGTCTCCAGTTTTAAAAGGGATGAGGTGGCAACCCTAGTGATGCCCTAGGGTGGTTTTTCTGGACAGGTTTGGGGGTGCTCTGCGCCTCAGAATTGTGAACCTCCTGTGTGAGGAACCTCCTCAATAGAGGTGCCCTGAACATGGTGGTCACTTCTGGTGCAGTAGGTTTATGTTTTAAAAATTGATTCCTTCACCTTTAGTGAATGATCACCCCAAATGTGTACATGTGTACCGTCATTGGTGGATTCCAACCACTTTATAATGAGCGTGTTTGCAGGTAAAACGTCCAGGACACCTTGGGTTTTCTTATCCCCACGTGTTTGTCTCTCAGACCATCATGGTGGAACACAAAAATAGGAATAAAATAGTGTAATATTGCTAACACAATTTATTAATCGCAAAAAACAGACTTAAAATGCTCGTACAATATATAAAAAGATATAGGCTTATCTGGTGCAATGGTGAGGTCAGTCTATCGTCATCACACTGTCAGAATTTCCCTCAACGCGTTTCATCCCCCGCCAGTGGGCTTGGACTTCGTCAGGAGTGTCTGACGAAGTTCAAGCCCACTGGCGGGGGATGAAACGCGTTGAGGGAAATTCTATATATCTTTTTAGATATTGTACGAGCATTTTAAGTCTGTTTTTTGCGATTAATAAATTGTGTTAGCAATATTACACTATTCTATTCCTATTTTTGTGTTCCACCATGATGGTCTGAGAGACAAACACATGGGGATAAGAAAACCCAAGGTGTCCTGGATGTTTTACCTGCAAACACGCTCATTATAAAGTGGTTGGAATCCACCAATGACGGTACACATGTACACATTTGGGATGATCATTCACTAAAGGTGAAGGGATCCATTTTTAAAACATAAACCTACTGCACCAGAAGGCGCCCATCTCACTCTTTTTCTAGATCTCTATGCGAGGGTTCTCTGGAACAGGAACCAATAGGAGAGGAGCTGCCACTCTTTAAAGAGAAAGAGGAACGGTGCACACGGGGGAGATCAGACACATCTTGTGACCAAGAGAACAGAACTATTCCTTTTGGGGGGATCCATTTGGCGCTTGTACCATCTTTTTTTTCGATATATATCTCCTATATATTTGGCTACATCTGTCACTCAAAGTGGGTGTCTGTGTCTATAACGCTCTGTTCCTGGACTTTCCTCTTAATGTGTGATTGCCTTCATCTGTGCTGAACACCTTTCTGAGAAATTAACCTGTTTAAAACAGGTGATGGCAATCATACATTAAGGGGAAGTCTAGAAACAGAGCATTGTGTCCCTCCTGGAGAGGGTCATGTTGGGAGGTATGTGACAGAGAACCAGCCCAGTGAGCCCACAGACAGTGCCAGACACCCACTGCCTTCCCATGTTGCCCAGCACTGCTACTCCCTAGCCACCAGGTGAGCGCCCCCCTCCCGAAATTTGCGGCAAACCCCCCCCCCGCGCCCCCCCCCCTCCGCGGGCAAAAATACCCGCTCCCCCGCAACCCCCCTACCGCGATTCGCAGCAAAAACACCCCCGCGACCCCCCTCCCGCGATTCGCTGCAAAAGAACCCCCCACGACCCCTTCCCGCAATTCGCGGCATAACCACCACCCGCGACCCCCCCCTCCCACGAATCGCTGTAAACCTCCCCCTGACCCCCCCCCCCCCCCGATTCGCGGAAAAAAACACCCCCCCTGCGACCTCCCTCCCGCGATTCGCGGCAAAAAGGACCCCCCCGCGACCCCCCTTGCACGATTGGCGGCACCCCCCCTGTGCGACCCCCCCCCCCCCGCGATTCGCGGCACACCCCCCCCCCCCCCCCCCCCCCCGGAATTCGCAGCAGCCCCAGGATTAAATGGCACCATGCAAAACACTGACATGGCCTATGGTCGACAATGAAAAAGGTTGACATGAGTTTTGAAGATTTATTTTTAATTTTTTTTAATTTTTTCATATTCATTGTCATGTGTCGACATGGACACCAATGAAGTGGCACACTTATGTCAACATTTACATGTGTTGACCTTTCTGTGTTGATTTTTTCTTGTGGCGATTCGCGTCACCACCCCCGCAACCCCCCCTCCTGTGATTCGCGGCACCCCCCGTGACCCCCGACCTCCCGCAAAATCGCGGCAACCCCCACCGGAACCCCTGTGAACCCCCGCCCTCCCGCGATTCGCGGCACCCAACCCCCGCGACCCCCCCTCCCGCAATTCGCGGCACCCCCCCGTGATTCGCGGCAGCTCCAGAATTAAATTGCACATGGAAAACACTGACATGGGCTATGGTCGACAATGAAAAAGGTTGACATGAGTTTTTGAAGTTTTTTGTCATTTTTTGAATATTTTCATATTCTTTCATGTGTCGACATGGACACCAATGAAGTGCCACACTTATGTCAACATTTACATGTGTTGACCTTTCTGTGTTGATTTTTTTTCTTGTGGCGTTTTCGCGTCACACCCCCCGCAACCCCCCCTCCGGCGTTCGCGGCACCCCGGCACCCCCCCGCGACCCCCCCCCCCTCCCGCAATTCGCGGCAACCCCCCCACCGGAACCCCCATGAACCCCGCTCTCCCGCGATTCGCAGCAGCCCCAGGATTTAAATGGCACATGCAAAACACTGGCACGGCTATGGTCGACAATGAAAAAGGTTGACATGAGTTTTGAAGATTTATTTCATTTTTTGAATGTTTTCATATTCATTGTCATGTGTCAACATGGACACCAATGAAGTGGCACAGTTATGTCAACATTTTACATGTGTTGACCTTTCTGTGTTGAGTTTTTCTTGAGGCGATTCGCGTCACACCCCCCGCAAACCCCCCTCCCGCGATTCGCGGCACCCCCCGTGACCCCCCACCTCCCGCAATTCGCGGCAACCCCCACCGGAACCCCTGTGAACCCCGCCCTCCCGCGATTCGCGGCACCCAACCCCGCGACCCCCCCTCCCGCAATTCGCGGCACCCCCGTGATTCGCGGCAGCTCCAAAATTAAATTGCACATGGGAAAACACTGACATGGCTATGGTCGACAATGAAAAAGGTTGACATGAGTTTTTGAAGGTTTTTTTTTCATTTTTTGAATGTTTCCATATCATTGCTCATGTGTCGACATGGACACCAATGAAGTGCCACACTTATGTCAACATTTACATGTGTTGACCTTTCTGTGTTTGATTTTTTCTTTGGCGATTCGCGTCACACCCCCCCGCAACCCCACTCCCGCGATTCACGGCACACACACACACCCCCGCGATTCTGGGCACCCCAACCCCGTGACCCCCCCTCCCGTGATTCACGGCACATCCCCGCGACCCCCCTACCATGATTCGCCGCAACCCCCCGCCCCCGTTAACCCCCTCCCCGCGATTTGCGGCAACCCACCCCGCGACCCCCTCTCTCGCGATTCTCGCAATCCCTCCCCTCCCGCGATTCGCAGCATCCACCCCCCCACACCCCCCCCTCCCTGCAATCGTGGCACCCCCCCGCGACCCCCCTCCTGCAATTCGCGGCACCCTCCGCGACCCCCCCTCCGCGATTCGCGGACACCTAAGTTGCAATACAGGGCATCTTTCATACAATTCTAACCATATTTCTCATATACAAACGTTCACAAATTAAGGGGGCGCAGCCCCTTACGACGGTGTGAAGAGCGCCCGTAGGGCGCGATGAATCACCTAGTATATATATATATGTATATATGAGGTGTGGGGGCGGCGGCACTCAGATAGAAAATACACGAACAGGCGGTATTAAAACCAAACGTTTCAAAACCCGAAGGTTTTTTTATCAAGGTTGTAGCGTGAGAACAAGTTACAGGCATTAGTGTTCTTACCTAAATAGGGACAGCCTCCCTCCGTGTTCCACGTTGGCGCGGATAATGACGTCATCTCCCCTCAGCAAGCTTGCCGGGGGGCACCAGGCAGGAGGCCGGTCAGTGTGAACAAATGGTAGTCATGGAAATGACGTGTTGCTGTAAACAAAAAACGTGCATAATCAACGAAGTGAAAACAAACCAGAGTATCAAAAGGCAAATCGTGCAAATAAAACAGCTCGTCATAACAGTGCATTAAGGGGGTACCAGTGCTTAATAAAATGTTGAATAATAATAAAGAAGTGTGGCTGCAATATAACTGGATTTATGCTGATAAGGTATATAAATGCGGTTCTCTGTAACGAAAAATAATTAATGGTCAAGCGAGGTTATCTATAAAGATAACTTAAGTATAGGGAATCAGGATTTGACAGCTATCTGGCATCTGATATATGACATAGGGTCATGTTAGTAGAATAGTTGCTTAGATCGTACAGCGGATTGGTGCAGTTATAAGAAGCAATTTAACCCTAAATTTCATTAAGCCCTTAGGGGCAAGGGTGTCTAACATAAAGATCAAGCGGCTTTTCTTTTTGCAGCAGCATGAGCGATCTATTGCCACCTCTCATCAGGGGCGGTACCTTGGTCAATTATTTGTATCGAAGGGATGTAATAGGATGTTTAGCCTCAAAAAGTGCCGGGCCACTTTTACCTGTAATTATCGCACTCTTGATGGCTGATCTATGTGTGGCTGCTCTTTCCTTAAATGTGCGGTCTGTTTTGCCGACAGTGTCGGCCGCATGGGCAGCTAATAAGATATATCACATATTTGGACATACATCCAAGTCGATATCTGATCTTGAATTTTCTTCCCTGGTAAAGGGATGGTAGAACGTGTCACCAGGAATCATATGGCTGCATGTGGTACAACCACAGCAGCGGTAACTGCCTGGTTTGGGTGTCCCTAGGAAGGTGGAGGGGATTTTTATTAGGGTACTGGATATTGTTGTGCACTAGAAGGTTTTTGAGGCTTTTGCCTCTTTTGTAGCACTCATCAGGGTCTTAGATGCAACGCCGGTAAGGGATTGATCTGTTTGTATGATTGGCCAGTGCTGTCTGCCAATGCGGTTTATCTCTGTACTTTGAGTATGAAAGATTTGACCCATATTATCTTCTCTGTCTGCGTTGGCTTGGGTTTGCTGATAAGGGTGGATTCTCTTGACTTGGCAGCTATGTTGTTCTTGGTACGTAGGACCTGTCTTGAGGGTATCCCCTTTGTACAAATGTTTGTGCCATTTTGTCAAGGGCTGGTTTGCACTTCATTTACATCACTTGTGATTCTGCGCACCACGTGATTTTTTTTGTAACAGATTTTTTGTTACAGAGAACGCATTTATATACCTTATCAGCATAATCCAGTTATATTGCAGCCACACTTCTTTATTATTATTCAACATTTTATTAAGCACTGGTACCCCCTTAATGCACTGTTATGACGAGCTGTTTTATTTGCACGATTTGCCTTTGATACTCTGGTTGGTTTTCACTTGGTTGATTATGCACGTTTTTTGTTTACAGCAACACGTCATTTCCATGACTACCATTTTGTTCACACTGACCGGCCTCCTGCCGTGCCCCCCAGCAAGCGTGCTGAGGGGAGATGACGTCATTATCCGGCGCCTCCCCGCCGGCGCCGACGTGGAACACGGAGGGGAGCCTGTCCTATTTAGGTAAGAACACTAATGCCTGTAACTTGTTCTCACGCTACATCTTGATAAAAAAACCTTCGGGTTTTGAAACGTTGGTTTACCTGAAATTTTATTCATCAAGCCTGCACTTAGTCTGCAAAGGCGCTTGGTCCCATTGGAGGTGCTAACCCCCTGCTTCTTTATGTATGTGTATATATATATATATATATATATATATATATATATATATATATATATATATATATATATATATATATATATATATATATATATATATATATATATATATATATATATATATATATATATATATACTAGGTGATTCATCGCGCCCTACGGGCGCTCTTCACACCGTCGTAAGGGGCTGCGCCCCTTAATTTGTGAACGTTTGTATATGAGAAATATGGTTAGAATTGTATGAAAGATGGCCCTGTATTGCAACTTAGGTGTCCGCGAATCGCGGGAGGGGGGGTCGCGGAGGGTGCCGCGAATTGCAGGAGTGGGGATCGCGCGGGGGGGGTGCCGCGAATTGCAGGAGGGGGGTGGTGGGGTGGGGTGGATGCTGCGAATCGCGGGAGGGGAGGATTGCAGAGAATCGCGGGAGGGGGATCGCGGGGTGGGTGCCGCAAATCGCGGGAGGGGGGTTACGGGGGCGGGGGTTGCGGCGGATCATGGTAGGAGGGGTCGCGGGGGCAGTGCCGTGAAATCACGGGAGGGGGGTCACGGGGTGGGGTGCCGAGAATCTGCTGGGGGGTGTGTGCCGTAAATCGCGGGAGTGGGGGTTGCGGGGGGGGTGGGGGGGTGTGACGCGAATCGCCACAAGAAAAAATCAACACAGAAAGGTCAACAATGTAAATGGTGACATAAGTGTGGCACTTCATTGGTGTCCATGTCGACACATGAGAATGAATATGAAAACATTCAAAAAAATGAAAAAAAACTTCAAAAAACTCATGTCAACCTTTTTCATTGTCGACCATAGCCATGTCAGTGGTTTTTCCATGTGCAATTTAATTCTGGAGCTGCCGCGAATCGCGGGGGGGTGCCGCGAATTGCGGGAGGGGGGGTTACGGGGCGGGGGTTGCTGCGAATTGCGCGGGGGGGGTCACGGGGTGGGGTGCAGAGAATCGCGGGGGAGGTGTGTGTGTGTGTGCCGTGATCGCGGGAGTGGGGGTTGTGGGGGGGGGGGTGTGACGCAAATCGCCACAAGAAAAATCAACACAGAAAGGTCAACACATGTAAATGTTGACATAAGTTGTGGCACTTCATTGGTGTCCATGTCGACACATGAGAATGAATATGAAATATTCAAAAAATGAAAAAAAAAACTTCAAAAACTCATGTCAACCTTTTTCATTGTCGACCATAGCCATGTCAGTGTTTTCCATGTGCAATTTAATTCTGGAGCTGCCGCGAATCATGGGGGTGCCGCGAATTGCGGGAGGGGGGGGTCGCGGGGTTGGGGTGCGCGAATCGCGGAGGGCGGGGTTCACAGGGTTCCGGTGGGGGGTTGCCGCGAATTGCGGTAGGTGGGGGGTCACGGGGGGTGCCGCAAACCGTGGGAGGGGGGGTTGCGGGGGGTGTGAGCGAATCGCCACAAGAAAAAAATCAACACAGAAAGGTCAACACATGTAAATGTTGACATTAGTGTGCCACTTCATTGGTGTCCATGTTGACACATGACAATGAATATGAAAACATTCAAAAAATGAAAATAAATCTTCAAAAACTCATGTCAACCTTTTTCATTGTCGACCATAGCCGTGCCAGTGTTTTGCATGTGCCATATTTAATCCTGGGGCTGCCGCGAATCGCGGGGGTGCCGCGATTTGCAGGAGGGGGGGGGTGCGGGGGTGGGTGCCGCGAATCGCGGGAGAGCGGGGTTCATGGGGGTTCCGGTGGGGGGTTGCCGCGAATTGCGGGAGGGGGGGTCGCAGAGGGGTGCCGCGAATCGCCGAGGGGGGGGTTGCGGGGGTGTGACGCGAATCGACACAAGAAAAAAATCAACACAGAAAGGTCAACACATGTAAATGTTGACATAAGTGTGGCACTTCATTGGTGTCCATGTCGACACATGAGAATGAATATGAAAATATTCAAAAAATGACAAAAAACTTCAAAAACTCATGTCAACCTTTTTCATTGTCGACCATAGCCATGTCAGTGTTTTCCATGTGCAATTTAATTCTGGAGCTGCCGCGAATCACGGGGGGGTGCCGCGAATTGCGGGAGGGGGGGTCGCGGGGTGGGGTGCCGAGAATCGCGGGAGGGTGGGGTTCACAGGGGTTCCGGTGGGGGGTTGCCGCGAATTGCGGGAGGTGGGGGGTCACAGGGGGTGCCGCGAATCGCGGGAGGGGGGGTTGCGGGGGGTGTGACGCGAATCGCCACAAGAAAAAATCAACACAGAAAAGGTCAACACATGTAAATGTTGACATAAGTGTGCCACTTCATTGGTGTCCATGTCGACACATGACAATGAATATGAAAAAATTTAAAAAAATTAAAATAAATCTTCAAAAACTCATGTCAACCTTTTTCATTGTCGACCATAGCCATGTCAGTGTTTTGCATGTGCCATTTAATCCTGGGGCTGCTGCGAATTGCGGGGGGGGGGGGGGGGTGCCGCGAATCGCGGGAGGGGGGTCGCAGGGGGGGTGCCGCCAATCGTGCAAGGGGGGTCGCGGGGGGGTTCTTTTTGCCGCGAAATGTGGGGAGGGAGGTCGCGGGGGGGGGTCACGGGGGAGGGTTTGCCGCGATTCGCGGGGAGGGGGGGCGCGGGGTGGTGGTTATGCCACGAATTGCGGGAGGGGTCGTGGGGGGGTTCTTTTTGCAGCGAATCGCGGGAGGGGGGGTCGCGGGGTGTTTTTGCTGCGAATCGCGGTAGGGGGGGGGTCGCGGGGGAGCGGGTGTTTTTGCCGCGAATCGCGGGAGGGGGGCGCTCACCTGGTGGCTGTGGAGTAGCAGTGCTGGGCAACATGGGAAGGCAGTGGGTGTCTGGCACTGTCTGTGGGCTCACTGGGCTGGTTCTCTGTCACATACCTCCCAACATGACCCTCTCCAGGAGGGACACAATGCTCTGTTTCTAGACTTCCCCTTAATGTATGATTGCCATCACCTGTTTTAAACAGGTTAATTTCTCAGAAAGGTGTTCAGCACAGATGAAGGCAATCACACATTAAGAGGAAAGTCCAGGAACAGAGCGTTATAGACACAGACACCCACTTTGAGTGACAGATGTAGCCAAATATATAGGAGATATATATATATATTATATATATATATATATATATATATATATATTCCAGAAGAACTGGCACTCCCGGGCTTGGGTTTAAGCCAAAGTACCTTGCCCGGTGCCTGCAATAAGGAACCTTGCAGCTCCAATAATACAAATCCAGAAAAAGGGCACTCGGGGACTCCAAGTAGGTGAAGACAAAGGAGTACGTACTTCAACGTTTCAAAATTTCATTATTTTGTCTTCAGGATAAAAAACAGTACAAACACTAACCTTAATATAGCTGATCACCATGTGCAGATCCAGGCGGTGGGGATGGGATCAAACCCGCCCCTCCGTCCAGAAATGATGACATCATCCTACTTGGATGTGTCACGTGGTGAAAACCCATCACCATGGAAACCAATTTGACAACCAAAGGCTGAGACCCAATATAGCGTCACAACAACATGCAATGTAAACATATATCACAATTAAATCGTATCGCATCTAGACAGTCTATCTGAACACGCCTAATGGGAACTGCTCATTAAGGCCTCGTGGGGAGATAGTATCTAATTGATGGATCCACCATGATTCCTTCCTAAGAAGTGCTCTAGCCCGATCACCACCCCTCTTTTTCAAACTTGATAAGGGCTGTTTCAACTCGGCAAAGTGCCTAGCCACCGGCTGGTCACTAGTGCCGCTTTAAATGGCATTAAGTATAGCAAATCTGTGCATGGACATGCGTTCCTTAAGTTTACGCTCAGTTTTCCCTATATAACATAAGCTGCAGGGACAGGTTATCATGTACACAATGAAATTGAGTTGCACATAAAATGGGATATAATCTTGTATGCTCTGCCAGTGTGCGGATGGTTGAATGTGTCTCCTGTTTGTAGAAACTGACAGGTAACACATGTTATCTGAAGTTGCCTGTTGGTTGTCCACCCAGCCATGTTGATTTGCTAGAAAGTGATTTATAATTGATGTCAGTTTTCACCAACAATTGTGATGTTCGTATGGACAAGAGCATCCCTCAAATTTCGTCCTCTTCGAAAGCAGGCCATTGGTCTTAACTGTGCCATACATGAAAGATCTCTATCTGTTTTTATGATTGGCCAAAGTGCCTTGCTGGCTACTGAGAGAACCGGGATGCCGGTGTCATAATTGCTGGTCCATGGAAATACATCTGTTTTTTGTTTGACTTTGTTTTGTTCCAGAAGCACTTGTCTATCTAGCCGCAGAGCCTTTCTCCTTTGTAGATGCAGGTCTCTTAGGGCCTTATTCTGTTGGTGCGGATATGTCCGCGTGCGTTCGTTCCGCCGATGTTTTGTGTTTGCGCATGTGCACAGGCATATCTGCGCATGTGCGAAAGGGACATACGTCCAAATTCTGCATGAATTGTTTATACCATGAACAGGTTGAGTAGAGGGGCGTGAAGGGCTGTTTGGGCTCATTACCATATGTGTACACCCCGGGTTTCATGGGCGTTCCCATGAAAACGCTGGGCGTACGTATGGTAATGCGGCCGTGATGCACGTGTAGGGGGCGGACATATGACATTGCCGGATGTCAGCTGCCCGCCCAGATCCTTGCTTTTGTACGGAGAAATGCCCGAGTGGTCTGAGCACACGGGTGCTGCGACCATCGAATGATGGGGGAGGTTCCCAGAGATGGAGGAGGTCTATACCTGAGAAATCCACTCATGCTCTGTGCGGTCAGCGGCTTACCGCATTCGGACGCCGTGAGCGATCCGTATGAAAGGTGGGGTTTAGGACGCTCGGTCCTGGCCGCATATTCGGATCCAGCCGCACCAACCAGAATAAGGCCCTTAATTTGTATCCTCTCTGATGGAATTTGTCAACTATTGTATCCAGTTGTTCTGGTAGCTTGCTGTTATCGCTACAGATTGCATTTGGCTAAAGGGCAAGCCCCGTTTCAGGGAGGGAGGATGGTGGCTGCTGGCTCTCAACAAGGTATTTCGGTCAGTGTCTTTGCAATATAGATTTGTGGTGATGTTACCGTCCTTTAAAGTCACTACCACATCTAGAAAATTTATTTGCTCACGACTGCATGTGGATGTGAACTTTATGGGGCTATTGTATTCACTGATGTCCTCCATCATTTTCATGAATTCTTCAGGGCTACCTGCCCATAGCAGGAAAAGATCGTCTATGTATCTACATAGCATCAGAATCTTGTGACTGGATGGATGACTGTACAGCAGGGTACGCTCTTGTTGGATCATGTACACATTGGCGTACGATGGGGCCACTGCCGACCCCATCGCACATCCCTCTAGTTGTAGGTAGATGTTTCCATCGAATAGGAAATAATTCCTAGTGAGGACTTTTTCCATTAATGTGAGGAACAGCGTAGTGTCGAAGCCAAAATCATCACCCAAGCTGGATAAGATGGACTGCATGGCCTCCAGGCCCTGCCGATGCGGTATGGATGTATATAATGCGGTTACATCCATCGTGCAGAGGACAGTGTCTTTAGTGACCAGTGGACATTGGGTTAATTTGTTTAGGAAACTCGTAGTGTCCTTGAGGTGTGTGGGGGATGACATGATGTTATTTTACAAAATAGTGTTATTTTTTCTATGTTAATGCATGTATTATTTGTATTGTATATGGGTATGCTACTAATCTGTCCATAATTTGCATGAAAGCATTAGTGTTTTTCATTATATATTATTTGTGCTTTCATATCACTAGTTTAGTTTATTTATGTTTGTGGGGTCAACAATAGTGCTGACGTCCGGGCTGACCTTTTTACTATCCCTGACCCTGTGCATGGCATCAGTGGAACATGGTTCCGGGTGCATTCCAGTACTAGATGGCTAGAAGTCACTTATCCAGTTTAATAATAATATTTTCAATCAACCATTCACTATAACATCTATATGCATGCTGGGTTCTTTCCAGCATGTTGTTTATTATAGTATGGTATGACTATTTTATGGTATGGTATGACTATAGTATGGTATTATAGTGGTATGACTTCTGCGCCTTCAGTGTATTAATAATCCTTCTTAGATATTTATATGTGCGTACCATCAGATTAGTGGAGTATTCTCATATAGTGGTATCTTTCTTTCAAACGACCTCCTTCCCTCGCTTTCTCTCCTGTAGGTACGTCTCAAAGGAACATTCCAAACATAGGGAAAAGTCACAGGAGGAGTGTATTATTACAAGTGATTATTTTTGTGACAGATTAATATTTATAGGTGCTTGTGCATATGGAATATTGGTTGGTGAACAACGCCACTTTGTGGTATACTAGTCACCTCGTGAAAAAAGGAAAAGGTTTAAAAAAAAAAAGGTATATTCAGGCGACTCCCACTTGGAGCATGTATATCCAGGTGTATTTCAACAAGTGATGTCCAGAACCCTTAAAACCAGAAAAGTCTCAGAACGGCAAAAATTCATAGCGTAATATTGTTTATATAAACAACAAGACATTTATTTAAAAAAAAAAAACAATGTACAATAATTAAAAAAAGTATGCATAACTTAACTTGACTTAACCCCTGAGGAAGTCCCACTATAAGGATCAAAAGGGACAAAACCGGTTGGGTAGAATACCTCTCCATCCCCCACTGGCATCACAAATCAGATAAGAGCTATATCTTTTTTTGACAATGTACGGGTCCATTTTTTACTGCTTTGATGTCTGCATACTTTTTTAATTATTGTACATATACATGCTCCAAGTGTGAGTCTCCTGAATATACCTTTTTTAAACATTTTCCTTTTTTTCACGAGGTGACTAGCATGTGCATTAATTTAAACATACTGTACTACAAGGTGGCATTTTTCACCAACCAATATTCCTTATGCACAAGCACCTATAAATATTAATCTACTAAATCATAAAAATAACCACCTGTAATAATACACTCCTCTTGCGACTTTTCCCTATGATTGGAATGTTCCTTTGAGACGTACCTACAGTAGAGAAAGCGAGGGAAGGAGGTTGTTTGAAAGAAAGATATCACTATATGAGAATATTCCACTAATCTGATGGTACGCACATATGCTGGTGCCTGCTCTTGAACCCGGCTCCTGTTCTTCCTCCTCCCCCTCCTACACTATTTCATCATCATCAGTCTCAGGTTCAAGTGCTGTAATGGGCCTTATCTGAGGCTGGCCCGGGAGTGGGGTGAGGATATCAACCCATGCAGATATGATGGACAAATCCCTCTGCACCCTCTGGGTCTGCTGACTATTGGCAGCCAGCTGGGAAGATACAGTGTCCAGCAGTGATTTTATTCTCCCCTGGCTTTCAACCTGTGACACAAAGTTGTGGGGGCACGCCACTGACCTGAGGGGTTACACCACTAGGTTGTGGTGACATGCACGGTTCACAGGTAACTTGTGCCTGGGAAGCTGGAATGAATTTGGTGTAGCAAACCATGCAGGTCAATTTCTTTACCATTATGGAGCCTGTAAACACCCCACAGCACCACACACACACACACACACACACACACACACACACACACACACACACACACACACACACACACACACCACACACACACACACTGCTGTAAGGCACACAGGTGTCAGTATGCAGTGTGAAAGTATAGCAATGTAGACTCTATGTGTTAGAGACTAATGGCCTTATTCTAGTTCACTCTTTCTGACAAAATCCTTCTTAGATGGACAGATGTTACTCGTGCAGAGAGAATAAGATAAGAATGTGTGTTCCACTGTGAATGATACAATTAATTGCTGATCACTAAAAATTGTGCATGTTCAGAAGTGTCCTATATATGTCATTTTGATTGAATTTTATTACTATTCAGAAATATATATATATATATATATATATATATATATATATATATATATATATATATATATATATATATATATATATATATATATATATATATATATATATATATATATATATATATATATACACACACATACACATATACATACACACACACACACACACACACACACACACACACACACAGGTTGAGTATCCCGTATCCAAAATGCTTGGGACCAGAAGAATTTTGGATAACGGATTATTCCGTATTTTGGAATATTTAAATATTTCAATGATGTATTTTGAAGTATCTTGCATTTATGCTGTATAAACACATCAACCACCTAAAATGCACACAAATATATTTTATTTGTTCAAAAAACAAGGTTTAAAAACATAAAACAAAATTTGTGTACTATCTCAGATATTGAATTTGAATGCCAAGCAACCATTTTCTTGTACATATATAGTGAAAGTTACATATCATGTCCTCAGTAGTGTTGTTACAGATGTCCCCAGTGGGTTTGTAGCAGAAAAAAAAAAGATTTTTTTTCACTTTCTGGAATGTATGGTTTTCGGAATAATTCGGATACGGGATACTCAACATATACATACATACATACATACATACATACATACATATATATATATCTCTCCTGTCAATCCGGCACTGCCCACCAGTATGCTCAATAACTTGCCCGGGTGCTCGTTCCGTGTGCAGGAAAAACCTGACCACATGCATAGAATCCAATGAGACACGTCACTCCAGGTCTGGTAGATTTCAAAACAACGTTTATCTGGTGCCCAGATAAACGTTGTTTTGAAATCTACCAGACCTGGAGTGACGTGTCTCATTGGATTCTATATATATATATATATATATATATATATATATATATATATATATATATATATATATATATATACACACATACACACACATATACATATATACACACACACACACACACACACACACACATATATATATATATACACACACACACAACACACACACACACACACAGGTTGAGTAATTTTTATATGTCATATAGAGAATATCATTAATTTTTGGTTATTGAGCGCCGGATTTCCCTTTCTGTGGTTTACATCATGGGTGACATTCTATGGATTGAGATAATCTGACTTTGGCAATTTATTTTGCAAAACGGCCAAAATCACATTTTTTTCCAATCAGTAGCCGAGAAAATCCTATTTTCTCTACCGTCCAATGGGATACTGGGTTGAATACTATGGGGAGGTCCCAAAGCTACCAGAATGGGCAGGAATGTGCAGAATCTGCTGTAGAACCGCTTGTCCGACCTGGGAATCCTCCCTGGCCAGGGTGTCAAATCTGTAGAACTTGACAAATGTGTTATTCCCTGACCAAGTTGCGGGGGCCGAGACCCCTCGGGCCGCCGCCCAAGAAGTTCCCTCAGATCTGGTGGAATGGGCCTTCAATGACGGAGGAAGGGACAAACCAGCCGATGCATAGGACTGTTGTATCGTGCACCGAATCCAACGTGCTATGGTTCTTGTAGAAGCAGGAGAGCCCTTCTTTTGCGCATCGTACAATACAAAGAGACTATCCGTTTTCCGGATTATACCCGTGCGCTTAACATACACCTTGAGGGTATGTACCACATCCAAAGAGAGAGGTATCTCCGGATGTACCTTGCTGGAAGGAACCACAATAGGTTGGTTAAGGTGGAATGCCGAAACAACCTTTGGCACTGCGGCATAGTCCTGAGCTCCGCCCTATCCTCATGGAACACCAGGTAAGGGCTTTTACAGGACAATGCCCCAAGCTCAGACACCCGACTGGCTGATGCCAACGCCAGCAGGACCACAGTCTTCCAAGTAATTTGTTTTAACTCAGCTTGTTCCAAAGGAACGAACCAAGAGGACTTGAGAAAGGTGAGAACCACCTCCAGGTCCCAAGGTGCAGTAGGTGGCACAAAAGGAGGCTGAATCCTCAGCACCCCTTGCAGAAAGGTTTGGACCTCAGGCAAAACCGCCAGTTTCTTTTGAAAAAATACAGACAGAGCCGAGATCTGGACCTTCAAGGAACCCAACCAGAGGCCCAGCTTCAAGCCGGCTTAAAGAAATCTTATTGTTAAGACGAAATACAGCTGGTGGCAAGGTATTTCTTTCACACCAGGCTATGTATTTCTTCCATATCACATGATAGTGAGAAGCCGTGACTGGTTTCCTGGCACGCGTCATGGTGGTAATGACCGAGGGACGTAGGCCTTGTGGCCTAATATCTGCCGTTCAACCTCCAGGCCGTTAAACGCAGCCTCGGTAAGTCCTGAAAGAGGAACAGTCCCTGGAGGAGAAGATCTTTTCTTTGAGGAAGACGCCACGGGTCTTCTACCTGCATGGCCTGAATGTCCCCGTACTAGGCCCTTCGAGGCCAGTCTGGTGCCACTAGGATGGCTTCTGCTCTCTGGTGCCGAATCCTTTTTAGCACCCGCGCCAGTAACGGGATCGGTGGGAACAGGTACACCAGCTACTGCCCCTGGATCCCTGGTCCGTGCACAGTACCTGTCCACCATGCTATTCAACCGAGAGGCCATAAGGTCGATTTGAGGGAGCCCCCAAAGATCCACAATGTCCTGGAACACCTATGGGTGAAGTCCCCACTCCCCGGGGTGGAGGTCGTGACAACTGAGGAAATCCGCCTCCCAGTTGTCGACTCCCGGTATAAAGATTGCCAACAGGGCCTTCACATGGCATTCTGCCCAGGAGAATTTCTTGTTGGTTTCCCTCATACAAGGCATGCTCCTCGTCCCTCCTTGGCAGTTGATAAAAGCAACCGTAGTTGCATTGTCAGACTGGACTTGCACCGCCCTGCCCTGCAGCATTGGCTCTGCCTGTAACAGGGCGTAGTAGATTGCCCTCAATTCCAGGTTGTTTATATGCATGTATCACGGCTCCCCAACCTCTGATACTGGCATCCGTGGTAAGCAGAAGCCAGTCCTGGTTCTGGAAACCGTGACCCGCCAAGAGATTTGGCGAATAGAGCCACCACTGCAGGGAGAGTTTGGTCTGCATTGACAGGCAAATCCATACTGGATAGCTTCGAATGAAGCAACCATTTTGCCCAGCAGCCTGAGGCAGAGGTGCACCGAGACCCGAGGGTTTGTTAGGACCTCTCTTACCAACTCTTGTGTAGCCGAGGCCTTGTCGACCAGCCGGAATACCTTCTGCTCCACCGTGTCCATAGTCATACCCAGGAACACAATTCTCCGGCTCGGGATCAATGAGGATTTTGGTATATTTAAAATCCACCCGTGGTCCCTCAGTACCTACATAGTCAGATTGAGTGCACTTCTCAGGGCCTACTCTGATCCGGCCTTGATCAGCAGGTCGTCCAGATAGGGTATCACATTGACCCTCTGGAGCCTGAGAAGAAACATCATTTCTGCCATGAGCTTGGTAAAGACGCGCAGGGCATTTGACAGCCCAAAGGGTAGCGCCTGAAATTGGTAATGGCTGCTTCCCACCGCAAATCTTAGAAAGACTTGATGGGGAGGCCAAATCGGGACATGCAAGTAGGCATCCTTGATGTCTACGGAGGCCAGGAACTCTCCTTGTTCCAGGGAGGCAATCACCGACCTGAGCTACTCCATTTTGAATTTGAACACCCGAAGAAAAGGGTTCAGTGACTTCAGATTCAAAAAGGGGATTTTTGTAAGAACTTACCGTTCAAACCCCTTTCTCTGAGTCCAGTCCGGTGACACAGCTCACGATGGGATGTAGGAGGGTCCGCCAGGAGCCAATGCTTCTAATTTCTTTGGGAGCAGGCTCCTCCTTTCTGCATCCCATAATGCCTCAGTTAAACTTCAGCAGCACACTAGGATACACAACTCAGTAAAATGCCTGAACATCATATATGCAACTGATAACACATAACATGGCAACCATGAACGGTACAACTTACTGAGCGTTAGGGAGGGATCGCTGTGTCACAGGACTGGACTCAGAGAAAGGGGTTCGAACGGTAAGTTCTTACAAAAATCCCCTTTTCTCTTTCGTCCAGTCCGGTGACACAGCTCACGATGGGACGTTCATGAGCCGGTCCTTTGGGAGGGTACGCTCAGACTGCCAGTTCTCATCACTGCCCGTCCAAATGAAGCGTCCTCCGACGTGAACTCATGAAACCTGTAGAATTTTGTAAAGGTGTGAACAGAGGATCAGGTGGCTGCCCTGCATGGCTGCTCCGCTGTGGCCCCATGACGCACCGCCCACGAAGAAGCAACTGATCTTGTAGTATGGGCATTTATGCGAGACGGCACAGGCCTACCTGCCTTACAGTAGGCAAACGCAATAGTTGATCTCAACCAACGCGCAATTGTCTGCTTTGAAGCAGGCCACCCAATCTTATGTACATCGTACAAAACCAGCAGCAAATCAGATTTGCAAACATCCTTTACCCTACTGACATAGATTCGCAATGCGCGAACCACATCCAACTTTTTCAAACTGTCCCTATTCCTCGTTCCCTCAGGCGTTGAAAAAAACGGGAGCACAATGTCCTGATTCAAATGAAATGAGGATACTACCTTAGGTAGAAATTTAGGTACTGTCCTGAGTACAGCCCTGTCATCATGGAAAATAAAAAATGGTGACTTGCAGGACAAGGCACCCAACTCCGACACACGCCTAGGCGAGGCAATGGCCAATAAAAAGGTAAGTTTCCAGGAAAGATATTTGAGCTCAGCTGATCTCAGTGGCTCAAATGGAGCATAGATAAAACAAGGGATAAGTCCCACGGTGCAACTGGCTACCTGTAAGGAGGCTTAATCCTGGTCACACCCTGCAAAAAGGTCTGCACCTCTGGCAACAGAGCCACCCTCTTTTGAAAGAAAATGGAAAGCGCCGAAATTTGCACTTTCAAAGATTGTAAACTTAGACCAGATGACAGGCCATCCTGTAGGAACTCCAGTAGCCTCGCTACCTTAAACCTGGATGTATGAACTCTCTGCCGTTGACACCACCTGATGTATATCCTCCACACCCTATGGTAATTAGCCGCAGACACCGGCTTTTGGGCCCGTAACATGGTCTGGATAACCTCTTCTGAAAATCCTTTCTTTCTCAATAAGAAGGACTCATATGCCACGCCGTCAAATTGAGATGAGCTAGGACCAGGTGTAGGAACGGTCCTTGACTTAGTAACTCCGGCTGAAGAGGAAGTCGCCACGATTCCATCGATAATCTCAGTATGTCTGAGTACCATGACCTCCTGGGCCAATCTGGTGCAATCAGTATGGCCGGTACTCTCTGGTTCTTTATCCTCGAGATCATTGGAAACAGGGGAAAGATGTAGACCAGACTGAAACACCAAGGAATTGTCATGGCATCAACTGCCCAAGCCGACGGGTCCCTCGACCGAGAGCAAAACCTCGGCACCTGACAATTGATCCTTGACGCCTTAAGATCTGTCTGGCAGTCCCCAACGGTCTACAATTTTCTGAAACTCTTCCCGATGGAGTGACCACTCCCCCTCCAGCAGATCCGCCCTGCTGAGATAGTCCGCCTCCACATTCCGGATCACCGGAATGAATACGGCTGACAGTGCTGGCACCTGCACTTCCACCCAGGTGAAAATCCTCACAATCTCTGTCATCGACATCTTGCTGCGAGTTCCGCCCTGATGGTTCAGGTATGCCACTGTTGTGGCATTGTCGGATTGCACTCGTACTGGCAATCCTTTCAGAAACTCCTCTGCTTGGCACAAGGCATTCCATACCGCTCTCAGTTCAAGTATGTTTATAGGAAGTCTGGATTCCTCCACGGACCAAAGGCCCTGTAACATTCGGTGTTGCACCACTGCCCCCCAACCCATGAGACTGGCATCCGTCGTGATGACCAACCAATCAAAGGAGCAAAGGGACCTCCCCATCTGCAGAGTCTCTATGTCCGTCCACCATTCCAAGGTTACTCTTGTTTCCTTGACAAGACCAGTCGTTCCTGCTTCATTGTTTTTGCATTGCCAGACCAGCATGCTAGGATGTTCCACTGGAAGCACCTCAAATGGAATCTGGCAAACTGTAGCGTCTCGAAAGTCGCTACCATTTTGCCCAGCAACCTTACTCCCTGCCACACCGTCGGTGCAGGAGCCTGAATAAGTGTCAGCACCATGTGCCGAATCTCCACTGCCTTGGGATGTGGCAAGAACACCCTGTGAAGGTGTGTGTCCAGGATTACCCAGAGGAATTGCAGACTCTGAGTGGGTGTTAAATGTGACTTGGGAAGGTTTAGCACCCAGCCCTGCTCTTGCAAGAACTGTGTCGCAATACTCAGGTGTTCCTGAAGTTTTCCCGACGACTCCGCCTTGAATAAAAGGTCATCCAGATAGGGAATAATTACTATTCCCTTCAGACGGAGAGCTGCAGCCATAACCGCCATTACTTTTGTGAACACTCTCGGAGCCGTAGCCAAACCGAACGGCAGGGCTTGAAACTGCCAATGGTTCTCTCCAATTGAAAATCTGAGAAGGGACTGGTGATCCTTGTAAATGGGCACATGGAGGTACGCATCCTGAATGTCTACCGATGCCAGAAACTCCCCCTGCTCTATGCTCAGGAGCACAGAACGCAGGGACTCCATGCGAAATTGATCTACCCATAAGTGAAGATTTAAAGACTTTAAATTTAGAATAGGCCTGAACGACCCGTCTGGCTTGGGGACTAGGAAGAGGATAGAATAAAAACCCTGTTTTCTTTCCTCCTGAGGCACCGGAATCACTACTCCCTTTTCCCTGAGGGACAAAGCTGCCCCCAGAAGAGCGGACCTTAGTGACGCGGCCCGAGGCAAAGGTGTAGGAAGAAATCTCTTGGGTGGATTGCCTTTGAGATTTATCCGGTAACCTTCGGAAATGATGGAAAGGACCCAAGGATCCACAACGGATTACCTCCACCTGTCCCGAAAGTGCAGGAGGCGACCCCCCACTCTGAGCCCAGAACGGGGAGCCCCCACCCCATCATGCAGAGGACTTATCATCCCTTTTTGCTGCATGCTTTTTTGTAAAGGCCCCAAACCGGGACTTGGAAACCTTTCCTCTGCCGGTCTGAAATCTGCCCCGGCCAGACTGTCCTCTGTTGGACGCCCCACCCCGAAAGGACGGCTTGAAAAGTCCAAACTTGGAGCCTGAACTCTTACCCCCAGTAGCCTGCTTAATGATGGCTTCCAGCTCAGAGCTGAACAATAACTCCCCCTTAAAGGGCAAGTTCTCAAGAGACTTCTTGGACTCACTATCAGCTTCCCACACTTTGAGCCAAAGAGTCCTTCTAGCAGAGACTGAGGTTATAGACACTCTGGACGCCATTTTAGCTCTTTCCTCACCAGCCTTACAAACATACTCTGCGGCAGATCTCAATTTCTCTGCCAGTATAAAGGCCTCCGAATTTTGGTGGAGTAGCACACTAAGCTCCTCCGCCCACTTGATCATAGCTTTTGTAACCCAAGCAGATGCAATAATAGGCCTCAAGGTATAACCCACGCCTTCAAAAATAGCCTTCAAGCAAACTTCCACTTTCTTGTCCACTGGGTCTTTAAAGGCAGCAACCCCTGGACAGGAAACGCAGTGGCTTTAGACAGTCTAGCAACTGATGCATCCACTAATGGGGCTTTTCCCCATAATTTGCTATGTTCCTCTGGCATGGGGTACATATTAGCATACTTCTTTGCCATCAACAATCTTTTATCAGGAGTCTTTCCTGCTTCATTTAAAAGAGATGTCATTCCCTCATCAGAGGGAAAACACACACAGGGTCCCTGTGACTCTTTTTAAACACAGAGGAGATTGAATCTTACGGAGGAGGAAAAGACTCCTAAAGGTGCCCATACACGTTACAATTATTGGATACAATATCACATCTCATCGCATATCGGTTTTGCGATGAGATGAGATCTAGTACAAAAAGTATGTGCAGCACATACTTTTTGTACTAGATCTCATCTCATCGCAAAACCGATATGCGATGAGATGCGATATTGTATACAATAATTGTAACGTGTATGGGCACCTTTAGTCTGTTTAACAGCCCAATCAAATCCTCAATGCCTGAAGTTAAGGCCTTGGCTTCATCACCCCTGTCCCAACTCCAGTTCTCCTCACACACACCATCATCATCCAAATCCTGTAAAATAGGTGGTGTAGAAACCGGGTGCCTAAGCACACTCATCAGAGAATTTTGTAAACTGCTCCATTAAGGCAGTCATTTTATGAACCCCTTGAGCAGTATCCTGCGAAGCTTGCAGCAAAATGGGGCCCCCCTGAGCTGGTGTAACAGACCCCCAGACACCTGAGACGAAGTAAAGTGGCCAGGAGACCCTAACAAGGAGTCCTTCTGCCTATTCAAAGCCTCAGTAAGAGCATTCATACACCTGCCCAACGCCAAAGCCCACGCAGGTTCAGCTATCTCCGTTCTGGGGGCGCGTGACCCACTGGGAACAGCCTCACAGGACGGGCATAAATCCCCCTGATCCGCATGTTCACATGTAAATTTAGCCTCACACTTTTTGCCGTAAATAAACATGTCCAGCGCTCCCTCCTCCACAGCAGCAGAAGTAAACCCCTCAGCCATGTATTTAAACACAATGCAAAATGAACAGGCACCGCACAGAGCAATGTATCAGTGTACTTATCTGAGCTGGTAATCCTGTCAGCGATCAGCGAGGGAAGCGCTTCTCTGAAGAGACTGGAGACTGTGTAAAAATCACCCTGTCAGCCTCACAGCATGGGGAAAAGGCGCCAAAACACAGTGTAGGAAGAGACCAAGTCTCTGCATCAGCGGGGAGACTAGCCCATCTGGTGCTTTCTCCCACCTCCCGCAGTTGTCTCTTCTCACCTCCTTGTACCTACCTTCAATGGGACCACAATGGAGTTGTCCAGCAGCACTGGACTCCTGTAAGGGAGTTCACTTCCCTGGAGGGATTTCCATCCCTAAACCCTTCAAGATGGCGGGCACCATCGCGGGGGGTCCGTCCCCCAAGATCCCCTTCTCAAAGGAGCCGGTTAGGACACCCCCGGGGCCCAGGAAAGCCTCTTACCCAGAGAGACTATGCGATGTGCAAAGGGAATAAAAAGGTGTCCCTCTGCACACAGAGAGCTGACAGGATGTGCTTCTGTCAGCCTCTGCTGCGCTCTCAGCGTGTATGCGCTTCAGTTAGAAGCAACACACTCTCAAACCTGCTCTAAGCTAGTGCATTAATAAAATAATAAAAACCTAACTATCTGAAAAAAAATCCAAAGAAAAAAACGCAGCTGCAGCGCAGCATAGCACCCACTCCTGTGGCACCTAAAACGAACTGAAGCATTATGGGATGCAGTAGGGAGGAGCCTGGCATAGGTGCCTGGCTCCTGGCAGACCCTCCTACATCCCATCGTGAGCTGTGTCACCGGACTGAACGAAAGAGAAATGCATTTTTGCAGTTGCATTTTTATGTGGGAGTTGGACTGCCATGATTAAGGGCCTGAATAGGTCCGAAACGTCGGCTTACTACCAACTACTTTGATGGAATAAAAAGCATTGATCTACTGCTGTTTGGCAAGTGCCCTGATTCTTTGAGAAATTGTGGATTTGGACCGTATAGTTAAATACGAGCCTGATGGGAGCACCACCCAAAGGATTATCAGTAACCGTGAGTGCATTGGACATATATATATATATATATATATATATATATATATATATATATATATTATATAATAATATATATATATATATATATATATATATATATATATATATATTTTTTTTTTGGTGCAAACCGGCAATATACAGTACATAGTCACTTCATTGGTGCCATTTTGCATATAAAAATATAGACATTGGTGGGCAGTGGTGCCAGCAATGTACGTATGTACTGGCTTAGAAATATTACATTGGTCGCAGGATTGAGCAGGGCGGCGGGGTGGGGCGAGCCGGGGGCGGGGCAAGCAGTGCTCCCTGTGGGGCTTCACTCAGATGCCGGGCGGGGGAGCAGGGCTCGGAGTCAGAGCCAGCAGCCGTAGATGGGGGCGGCAAGCAGGTGAGTATAGAATGTGGGGGAGCAGGGGGGGGGGGGGAGGGGGGGGAGGGGGGGAGGAGCGGGGTGGTCAGCCGGGCTGAAAGTGGCTAATCTTTCAGCCCGACTTGCCATACACAGCGATGATGGATGAAAAATCATCCATCATCATCATCACTACATCTTCTAGTAACACAGCAGATGAACCACCTCACTAGCGATGATGCGCAGTCCCGTCGGGCATCAGTGGCCAATACACACTTGCAGACTTTAAGCTGAAAATCGGCAATTGTGTATGGGCCTTTAGAGTTAAATTAGGGCTAGGCTGTGGTGAGGGCTAGATAAGGGACAGATTAGGGCTAGGATGTGGAAAGTGATAGGTAAACCTCTCCTTCAGAGAGAAAATGCTCTGTTCCTGGACTTCCCTGGTAATGAACAATTGCCATCACTGTGGTGAAACAGCTTTCTTATCAATGACCTAACAATCGTACATTACCAGGGAAGTGTAGGAACAGAGCATAGGCTACAGTTAGTGATGGGTAAAGCTAGGCTTCAATTTGAGGTAGGTTAAGGCTATCCTGTTGGTAGTGATAGGTAGGGTTAGATAGGGTTCTGTATGAGTTCCATCATCACGCACACCCTAGCAGTGGTGCAAACTCTGAAATGAAAAACAAGCCCAAATCAATCTAAAAAGCCCAAGTTAAATCTGGTTTGTTTATATAATAACAACAAACATTTTTGATTGTTTGATTAAAATACATATTATTTATACAATCTGCCTTTAATGCCTTAACAACGATATTTTATCAGCACAAAACTGGCTTTTAAAGAATACTGGAATTTTTGTAAATATTATAGTGCAATATGAGATATTGTGAATTTGAGATTTTATTTAAAAAAAATAAAATAAATTCTCTAAAGAAAAATCTCAAGTGTACATTGCCCACTGTATACATTAGTGGTCCTTTTGTATGCACTGGGAATTTTTTTTTCTAAAGGTGCCTATAAATGGGCCCTAATTTTGGTCTGAGCGCTCCCCTGCGCGTTCGTACAGGGTAGCAATATTTAGCTACTGTGCACGTGCAGCCTCTTTGTGCAATCGGGATCGGCAAATTGATTATTTGCCAGCCCTTTTGCACATAGCAGTGTGGGCGGGGGTCGTAGGGCAGCAGCTAAGAATAGATGCATGCGCACAGTTTCTATTCTCTTCAGGCTTCTTGCCCAGCGTTTAATAGGCATTCGCCATTGACGCGGGTGATGGGGCAGCCAGCTGATGTCACCTGCCCGCCCTCTTCCTGTACAGGGGCATTGCAGATCTAAGACACCAGAGAGTGTCTTAGATCTGCGAGCATTAAAGAAATCATTCGATGTTCAGCGAACATCACATGATATTTGCCCCACATGCAAGCTGCGAATGAATGTTAACACAAAACATCCATTCGCATGTGTGTAAGTGAAATCTGCGAGTGGACCTTCATGCAGGTGGGGTTTAGATGACCCCCCAGTTTACGCGAGTTACGTTAGCCGATTTCATTATAGCACCATTGTCCACTCGCCACGCCTCAGGCTCGGTGTCTCTCTTCGCTCGCCTAAACTTTACTAAAGGTAATAAATCGTGGCGTGGACACAGGAGGGTGGTGCGGGTTACACTATGTAAGTTCCGTAGTGTAAACTGTGGCCGCAAAGATGAGGAAGCCTCTACTTAGTTCTACTGGTTCTCACCTATGTGTTTGTCCCTTATCTCTGTGTCTGTGCTGAATGACTGACTTACAAAAAAACAAAACCACTAAGCCCAAAATAAAACAAGCCCAAAACAAGCTACTAAAAAAATTTATAAGCCCAAAACAAGGGGCGACCATCCAAATAAAAAAAAAAAGTTACTAAAATAAATAACAAGCCCAAATCCACTTGAGATTACCCGGGGTACGCTTGAGGGTCTGTGTGTACATACTAGCGCTGCGCTACTTACCACCAGACGCTCAGCCCGCCTACAGACCTGGATCCAATTGGTGATAGCGGTCCTCAGCGCAGTGCACAGAAATTCCACTGTGTCCGTTCACAAATCCTTCCTCCAGGAAATGAGTGCATAGGCGCAGTGTTCCTAAAGGTTCCGGGTGGAGTCGGAACCATTGTGCGACTTATGTTTCAGTGGGGGAAAGTAGTGCATTCGGACGGTTGCCTGTTCCTGGGATTGCAGCATCTGCTTGCTGGTGGTGGCTGGTATTATAACACGCTGGGAGAGGTGAGAGCAGCTGCTGCGTGAGAGGGTGCAGTCCCCCATAGTAATTCTTGTCACTTGTAATTATCATTCCTGTAATGTGGTCTTCTGTCGTTATTGCAACGAGTGCCGCCGTTCTCCAGATCTGATATATATATATATATATATATATATATATATATATATATATATATATATATATATATATATACACATCATTCCTGTAATGTCCTATAGGCTCATTCCCCCTCCCATCCCTCATCATACACCAGGCATGCAACTATGGCCCTCCAGCTGTTGGCATACTAAAAGTCCCATCATGCCTTGCCACAGTTTTCTTTGATGGAATGCTAAAACTATGGCAAGGCATGCTGGGATGTGTAGTTTCACTACAGCTGGAGGGCCACAGTTTGGCCATGCCTGTCATACATATGTAATCCCCTACGAAGTAAGAATTTATTTTCCAATAGCCGTAGGTTGGACTTCTCACTAAGGTAAGTATGACTCTTCTCGTCTTCTCAGAAAAGCTCACGTAGAGAATTTTAAACGGTTTATTTCAATCCAGCTTTGCATACAATAGATATAAACAATATTTCAAAACAGTACATATTTAGTAAACTCTTGTCAATATGAAAATCAGACAGTACACCAGTTGCTTTTATTGTACCGGAACATGCACTGTTTCACCGTGTATCTCCTCCGGTCCAGACTGCCTCGGCTAAACGAATATATTACCTTACCGTATATACTGTAAACAAGACCTTTAAGTACAACACTGTTAATGGTAACAAACACTTTTATACACAGCAAACCTCAAGGTTTTTCTTCTGTACTATTTTTCAGTTATACTAAACTCATCTATGTTCTATGTGTTAATTAACACCTTATCATTGCGCAATAATAATTTTAACTTATTCCTTATCTCTATTCTATACAGTAAGCGCTTCTTTTACCCTTACCGAGCTCTACCTAGTGGCCACAGTCCAGGAAACGTTCCAGTCTACAACGCGGATTGACAGGGCAAGAGAAGGTAAGTAGGGTATGATTAGTCTCCACCAACGGTGACACCAAGTTATAACCTAAATCTGTATGTTGAATGCATTCTCCTAAGTTGAATCAACACGTTATCCTTTCTGACCCTTATTTGCTACAATGAAGCCTGGCTGTTAGTAAGATGGATCCTTTCTTGTTTCCTAGCGCGGCTGCAGATCATCAGCTGACTTCCCTTTCCTGACTGCCTGTTGTCCAAGTCTCCTGTGATACTGGACTGCGATGAAGAGGTATACTCCCTCTTTTGGCCTTCCCCTGGCTCGCAAAGCCGGGTTTCGCCTGTTTACTGCACTGTAGTTTAGATATAAGACTCAGTCTCTGGTTTAAGCTCCTTTCCTTTGGGCGTCCCCTGACGTGAATTCGTCGGGTTTAGCCCGGGTTCCTCTGCTGATTGTCTTTATATGACTATGCTCAACCGTTATAAACGCTGGTTTAGATTATCTGTCCCTGAAGGAAACTCAACAACTACCTCCTGGTTCCAGCTACTGTAATTCTCTAAAAGATGTCCTCGTATTATCACTGACGGGCTTTATGAATACACTTAGTTTGGTTATCCTACCGTAACAGTTCGGTAACTTCTTTTTAGCAGGAGTAATTATAGAAATGTTTAGCCCTTCCTGGAGAAATGTTTTACATCAACTTAAACAGGGTCAGATATTTTATGCAATCCTCTCAGTTTATACTTTAACAGGAATTAGTTCCATATACACCACCTCCATAGGGGACATTTAATGTTATATTGGCATATACAGAACTGCCTTCACAGAAGGCAATATAGACTTCCACAGAAGAATAGCTAGCCCTTGATTCATAGTGGGACATACAAATACCCTCATGGAGGGCAACATGGACTTTAATGTAAAGATTATAGTGTACACATGAACCCCTTCGTGGAAAGTATGCACAGCATATTAAAACACCCCTCTCAGAGGGAAGTTGACTATTCCAGACAGCCTGATCTTTGGAAAAGCTGCGTGGACTATACCAATCTCCCTACACTAGAGGGAGGATCTATGCTCCTTACATTGTAAAACTGAGATGTAAATGGTTAATAAAGTTGGAGGACTCGCGACCAGCGCGAGCCCCTGTTGTTGCCCGCTCAAACAGCTGATATAAAGGGGAGCCGCAGGGTACGCTGAGGTAATTCCTGAGGGAACTGGTGTAAAGCAGAGCTGCGCAGCTGGATAGGCGGCGGACAGCGGTGCTGGTAAAGAGGGACGCTTACCGGAGGTTCCTTAAGCCTCCTCTGCTGCTGGGGACGGAGCCGGAGTGTACGGGGACAGTCTCCGCAGCTTCATCTGCTGAAGTCCAGCAGCAAGCACCGGGAGGCGGGACGCAACGTGAGTCCGGAGGCGGAGGGGAGGTGACAGGAGCACTCCCATACTCACGGGGAATCCCAGACGCGTCATCGGTAGCCCGGCCCTGTCAGAAGGAAGGAGTCGCGTCTTGCAGGCGGCCGCGTCATCCGAGGGGAGGACGGAGGAGACCGCATCATCCGGAAGGCGGAACAGAGGCGGAGACCAGGCGGGCTTTGTGGAGACGCTGACCAGCTACAGCAGGAGAAGATGAGGTGTGGTGAGTGTTACCCAGCCCCACCATATTGAAGCCAGGTCCGCCCCTCCTGCCCATAATAAAGTCAAGGGAGGACTATGAGAACTGAGTGACAGGCAATGTAGAAAAAGGCTCAGTGCAGGAGAAAGGGAGCAGTGTCATAGCCCAGCACCAGCTATAACACCAGCAGTTTGTGTTGTAATTGCAAGTAATCACTCACAGAGAGACTTTATAACTACATATCACAGTTTACCTCAGAGGTAGCCAATAGACGCTTAAAACTGTGAGCTCTAAACCATTTGCTAGCAAAAGCAAAGTTGATATTAAAAGACTGTGTTTGAAGACAGATTCACTGGCAGTGGAGTATTATTACCCTAATAAATCTCGCTCAGCGGTGACAGAACCAGATACTAAAACCAGGTCTCTGAAGAATAGGAACTAATTCCTGTTAAAGTATAAACTGAGAGGATTGCATAAAATATCTGACCCTGTTTAAGTTGATGTAAAACATTTCTCCAGGAAGGGCTAAACATTTCTATAATTACTCCTGCTAAAAAGAAGTTACCGAACTGTTACGGTAGGATAACCAAACTAAGTGTATTCATAAAGCCCGTCAGTGATAATACGAGGAAATTTTTTAGAGAATTACAGTAGCTGGAACCAGGAGGTAGTTGTTGAGTTTCCTTCAGGGACAGATAATCTAAACCAGCGTTTATAACGGTTGAGCATAGTCATATAAAGACAATTAGCAGAGGAACCCGGGCTAAACCCGACGAATTCACGTCAGGGGACGCCCAAAGGAAAGGAGCTTAAACCAGAGACTGAGTCTTATATCTAAACTACAGTGCAGTAAACAGGCGAAACCCGGCTTTGCGAGCCAGGGGAAGGCCAAAAGAGGGAGTATACCTCTTCATCGCAGTCCAGTATCACAGGAGACTTGGACAACAGGCAGTCAGGAAAGGGAAGTCAGCTGATGATCTGCAGCCACGCTAGGAAACAAGAAAGGATCCATCTTACTAACAGCCAGGCTTCATTGTAGCAAATAAGGGTCAGAAAGGATAACGTGTTGATTCAACTTAGGAGAATGCATTCTACATACAGATTTAGGTTATAACTTGGTGTCACCGTTGGTGGAGACTAATCATACCCTACTTACCTTCTCTTGCCCTGTCAATCCGCGTTGTAGACTGGAACGTTTCCTGGACTGTGGCCACTAGGTAGAGCTCGGTAAGGGTAAAAGAAGCGCTTACTGTATAGAATAGAGATAAGGAATAAGTTAAAATTATTATTGCGCAATGATAAGGTGTTAATTAACACATAGAACATAGATGAGTTTAGTATAACTGAAAAATAGTACAGAAGAAAAACCTTGAGGTTTGCTGTGTATAAAAGTGTTTGTTACCATTAACAGTGTTGTACTTAAAGGTCTTGTTTACAGTATATACGGTAAGGTAATATATTCGTTTAGCCGAGGCAGTCTGGACCGGAGGAGATACACGGTGAAACAGTGCATGTTCCGGTACAATAAAAGCAACTGGTGTACTGTCTGATTTTCATATTGACAAGAGTTTACTAAATATGTACTGTTTTGAAATATTGTTTATATCTATTGTATGCAAAGCTGGATTGAAATAAACCGTTTAAAATTCTCTACGTGAGCTTTTCTGAGAAGACGAGAAGAGTCATACTTACCTTAGTGAGAAGTCCAACCTACGGCTATTGGAAAATAAATTCTTACTTGGTTGGGGATTACACATACACACACACACACACACACACACACACACACACGTAATACGGTGTACGTATACATTGTACAGATATGCAGCATACACACTGTTACATGTACTTATCGTATGGAATGATGTGCACCAGGTTACAAGTTCTTTGCTCACACTGGGGCAGATGTACTAACCAGCGTTAAGTGCAGAAATTCACTTAACGCTAGTTAACTGGGGGGGGATTTCTGTTTCCCTAATGTATTACTAGTGAACCTGATGTGCGCTAGTGGCAGCCCGCCGAGCTCAGCGGGGCTGTCTCCTGCAATCCTCCCCAGTGATTAGCGGCCGAGCAAAGTATTAACAGCCGCCCAGGTGTTAAATTGCCCCGGCCCCTTTCACCTGTTCAGGGCTAGCGTTGTCCTATCCCCCACTGTGGGGACAACGCTAGCCCTACTGCTGGCTCCTGCATGGAGATCTCGCGCATGCCCAGTACTGCCGGGATGGGGACCGCATGACTGCGCATGCGCAGGGCCGCCAATAAGGAGAGCCGTTAACACTGGGCTTAACGGCTCTCCTTATCAGCTGGGGGGGGGGGGATTAATACATCTGCCCATAACTGGTGACCGCTTCTACATGTTATGCAGGAGAAGCGGGATCCGTTATTAAAACTTATGGGGCAGATTGATACATCTACCCCAATGGCCCTTAACCTGGTTCAATAGCAAAGGCAAATTCCTTCTCAAATTGACAAAACCATGTGCACTGTAGGGGGGGCAGATGTAACTTATACAGAGAGAATTAGATTTGGGTGGAGTTTCACTTTAAAGTGAGATCTATATTGCAGTGTAAAAAATAAAGCAGTCAGCATTTTCCCTGCACAGAAATAACTCACGCAAATCTAATTCTCTCTGCACATGTTACATCTGCCCCCAGTGTTGCAAGTAAGGGGGTACGGCGTGGTACGGAGTACCTGTAAGAAATATGTTGCAGGTACGCAGTACCACTTACCCCCTGACCCACTGTCAATTCTATTTTTATTTTAAGTCTAAATATAATGCATCCACACCCAGCGTTATGCAGCTACCAGCTACTTTTGGCATCAGCAGCACCGACAGCATGAAGAGCAGGCTCCACAATTGTAAGCACAAGTTGCTCGGCTCCCCCCCAAGCAAGAGCCAACCCACCCCCAGTCATTCCATGTTTCTCATTCCCTGTCTCCTGATGCCACACCACTATTGTCATTTAGACACATGGCCACGCCCATTTTGGTGGAGGTTATCAGTACCACCAAGAAAAAAATTCTACTTGCACCACTGTCTGCCCCCCCCTGCAGTGCACATGGTTTTATCCATTTGAGAAGAAATTTGCCCTTGCAGGTGAACCAGAATAAGGGCCAATATGCATGCATAGAATTCCCATACTTCACCTTTACGGCACATTCATGGCTTACGCAGGTTATTTGGCTGGTATAAAACAATGTGAAATGCCAGCTAGAAATCAGCCTGCCACAGAACCTGTGTAATCCATGAATGTCCCAGGGTGAAGAGGTAGGAAAGTAAGGGGGTACACACCAGAACGATTAGGGCTCAATTTCATCAATCTGGATCCAATTCCGACCGATTGGATGCAGATTGTATGTAGATTGGGCATGTTTACATCCAATTCCAATCCAATGCACGTCCCCGCTGTCGTTTGGTCATTTTACAGATCCTACCTGCTGCTGGTAGGATCTGTAAAAGATCCATTTAACTGGATACAGACTCAGATCGGATTGGGATCAGATTGGATGCAGATCGTTAGCAGATTGTGTGCTCCAACAGATCGTGCGACCATCACACAATCTGTTAACGATCTACTAACAATCAGGATCGTTCTGGTGTGTACGGGGCCGAAGCCTATTTATACATGGGAGATCACCATATGATATGGGATCACACAAACGTTAAAAACCTGGCTGCTCTTTTTGTAAATATACCCTTCTACTATACACAATATAAGCAACTTGTATGTGACGTGCATGAGGTAAGTGCCTCAAACATGACGTACAAAGTGCATTGTGATGCTAACGATCTGCATCCAATCTGATCCCAATCCGATCTGAGTCTGTATCCAGTTGAATGGATCTTTTACAGATCCTACCAGCAGCAGGTAGGATCTGTAAAATGACCAAACGACAGCAGAAAACAATGTGAGAACTACACTTGTCTAGGACAGGATATGGTCAATTGGTTGACATGGGTTTAGGTCGATATGGGACAGGGTCAAGGGGACACGGTGCTATGCTCAGTGTCCATGTCGATTGCTGACATTCGGGTCAAAAATCAGTGAAAAACCCCATGTCGACCTAATGCTTGTTGACCTAATCACCTGTCGACCTTGTCTCATGTCGACCTAGACCCTTGATGGCTAACCTTGACACTCCAGCTGTTGAACTACACATCCCAGCATGCTCTGCTTTAGTTTTGCTATTTGGCCATGCTAAATCTGATGCAGAGCATGCTGGGATGTGTAGTTCAACAACAGCTGGAGTGTTAAGGTTAGCCATCAAGGACCTAGACCCATGTCAACCTTTCAGCATGTCAACCTAGTGGTGTCGACCTAATGACTGTCGACCAACATGCTGTAGACCTAATGATCCACACCCATCTAGAACAAGAGCAGAGAGGACCTTGCAGATTGGGCCATCAGTATGACTTGCCAGATGTACAGGTGTCCTATATCTATAGATGTAATAATGTAAGGGAGGTTAGCAGAGACTCCAGTCATTGCTGCGTGACACAAGCTCTCTGCACGTATACAGACATTATCTAATGAAGGCTCAGCTGTCATATCTTTCCCACAATGAAGGAATATTCTTCTGATATCTCATTTCTGTCTCAGGATTGACACTGTTCGGAAATCTACAGTAAACTTGTCAGTTGTGATACATATTTAACAGCCCTTTCTACAAAGTTATGGCAGACCCTGAGGATTGTAGTTGCAGGCAAATCTCTCCTAGTGAGCTGTATAATCAGGTAACCATGCAAGGTGACAAAGTCCGAGCACTGAAAACAGAGAAGGCAACAAAGGTATGTGTATTATATGTATGTGTGGAGAATGTTTGTCATATAGAAAATGTTCTGTGAGTATTACTGCTGCTAGGACTAATGCTAGTGGTGGTACTTGCACAGATCAGACAGGAGACACCTATAGTAGTGTTCATTCCAGCACCCGCTGTCTTTGAAAACCCATGCAGTTCCTCTTCCCTGCCTGGGGTGTCGCTGTCTGCTGTAGTGCTTCTAGCACAGAGTGGTCTGTATATCAGCAATATGCAAACCAGACCTTTGCTAGAAAAACCACAGCAGACAGCACTACCTTCCTTACTGTGATACAAATCGAGCTGCAACGTAACATGTTTTTTTTTTTTTTCTCCATGTGTGATTGTAAATATTGAGGCAAAAAGTAGTTAGTCACTTCTCAGCAGATACCTCAGTTTATAGAGTATATAGAATGGTATAAAAGACTGTATATGGTATAACAATTCACATCCTGCTTTATAAAGGGCTGTCATATATCGGATAAAGGGCTGTAGTATATGTTATAAAGATGCACATCCTGCTTTAGTAAGTGTTGTAGTATATTGTATAAAGATGCACATCCTGCTTTAGTAAGTGTTGTAGTATATGGTATAAAGATGCACATCCTGCTTTATAAAGGGCTGTAGTATATGGCCCTTGATATAAAGTAGCCCTGTGTGCCTTGTGTATATACTTTCGGTGACATCAAGAAGCACTGAACTGCTGCTAACATCTTATATGCTGTATCACCCAGAAATACAGAAGAGTCTTCTTTTAAGGCTATTTAAGCAATAAACATCTTGCCTTTACAATGTTTGCGTCCTGATCCAGCGACCACAGAATTGTACAAAACATTATTCCATTCTAGAAATGTGCCCCAGCATCGTCTTCCGATGCAGGGGACTGATCAGTGGAGAACCAGCCAATGCCAACCAGGAGGTATGGCAGCATGACTATGCATACACAGCAGTAAGTGGTATTCAGGTGGATGGTGCCTGAGCAGTAAAGTGGTTCCAGGGCCAGTGGTAGGACCTGGTGGTGACTGCAACATACTCCTGTCGGTAACGAGCAATTACTGACGGGAAGAGGGAATCCCTATCTGCCAGGTCCCATGAGATACAAATGTCTTGTGAGTGTTATACACACTTTATAGTGAGTGTGGTATGTCTTGTGAAAATCCACATCCCTTATCCATTTCCCACTCTAAAAGTCATAATGCTACACATTTAATTCTTCTCTTTTTCCACATAAACCATATGGTGAGAATTGGAGAAGATAGAAGAATCTATATTGACAGCACTCTGGATATATCTTAAACCTTTCCTTTATAATGTCTTTCTACTTGTTTTGGTTAAACAAGTTTTTTGGATATTGTGGAGCTGTTTTTGCGCCTTATATTTCAGTGTCCCTAAACTTCGTTACCAAATTTGTAATGAAGGGGCATCCAGTCAAAGCTGGAGTTGTTTATCATTAATAGTGTGCTTTTGTACTGCCATATCCCTGTGTCAGATGACATTGGTGTGTGTGTGTTTATTTTCAGGATGAAATAGATGCTGCGTTGAAGCTGCTTTTGGCTCTGAAAGTGGAATATAAGAATTCTGTAGGGCAGGATTACAAACCCGGCTCCCCCCCAACAGATCTCACTCCTGTTCCTAACAACTGTGGGGACGACTTTGTTGATCCATGGACGGTGCAGACAGGCAGTGCGAAGGGGGTGGACTATGACAAACTTATAGGTAAGAGAAGAATTACATCACAAAGCTGATTGATTAGTAACAGAGAGTGCATCTTCAGTATAACGTCAAATTGCTGCATGTCCTTTTACTTGAATTTATACTCATCCATAATGGCTTTTGTACTAGTGCACTTATAACTGATACCACTATAACTTTACATTGGTTGAACAGTATTCAGTTATATAAATACATTTATGAATGCACATACAGATAGTGGTAGATGCTCAATTAGTTCAGTAATATTACTTGGATGCATGAAGGAGGGGTTAATACTGAGTAAGTAAACAAGACATTTTTCCCCCAGCTCACTGAATAGTATTAGTAACCAATCTTGAACACTACTGATAATAGAATTCAGAGATATTGGTTACATATACCTGCACAGGTGTATGATGTGCCCCCAAGCCACGTCAAGGCTTCTCTGTATATTGGGGGTCCCTAGCGCTATATCTAGGGTGCAGGGTGCGGCGCCCCAAAAAATATCATAAGCTAGGAAGCCCAGTGTGGCACGCCAGTGAGATACTATAGTGTTAATAATTAGTGATAGGAAGCCGAAGTGTGTGTGTGTGTGTGTGTGTATATGTATATATGTATATATATATATATATATATATATATATATATATATATATATATATATATATATATATATATATATATATATATATATATATATATATATATATATATATATATATATATATACAGGTCGAGTATCCCGTATCCGAATATCTGTTATCCAAATTATTCCGAAATACGGACTTTCCAGAAAGTGAATTTTTTTTTTTTTTTTTATAAAAACTCACTGGGGACATTTGTAACAGCATCACTGGGGACATGATATGTAACTGGCACTATATATGTGCAAGACAATGATAGCTTGGCATTCAAATTCAGTGCTGAGATAGTACACACATTTTGTTTCACGTTTTGAAACCTAGTTTTTTGAACAATTAAAATATATTTGTGTGTATTTTATGTGGTAATAAAATATATTTGTGTGTATATTATGTGTTTATACAGCATAAATGCAAGATACTTCAAAATACATCATTGAAATATTAAAATATTCCGAAATACGGAATAATCCGTTATCCAAAATTCTCCTGGTCCCGAGCATTTTGGATACGGGATACTCAACCTGTATATATATAGAGAGATAAAATGAAATGTAATTAAAATAAGACAGAGATAGTGTTAGTGAGGGAAAAGTGTTAATAGAATGTAAGGGTGTGCCGCACTAAAGCCAACCAGTCCAGGGGCACCGCACCCCACACCACCGTTACCATAAATTGGGTCTACGATTAACCAGCAAAGAGCCATATGATAATGGCTCCTTACTTGATATATCCAAACTAAGAGCTACCTACCTTGGAGCAACCCCAGACTACTCCATGTGGCATATCAGGACCCACATCTCCTCCTAATATGGGCTCCCTTCTGCCTCTAACAACATACATACAGATAGTGGTAGATGCTCAACATGTTACATCTGCCCCTCCTGCAGTGCACATGGTTTTGCCCATTTTCCAAACAAATTTGTATTGAGCTCAGATCTGAATAAGGCACTAAGGGAGACAGACATATCCATCCTGCTGACATCATACAGATTACTGCTGTCTCACCACAAAGGAAAGACACCTTGCCTTAAATATGCCAAAGGAATCTGCATATTGCCCCAGGACAAAGAGAGACGCTTTTCTTCCAATTATTTTGGGACAGATTGGCTCTACAGAAATTGAAATTTGTGACACTTGATAAAGTGGCGGGTGATTATACTGCACTAAACATTTGCACCTTTTTATGTTGTCATTCTTTTTAGATATGTAAAAAAGTTTTTTTATTATATTTGTTGCTTATTAAAAGTCTATCTATTTTAGAAGAAGCGCAGCATAACCTAATTTTCTTCCTTTTTATCTATATCAGGAGATTGACACTGGAGAAGCACCCCATTCTATAAGCACCTCTAAATAGACAACTTGTTGTCTATTATCTTGCCTTAGAGATAGCCGGACATAAAGTGTCACGTGCTGTCCTTGGGTGCTGTCCCATAGCGCAACCCCAGCGTGTTACACTTCTCTACCTGCCTGATCTCATTCATTTAGTTTCCTCACTCTTCCATAGTTCGGTTTGGGAGCAGCAAAATCGATCAGGACCTTATTGATCGGATAGAGCATGTCACTGGGCACAAGGCGCACCATTTCTTACGAAGGGGCATCTTCTTTTCACACAGGTAATCTAATTTCTCTCTGTGCTGTAGCATTTAATATGACTTAACATTTATTAAGCTACCACTTGTCAAGCCGGCGTTTCTGTTGGTGTCTATGCCTTAAGTTTAAAAGGGCAATGATTTTATTATCGGTGCTCGTTTTTAGAACCAGATGCTTAATAAATAACCCTACGAGTCCAGAAAGTTTTGGACACTATCTTGATGAATCCAAACCCTGATATGTTTGCACATGAAGAGGTATTAGTAGAGTAGAGGTATTAGTGTTCCTGCTAGGCTCTGAGAGGGGTAGTGTGAGCTGAAGTTTCAGACACTGTATCCATGAGCATGAAAAGGGGGTGTGGCTCCATCGTCACTCATGTGGGGCGCGTCCATCACTTACGGAAATGCTGGGCCGCCCCCAAACTCTTCCATCGCTTTTTACCTGGTGGTGATCACTACACCGTAACTTTTCGGTGAGTGGGGAAGGCACTTGTCAGTGATTATATTGATTATTATATAATGGTTTGCTATGTCACCCAATCCATGTACTGAACAGTGGGATAAAAAGGGGCTGCACCAGATACTGGGCAAACCATAGCAGTTAATTGCTTTTAGGAGGCATCAGGTCCCGGCCATTAAGCAGGGCTACCTTCAAGCCAAAAAGCAACTGAGGACACTGAAGAAAGCCAAGGAGAATGCTCCCTCCCAGCTGTCCCATGCACGCAGTCATGTGCAGAGTATACGGCTGGGATCAGCAAGTCGCTATCTCACAGCCATGCAGCTACACAAGCTCACATACTCCCAGCTGTCCCATGCATGCAGTCATGTGCAGAGCGTGCGGCTGGGATCGGCAAGTTGCAGTCTCATAGCCGTGCAGCTACACAAGCTCACATACTTCCGGCCTAGAAATAGAAAGGATCTGATTGGTTGCTAAGGGCAACATGACCTCTTTCCATTATTAGAAGCTTTAGTAAATGCACACTGTAGTCTTATTTGTGACTGATATTAATGCTACCTTTATTTCTTCTTCCTACTTCATGGCAGCCCAACAATGGGTTCATCCCTCTCTCCCTATATACTTAGACAGGTAGTTTTTCCCTAGGACATGCCCCTTCTTCCTCCTGCATATTAACCAACTTCCTTCCCCCATGCCTTCAGTCTTTTTCCTGTCTCCTAAGAGACTAGACAGGTTAGAATAGGTTATTTATTTATTTTGCACTTACTGGTAGGCTTTATGCTGCCAGTCCTGTGCAGCATAGGGATGGCGGTGCCAGTTCCCTTTGAGAAGTCCTGGCCTGTGGCGTGGACAAATATAGCACAGACTCTCCTTTATTGCGGTGCTGTTGGTGGCTGTAAGTATTGTTGGATGGGCTATGGCAGGCATGGCGTCCGGAGGAAGGAGAGACGCTGGAACCAGGCAGCGCTGTTAGTCAGTAGCTGCTGAAAGCAGGTGTGTTGGACTACACGCGATCCTGTCCTTCTGGCGGAAGCACTGTGCGTTCCAACTAGGCGGGCGCGCAGAGTGACGCGCGTCTTGTCTACTGACGCCTGGCCGGAAGCGCTGCGCGTTCCAGGCCGACGTGCATTCCAGCGGGGGCGGAAGTGCCCTATATTATGCGCCTGGTCAGTGTAATAGGCACTTCCAAAGTCCTGTGTGTTTGTGTCAGAGATTGCTGGACATAGCGATGGACACAGAGGAAGCCTCTCAGAAAGTTTCTGCATTGCTGCCCAGGTAAGTCCTCTTCTTAGAGGACTGGTTTATTTTTATTTTATTGCTGTTAGGTTAGTTAGTGATTATCATTTGTTTAATTATAGTGGGCCTGTGGTGACTAAGAAGAAACTTGCTAAGAAGAAGCATGCTACTAAGACTTGCTTTGGATGTGATAAAGTTTTCACTGGTGAAAAGTCCATGGGTGAGATTTAATAGGATGAGAGATTCAGAAAGTGAGAGATTTTGTGAGAAATCTTCAGTTTTTTTAAAGTGGCAGTCATTTACACTGCAATACCAGTTTGATTTTGCAGTTGAAATGATTGCCGCTTTAAAAAAACTGGAGATTTCTCACAATCTCTCATTTTCTGAATCTCTCATCCTATTAAATCTCACCCCATGTGTCAGGGGTGTTCTCAAGATGCTGCTGCTAGTATTGGTACAGTGTCTCAACTTATTGAGTTAATGACATGAATGAAGAAAAACTTTGTAACTAAAAAGGAGTTTCAAGGTTAAAAGTCCAGGTCACAAACAAGTTTAGACCAAGAGTTTGACATGGTACCTGGTATTGTGGATACTGATGATGATGATGGATCTGGGGCTCTGGTGCAGAGTCTGGTGAATTGGTAGAAGAGGAACACTCATTTAATCTGGAGTTTGTGGAGGTTGTTCTCAAAGATTTATATAAAACATTGAATTACAAACAAACAGTGAAAACAGAGTATGACGCATTATTCGAGGATAGATCCAAAAAGAGAAGGTTCATAAAGTTGTTAAAGAAATCATTACAAAAGAGTGGGCCAATACAGACAAACGTATTGGTTCAGTTAAGAGTGCATGATAGAGCATGTGGAGTTCCTGAAATGCTGCAATATTCCCAAAATAGATGCGGCGGTGTCAGAGGTCACCACTAGAACCACTATTCCTTTAGAAGACGGCGCCTCTCTTAAAGAGGCAATGGATAAGAGGATGGAGAGTGCATTGAAAAGACTACATATCTCCAGCTCGGTATTAATTAAGTCAGGAGTGGCCATAGCTTCTTCAGCAAGGGCTCTCAGAATTTGGTGTGCCTCTCTACAGGAGCGAGTGGCCAGAGAACATTATTAGTAGCCTAGCTCAAATACAGCTAGCGGTTGACTATATCTGTGAGGTGTCATTAGACGTGCTGGATTATTCAGCAAAATCGTTAACATCTGGAGTAGTGGCGAGGAGGACCCTGTGGCTTAAGTCCTGGGCAGCGGACTCCCACTCTAAAAATAAATTAGCTACCTTGCCATTCGAGGGGGAATTCCTCTTTGGTAGTAAGCTTGACCAAATGATACAGAGAATGTCAGGAGGCAAGTCGGTGAGGTTGCCTCAGGATAAAAGGGGAAGGGCCTCAGACTATTTCCACAGACAAAGTTTAAGGCAAGCCAGATCCTATGGGCCATTTGGGGAGAGGTATACATCTGGGATCTTCAGGGCATTCTTCCGACAAACTGGTAAAAGAGGTAATCAAAAACAGTGACAAACCATGTCCCGTGGGGAGAGTTCAGGTGGCCAGAAGATTGTTACAGTTCGCTCCCAAATGGAAGCAAACTGTCCGAGACACTTGGGTTCTAGAAGTGGTCTCCTCGGTGTCTGTTAGAGTTCCTTTCAAAACCCAGAAGGGAAAGATTTTAATTTCACAGAATTGAAGAGATTAGTTTGAAACGATTGCGCCAAAAGACTGCTGCACTGTAGCCACCCAAGGATTACCACTCCTCATAGAAACAATGTAGCCAGAAATTGATGTCTACAGTTGCGCTGCCTCGGCTTGTAGAGATTCTTTTAGAACCTTGTGAACCCCAAACTTCGATGGGGGGGATGTGTAAAAGAAGACAAAGGGAAAATGGTCAGTCAGATGTCAATGGATATTCATTCACACCAGGGGTACTCCGTAACTGACCTTTTCGTCTTGCCCTATTTTCACATAAAGGTATCTTTGTTGCCCGTCAGGTCACCCGCTCATAGGTAGAAAGTGCTCACCTTGTGTCTATGCCCTATGTGCATATAAGGGTTTCTTTTAGTCACGATCTCCGCCAAGAGACAAGGACTGCTCACAGGAAACCAATGGATAAATTCCAAAAAGATTTATTCGCCATAGGACAACAATAAGGAACGTCACACTTCCAGATGAAAGATACAATAAAAAGCTCCAAAAAATATATCCAGATAGAACCAGAGAACCACTGGGCCCAAAACAGGCAAACTTGATCTCACCCGGGAAGAGAACCAAGATGGATACCACACTGATGAAAAAAGTGGTCAGGGACTTCAGGGTTCTTCTGGTGGCTATCCTCCTTCTCACCAACGCGTTTCGGGTCTTTGTAATTTACCCTTTTTCAAGGTATGAAGGAGCTTGATGTTGAAGGGTATTTATACCCTTGCCAATTATTCCCTTAGGTAGAAAAAGATAAAACATGGAGCGGAACATTTTTTTCTTTCTTTAAAAAACTTGCATAAAACATGATTCCATAAAATTGCATACATACTAATACATTACATATAATACATATATAAAAATTACCACAATACAGATCATAAATCATATATATATGGTGTGCGGCACATGTACATAAGAATCGTGGAAAGTCCGGTCCTGGTTTGTAGAGGTTGAACATAGCGATCAGCTACTTCCTCCTTCCGGCGTGTCTTGAGACGCAGCTCCCATGCCCAGGGGCGGAACGGGAAGCTCTGATCTCAAGTATAGAAGACCTGCTAGAATCGGGAGTGGTTGAAACCGTTCCAGAGGCAGAAAAAGGCCTAGGGTTCTACTCTCGTCTATTTGTGGTAACAAAAAGTTCTGGAGGACTCAGGACTATTTTATATTTAAGAGACCTAAACACCAGAATTTGGAAACAGAAGTTTCACATGGAGACAGCCAGGTCTATCTTAATGGGGCTGAGGAGAAACGACTACCTCATCTCAATAGATTTAAAGGACGCTTATTCTCATGTCCCTATCTGTTCACTAGACAGAAAGTTTCTCACGTTTAGCGTAAAAAAAAGAAAACCGTTTTCAGTTCACCTGCCTTCCATTTGGCCTTACATCCTCACCGAGGGTATTCACAAAAGTGTTAATGGTCATTATAAAGTGTCTAAGGAAGAAATGGAAGAAATATATTGCGGTACTCATTTCTGCAAGATCAGAGAGCGAAGCCATTCGAGACGCAGTCATCCAGTTTTTACAGGAACACGGTTGGTTGATCAACTGGGACAAAAGCCATCGAACCCCTACTCAAACTATTCAGTACTTGGGCATCGTCATAGACACAGCAAAGTTCGAAATTGCTTTGACCAGTCAAAGGTGCGACAAGATTCAAGATCTCATTGGTGTTATTCATGAAAATCAGAAGATCCCATTAAGACTAGCAATAAGTCTTTTAGGGATGATGGCATCAACAGTGGACGTGGTCCCTTAGGCCAGGTGGCATATGAGGACATTACAGTGGCACCTCCTCAGGTATACCAAAAGTCGGGTATCACTAGACCGTTAAATCATGTTGCTGCGGTCAGTAATCCAATCCCTACTCTGGTGGCAAAGCGAATACCTGGCTTCCAGGACAACGTCTCTGTCAAGCCCACAGTATGTGGTATTAACAAGGACGCAAGCTCCACAGAGTTGGGGAGCACATTGTTTAGGCAAAACTACCCAAGGTATCTGGTCCATTCAAGAGTCAGATCTGTCATCAAATCACAGAGAACTTAGAGCAGTACGTATGACCATAGAAGCTTTCAGTCCAAACGTAGTAGGATCCAATCCCACTTATGAGTCTTTTCGGACAATGCAACCACAGTCTCATATATCGGCAAGGAGGGACAAGGAGCCTCTCACTGTTGGAAGAAATTTCTTCTAGTATGGTTTGGGCAGAAGAACACCTGTTGTCTGTCTCGGCACTGCACGTACCAGGGGAAGAGAACCAACTGGCAGACTTTCTGAGCTGGAATCAAGTGTTGCCAGGGGAGTGGGAGCTAAAGGACTCTGTCTTCCAACCAATAGTGTATCGATTCGGACAACCACAGATAGATCTCATGGCAACCCCAAAGAATGCGAAGACACCTCTGTTCTTTTCCAGGTTCCCGGCTCGAGGGTCCGAAGGTGTAGACGCCCTGTCCCAGAGGTGGAAGTTTGCTCTCGTGAACATATTTCCACTGTTCCCACTCATTCGCAAAGTCTTGTGGAAAATCAGGTCGGAGCAAGTTCAAGCAATAGCCATTCTTCCATATTGGCCCATGAGGTCCTTGTTCCTAATGGTAGAAAGTATGGTGGTGGCAGAGCCATGGTTTCTCCCAATATCTCACAATCTACTGAAGCAGGGGCCAGTGTTGTGTCAGGATCCACAGAAGTTACGTTTAGCGGCGTGGAGATTGAAAGGAAGCAGTTGATAGATAGGGGTCTGTCTCCGGTAGTGATCGACATAGTCTTACAGGCAAGGAAGAAGGTGTCTTAGAACATATATTACAGGACCTGGATAATCTTTGCTGGGTGGTCGAAAGATCAGTTCCATTTTCCTGACGCAAGCATCTCACATATTCTGCTGTTCCTCTGTGAAGGATTCAACAAAGGACACGCAGTAGCAATGCTGAAGGTACATATTTATGGCACTTAGTGCGTTGCTGGATAGAAGATTGGCCGAACACACTCTAATAAAGAGGTTCTGTCAAGCAATAAAAAGGATTCGGCCAAAGATCAGGTCGGTGGTCCCTCAGTGGGATCTCAACTTAGTTTTAAACGGCCTCATGTCATGTGATAGGTCTAAACTGAAGTTTCTCACATGGAAAGTGTTTTTTCTTGTAGCTATCACTTCAGCGAGGCGAGTGGGGGAGCTACATGCTTTATTATTTTCCGAACCCTATCTTAAGTTATTTCCGGACCAAGTAGTCCTCCGGACCAGGTCTTCATTTTTGCCGAAGGTTGTTTCTTCTTTTCACATGGATCCAGATATTATTTTACCATGATTTTTTCCTAATCCAACCAGTAGAAGAGAAGAGGATCTCCATACGTTGGATATGGTTAGGGCAATAAAAAATTATTTGGATCGAACAGCCAGCTTCAGGAAGACAAAGTCGTTATGTTATTCCACAAGGGGCAAAGAGAGGATTTGCTCCTTCCAAACAAACCATCTCAAGATGGCTCAAGGAAGTAATTAGTTTCACGTACAAGAAAGTAGGTCGACAAGTTCCAGAGGGCATAAAGGCACACTCGGCTAGAGCAATGACAACTTCCTGGGGGAGAGAGGCTAACGTTTCGGTCAAAGACATATGACAGGCAGCGACATGGTTGTCCATTCACACCTTTGCTAAACATTATGCACTGGATGTGTGCGAAGATCAGTTTGGGAGCAAGGTCCTACATCAGGCCTTGATCTAAGGTATTGTAGCCCACCCTACTGCTTTGGTATATCCCATTGTTGGGCTGCCATGAAGTAGGTGTTTGTGCTTTTCCCTAGGATCGGTGGCGGAGACATGTCAAAAGACTGAAGGCATGGGGGAAGGAGTTGGTTAATATGCAGGAGGAAGAAGGGGCGTGTCCTAGGGAAAAACTACCTGCCTAAGTATATAGGGAGAGAGGGATGAACCCATTGTTGGGCTGCCATGAAGTATTCCGAAGAAAAGGAATTATCGTAAGTATAATCCTTTGCTATATTGTGTATATACTGCGGGTACACGTATATAATAAAGGTGCTTCTTACTGGGTACAGTGCAAGAGCTAGAACCACAATGCTTTTCTCAGGATGGTGAATTCCGCACATCACACAGGTTCTGCTCTCTACAGCATGTGATGACCAGCGTCCTCCAGGTGGTGTCCTCATGCTTGTTACAATATAGGGGTGGGGGATTTGGCAATGGTAATCTACAGAGAGGAGAATTTACAGTGGTTGTTTAGTGTTCACTCTAGAAACTTTTTAGGGCAGGGTGCTGACCACGGGGAGGGCACATTTTTCAATCGTGAGGGCACATTTTTCAGTCAGGAAGGCACATTTTAATTTTAAAGGGCAAAATGAAGGTTGGGGTTATGTGCGCGCCGAAGGCTCCAGAAAAAGGGGGCGTGATCACCTAAAATGGGACGTGTCCTTGAGTGTACCTCTTATGTACATTATGTAACACATAGTAGATCCCCTTTTACTTGCCCCATAAACATTATGCCACACGGAATCAGACAAAATTCATGTTAAGGTGCCCATACATGAAGCGATGTGCTCCATGCATTTTGAACTAGATCACATCGCATCTAGTTAAAAAGTATGTGCAGCACATACTTTTTGTGCTTTGCGATGTGAAGGACTGCCCCCTGGAGCGTCACACCATCAGCACATCTATATAAACCCTCTTGTGACAACGGAGCGTCACACCATCAGCACATTTATGCTAAATAATCCATCTTGTGACACCTGAGCGTCACACCATCAGCACATTTATGCTATATAACCATCTTGTGACACCTGAGTGTCAGACCATCAGCACATTTATGCTATATAATCCATCTTGTGACACCTGAGCGTCACACCATCAGCACATTTATGCTATATAACCATCTTGTGACACCTGAGCGTCACACCATCAGCACCTTTATGCTATATAACCATCTTGTGACACCTGAGCGTCACACCATCAGCACATTTATGCTATATAACCATCTTGTGACACCTGAGCGTCACACCATCAGCACATTTATGCTATATAACCATCTTGTGACACCTGAGCGTCACCCATAACGTTGAATAGTGCAACCGGCCGGCGCATCGGTTAAACAGCGAGGATCGCTGGTTTTCTGCGATCCTCGTTGTTTAACCCCCTCGTCGGCCGCTCGCAGTGGTATTGAATACCTGCCTATTCCTCCATCACCTATATCACATATCAGGGGGTAAGGTGATGGAAGGAGAGAGGAGGGTGAGGTGATGAAGTGAAGTCATGTGCTTTTCATGTGACACTGCGCTCCTGTCCCTTTGCAGGTGGGAGGAGCAAGCGCCGCGCATGTGACTATATTCCGGCTGCTACTGCCTACCCGCCGGTGGGAAGACAGGGATGGGAAAGAGCAGCAGCAAATAGGGCAGCGCCTGTCATCGTGGTGGCGGTGTGCTAAGTTGTAGGGCTCTCCTCCCAGCGCACCATCCGCGACAAAATGGGACGTGTCCTTGAGTGTACCTCTTATGTACATTATGTAACACATAGTAGATCCCCTTTTACTTGCCCCATAAACATTATGCCACACGGAATCAGACAAAATTCATGTTAAGGTGCCCATACATGAAGCGATGTGCTCCATGCATTTTGAACTAGATCACATCGCATCTAGTTAAAAAGTATGTGCAGCACATACTTTTTGTGCTTTGCGATGTGAAGGACTGCCCCCTGGAGCGTCACACCATCAGCACATCTATATAAACCCTCTTGTGACAACGGAGCGTCACACCATCAGCACATTTATGCTATATAATCCATCTTGTGACACCTGAGCGTCACACCATCAGCACATTTATGCTATATAACCATCTTGTGACACCTGAGTGTCAGACCATCAGCACATTTATGCTATATAATCCATCTTGTGACACCTGAGCGTCACACCATCAGCACATTTATGCTATATAACCATCTTGTGACACCTGAGCGTCACACCATCAGCACATTTATGCTATATAACCATCTTGTGACACCTGAGCGTCACACCATCAGCACATTTATGCTATATAACCATCTTGTGACACCTGAGCGTCACACCATCAGCACATTTATGCTATATAACCATCTTGTGACACCTGAGCGTCACACCATCAGCACATTTATGCTATATAACCATCTTGTGACACCTGAGCGTCACACCATCAGCATATTTATCCCACATCCCCTACATCACACCTTATGCCTCCATCCCCTACATCACACCTTATGCCTCCAGCCCCTCATGCCTCGGTCACCTAAATCACACCTTATGCCTACATCACACATTATGCCTCCAGCCCCTACATCACACATTATGCCTCCAGCCCCTACATCACACATAATGCCTCCAGCCCCTACATCACACATATTGGGGTGTATTCAATGTCGTGGGGGAGCGGTGACAGCGAGCAGGGCTTTCTGCTCGCTGTCACCGCTCACCCTGTCAGTATTCAACTAACCCCCCCCTCATACGCCAATTCCCCCTCGCTCCGTTTTTTGAGTGAGGGGGAATCGGCGTATGTGGCTGTAGAAGCTGCGAGACTTGCGGCTAATTACAGTGAGTTTGCTGCATTAGCTGCAGGTCTCGCTGTTTAGGGGAATTCTCGCCATCCTGTGATGGCGAGGATTTCCCCATAACGTTGAATAGTGCAACCGGCCGGCGCATCGGTTAAACAGGGAGGATCGCTGGTTTTCTGCGATCCTCGTTGTTTAACCCCCTCGTCGGCCGCTCGCAGTGGCATTGAATACCTGCCTATTCCTCCATCACCTATATCACATATCAGGGGGTAAGGTGATGGAAGGAGAGAGGAGGGTGAGGTGATGAAGTGAAGTCATGTGCTTTTCATGTGACACTGCGCTCCTGTCCCTTTGCAGGTGGGAGGAGCAAGCGCCGCGCATGTGACTATATTCCGGCTGCTACTGCCTACCCGCCAGTGGGAAGACAGGGATGGGAAAGAGCAGCAGCAAATAGGGCAGCGCCTGTCATCGCGGTGGCGGTGTGCTAAGTTGTAGGGCTCTCCTCTCTCCTCCCAGCGCACCATCCGCGACAACCCCCCCCCCCCAAACCAGGGCCGGATTTAAGTGCCTGACCGCCCATAGGCACTACATTTTTTGCCGCCCCCCACCCCCGACCTATTATAAGGCCCCCCTGTTGTCAGAATGTGCATGGCTGCTCCTTAGCCCGGTGACTGCCTTCTCTACAAGACCCCACAAGGCATAAAGTGCAGATGGGATTGCACTTACCAGTTGTAAGGGGTGGCCGGCTGTGCGTGCAGAGTCCCTGTCCATGGCAAACATGCTGGTGCCGCTGCTCTCCCTTCTTGCTGCTTGATGGGGGGAAGATGGTGTTGGTGTCCCTGCTGTGCCTTCCTCCCGGGCCCGGTGGGCGGGGCTTGATTCGGCACAGGCAGAGATGAGGTCTTATTTTTTTTCCATGCATGGTCCACCCGCAGGGCTACGATAGCGGGTTCTGGTGGTGCGCACAAAGTGTGTCGTCCCCCCAACTGTCAGCGCAGGAGCTGGTGTCAGTAACAGTCACTACTCCTGCGCTGTGTTTTTTTATTTTTTTAACAGCGCAGGAGCAGTGACTGTTACTGACACCAGCTCCTGCGCTGACACACAGCACTCAGCTATGCGGGCGGGGGGGGGGAGCTGCGAGTGCACTAAACTTTGAGGGCGGAGGTATGCGGGGCAGATCAGGTGAGGGTGGGGGGGGGGTTGTAGCGGACGGTGCGCTGGGAGGAGAGATGCTCCTTGGAATAGCTGACAGCCGCTCACATAAGAGGAGGTGAGCGGCATGTCAGCGTGGCAGGGGGGAGGAGGGATGCTTGATGGAATAGCTGACAGCAGTTATTAACTTGTACAGGGCGCAGGGCGGGCAAAAACGGGCAGGGCGGAAATCGGCGGCTTTTAAAGGGGCAGGGCGCAGCGCCCTGTAAAATAAGCCTAGCGGGAACACTAGTTGTTGTCATCACTAGAGCCTGTACTGGTCTTTGTGGGTGGTGTTTGTATAAGCCGATCACATGGACTAGTACGTGTAACCAAAATGTGCTGTCATCTTCTTCCTAGGGACATGCACCAGATTCTGGATGCAGCTGAGAAAAATAAACCATTTTACCTGTATACTGGAAGAGGGCCTTCGTCAGAGGCAATGCATGTAGGACACCTCATTCCCTTTATCTTCACCAAGTAAGTGGGGTGGCTGTTGGCCATAAATCAGCACTGTGCTGTAATTGTTCAGTATAAATGTCATTGAAAGCATCAGTTGCTATGATGAGCACAAAGCTTAGTGAGATGTATAGGCGCAGTAATGGTGTCACTATACTCATACTGCACAGGAAACACGATAATTGTTGGACGAGTCGTGTGATCAGATGGTGATTATGGCTTTTATATCCCCATCTGTAGAATAGGATTTTCTGACTGAGACACTAATGGTGTGTACATACAGCATACAATTTTTAATATATAGTCCCGGGACAGCAGAAATCGAAATCCAGATATACCGGGCAGCAATGACTATATAGTGCAGATCTGCACTATATAGTCAAAATCGCATATATGTCAGGTTGCTTGCCGTGCGATTTGATCCAATGCGTATATAATATAGTGTTCACTCTAGGATTCAGACCGGGCAGGGCGCCCGGGGGGCGGACCGGGCCACAGCTGGGGGCGTGCCCGGGCCGCCGGCGTCGTCAAAGGGGCATGCCCGGGCCGTCGGCGTCGTCAAAGGGGCGTGCCCGGGCCGCCGGCGTCGTCAAAGGGGCGTGCCCGGGCCGCCGGCGTCATCAAAGGGGCGTGCCGGGGTGCCGGCGTCATCAAAGGGGCATGCCCGGGCCGCCGGCGTCATCAAAGGGGGTGGGACCGGCTCCTCCAAAGCCACTATGCTGCCGGGGAAGAGCCGGGCATCGCCGTCTACGGCGACGCTGGGCTTCCCCGTGAGGCTGTTTTAGCGGGGCGCTGCGAGAGGGGCAGGGCGCATTTTGCCCTTTAAAAATCGGGCAGGGCGCAGCGCCCCGCTAAAACAGTCTAGCGGGAACACTATAATAGCAAGCCTAATCGACCATGTGTACATCCCCATTACTGTATATGGAAATCGCTGCTGATTTAGGGATGCAAGACTGACTATTGACGTAATAGCTGGGGAGGTCAGCGATGTGCTCATAATAACGAGGATAGTGTCTCATTGTGAGAAGGAACACCTGTATGATGGCGTGTGGTGCCCAGGTGACTGCAGCCACCCGCACAATGGGCTGATGCCTGGGGAGGTCAGTGATGTACACATGATAACTAGGACATTGTATGATGATGATGATGGTTTTGTGTGATGCACAATAAGGGGTACGGTTGAATGGTCGACAGTGTTTAGGTCAACATTTTTTCTCTCTCTCTCTCTCTCTCTCTCTCTCTCTCTCTCTCTCTCTCTCTCTCTCTCTCTCTCTCTCTCTCTCTCTCTCTCTCTCTATTATATATATATATATATATATATATATATATAATTTTTTTTTAATTCAGTATTTCTTTATTTTCATTTGTTATAATCCATATTTGTTATAATCCATATACAATTTTAAATGGTTACAGTGCATTATCAGCATGAGTTATACATTACAACATACATTATACATTTTACCTTATATTACCCTGCTTACCCCCCTCCCTCCCTAATTTCTTAACCCCCAGTTTACCTCCCTCCCCTCCCTTCCGATTGCTTGATTCCATCCTATATTGTACATTATTAATCTTTATATATATTCATATAAGCGCAACTTAATTTAATATTTTTTTCTGAAGTTCTTGGTATCAAACTTTTTCCCATGGGGTGCCATGGAAAAAAATCTGATACTCTAGGGTGCCCTGATCCACAAAAGTTTGGGAACCACTGTTCTAGGGTATTGTTCACTAGTTTTTCCCATTGTTCTATTCTGGGTGTTTCGCTTGCCCACCAGTTCTTGGCCACCATTGTCTTTGCCAGTGCAGTGATTTTTTTCTATTAATGTTTGTTTGTTTCCTCTATTCCTTGATAGTCCCATATACTCAGCAGACACAGCCTCGGGTTACAATTCCTCTCATCTAACTCCAGTTCTACCATTATATGGCCTATTTGGTCCCAGAATTGTTTGACCTTTTCACACTTCCATATCATATGGATAAAGGTGCCTGGTTCCTTTTTGCATTTAGGGCATAAGTCATCTGTGTTCTTATCATATTTTATCTTTTTTACTGGGGTGACATAGGCCCGGTGTAATATATATAGCTGGATTTGCTGTGTTTTTATCGCCTTTGTCGCTCTCGTGGGCGATGCCATTGCACTTTTCCATGCTTGGGCATTTATTTGCCCCAGATCTTGCTCACACTCCTGTTTTACTTTGTCTATTCTTGGGTGGTGGGCTTTATCTATTAATATTTTGTACATTTCTGCCACCCTCACTTTTTTCTCTTTATTTAGCAGTATTTTTAGTGGGGAATCTTCCACCTTCACATATCCCGTCCCATATCTTTGGTTTAATTGCCCTTTTAATTGCAGGTATCTAAAGGTATACCCTCTAGGGAGCTGGTATTCCTGTTCTAAACTTTGCTATGATCTCACTTTCCCATCTTGATATACTTGGCCGATCTTACTTATCCCTACCTTTTCCCAGGTACTTCTTACTACTTCTTCACTAACTCCTCCCCTCTTCTCTATTCTTCCCTTCACCCATACTGGCACTTCCGGATCTATACCTTCATATTCCAGAATTTCTCTTTCAATGGTCCTGGTGACACAGCTCAACATTGGGATGTAGGAGGGTCTGTAGGAGCCAGGCACCTATCCTAAAGCTTTTGGAGGGTAGGCTCCTCCCTTCTGCATCCCAGACTCCTCAGTTGGTGTTAGGTGCCCACTGGAGTGGGTGCTATTCTAAAGGGCTGCTGGAGTAGCCGAAGGATTAGAGTTAGTTAGGAGTTTTTTATTTTATTAACTTTTACACTAGCTAGGTAGGCACAGTGTGAGGATTCTCACTGAAGCGCAGCAGGAGCTGACAGAAGCGCGTCCTGTCAGCTCACTGTGCACGGGGGAGACACTGTCTGGTCTCCCTGTGCAGCGCTTACAGCTTCTTTCTCCTTCCTCCACTAGGTGTCACTGGAGCGTAGACAGTGGGGATAGAAGGGCGAACACAGGGAGCTAGGGCACTCTATGTAATTTCAGTGTGGCCAACTCCTCCTCCCCCCCCCCCCCCCCCCCCCTGGCAGTCTTAGATCGTGCCCGAGGGAGCTGGGCATGTTTCATGACTGCTCCTGGGCAGAGTTATTAGTTTAGGGAAAGAGGACAGGCAGGCAGTTAGCTGTCTCTACCTGCCTGCTACGCGGGAAGCTGCCGGTGGGGACCCGGTCGCTGCTTCAAAGCACTGCGCCCGTGATCCCGGCTGAAGGGACCTCAGTCTCTGTGTGGCATCACGCGCCCCATAATGCAAATGGCGGCGACGGACGCTTCCCGAGCCAAGCCGCCGACCGGCCAGCTCAGACGGCTACTGTGAGTATTACTGACCTCTCTCCAGCTAGTGGAGGAGGTCAGACTGCAAGGCGGCTAGCAGAGGTTTTTTTTTTATTAACCTGGCTCCGGGAACGGACCGGAGGGGGCGGGGCTTAACGCGGGCAGCTGCAGTTAACCCTGCATAGTCCAACCCCTCTCAGCGATGCGGGCGGCCATTTTTGTGTCATTTGGCGCCTCTGCACGCTGCTGATAAGCCTCCGGTGACCATCCTGCTATAGACTCTACCCAGTCTGTGAGGTACACAGCGGGGGTTTAGAGTAGGGTGAGACAGATTGGGCTGTGCAAAAATATAGGCTTCAGTGCTTTTATTATAAAGCAAGTTTGGCCAGGCCAGCTCTTAACCCTTTCTCTGCTGTCTCCCCTGTCAGTCTCACTCCTAACCTCTGTATTGTGAAGTGAGTGTGTGGTGTCATATACTGTTCATTATGGCAGGAGGGAACACCAAATGTAAGGGCTGTAAGGGGAAGTTTACTCCTTCTGAAGCTGGAGAAACCTTCTGTGAGAAATGTACTGTTAACCCCTCCTCATCTAAAGCTCAGGAGGTTCCTGTGTGGGCCTCACAGCTCACAGATGTTATGACACATCTGTCTTCTGAACTCTCTGCTTCACAGAAAGACAGAAAGCAGGCAAGAGATCAGCAGATCTCTTTAGCCATGGCTGTACAGGGGTTAACTAAGGCCCTTACTCCTGTGGCTCCTGTTGAACGGGGCCAGGCATCCTCAACTGCACCCCCTCTTCTCTCACAAGGGGGAAGGCAGTTTACTCATGTCGCCGACTCTGACTCAGATGACATGCCTGATTTAGAGGAAGGAGAATGCTTTATTCCAGAGGCTCAGGGTCCTCAGATGGTTGTTCTTCCCGACCCAGATCCTGTAGTACATGGCTTAGAGAATTTAATTGCCATGGTTACATTAGCCACTGATTATGTGGATACCTCTGAGACTCCAGAAAGACCTTCGCTGTTCGGAAAAAAAACCAAGCAGTCATCAAACTTCCCTCAATCGGAGGAGTTGGATGATTTTGTAGTACAAGCCTGGAATCATCCAGATAAAAAAAATTCAAATTCCTTCGGACTCTCCTCAGCACCACGGGTGTTCACCAAGGTGATGGCGGTAATGATGGAGATTCTTCGCTCAAAGGGTGTTACGATAATCCCATATCTCGACGACCTCCTTCTGAAGGGCTCTTCACAGGAGGAACTCTTGACAAACATCAATCTAACCAAGAAGATACTCGTAGAACATGGCTGGATCCTGAACTACGAAAAGTCCCTTGCTGCAACCATCTCAGAGAATGCAGTTTTTGGGAATGATCCTGGACACCATACAACTTAAGGTTTTCTTACCGGAAGACAAGATCAGATCGCTTCAGGAGTTGGTACGTCTAGTACTACAACACAGGAAGGTCTCGGTGCTTCTCTGTACGCGTCTGCTGGGGAAGATGACCGCCTCCTTCGAAGCAGTCCAGTATGCTCGCTTCAGGTCAAGACCTTTTCAACTCAATCTTCTGAGACAATGGTCAGGTTCGCACCTGCACCTACAACGTCTGGTGACCCTGTCCCCGAGAGCGAGACTTTCCCTTTGGTGGCTTTATTCAGCCAATCTCAGGGAGGGAGAAGTTTCGCTCTTTGGAACTGGACAGTCATCACAACGGATCCGAGTCTCCGAGGATGGGGAGCACTAACTCTGGACCATCAATTTCAGGGACTTGTCAGGAATCTCACCTGCATATAAATCTCCTGGAACTCAGAGCAGTATACTACGCTCTCATCCAAGCGCAACCCCTCCTTCAAGGTCGACTAATACGGGTTCAGTGCGACAACGCAACAACGGTAGCCTATATAAACAAACAGGGCGGCACAAGAAGTCGGGCAGCCATGAAGGAGGTGAGCTGAATCCTGCTATGGGCTCAGGACCACGCGACGGCCATTTCAGCCATCTTCATTCCAGGAGTGGAAAATTGGGAGGCCGACTACTGAGTCGGCAGGATGTCCACCAGGGAGAGTGGTGCCTTCATCCTCAGATCTTTCAGCGACTGGTTCGAAAATGGGGTTATCCTCAAGTCGACCTGATGGCATCACGTCTCAACCATCAGCTTCCGTTATACTTCGCACGGACCCGAGAGCCAGCAGCAGCGGGGGTGGATGCCCTGACGGCTCCCTGGCCATTCAGTTTTGTTTACTTGTTCCCTCCATTTCCGTTGATACCCAAGATTCTACAACGAATAAGGAGGGAGAAGGTGTTGGCTCTCCTAATCGCTCCGGACTGGCCTCGCCGAGCCTGGTACACCAACCTCACAACTCTGCTGGTCGAAGAGCCGTGGCCTCTACCATTGCAAGAAGATCTACTCACTCAAGGCCCTTTCGTCTTTCCAGACTTAAAGCTGCTTCATTTAACGGCTTGGCTACTGAGAAGTCCATCCAAAGACAAGCAGGGATTCCTAGGACGGTAATCCCGACCATGATGAGTGCAAGAAAGGAGGTAACATCAAAGCACCGGATTTGGAAATCGTATTTGGCCTGGTGTGAAGGCCGTGGGGTCTCCACAACGGCATTCAAAAAGGCCAGACTTCTGTTATTCCTTCAGACGGGGCTGTCTGCAGGTTTGCGTTTAGGATCACTGAAGGTACAGGTGTCCGCATTATCCGTTTTTTTTTTCCAAAAACGTTTAGCCCTGCTACCAGAGGTACAAACTTTATTTCAGGGAGTGCTACGCTTGCAGCCTCCTGTTCGACCTCCGACTGCCCCATGGGACTTGGATTTGGTCCTAGATTATCTGTGTTCCTCAGTTTTTGAACCTTTGGAAGAGGTAGATCTCAAATACCTCACTTGGAAGACGATTCTCTTACTAGCTTTGGCCTCAGCCCGAAGGTTTTCAGAACTGGGAGCTCTTTCATGTCGCTCACCCTTTCTGGTATTTCACGCAGACAGAGCGGAGCTCCGTACATCTTTATCTTTCCTTCCAAAGGTGGTATCTTCCTTCCACCTTAACCAGCCTATTGTAGTCCCTGCGTTCACAGAAGATCCACAGGCAGAATCTTTGGAAGTAGTGAGGGCTTTGAAGATTTATGTCACTAGAACAGCTTCAGTTAGAAGATTCGACTGTCTCTTTGTCACTTATGATTCAATCCGTCGTGGATGGCCCGCGTCTAAACAGACTCTGGCGAGATGGATTCGTTTGACTATAAGACAAGCGTACGTGGCAGCGGCCCAGACGCCACCCGCTTCCATTTCGGCACATTCTACACCTTCAGTAGGACCCTCTTGGGCGGCTGCTCGAGGGGTGTCCATCCACCAGCTTTGCAGAGCTGCTACGTGTTCGGGTAGGCAAACCTTTGTTAGGATCTATAGATTTGACACGTTTGCTTCATCGGCCTCTCAGTTTGGCCGAGCAGTTCTTGGAGTTCACAGCGCCTTCCCACCCGTGTTGGGAGCTCTGGGACATCCCCGCTGTCTACGCTCCAGTGACACCTAGTGGAGGAAGGAGAAAACAGGATTTCTGTACTTACCGTAAATCCCTTTCTCCGAATCCACAGGTGTCACTGGACGCCCTCCTCGGCACTGTTGCCGATTATAGGTAGGAAAGGACCCTTCTAGTCCTTTTTTGGGGGGTTTCTTCCTGCTAACTAGTTCTTGTGTGATTAACTGTGGTTCAGTTTTATGTTTCTTTCATCACTGCTTTACTCTGTTCTCTATCTGCATCTGTGTTGAGTTAAAAGTGTTCTTACCTCTCCTTCGGAAGTGTGTTTCTATCTTCCAGCTCCCTCTGGGCACGATCCTTGAGACTGCCGGGGGGGGGGGGGAGTATAAGGGGAGGAGTTGGCCACACTGAAATTACATAGTGCCCTAGCTCCCTGTGGTCGCCCTTCTATCCCCACTGTCTATGCTCCAGTGACACCTGTGGACTCGGAAAAAGGGATTTACGGTAAGTACAGAAATCCTGTTATTAAGAAGCTGCCTGGGCTCCGGAGCGCTCTGAAACTGGCTTCACGCTAGGTGGGGAACATGAGGGACAGGCGCTCCGTGATGGCGGCGGCCATTTTCTGCGGAGCTTACACACTGAGCTCCTATATGAGAGGACAGCAGTGTGTTACAGGCATGTTCCAAGTGGTCCCCAGCAGAGGGGGAGACACTGGAACTTGGAGATCCTGCAGTGAGAGCGGCTGTCTGGGGGTGGTTGGCGCCAAAAGCCACGGACCCCGCAGCAGCAGGGACTTGGTCTCTTCCCTCACTCTGTTTTGGCGCCATTTGGAACGCTTGCAGCGGAGCTGAGCTGGCTGACAGATCCTGGGCATCGTTTTTCCCCACTGTGAACGCTTCAGACAGATAAGTGACTGAGTACATTGGCTCTGTATAAAACGCCTGTACATTTTGCGCTGTGACTGTGTTAATTTTACATCATGTCTGAGCAACAGTCTGTGGCTTTGGGGGAGGGAGCCCTTAATGCATTGAGCGCTTGCAGTGTTTGTACACTGAATTTTGTCCCTGAGCAGATGGCCAAGGGGGGCTTGTGTATTACTTGCGCTGCTGTGAGACCCATGGGGAGTGAACCCCAGAGGGTAGAGCAATCGGAACCTGCGTGGGCCAGTGCCCTGGGAAGGTCTGTTAATGCCTTAGTGCAATTGCTGGACAGGCAGAGTGATGTGTTGGTAGCTTCCCCGAGACCTATGTCATCATCTCAGCAGTCCTCTGGCTCCTTGCCTCTGACTCAGGCAGATCCTAGCTTCTTACAGGTCATGCAGGATACTGCTAAGGGGATCAGCAGGTTTAATGATTTGTTAGACAAATTTGATGGTGATACAGTGGGGACCCCTAAAAGGTCTTATTCAGTGCCATTACTTGTTGCTGAAGAGGAGGGAGAGTACACAGACATCCCCTGGGATCCCTCGGCCTCAGGGGTGGAGGATTTGCTTCCTGCTGTTAAACAGGCTTTGAACTTGTCTGTGGAGGATAAAACTCCTGCAAAAGGTGTTTTTAAAAGGCAGCGTAAGGAAACTGTTACCTTCCCTGCGGATGAAGGTTTACAGGATTTATTGGAAGGGGCTTGGAAAACACCCGATAAAAGGCTGCAGATGCCTAAGAGATTTTTAAGTCTATACCCAATGCCTGAGGCTCATCTAGACAAGTTCCGGTGGTAGATGCTTCTGTGGCACGGCTTTCTAAAGCCACGGTGCTACCTGTCCAGGGGGGCAGCCTTTAAGGACCCCATAGACAAGAAGCTGGAAGGTAACCTCAAGGCAATATTTGAGGGGGTAGGCTTCACTTTACGCCCTCTTATAGCATCAGCCTGGGTCTCTAAGGCGATGATTGTGTGGGCCAATGACTTATGTACAATTTTGCATGCTGATCCAGGTGTGTTACTGCTTGCTGAGAAGCTAAAGGCAGCTGCAGAGTATGTGCTTAAGGCTGAAGAGGAAGCGCTCAAAATGGCTTCCAGAGTATCCACGGTATCCGTCAATGCCAGGAAAGTGCTTTGGCTTAAAGCCTGGAAGGCGGATAACGAATCAAAAAAGGCCTTAGAGGCATTAGCTTTTAAAGGAAAGCTGTTGTTTGGTTCAGAGCTGGAAGAGATTATTAAGCAGGCCACAGGAGGCAAAAGTACCTTCCTGCCGGCTCCTGCAGCTAAGCAGGCCTCAAGGTTTTCTGCTTTTAGGCCGTCCTTTCGGCCCTCCCCTAGAGGGGGTGCGTCCTTTCGAGGACATTCTTTTAGGGGAAGGTTTCAGTCTTCCAGGGGCAAGGCCCCAAAGTCAAAGTTTGGTTCCTTTCATAAGAAACCAAGCACCAAAGGAGAGGACAAGCCCTCTGCATGACTACCTGGGGAATACCCCAGCGGTGGTCAAGGTGGGGGGGGTGTCTGAGATGGTTCAGGGATGCGTGGGCATTGTTGGGCCGGGATTCCTGGGTGCTAGACATTGTATCCCAGGGTTACAGAATTACCTTCAAAGGTCTTCCTCCGAAAAGATTCATTCCTACACCACTGCCAAAGGAGTCGCGGCTCTGTGTTGCTCTTTTGGCGGCGACTCAATCTCTCTTAGAGAAAGGTGTGGTTATCCCGGTCCCTCGAGTGGAGTGGAAGAAAGGCTTTTATTCCACTCTGTTTTTGGTGCCCAAGCCAGACGGGTCTTTCAGACCAATCTTAAATCTAAAGTCCTTGAATCTCCATCTGTGGGTAGACCATTTCAAGATGGAATCTCTACGGTCTGTGCTGCTAAGCCTGGACCAGGGAGAATTTTTGGCGTCCATGGATGTCCAGGACGCATATCTTCATGTGCCAATCCATCCGGAACATCAGGCTCTCTTGAGGTTTGTGATAGGAGACCTGCATTTGCAATTCCAGGCGTTGCCCTTTGGTCTGGCCACAGCGCCAAGGTTATTCACCAAAATAATGTCAGTAATGGCGGCGGCCCTCCGACTGAGGGGAATCACTGTGATTCCGTATTTGGACGACCTGCTGTTCAAAGCGGAGTCGGCAGAAAGGTTGCAGAGTCACTTGGCAGAAGCCATCAGGTTTTTGCAGGCTCACGGTTGGCTTTTAAATTTACAAAAGTCTCAGTTGGTGCCGTCACAGAGACTCCAGTTCCTGGGAGTTGTCCTGGATACCCATCTACATCGGGTATTCCTACCAGAGACAAAGGCCAGGGACCTGGCCTCCTTGGTGCAGGAGATCCTGGGGTCTCAGAGCCCATCGGTTTGGAGGTGTCTCAAACTGTTGGGGAAAATGGTGGCGACTTTCGAGACGCTACAGTTCGCCAGGTTCCACTCTCGAGTGTTCCAGTGGAACATCTGGACATCTTGGTCAGGGAATACTCAGACCATGAAGTCAGAGCACATAGTATTGTCTCCAGAAACACGGTCTTCCCTGCATTGGTGGATGGAGGTGGATTCCCTTCAGTGGGGTCGGTCTCTGCAGTCCTGGGACTGGCTGGTAGTCACTACCGACGCCAGTCTCAGGGCCTGGGGGGCCGTGGTTTTGGACCTGCGCTTCCAGGGCTTATGGACCTCGGAGGAGTCTGCCTTGCCGATCAATATCCTGGAACTGCGGGCTGTGTGGAAAGTGATATCTCTGGCAGGAAAAAGATTGCAGGGTCTTCCTTTAAGGATTCAGACCGACAACGCCACGGCTGTGGCGTACCTGAATCATCAGGGAGCAAGCTGGCCATGTGGGAGGTTTCCCGGATCTTCTTGTGAGCGGAACAGAATGTTCCAGCGTTGTCAGCGATATTCATCCCGGGGGTGGAGAATATCGAGGCCGATTTCCTGAGCAGGGAGGAGCTGCTAGAAGGGGAATGGAGCCTGAACCCACAGGTGTTTCATCAGATTACACTGAAGTGGGGAACTCCGGAGGTGGACCTGATGGCATTGAGGTTAAATCATCAGGTGCCCAGGTTTTATGCCAGGACAAGAGATCCACGGGCCGAAGCAGTGGATCCAATGACTATTCCCTGGGAGGGGAATCTGCTTTATGCCTTTCCGCCGTTTCCAATGCTGGCGGGAGTATGGAAAAGAATCCAGTCCCAAGGAATTCCGGTGATTCTAGTAGCCCCGGATTGGCCAAGGAGGTCCTGGTACTCGAGGCTTCAGAGATTGTCTGTGGACTCGTGGCGTCTACCTCTGAGGTCAGATCTGTTAAACCAAGGGCCGTTCTTACACATGGGTTCAGCTCGGCTAAATTTGACGGCTTGGCTATTGAAACCGCTATCTTGAAGAACAAGGGTTTCTCGGAGGCTGTGGTTAACACCATGGTAAAAGCTAGGAAGTCAGTGTCTTCAGCAAACTATTATAGGGTCTGGAAGACCTATATTAGGTGGTGTGAAAGGCAGAAGTCGCATACATCGCGGTTTCAACTTTCAAAATTGTTGGAGTTTTTGCAGGATGGTTTTTCGTCTGGGTTAAGCCTTCAATCACTCAAGGTACAGATATCGGCCTTGTCGATTTATTTCCAGAAAAGGATAGCTTTGCCACTGGAGGTGCAAACTTTCCTGCAAGGGGTTTCACGATTGAAACCTACCTACAAGCAACCAGTGGCTCCATGGGATTTATCGCTGGTACTGGAGTGTCTTCAAAAGGCGCCCTTTGAGCCGCTGAGGTCGGCTGACCTTAAGTTCCTTGCATGGAAGCTTGTATTTTTGTTGGTTGTTGCGTCAGCAAAGAGAGTATCAGAGTTGGGAGCATTGTCATGCAAGTCTCCTTTTCTTATTTTTCATGATGACAGGGCTGTTCTTCGAACAGTACCCCAATGTTTGCCAAAAGTAGTCTCTGCTTTTCATCTGAATCAGGAGATAGTTCTGCCTGTGTTTCAACCCCCAGAGGGTTCAAGAAAAAGGGACAAATTGAGGAATTTGGATGTTGCGCATTTATGTGGACAGGGTGAAGGGTGTCAGGAAGACTTGACACTTTGCTAGTCTTGTATGATGTGCACAAGATTGGTTGGCCTGCCTCTAAGCAGACCATTGCTAGGTGGTTGCGTTCTGTCATTGCCTTTGCATATGCTAAGGTTGGTAGGCCTGTGCCGGCCAGGATTAATGCGCATACCACCAGGTCGGTCGCCACCTCTTGGGCGGTTAGACATGGGGCCACAGCTGAGCAGGTTTGCAGGGCCGCCACTTGGTCATCTCTTCACACTATTGCCAAATTCTATAGGTTCCATGAGTTCGTGTCGGAGGACGCATCATTCGGGCGAGCAGTGATGAGAGCTGCAGACCTGAGTGTACCCACCCAAAGGACCGGCTCTGGAACGTCCCAATGTTGAGCTGTGTCACCAGGACCATTGAAAGAGAAAAAGGGATTTTTGTAAGAACTTACCGTCCGAATCCACTTCTCTTATATGGTCCTGGTGACACAGCGATCCCTTCCTTACGCTCAGTAAGTATGCCAGTGTTCATGATGTTTCATGTTCTATATGGTTGAAAAGTTATTTTTGAAATTGTGCATATGATATGTGCAGGTTTTTGTACTGAGTTAATGTATTCCAGTGGCTTTGAAAGATTGAACTGAGGAGTCTGGGATGCAGAAGGGAGGAGCCTACCCTCCAAAAGCTTAAGGATAGGTGCCTGGCTCCTACGGACCCTCCTACATCCCAATGTTGAGCTGTGTCACTAGGACCATATCAGAGAAAGGGATTCGAACGGTAAGTTCTTACAAAAATCCCTTTTTTATTCACCCCTTCCCACACTTTCTTGGCTTGCTTTATTATTGGGTTATGGGCTTTTTTAATATTTCCTATTACTAGGCTTTGTCTTGGGGTCAGCACTCCGTATGTTTGTGCTATTAACCTATTCACTACATAATTATCCTGTTTGTTTATCCACCCTTGAAGCTGGGTTGCCTGTGCGGCCATGTAATATTTATAGAAGTTCGGTAGGCCAAGGCCTCCCTCTTTCTTAGGTTTGTTCAAGATTTCACTTTCTATTCTGACCCTACTTCCTCCCCATATCAGTGATGTTGGTATACTTTCTATCCTTTTGAACAAACTTTTTGGTAAGTATACTGGAGAATTCTGAATTATATATAGTAATTTTGGTAAAATTACCATCTTTGTTAGGTTAACTTTCCCCGTCATAGTTAGCGGTAGTATTACCCATGATCGAGCCTTTTCCTGGTAAAATTTGGTGAATGGCTCTATGTTGTTTTTTATGAAGTTTTCTGTTCTATTTGTAATATTGATCCCCAAGTATCTGGTTTCATCTGCCCACCTCAAGCCATCCGTCCTCTGCCTTAGTTCCTGGCACCTTCCCCTACCTGGTATTACATTCGACTTCCCCCAGTTTATTTTTAATCCGGAGTATCTGCCAAATTTCTCCACTATTTCTAGGAGGGCCGGAATTTCAGTTCCATAATTCCTTAAGTATACCAGCATATCATCAGCATACATAGATATGATTTCTCTATGCCCTCCTCCGATCTCAATTCCCCTTAACTCTTCTGTCTCCATCAGGGTGCATGCTAGTGGTTCCAGTGCCATGTTGAACAAGGCAGGGGACAGTGGGCACCCCTTCCTTGTCCCCCTGGCAAGGTCAAATGGCTCCGTACAATATCCATTTATTTGGGCCCTGGCTCTGGGGTTCTTATATAGCAATTTAACCCATTGTATAAAGTTCGGGCCCATTCCATATATTTCTAAGACTAACCACAGATACCTCCATTCGATACTGTCGTACGCCTTAGCTGCGTCTAATGCCACTATGGCCGTCCCATTTTCCTGCATTTGTTCTAATTGTAAGTTAGTGTATAGCCTTCTGATGTTATCGCTCGTACACCTCCCCCTGCGGAATCCCGATTGGTCCGGGTGGATGACCTCATCTACTATACTCTCTAACCTGTGGGCCAGGACTTTTGCTAGGTTCTTAGCATCTACGTTTATCAATGATATTGGTCTATATGATTTGGTCTTGCACAGGTCTTTGCCCTCCTTAGGGATTACCACTATCAGAGCTTCCTCCATAGATTCGGGCAGTTTACCTGCTGTTAGGCTTCCATTAAATAGTGCCCTCATCCAGGGTGTCATTTTCTCCTGATGTTTTTTAAAGATTTCGGCCGGTAAGCCGTCGCACCCCGAGGCCTTCCCATTAGGAAGATGTTTAATTGCCAGTTGAATTTCCTCTACCGTTATTTCTTCCTCCAGCCTTTCTCTTTGTTCCCTTGTTATCTTAGGAAGTTGAATATACTCCAGGAATTGCCTGATTTGCATATCCTCATATTCGAGTGTTGAGGAGTACAATTCCCTATAGTAGTCGACAAAGACCTGTGCATTTTCTACCATGTTACCCTGATCTACCTGTATCTTAGTTATATGTTTCTTAACTAATTTGGCCAGGTAGCTCCCAGGCCTATCCTCATTTAAATACCTATAGTGGGTCCTGAACCTTGTTGCCTTACTATCTCCTCTCTTATCTCCCTTAGCCATACTTCATTTGATTGGGTCCATTCTAATTTATTTTGCTCCGTTTTATTCAGCCAGTACTGGATCTGGTATTTATTATTTTGGTCTTGCAGCTCCTGTCTTTTTTTGTCTGGTGTTTTTTTTATTTGGGCTATTCTTTTAATTAATGTCCCTCTGATAACTGCTTTTCCTGCATTCCATACAGTCGCCTGAGGTGTCGAATTTTGATTTTCTTGAAAATACATGTCCCATTCCCTTTCCAATTCTATGCCAGTTCCCATTTGTTCTATCCACACTGGGTGGCACTTCCAGGGTTTACATCCTTTCTTTTCCTGTACCTCCATCTGTACCAGTATGGGTGAATGGTCTGATATCCCATGTGGCAGTATTTCTACTTTCCCTATCCTTTGGAACATTTTATCATCTGTAAATATCAAGTCTATACGGGACAGGGCCTCCAAAGACCTGGAGTAGCATGTGTAGGACAGTTTTTCTGGATTCTTTTCACGCCATACATCTCGACATCCTATTGCACTTATAAATCCGTCAAGGCCTCTATTCCCCCTACTTCCTCCACCACTTGCTCTATTCCATTTATCAATCCTAGGGTTCATCACATTATTCATATTACCCAGGCAGATCACTTCTGCATCTGTTATCTTGGCCGCAAATTGAACTTGCCCGTTCTAGCACTGCATACTGAAATGGTGGGGGAATATATATTGCTAATATACACACTTTAATTCTGTTAACTTCACCCTCCAAAAACGCATATCTTCCATACCTATCTATTTCCTTCCTATTCAATAAGAATGGGACATTTTTGTGTATCAGGACCGATACCCCTCGTGCGCAATTTGTAAATGTGGAGTGATATGGCGCGCCAATCCACTGCCTTTTTAATAATCCCTCCTTACCTCCACATAAATGTGTTTCACTTAAACATATTATTTGTGCATCATATTTTTTAACTTGTGACATTACAGTGGTTCTTTTTATACTATCGTTCAACCCACGAACATTCCAATACAGAAAATTTACCATTCAAACCAGTTTTACATTTATTTTAAACGTGCTGTATTTCAACTTTTTAGTGACAGTGCCTTTCCATATTATTCTTTGTTTAGTCACTAGTGCTCCTTTCAGTAATGTACCTTTCAATAGAACGTTTTCCTGCAATCTACCTTCCCTAGCCCACCCTCCCCCCCCCCCCCCACCCTGTATACCTTACCCATCAAGGATACTTACTTCCCTATACCCCCTTATACACTCCCTCCTCCCTTATACCCTTACATACACCCCTGATAGGGCTATTCCCTATCCACTTCCACTCTCCGGGACACCAATGGAAACTTACAAAGTTTCCTCTGACCACCTTTCAGAGGGTTCTCTGATTTTGTGCATTATAACATTAAACATTCATCATCTTTGTGCTTCTTGATTTCATGTCTCTCCCCTTTCACAAACAATGTGAATGGTTGTAAACCACATTTGCATATGAATAGAGGCTGCTGGCTCTATTGTACAGATTCCTTACAAGATTAACCTGTTCCCTGCTATATAGGAATTAAAGCTATACCCTTTATATAATGTCTAATGCAGCCGCACGGCTATTAAAACGTACTATACAAACGCATCTGCGAACTAGACTCTCAATAAGAGTTTATGAAATTAATATTACTTTATAACCTTAAGTACACAATCAGCTCACCAATTCCATCAGTCGTATTGCACACTGATTACGATTACAGCTGATAAAGCGTTTTGAGACGCTTGCTTGATTATAAAGAAATAATACACCCAGACATTGGTTATGTGGTGATCACGGATCTGACCCCGTGCCTTATATATTGAAGTCTAAAGTAGACAGGGGGGGTACAGTGTAGCAAAAAAAAAAAATAAAAAAAAAAAAAATATATATATATATATATATATATATATATATATATATATATATATATATATATATATATATATATATACCGTGTTTCCCCGATAATAAGACACTGTCTTATTTTTCTTCTACCTCCCCATGGCAGCCATTACAACATGGGTTCCTCCCCCGTGGGTAGTGACAGGAAAGGGAAAAAAAGACACCATCCCCCTATATTAGGGCGCCTCCTCCTTGGCTCAGTGTCTTTTTTTTCCCTTTCCGGGGTAGTGAAGGTGTGAGGGCTTACCCTGTGAAGTGCAGATATCTCCCAAGCCACCGCTGCGGCGTTCTGGCAAGCGGAGGAGAGGTGGAGCTGGCCTCTGGGAGCATCGGCTCCAGGTGCTGCATGCGACCCCCAGGGTGAGCTACAAGCGGCGGCGTCCCCGGCGTGGCACATCGGCAGGTTGGAGCGCGCGTCACGCCGGGCCTGCGTTCATCCATAGGGAAAGCGGGCGGACGTCATCAGGCGGCGGCGGCGCATAAGAGTGACGACTTCCGCCGGAGTGTGGCGGAAGTCGGGGGACAGCGTTCTGTGTGAACGCACGAGGACGCGGAGACGCCGGTAAGCACTATACCACCAACGGTATATTTTTTTCGCTTACCTATCCCTCCACTGCACCACTTAAAGGAGCGCTGGGCTCATATGTATTTTCTGTTATGTGTTGATAGGTTAGCATTATTGCGGAGAAGTGCGGCTGTGTATTGTGTTTTCAGCTGTTACCTAGTGTTGGAAAGTGGTGCAGGTAGGATCACTCATTATGCAGGAGGAGTGAAATGTGTTTTCCATATGGTGGATTCACTCTGGTTTTTGTTATTGCTAGTGCTGCGCCCCTGATACCATGGAGGAGGAAAAACGGCAGTCTGTTAAAAAGTCAGGGTAAGCCTGTTTCCCTGTGATTGTTGGTGTATAGCTTGCAGGGATTTTTTTCTGAGGGTAAAATATTTTTTATTTTTATTGTGTTGTAGATCAGAGTCAAGCAAGGACAAGGAGTCCAAGGCTAAACCAAAAAAAGTCAATGTGCCTAAGTGCAGTTTATGTGATCTTTTGCTGCCAGAAAAGCATGTGGGCAATATTTGCGATGGATGTAAATCGCCTCAGATTCTGCCCCCGGCGCAGATGGCAAGCCTGGTGGAGATGCTTAGAAGTGCACTCGCAGGTTCCTTTGTAACCAAGGAGGATTTGGTTAAAATAACGGCCAAAAGGAAGCATGCAGTCTTAAGTGAGGACTCTGATGATGCAATAGAAGGGCCAGCTAAGGAGCCTATGTTAAGTCAGAGTATTGACGATGAGGATGATACAGGGTTGGATAAATCTGATGAAGATTTTAATCCAGATATGGTGGACAATTTGCTCACGTTGATCCATACAGCCCTTAATATAGAAGACCCACAAGAGGATTTGAATCTTCAAGAACTATTATTTAAAGAAAAAAAAAAAAGGGGAAAACATTTCCTTTATCCCAGTCTTTAAAGGAGGTGATAGCAGAGGAATGGAAAGTGCCTGACAAAAGGGTCACGGTTCCTTTAAAAGTAGGGAAAATGTACCCTTTTCCAAAGGATCAGGTCCAATCTTGGGATGAATCCCCTAAGGTAGATGCAGCAGTTGCACGCCTGTCTAAAAAGACTACGCTTCCGCTCGAAGAAGCGAATATCTTTAAGGACCCCATGGACAGAAAAATAGAATTGGGGTTAAGGAAACAACACCTTATGATGGGTGCGTCCTTAAAACCGGCAGCTGCTATGGCGGTCACGTCAAGAGTGGCTAGAGGTTGGTGCCACCAATTGGAGGCAGATTTGTTGGACGGTATCAGGAGGTCTGATTTACTAAAAAGTATCCAGGATATCCAGCTGGCCATTGAGTTCATGTGCGAGGCTTCCATGGATTCGATACGTTTAGCGGCCAGGGCAGCAGCAACTACAGCTGTAGTTAGACGGGCGCTGTGGCTGAAGCCTTGGGCAGCTGATGTCCAGTCAAAAAACAAATTGATCTCTTTACCGTTCCAAGGGAACTACTTGTTTGGGAAGCAGCTGGATGAGTTAATCACAAAGATTTCAGGGGGCAAGTCAGTATGGCTGCCCCAGGACAAGGTGGCAAAAAAGAATACCACCGGCAGGTTTGGCAGGTTTCAGCCGCAAGACTATAGAGATACAAGGGCCTATAGGCCGGGGAGAGCATTCAGAAGAGGGTCGTGGAATTCAAGGATGAATTTTCGGACCCAAAGAGGAAAGGACAATAAGTCCACGTTCCAGAAGGATAGTCAATGACGCCAGGACTCCGGTGGTAGGGGCCAGACTATTGCAATTTCACCAGGTCTGGCAACAAACCACCACAGACCAGTGGGTGTTAGAGATAACACACACAGGATACAAAATAGAGTTTTCAAAGTATCCGGGGAGGTGTTTTCTGGAATCACCAGTCCCCAGAGAAAAAGAAGAACGAGAAGCGCTGTTCTCAAGTTTAGACCTAATGTTACAACAAAAGGTGGTCGAAGTTGTGCCAAGCGATCAAAGACAGATCGGGTGGTTCTCCAGATTCTTTATAGTAAAGAAGGCCACAGGAGGTTTTCGAACCATATTGGACTTAAGGAAATTAAACCAATTTGTGATAGTCAGACCATTCAAAATGGAGTCAATCAGATCAATTCTTCCGGATCTCAGGCAAGGAGACTATATGACATCTATAGATTTAAAAGATGCCTACCTACACGTCCCCATTTTCTGGAAACACCAAAAGTTCCTGAGATTCTGTATACAAGGCGTTTGTTACCAATTCACGGCACTACCATTCGGCCTGGCCACGTCGCCAAGGACCTTCTCCAAGGTCTTAGTAGTGGTAATAGCAAAACTAAGGAAAGAAGGTGTTACCCTTTGGCCATATCTAGACGATATTCTGGTAGTCGCAAAATTGGAAGAAGCGGCGAGAAGGGACACAGAAAAAGTTATCCAGTGTCTAAAGGAGCATGGGTGGCTAATCAATGGGGAGAAAAGCCATTTGACTCCGACTCAACAAATAAAGTACTTAGGGGTGGTGATAAACACTCAAAGAATGACAGTAAAACTGACAGAAGAAAGAAGGAACAAAATTGTGAACCAGGCAAGAGCAATGTCCAAAAGAATGGTGGTGTCATCAAAGGACTGTATGACAGTGCTAGGCCTCATGGCAGCGGCACTAGATACAGTACAGTGGGCCAGGTGGCACACAAGGAAATTACAAAACGCATTCCTGGCGCAATGGGACGGAAAGAGCAAGGATCTTTCACAAAGGATCGTCCTAACAAAGGCCGCAAGGTCAGACCTAGAATGGTGGGCGGACGAGAACCGCCTAAAGAGAGGCAAGTCGTTCGCAACAATCGAACAAGTCATAGTGACTACGGACGCCAGTCAATCAGGATGGGGGGCGACCTGCGGACAAAAGGTGGCCCAAGGCGAGTGGTCAAGAGTTTGGCGAGAGGCGCATTCAAACTTGAGAGAAATGAAGGCGGTAGTGCTGGCTTGTCAGTTCTTTCAGGAAGAACTGGTCGGAAAAGAAGTTGTGGTGAGGTCCGACAACCAGTCAGTAGTGTCTTATGTCAATCGACAAGGGGGCACAAGAAGTCGTCAACTTATGAAGGGTGTAACAGAGTTGTTTGAATGGGCAGAAACCAAAGTCCCATCAATCATAGCAGTCTTTCTTGCGGGAAAAGAGAACCAAATCGCGGACGAGCTGAGCAGGAAAAGATGTCAGCCAGGCGAATGGGAGCTCAACAACGAAGTGTTTGCAGCATTAACAAGCAGGTGGTGGGTCCCACAAGTGGACCTTATGGCGACAGCAGCCAACAGGAAGGTTCCAGTTTTTTTCTCAAGGTTTCAGGAACCTCAAGCATCACAGATAGATGCGCTGACGGCCACTTGGAACATGGCAAGGGCATATGTGTTCCCACCTTTCCCGATCATTGCAAAATTACTCAGGAAGATCCAGAGAGAGAAGACAGAAGTTCTGGCAATATTACCTTTTTGGCCAAGGAGAGCTTGGTTCAACAAAGTCCTCCAGATGGCGGTAGACGAACCATGGACACTCCCATCAACACCGGACCTTCTGATACAAGGCCGAGTACGTCAGGCGCAGCCGGAGGCCTGGAGGCTGACGGCCTGGCGGTTGAGGTCAACTCTTTAAGAAGTGAAGGTTTTTCAAAGAATGTTATAAACACACTTCTGAAAGCAAGGAAAGCTTCAACCTCAAAGTCCTATTATAAAGTGTGGAGGAAATACATTTTTTGGTGTCGTGAGAATCAAATGATTCCGAAGAAAATTTCTTCTATTTTGGAGTTTTTGCAAAAAGGGTTACAAATGAAACTAGCAGTCAACACGCTTAAAGTACAGGTGGCAGCGCTTGGAGCAATGATGGATCGTAGAATTGCTGACAATAAGTTTGTACGCCGTTTTTTTCAGGCAGCCAAGAAAATAAGACCAAGAGTCAGGGCAACAATGGCACCATGGGACTTGAATCTAGTATTGGGGGTGTTGGCAGCTGAGCCATTCGAACCACTGGAAGAAATTAATCTAAGTCTTCTTACCTGGAAAGTTGTTTTTTTAGTAGCAATTACCTCAGCAAGGAGGGTGTCCGAGCTGCAGGCGTTATGGGCGGAGGAGCCATTTTTGAATTTTTTTAGTGATAAAGTCGTGTTACGTACAAATCCTAAGTTTTTGCCGAAGGTAGTATCGGAATTTCATCTTAATCAGGAAATAGTATTGCCTTCGTTATGTATGAATCCAGGGAATGAGAAAGAAGACCGATTAAATAAGCTAGACCTAGTAAGGGCATTGACTGTTTATACGGAAAGAGTCAAGAGTTTTCGTAAGGCAAAGAATCTATTTGTGCTTACAAGTGGAAGAAACAAGGGTCATATGGCCTCAAAGGCCACAATTGCAAGATGGATCAGGTTATGCATAATTAAAGCATATGAGATCAGAGGAAAAGAACCGCCCATGGGGCTCAAAGCACATTCTACTAGGGCAGTAGCCGCATCGTGGGCTGAGAAAGAATCAGCTTCGGCAGTAGATCTGTGTAAAGCAGCAGGGTGGTCGTCCATCCATACGTTTACCAGGCACTATCGGATTGATGTCCTATCTTCGGCAGACGCGAAGTTTGGTAGGAAGGTCCTTAGTGCGGTAATATAAAAAAAAAAAAAAAAAAAAAAAAATTATATGTGTATATATATGAAAAATTTATGTTGTTAACCTATGGTTTTTTCCCCTCCCAAGTGAGGTAACTGCTGGGATAGTACCCATGTTGTAATGGCTGCCATGGGGAGGTAGAAGAAATATCAGATTCTTACCTGATAATGTGTTTTCTTCTACTCCACCATGGCAGCATATATTCCCGACCCAATTGTGTTGTATTATGCTGGTATGTACTAACTGTGTTTTATTTAAGCTGGAAAAGTCAAAAGACACTGAGCCAAGGAGGAGGCGCCCTAATATAGGGGGATGGTGTCTTTTTTTCCCTTTCCTGTCACTACCCACGGGGGAGGAACCCATGTTGTAATGGCTGCCATGGTGGAGTAGAAGAAAACACATTATCAGGTAAGAATCTGATATTTTTTTTTCACTCAAAAAAGACCATAGGTCTTATTTTAATAGACCACCATCTCAAAATTTAACCCAGTCATCCATCTTCCACATGCCCCCACATTCTTGATGGCCCCAAACCTGTTTGTTTACCGGAACTCCGTACGGTACGGTATTGATGGCCCCAAAACATCCGTCGGCGCTGTGTGCTGTACTGTTCAGCAGCCGCGTGATGTGCGCAGCGTGACGCCGCGCCTACCGCAATGCATCCCTGGGAACGGGAGCCGCGGTATTACCGTACAGGCGAGGTGAGCAGGGCTACACTTTAACAACTGTAAAAAAATCGATGGGAAATTTTTATAGGTCTTATTTTCGGGGGAGGGCTTATTTTGGACAAATGTTCCAATCTGGGGTAGGGCTTATTATCGGGGTAGGTCTAATTATCGGGGAAACACGGTATTATATTATATTCCTGAATATCTGCACGCAGTTGTGCAGATGCGGAGCACTCTCCGTAATCACATATCAGCCTTGTGATAAAAGCAAATAAGTATTTTAATCCAACTGGGTCAACACAGTTATATACATCTGAGGTATGTATGCTCCTCAGATGTATATAACTGTGTTGACCCAGTTGGATTAAAATACTTATTTGCTTTTATCACAAGGCTGATTTGTGATTACGGAGAGTGCTCCGCATCTGCACAACTATGTGCAGATATTCTGGACTACATTTTGGGACATGCAATTTGCATGCACCCTTGCTGGGCACCCCGCTGTTGTTTTGATTGGGTGAGAGTGCGGTCTTTCATATATATGTGTGTGTGTGTGTGTATGTGTATGTATGTATATGTATATATGTATGTGTATATGTATATTTTCACGGATGACTGGCATTCTGCTGAAAGGGAACTGCCGCGGTGCCTCCTTTAAAAAGGGAACTGCCGCGGTGCCTCCTTAAATGTGGATGCAGTCTCGATTTTTCAGCCCCCCGAGGGGAAGAAAGAAAGTGGCACTCAGCGGGCTTGATTCAAAAGGATGACAGTGTTTATTTCATCAAGATAAATTGCAGGGACGTCATGTCGACGTTTCAAGGCCGACTGGCCTTTTCATCAGGACGTGTGTCCTCCAAGGTGCATAAAGTGCTGTGAAAAAGTGCGGTGCATAAAGGTGTGTGCTTTTCTTACCTTAAATAGCTGACTGATAGTGCAACTAACTGGCGTCTCTGCTGCGTGCGGGGTCCGCCGGTCCGGAAGTGCTAGTGACGTTCTTCCGCTCTAGCGTGGCTGTTCCCCAGCAACCACCAGACACATCTTCCTATTGGCCGAAGGGTCTGTGTATCGCTGGTTACCTGGCAACGCTATCCTGGATCTGTCAACTCGCGCTGTCCGGAGCGCGATTGTGTCTCCCTGCTGCCGCTGTCAGATTCGTCATTTAAGAAGACCAGCTGTAACAAAAAACGCTGGATATAAAAACATGTGTAGCACAATAAAACAATTAAAATCAGTCTGCCATCGTTTGTGAATTACTATTGTGACGTGAATTACATATAAAAGGTTGAGCATTATTTTAAAGTACCGGTAGCTTATTGTATGTATTTTGTAACTAGGATACTGAGGGATTCGTTGTAGCAGCACTGTATGCACCTTTTTCCCCATTTACAAAAGCATGTACAGTTAAACATAATTATTAAACCTGACACAAGTGCATCTCACCAGAAACTCAGACACTAGTAGCTTCAATTTATAAAAATACATTCCAGGCTATCATCTCGTTAAGACCGGACGGTGCCATGGCATTAAGTCTAAATATCCATTCTGATTCTCTTTGGGATAATAGTTTTTGTCTATCACCACCTCTCATTAGTGGTGGGATATGGTCTATGATTTGACTTTTTAGGTCTGATACTGTATGTCCATTTTCTCTATAGTGCCTAGCAACGGGTTAGTCTACTGGTTTCCCCTTTGCCGTAGACATGATGGCGGATGGCGTCCTAATTGTTTGTCCCACATATATTTTGCCACACGGGCATCTGATGGTATATATAATGTACTAGGTGATTCATCGCGCCCTACAGGCGCTCTTCACACCGGCGTAAGGGGCTACGCCTCTTAATTTGTGAACGTTTGTATTGTGAGAAATATGGTTAGAATTGTATGAAAGATGCCCTGTATTGCAGCTTCTGCCAGTGGGTGAGGGTCCAGCGTGGCAGCACAGGAGTACAGGACGGTGGCCCTGAGTCAGTGTCTCCTCCTACTGGGTGGGAGTTAGGGTGCATGAGAGCAGGAGGCTGGGATATGAGGCATAATAGGGGTATGTGGGCAACACAGCGTCAGCGATTACCCAGTGGTGGAAGTTACGGTTCAGGAGAGCAGGAAGCTGGGTAGTGATAGGGGTGTGTGGGCATACAGGGGACTAAAGAGGGTGGTGGACACTGTGCAGCTTTTGCCAGTGGGTGAGGGTCCAGCGTGGCAGCACAGAAGTACAGGACGGTGGCCCTGAGTCAGTGTCTCCTCCGACTGGGTGGGAGTTAGGGTGCATGAGAGCAGGAGGCTGGGCGGTAAAGCATGATAGGGGAATGTGGGCAACACAGGGTGAGCGGGTCCCCACTGGCGGAAGTTACGGGGCCGGAGAACAGGAGGCAGGGCAGTGATAGAGGTGTGTGGGCATGAGGGGTAATAAAGGTTTTTGGCTGTTGCCGAATAGGGATAGGCATTGGTGCAGACACCATCGATGGTTGGCATTGATGGCGATTTTGCACCCTGCCATCGATAGTAGTAACATATTACTTGGATAACCATCGATTGTTGTAGCTATCGATGGTCATCCATTATATCTGACTGAATAGGCCGTGGGTCAATCAGAACTTGGTGGCCGAAAAAAATTTGAAACTTGATCGGTTCTCCTTTGCCATCGTTGTAGGGAAACCATCTTGTCCTCCCACATTGATGGCAAAAGTATTCAACATCGGCCATAAACCATCGATTATTTGAAATCATTGATGGTCGATGGGCATCCCTAGAACTGGAGGAGGGTGGGGGACAGTATGCAGCTCCCGGCAGTGGGTGAGCGTCTCCTCCCACTGAGAGGGAGTGAGCGTGCATGAGAGCAGGAGGCTGGATAATAGTGGTATGTGGGCAAGACATTGATAAAAGTTGTGGCGCTGGTGCAGAGGGCAGTGGGGAAACCTGCAGTGCGGCAGCCAGGGCCGGATTTCCCACCTAGGGGCGGTACCTGCTTGTGGCGGTACAGGATCCCCCATTGTCACGGGGGTACGTGAAATGCGGGAGCGGGGTTGCGGTGGTCCGCTGGGGGGTGGAATTGCCGGAAGGGGGTCTGCAAATTGCGGGAGGGGGGGGATGGTGTGCGGGGATCCGCGATTAGTGGGAGGGGACGGGGGTCCGCAAATCGTGGGAGGGGTGCGGGGGGCTTGAATCGTGGGAAGGGGGGTCCGCAAATTGCGGGAGGAGGGTTGTCGGGGTTAGTGAATTGCGGGAGGGGGGGTTTTGGAGGTCCGTGAATTGCGGGAGGGGCACGGGGGGTTCCGTGAGTCAAGGGGGGGGGGCGCTGGGGGGTGGTGCGGGGGTCCGTGAATCGCGGGAGGGGTCATGAATCGCAGGAGGGGTGGTCGTGGGGGGCTGCGAATCGCAGGAGGTGGGGTGTGGGGGGGGGGTGCTGTGAATTGCATGAGGGGGGCGTGAATCGCGGGAGAGGGCGGTCCCCGAATCACGGGAGGGGGCGCTGGAGGTGGTGTGTGAATTACGGGGCGGTCGCAAATCGCGAGAGGTGCTGAGGGGTTCCGCGAATTGCGAGAGGGGGGGCGCGAATTGCGGGAGGGGGGGTCGCAAATCGCAGTAGGGGGGGTGCCGTGAATCACGGGAGGGGGCGGTAATCCGCAAATCGCGGGAGGGGGGGTCGCGGGGGGCCCTTTTAATGCCGGGAGGGGGGGTCGCGGGGGTCCCGCGAATCGCTGGAGGGAGGGGAGGTTGCAGGGGTCCCGCGAATCGCGGGAGAGGGGGGGGTCGCGGGGGTCCCGCGATTCACGGGAGGGTCGCGGGGGTCCCGCGATTCACGGGGGTCCCGTGATTCGCGGGAGGGTCGCGGGGGTCCCGTGAATCGCGGGGGGGGGGTCATGGGGGTCCCGCGAATCGGGGGAGTCGCAGGGGTCCCGCGAAACGCAGGAGGGGGGACGCGGGGGTCCTGGCAGAGGGTAGGGATGTGCAGGAGTAATGGTGGATGGTGGGCGTGTACTGTAGCCCTGGCTGCTTGGGGGAGGTGATTTCAAGGGGGTGGAACGTTATACACATGAAAATGTTCTACACAGGAACGTTCTACACAGGGGTTGAGTGACAGATCTGGCTAAATATATAAGAGATTGTGACCTACAATGTAGAACATGTCGGATCTTAAATTGTTGTCCTGTTTGAGGATGTTCGAACTTGTGGCCCATCTCCATTGTCTTGCATGTTGTGCAAGAAGGGCATCTATAACAGCCTGGTTTTTTGGTTTGGATGCCAAATAATGTGGGACTGGGTTTAATTGTTATATTGGTTTTTACTAATATATCTTTGAGATTTTTTCCCCGTTTGTAACTTGGCATGATAGTTTTGTCCTTGAATGCTGGCAGAGTACTGTCGCTTGAGACGATTGGCCAGAGTGCTTTTGTCGCCCTGGATAGTAATTGTGTTGCCGGTGTGAATGTAGACACAAAGGGGATCTTCTTGTCTAATGTTTTTCTTTCTTTTGTTTTGAATAGGGCTTCCCTCGGTATAGCCAGGACCTCTTTCTTCTGTTTTTCTAGTATAGTCTGATCATATCCCCGATCAGCAAATCTTTTTTGCATAATGTCTAAATTAGTAGCGAGTTGGGTAGTTTCACTGGTTATGCGCACCACTCTAATCATTTGTGATTTAGGAAGGCCCCTTTTGAGGGCTGGAGGGTGGTGGCTGCTGTACTCCAATAACGTGTTTCTGTCCGTTTGTTTGTGAAATATTGATGTACTGATTGTACCTTGATGGATTTTAATAGATACATCGAGATAGTTCACTTGTTTCTTGTCCAGGCAGTATGTGAATTTTATTGGACCTTCTCTCTGGTTGATTTCTTCAATTAAATTTTTGAGGGATGTCTCGGGTCCAGACCATATCATTAAGAGGTCATCTATATATCGTGTATACAGGATGACCTGTCGAGAGATGTTGCTGTCTGTAAAGAAAAAGTCATTCTCCTGTTCGAACATAAACACGTTTGCAAGGGAGGGGGAAACATTCGATCCCATAGAGCACCCAGTGAGCTGTAAATAATAATGTCCATTGTGCAAAAAATAGTTTTTGGTAAGTGTGAGTTGTAATAATTCCAAAAACAAGGGGATGTCAAGTGCAAAAAAATTAACTCTGTGCAAAAAGGTGCTCATGGCTGTTATGGCTTGTGAATGAGGTATCACGGTGTATAAATTTTTCACGTCCATTGTGCACAGAGTGGCGTCCTGGGGAATATTGCCGAGTTGTTTCAATTTGATCAAGAGTTGAGTCGTGTCTTTCAGATAGGTTTTTTGAGTAGAGATGTAAGGTTGGATTAATGTGTCCAAAAACTGTGATATAGGTTGGAATAATGAGCCACGGGCAGAAATTATGGGTCTGCCTGGCGGGTTTATGGCGTCTTTGTGTATTTTGGGGATAGTATAGATTACAGGAGCTATTGGGTGGTCTTGAGTGAGGGTTTAAAATTCTTTCTTGCTGAATAGTCCTTGTTGGTATGCAAATTTTAGAACCGAATCCAGCTCCTTTTTAAACACCCGAGTTGGATCGCCCGTCAGTTTAATATAGGTTGTTTCATCAGCCAATAGAGTATCGAGTTGGGCTATGTATTTACTTGTGTCTTGTATCACTATACCCCCGCCCTTATCAGCGGGGCGTATAGTGATTTCTGGACAACTGGCCAGTGTTTTTAAAGCCTCTGACTCTTCTTTACTGATGTTGGACCACTTTTTGTTGGTGGTAAGGTCAAATCTTTGTACTGAGTCATCAACTAATTTGGTAAACGTTTTAATCGACGGGTTATGTGATTGCGGGTCAAAAGTAATGGAAATGTTTGGTCAGAAATGTTTCATGCACATCTGTGGTCGGAGTAGGTGCTTTCTGAAAGAATTCCTTGACTCGAAGTGATCTCCCAAATTTGTGTAGTTCTGTGTTCCATTTGAAATGGTTGTGTCGGTTAGTTGGAATGAATGTCAGGCCTCTATTTAGAATTTTCTCTTCAGCTGCTGTGAGGGGTCGTGATGAGAGGTTAAAGGTTATGGTTTCCTTTTGTTCGCATTGCTTGACGGTTTTGTAGATCCGGTTCGTTTGGCCCCCTCTTCTGGTCCAGTGCCGTGCGCACAACCGGTTCTGGCCCGGGTGGTCCGGCCTAAAGGGAGGGCAGAAGTTGATGGGTTTTCGTCTGAATCGTCGACATAAAAGTCGCTGTCGCTTGTGTAGCGGGATTGGTCCCTTCCCTGTCTGTCTCTCCAACTGGGTCTTTGTTGGCGTCGGCCTCTGGGTTTTTGGGGGGTCATTCCAGACAACCACCGATACACTCTCCCGTCCTCATAGTCGGCCTCCACTGTTTGCCACTTTCTCTTTTTAAACTTTTCTAGATCTTTCTTATGTTGGGCTATTTGTGTCTCCAATTTCTCCCATTGGGCTTGTAATTTTTTATCTTGAAGCAGGTGTTTGTGTTCCTTCTTCACCTCAGTGATCTTGGATCTAGTTGTTTGTAAGGTGTGACCAGCTTCTTCTATAACCAGGACCATTAGGTCCTGGCTACATTTATTTAGAATAGAGATCCACTTTAGACAAAATTGAGGGTTGTTTCTCCCTATTGTGGGGATATTGGATACTCGAAAGCCCCGGGGGATTCTCTGTGCCCTGTAGTAGTCAGAGAGGGTGGAGCCGTGCAGCTGAAAATCTATTTCTTTTTTCTGCAGCTTAAGCAGGATATTATATATATCATCTGCCGACTTATTGGCTTGTATAGACAGATGGTCCTCCTTGAATAAAACGGACTGTACGTGCTCCTGTGTGTAGGAGAAGGTCTCATCCAGATGTTGCTGAATTTCTTGAAATGTTAGGCCCTCCTTTTGTGCAGGCTCCATCTGGAGCTGGTGCTGCGGTACCGGTACGGTATATAGTGACTGGTGAAGAAAAGAGCTTACATTCCTGTGCAGCCTGTGGTGAAACCAGTATAAAGTAATCTTATAATATCAATGGTATTGCGGGTACCTCGACACGTGGGACAACTGTAAAAGTTGTTCCTCTTTGTAGAGCTCGGATGACTGGCACTCATCTGCTGAAAGGGAACTGCCGCGGTATACAGTGTGTGTGTGTGTATATATATATATATATATATATATATATATATATATATATATATTGCAGCTTATACATGGAATAGAGACATTACTACAACAGATTTAATTGCAGGTTCCGCCAACACACATAAGAACTATCACAGGATGCAATTACCGTCGAAAAGAGCAGATACCATGATTGGATAGGTTTCCTCCATTATCCTGAGAATGTGTTCTGTTTAGATCACATGTGTCCCTGAGCGATCCCGGGGCCAGACTTTAAAGCAAGGGGGAGTGGGGAAAAGATGGAATATCATTGGATGCGGTAAAGGGACTAGGCATCTCTTCTTTGGTCCTCCACATCACGGGTACGATTTCCTGTTCATGGGAATCTCGTCAGAGCATGCTTGTTTTCTTTGTTCTTGGGGTGAGGCGAAACTGAGAACTGGTGTGAGCTGGAATTCTAGCCTTTTGTTTCTTAAGCACACTGATTCATTCTATAACACAGACTAGGTATCTGTAAGGTCATATGCAGTATAGTGATTGTTTTACTATACTGACCTTTGCGACTGTTGACGGCAATTGGGGTTTACTCAGAGGGCAGTATTCAATGAGGATAATTCGCCCTGTTTCACGACGAATCTGTGCTATTTTCGCATTGGAAGGTGATTTTTTTTGGGTCAGAAAGCGAATCGCCCTATTCAACGTGCACTTCTCGCCGTCTTTCTAAGTGATTTTTGCAGTGAATACCTGGGAGCCCACCTCCCCCCCCCCCATACATTCTGGGGCAGGCAGGGAGGCTTCCATCTCCCTGCCTACCACCGTGATCAGGCTCCCTGCGGCGTCCACCGCAGGGATTCACACTCGCCATCAGGGGCAGCGAGCCCCAGCGACGTTGAATAGGGGTTACAGCGAGGCTCCGGAACACGGCAGGCAGTGGCGACTGTGCAGCGAATCCTAAACAGGATTTGCTGCACGCAGTGAATATTCTCATTGAATACGGCCCAGAGAGTTTCACACAAACATAGGGCCAGATTCTCTAAACTTCAAAAGTGATAAAAATGGAGAGTGATAAACAGCCAGCCAATCAGCTCCTTCCTGCCATGTCACAGACTGTGCTTGAAAAATGTCAGGCAGGAGCTGATTGGCTGGTTGTTTATCACTCTCCATTGTATCACTTTTGAAGCTTAGAGAATCTGGCCCATAAAGAGACAAAAGGGAACATACAGTATCTTTAAGAATTAACCATTAATGTTTCACGTCCGACCTTGGTTGTTACGTTTAAGCTAATAAGATGCAAATGGCGTAATGGAATTGCGCAGAGGGCGGTCGTAATACCTTAATGGCGTAGAGGTACAATTTCGACTTCCACAGTGTGTGGGGGGCGTACGTATGCAGGTGTGTGTGGCGTAGGTATGCAGGTGAGTGCGTGGGGGGGGCGCATGTATGCAGGTGTGCGCGTGGCACATATGTATGCAGGTATGTGCGTGGCACATATGTATGCAGGTGTGTGCGTGGCACATACTTATGCAGGTTGTGTGTGTGTGGCGCACGTATGCAGGTTGTGTGTTTGTGGCACACATGCAGTGTGTGTGTGGCACACATATGCTGGTTGTGTGTGGCGCACGTATGCAGGTTGTGTGTGGCGCACGTATGCAGGTTGTGTGTGGCGCACGTATGCAGGTTGTGTGTGGCGCACGTATGCAGGTTGTGTGTGGCGCACGTATGCAGGTTGTGTGTGGCGCACGTATGCAGGTTGTGTGTGGCGCACGTATGCAGGTTGTGTGTGGCGCACGTATGCAGGTTGTGTGTGGCGCACGTATGCAGGTTGTGTGTGGCGCACGTATGCAGGTTGTGTGTGGCGTACGTATGCAGGTAGTGTGTGGCGCACGTATGCAGGTGTGTGTGTGTTTGGAGTACGTGTGCAGGTATGTGTGTGTTTGGTGCAGGTGTGTGTGTGTGTGTGTGTGTGTGTGTGTGGCGTACCTGTGCAGGTGTGTGCGTTTGTGGCATACGTGTGCAGGTGTGTGTGTGTGTGTGTGGCCTACGTGTGCAGGTGTGTGTGTGGCCTACGTGTGCAGGTGTGTGTGTGTGTGTGTGTGGCGTAGGTATGCTGGTGTGGGGGGGACATACGTATGCAGGTGCGTATGTATGCGTGTGTGTGGGGGGTGCGTACGTATGCAGGTGTGTGTGTAGCATATGCATGCAGTTGTGTGTTAAGTACGTTTGCAGGTGTGGTGTGCAGGTGTGTGTTACGTACGTGTGTGGCGTAAGTATGCAGCTGTGTGTGTGGCGTACGTATGCAGGTGTGTGTGGTGTACGTATGCAGGTGTGTGTGGCGTACGTATGCAGGTTTGTGTGTGTGTGGCGTACGTATGCAGGTGTGTGGAGGGGCATAGATATGCAGGGGTGGCGTTTGTGTGCAGGTGTGTGTGGCGTTTGTGTGCAGGTGTGTGTGTGTGTGTGGCGTTTGTGTGCAGGTGTGTGTGTGGCGTTCGTGTGCAGGTGTGTGTGTGTGTGGCGTTCGTGTGCAGGTGTGTGTGTGTGGCGTTCGTGTGCAGGTGTGTGTGTGGCGTTCGTGTGCAGGTGTGTGTGTGGCGTTCGTGTGCAGGTGTGTGTGTTTGTGTGTGTGGCGTTTGTGTGCAGGTGTGTGTGTGGCATTCGTGTGCAGGTGTGTGTGTGGCATTCGTGTGCAGGTGTGTGTGTGGCATTCTTGTGCAGGTGTGTATGTGGTCGTGTGCAGGTGTTTGTGGCGTTTGTGTGCAGGTGTGTGTGTGTGTGTGTGGCGTTCGTGTGCAGGTGTGTGTGTGGCGTTCGTGTGCAGGTGTGTGTGTGTGTGGCGTTCGTGTGCAGGTGTGTGTGTGGCATTCGTGTGCAGGTGTGTGTGTGTGTGGCATTCGTGTGCAGGTGTGTGTGTGTGTGGCATTCGTGTGCAGGTGTGTGTGTGGCATTCGTGTGCAGGTGTGTGTGTGTGTGTGTGGCGTTCGTGTGCAGGTGTGTGTGTGGCGTTCGTGTGCAGGTGTGTGTGTGTGTGTGTTTGTGGCGTTCGTGTGCAGGTGTGTGTGTGGCATTCGTGTGCAGGTGTGTGTGTGTGTGTGTGGCATTCGTGTGCAGGTGTGTGTGTGGCGTTCGTGTGCAGGTGTGTGGGGGGCGTTCGTGTGCAGGTGTGTGTGTGTGGCGTTCGTTTGCAGGTGTGTGTGTGTGTGTGGCGTTCGGAATCGGTACATCTGTCAGACCACACTTAGGTCTACAGTCATTAGGTCGACCCCACTAGGTCGACTGGCAGGAAGGTCGACCTGACTTAAGGTCAACATGGGCCAAGGTCGACATGACTTAAGGTCGAATTTGCATAAAGGTTGACATGAGGAAGGTCGACTGGTCATAAGGTCGACATGGGTTTTTCATTGATTTTTTACCCGAATGTCGACACAGTCGACATAGACACAGTTGGCAATGAGAATCGGACCCTCGCATTGCTCGCTTCGCTCGCAATGCTTCGGGCACGGTGGCTCGCTTCGCTCGCCACAGCTTTAATAACCTCCTCCACACCCTAGTGGATGGTAGGGCATGAAATACCGCCTGTCGGCACATGTCGGCCCAAAAAGACAGTGAAAAACCCATGTCGACCTTATGACCAGTCGGCCTTCCTCATGTCGACCTTTATGCAAATTCGACCTTAAGTCATGTCGACCTTGGCCCATGTCGACCTTAAGTCAGGTCGACCTTGTGGGGTCGACCTAATGACTGTAGACCTAAGTTCATTCTAATAGATGACCGCTTCCCGTGGTGTTCGTGTGCAGGTGTGTGTGGCATTCGTGTGCAGGTGTGTGTGTGGCGTTCGTGTGCAGGTGTGTATGTGGTCGTGTGCAGGTGTGTGTGGCGTTTGTGTGCAGGTGTGTGTGTGTGGCATTTGTGTGCAGGTGTGTGTGGCGTTCATGTGTAGGTGAGTGTGTGTGTGGCGTTCATGTGCAGGTGAGTGTGTGTGTGGCGTTTGTGTGCAGGTGAGTGTGTGTGGCATTTGTGTGTGTGGTGTATGTGTGCAGGTGTGTGTGGCGTTTGTGTGCAGGTGTGTGTGGCGTTTGTGTGCAGGTGTGTGTGGCGTTTGTGTGCAGGTGTGTGTGGCGTTTGTGTGCAGGTGTGTGTGGCGTTTGTGTGCAGGTGTGTGTGGCGTGTGTGTGTGTGGCGTTTGTGTGCAGGTGTGTGTGTGTGGCGTTTGTGTGCAGGTGTGTGTGTGTGGCGTTCGTGTGCAGCTGTGTGTGTGTGTGTGGCGTTCGTGTGCAGGTGTGTGTGTGGCATTCGTGTGCAGGTGTGTGTGTGTGTGTGTGTGTGGCATTCGTGTGCAGGTGTGTATGTGGTCGTGTGCAGGTGTGTGTGGCGTTTGTGTGCAGGTGTGTGTGTGTGTGTGTGTGTGTGGGGGGGGGGGTTCGTGTGCAGGTGTGTGTGGGGCGTTTGTGTGTAGGTGAGTGTGTGTGTGTGGCGTTTGTGTGCAGGTGAGTGTGTGTGGCGTTTGTGTGGGATGCAGTTAAAATCCCGGCGGTCGGGATCCCGGCGTTCAGAATCCCGACGCCGGAATCCCGAGCGCCGAAATGCCTACACATTCTCCCTCCTGGGGTGTCCACGACACCCCTGGAGGGAGAATAAAGTAGTGTGCCGAGCGTAGCGAGGCACCGGGCCCGCTGCGTGGCGAGCGCAGCGAGCCCGCAAGGGGGGGGGTGATCCACGTCCCCCCCTTGTCGGCATTTCGGCTGTCGGGATTCCGGTGTCGGGATTCTGAACGCCGGGATCCCGACCGCCGGGATTCAATACTGAATCCTTTTGTGTGCAGGTGTGTGTGTGTGTGGCGTTTGTGTGCAGGTGTGTGTGGCGTTTGTGTGCAGGTGTGTGTGTGTGGCGTTTGTGTGCAGGTGTGTGTGTGTGTGTGTGTGTGTGTGGCGTTTGTGTGCACGTGTGTGTGGCGTTTGTGTGCAGGTGTGTGTGTGGCGTTTGTGTGCAGGTGTGTGTGTGTGTGTGTGTGGCGTTTGTGTGCAGGTGTGTGTGTGGCGTTCCTGTGCAGGTGTGTGTGGTGTTCGTGTGCAGGTGTGTGTGTGTGTGTGGCGTTCGTGCTCAGGTGTGTGTGGCGTACGTGTGCAGGTGTGTGTGTATCCTGCCGACTACGCCAAATGTTGTCGGTTGAAAGTAATAACTCAAGCGACCAGGTTCTAGGATACAATGTGTTAAATATGGAGACTGACACAGGACATTTCAAAACAAAGATAAACATTTATTTAAGCTACAATAATAAAAACATGCAAATAAGTAACAAGTTAATACTCAGCTTTTATCTAAGATGTTTTAAGATCTGTCCCGGATGGTTGTCATCAGTAGTTTAAAGAATAAAAGTCCAGTCGTCCTTAGGGTCCCTCTTTAAGTAACTCTACTGAGTTCTTACACTGAGGTGATTTAGAAATCTATGTCCGCTGCAGACAGACCTAGCTTCAGGACCTTCTGCTATGTAAAAGTCTCTAGACTTTATACCTATTCTGTGAAGCTAGATGTTAGCAGTCTGTTCACATGATATAAATTATCCAAAATGACACGATTCCCATTCACATAGTTATGGACACAATAGCCCATACAGCTTACTAGACCGTTTCCATCAGACATACTGATAGCAGGAACATATATTTATTATAATCAGTTTGCCTAAACACTGGCTACCCTTCCCACACACTATATCTTTCGCACCAGGTCAAGGGTAAAAAACAGCTGGCACTTAGAATGGAACTATATTTCTAACTGGTGCCTATATGTCTGTAAAAACACTAATCCTAATGTAAAGTACATTTATATAGCAATGAAGTTATACAGATACAAAATGGAGGTTATACATGACAAAATGGCGTCCAAAAAGTAGTTAAAAATATCACCCTATACACAAACACAAAAGTAATTGAGCACCTAGGGAACAGTGACCACAATATGGTTTCACTGGAAATCAACTTCAGTAAATTACATCATAAAGGATCGACAAAAATACTAAACTTCAGAAAGGCTAACTTATTTCATCATTTTCACTCCGCCCTACTGATTATATTGATCTAAAGAAATGAGGGTTGAGAGGTTCAGGTTTTAATCAAGGCACACTCAACCAGGGCTGTGGAGACTTTATGGCCTAGGTCCTTGACACTCCAGATGTTGTTGAACTACGTGTACACATCCCAGCATGCTCTGCTTCAGTTTTGCTATTTGGCCTTGATAAATCTGATGCAGAGCATGCTGGGATGTGTCGTTCAACAACAGCTGGAGTGTCAAGGTTAGCCATCAATGACCAGGAAGACTCAGGTTTCCAGAAAGGACATTTGTGAAGTAACACCTTGGTGATCTATTCATACGTTCTCTAAACATTATGCTTTAAATGTTGCTACACACTTGGGGATCCTGTCTTGCAAGGTCTCTTGCTAAGTAAATCATGTTGCATTTATGGTTTCCCACCCTTTATTCTGCTTTGGTATGTCCCAGGGTTATGGCTGCCATGGGGATTGTAGAAGAAAGCAGCAAATTCTACTCACTGATTTTTTTGGTACTTGTGTAGTATCACGGCTCCCACGATGGGCATCGTATAGTAAAAAATTGCATCACATGCGATTTTGATCACAAATGCATCCAAATTAGTAGGAAACATGTTAAATGCACCCCAAATGCCATTTTACACACTGTACCATCCCCACTATCAACGCTAACCCAAAGCGTGGCGAGCAGCGGCGGTACGCGTCCTACGACCTTTTCATACCCCCACTATCCACGTCGGCGTGGAGTTGAGAATAGAAAATGTGGCGAGCGCAGCGAGCCCTGCGACGGGACGCGGACACCTGTGAAGCACGCGAGGGGACGCTTCGGGTTGGCGTTGATAGTGGGGGTGGTACAGTGTGAAAAATGGCATTTGGGGTGCTTTTCACATGTTTCCTACTAATTTGGATGCATTTGTGATCAAAATTTTTAAAAAAATGCATCAAAAACCGGGAAGCATCGCATCGCATGCCATCTCATGCCACAACATTTGGCATGCGATGGCATGCGATGCGAGCCGTGATACTACACAAGTACCATTTTTTTCTTCTTAGAGATCCCATGACAGCCATCAGAATGCCCTCCCCTTGTAGTGTTTTTCCAGGGACTTAAGTAAGGAGACAGAAAGGGAGGAGTGCGGTTATATACCACCAGGTGGGAGCGGTCCCTAGAAAAACATCCTGTCTAAACTAGAGGAGGGGGAAGATATCCCAGTGTCATGGCTGCCATGGAATCTCTAAGAAGAATACTTAGAGGAAAGGGGAACGGGGAAGTTACTTTTGCACAGGTAGGTACTTATTGTACCCATGAATGGCCCCAATTCTTTAATTATAAACGATTTATTAGTTATTATGATTTTGGTTGTTAGGGGTGCTGCCAAGGACAATAGTGTACAATGAAAAAACCAGAAAAGGATTGTCTCTTTGTTGGCGCACTTAAAGAAGAAAAGAAGAATGATTTAAAAATGTGCCTTTTTATTGATATTTATTTAAAAGAAAATTTGACTTGAAATGAATTAAAAATGAACAGAAAATTAATAAAAATGAGTATTAAATTATTGTAGCTGTGTGTGTCGTTTCATTTATGTATTGTTTTGATTGGGATAATTTGATATGTCTGGATACACGGTTAGACCAAAACCCTATATGTTTCTACTGTACAATGATAGTTTTGTACTAAGTATCAGTTTATTTGAAAGGATTGGTATATTAAGTGTTAAGGCGCCCCATACACTAGGCCGACTTCCCCCTGAGCTTCCCCGGCAGCTTGATAAGATTGGCACTTGATGTGCCATTTTTTACATGTGATAAATCGTCTTGATTTATCACATGTAAACCCGGGGAGCAGGGGGGAAGCTGCAGAACAGGGCTGCTGGTGGGGGGCGCTGCTAAGGCAGCGTGCAGGGGATGCTGCGGGGGACAGTGAGAGATCCGGGCAGGGGGAGGCGGGAGCTGTCAGAGCTGGAAAAAAAAGCCCATACAACGAATGGGCAGCCTGTGATTGGCTGAGTGCTCTCTCAGCCAATTGCTGACTGGCTGAGAGAGCGCTCAGCCAATCACAGGCTGCCCATTCTTTGTATGGGCTTTTTTTTCCAGCGCTGACAGCTTTTCCTGCCCAGCTCTTGTACTGCCAACTCTGTGTCCCCCGCAGCGCCCCCCTGTCTTACTAGCAGCGCGCCCCCCCCCCCCC